>NW_026606144.1:6000000-6600000 GCF_029834395.1 Sorex fumeus | reverse complement strand
ACAATGCGTGCACACAAACACGTGTGTACACACAAATATGCACGCACACCCATACATGTGTATACATGGGCACACAATGCACACACCCGCTCGCTCCTGCACGCCTGCAAGCCCTTACACCGGCTCACCCAAGCCCTTCCCCACTCACCTCCCAACTCGCCTGGCAGATGGCACCTATCCCTCAGCCGTGCCCACACATCGCCATGTTTGCACACACTCGCCCACGCGCCATGCAGCCCCACGCCCCCACAGAACACACACCCCGACAGGGGCCCGGACAGCTGGTGTGTGCCCTGGCCCACGAGAGATCCGGGAGGTCCTGGGGCCGGAACCGGGCCAGAGGAGCACGGGAGCTCCGGGTTCTCCTCACAGTGCCCGTCTTTCTGGGCTCTTGCTCCAGGTCTGCTCGTGCGTGGGGGTGGTGGTTGGAGCAGGTGGCACCTTGCCTCAATTTCCCAGCCTGGAAAGTGGGGCCAGAGTGTGGTTCTCGTCTGCCGGCGCGTGTCCTGTGCCCACACAGGGCTGCGCACGGCACGTCTTCCCGTGATGGTGTGGTTGCCACGGGAACGGGCACTACCTGGCCTGTAGGTGCAGGGTGCAAGACCAGGGCCACGACCTGGTGGATGTGAAGCTGGGCAACCCTTCAAAGCCTGCTGACCCTTGGCAAGGCTCAGTAGTCTGTGAGAGTGGGCACGTGACCAGTCACCTTGACCTCTGGGCCCCTTGATGTCCCTGTGCCTCCCCCAGCCCACCTTCTCTGAGAGCCCGCCATTAGCAGGTTCCAAAGTGGGACTGCAGCATCACGCCTGAGAACCTGGCCTCGGCCCCGGGACCACTGTCCTCTGGGCTGCGTGCTTTCCCTTCCTGCTGTTCCCTGCCGTGGCGTCCTTTGAGTCCCTTGTGGCGTCCTTGGGTTTGCCCTGGTGGCGCTAATGCGGGGCATGCTGTTCCGTGCAGCCGTGGCTGAAGCGCCCTCTGGGGATGCTCGGGGTTCTGCCGGGTGTGTGTCCACTCGGGGGCCGGACCCTCTGCCAGGGACAGGGCCCGCTCTGAGCTGCTGGGCCCGGCCACCACAGGAGGTCTAGCGCGTCTTTGGGACTGGGCCTCGGAGTCGGTTCTGGACCCACCAGTGGGGCCTGGGCGCGGGGGTATTGGTGTGGGGGGCCGGAGCCTCTTTGCTGTCCTTTGAGGGCCGGCTTGGGCCTGGTGGGCCTCCTAGCCACGGCCCCGCCTCTGCAGCGTCTCTGGGTGGGGCTTGCGGGCGGGACCCCAGTTCAGGGGCTGCGTGGGCAGTCTTGGGAGCAGGTGGGGGCCTGGTGTGGAGACCCTGCGTGGCCCCCACTGACTCCGAATCCTCCTGCCTCGCGCAGCCTCTCTGCTGCTGGCCGGCCTGGGTGTCTCACACTGGGCGACGTCCCCGCAGGGCAGCACCCAGAGAGGGGCCTGGAGGTCGGGGTCTCCTGGTGCAGCGGGTGGGTGTGGCCTCTTCAGGCTGATCATTCCCGACATCGCAGGGGCCCGTGTGTGTGTCCCAGTCAGCCAGTGGGCATCAGGGGCCCAGAGGTCAGCACGGGGCAGCGGGCAGCAGAGGGGGCCATGTGTCTGGACAGAGCGGGTCTCGTGGCGTCTTCCTTCGGCCTTTCCTCTCCCGAGACCCCATAAGTCTCGACTGCTTGCCTGGGGTACGCTGGCTTCGGCTTCTCTATCTGGCGTTCGCGAGGCCCCGGTGGGCTGCAGACCCTCACAGGGGTCCAGCGAGGGGCACTGGCCCAGTCTGTACCCCGTGGGAGCGGGTCCTGGGGCCCCGAGCACTGCTTGGGAGCTCCTGAGAGAAAAGGGGCCGCTGCTGGGCGGGCATTGCCCGGGATCCTCCTCTCAGCTGCGGGCAGTGGCCACCCCCAGGGCCTGTGCCTGAGCCTCAGAGCCCCCCTTCCCTGCACCCCGTGGGGGTTGGAAAACACCCCAGGCCCGGCCCTGGCCCTGACCTGGAGCCCACGTCTCGGCAGGGACAGGCCCTCTGGCCCTTCCCCGCCTGGCGCCTGCCCCATGTGCTGTGAGTGGGGTGAGGGGGCCCGGGGAGGCCCCCCGCCCCCCCCCCCCCCCGTAGCTGTGGGTGTGGCCGTGATCCAGGTCACGTGTGTCTAGGGCCGGCGGCTCTAGGTGCCCTGGACGGACCTGCCGGCCCCCAGCCTCAGCGTCTGCTGCCAGCACGCGTCAGCGAGCGGCCGGGGCCTTGGCCTTGGATCAGGGGCCCAGGAGTCCAGGGTCCAGGGAGCAGCCCTGCAGGTCTCCCCGCCCGTGGCCTGGCCGCGCAGGGGAAGGGCCATGAGAGCACGGCAGGACGGGGGTCAGCTGGGCCGGGGGTGAGCTGTGCCTCAGCTGTTGAGGGGGCCATCGGCAGCCCGGGGCAGGCTTCAGGCCTGGTGGGACCCAGGTATGTGACCCACCAGGTCCTGCAGGTCCCAGGAGCCCCGGGGCGGGGGTGTCACGGCAGAAGCTGCATGCTGGGTGCCAGGCCCAGGTTGGGGCTCCCTTGGGTGTGTCCCTGGACCAGGAGTGTGCTGTGAGCGCCTTTCCAGCTCCCCAGGCGTCTGCAGGGTCTGGGTCAGTGGCTGGCTGCCACCCAGCCCCGTGCCTGGAGGACCCCCAGGTCTGCATCAGGCCTCATCGGGCCCTTCCTTCCTTCTGGGCCTGGCACATGCCAGGCGGGGCAGTGGGCTGCTGGGGCCCTGGAGCAGCTGCACCACCCCCACCCACCCTGTCCACTCACCGCTGACCAGGCTATTCTTAGCAGCAGAGACATTTGTCCTTTACACGTGCTGCTGCAGCCCCCTGTGATCTGCCCAGAATGTTCGGGGTGACCCTGGAATTCCTCGCAAGCTGGCGGGGTGGGGGTGGGGCAGGGCCAAAGCCGTGAGGGTTTGGGGTTCTCCCCTTCCCACCCCGCACCGGGCACTACCCAGGGACAGGAGCCGAGTGGCGCTTCCGGGGCCCTTGCCGTCTCCCCTGGACATCTGTACCGAGGGAGGTGGCCTGGAGACAGGGCCCTGGTGCTGGGATGGCCCTGGTGGGGCTGTGGGCAGCACAAGCCTAGCTGGGAGGCCTGCCCGGAGGAGGTGTGTTTTGTTGTGTACTTGACACGTACCTAGTTGTACACTTGACCGTTGTGCAGAGCCGCTCACAGTGCACATCACTGTGCGGCCCTCATCATCCAGAACATGTCTATCTTCAGAGACCAGAGCTGTTTCCCTTAACGCCTACCCGCCTTCCTCTCCTCCCTCACCCCGTGGCCTCGGCCCCAGGTAGCGTGTCCCCCTCTGTCTGGGGGGCCCGGCCCTGGCCGCCCTGTGCTCTGTGGGACAGAGCCCGCCTTGCTATGCGCCCCTCCTCGGGGAAACCGCCTTTTGGAAGCCAGATGGTGGCGCCCAGACCCCGCGTGCAGGGCCGGCTGCATGCGGGGGCTCTTGGGGGGGGGGGGGTGCTGGCTGTTGCCCAGCGGATGTGAGCGCACCATGGCAATTGGAAACAGCCGCCGGCCTCACGCGGCGCTCGGCCCATCTGCCGCCCGGACTGGGGAGCGAGGCCTGAGTTTCCCTGTCTGGGGAGTCTCGGGGAGCACCGCCTGCAGTGGGTGGGGGGAGGGGCACCCTGCTGTCCCAGTGGGCTCTGGCTGGGTCTGGGGGTCTTCGATCGTGGTCTCCTGCCACCCCCAAGGGGAACTGGGGGAGATCCCGCGCCCTGTCTGTCTGAGCCTCAGTTTCCCCTACAGGAAGAGGGTGCAGGGGAGGTAGCAGCCATGGGTCTGGGTGGTGCCCCTCTCCGTCGCCCCGCGGGAGGCCCAGTCCGGAGGTTCTGAATGCTGCGACTCTCCCTGGGGCCGCCCCCATCTGGGGCTGTCCTGCAGGCCGGGCCCAAGGGATCCTCCGGACACTCTCCAGATGGGGGTCGGGGAAGCCCGGGGAGGCGGGCAGGAGCTTGGGGTCACCACCGACCCGTCTCTGTCCACCCACCCACCTGCCAGCCGATCAGCCCATCACTCCCCCCATCCACCCACCCACCTGTCCATCCTTCTGTCACCCGCCCACCCAGCCACTGTCCATCTGCCCAGCCACCTGTCCATCCACCGTTCATCCGTCCGTCTGTCTGTCCATCTACCCAGACAGCCCATGGTCCTCTGTTCTTCCGCCATTGCTCCTCGTCACTGACCTGCTTTATGACCACACCTTCCCCCTTCCAGCACCTTCTGGTGACTCCTGACTCACCCCAGAGCATCCCAGCATCACCATGCCTGGGTGGGAGGGGGCATAGCCGGGCGCAGGGGGCGAGGAACCATCCCCTCTGCCCCAGGGGCTCCTGGGGGGGGAACCATCCTCTCTGCCTTGGAGGCCCCTGAGAGTCCCTGGGTGGACCGTCCTCCCTGTCCCGGGCACCCCTGGCCAGGTGCGGTGTCTCGGGGTGCCCCGGGCTCTCGTGGGCACAGTCCTGGGCTGTCTGTCCTGGGGCTGCTGCACCCTGCGACCCTGCGCCTTGCCCGTTTGGGAACGGGAGACTGCCCTGGAGATGGCTGTCCTGGCCGGCGTCCCCAGCTGTCTCAGCCTTGGGTCCCGCCCCGAGCCGTGGGCTGTCCTGGGGCTTCCCGCGTGGACCAGCCGGTCCTGCTGGTGGAGCCGCCTGTGCGTGGGGGCGGGGCCCGGCGGCTGTCACCTGCCTGGGGTGCCCGCCCTGGACGTGCCTCTGAATCGGGGGCCACGGGCCGCGGGGCACAGAGCGGGCTGACCCATGTGCTCTGTTCCCAGGGACCGGCCGGTGCCGGGCCACTGCCCACCCGCTGAGGATGATGCCCAGCTGCTGACCCTCGCCCGGCGGAAGGAGCCCCGGACGCCAGCGCCATGTCCGGGTCCACGCAGCCCGTGGCGCAGACGTGGAGGGCCACGGAGCCCCGCTACCCACCCCACGGCCTGCCCTACCCCGTACAGCTCGCCCGGCCCCACACGGTAAGCTCGGGCCGCTGCCAGCCCTGGTGCCCGGGGCAGGACCGGGCAGGTGTCCAGGCAGAGACCCCTGGGGGGGGGCACAGACTGTCCACGCTCCTGGGCGTCACTTCAGAGCTGGGGTGAGGCGGGGTCGCAGGGTGCAGTGGGGTTCACAGACAGCGTGGCACTGTGGTGCTCTCTGCTGCCTGCCCTTCCTGTGGGCTTGTGTGTACGTGTGTGTGTGTGTGTCACTGCTTGTGTGTGTGTGTGAGACTTCATGTGTGTGTAAGGGTGTGTGCGTGTGTGACTGCTGTGTGTGCATATGTGTGCATGTGACTGCATGCGTGTCTCTGCATTTGTGCGTGCATCTGTGACTGCAGGCGTGTGTGGTTGCACGTGTGTGTGCGCGTGCGTGGATGAGTGCAGGTGTGTAGGACTGCATGTGTACGTACCACCCTTCTGTGCGTCTGTGATTCATGCGTGTGCACGTGCATGCCTGTGTGAGTGTGTGTGTTGCTTGTGTCCTGCCTGGCCCGTGAGGCCTCCGGAGACAGGAAGTGGTTTGGGAGGAAGCACAGGGAGGCGGTTTTGCTCAGGGACCTGCTGACTGGCTGACTGGCTGCAGGGGCCCCAGGGGCTGCAGGGTCAGCACTGACCGAGTGTGAGATGGGCAGGGCCCCGGCACTGAGACCCGTACCCCCGGCCGTGGCAACGTCTCACTCTGCAGACACCTAGGCTGGTCTATGTTTGCTCCCGTCTGGGCGGTCTCTGCGTGGCCAAGTGTCCACTGGGCCCCGGGGCCCACCTGGGCCGCTCCTCCCGGACTGCCTCGCGGCTGCCCTCAACCCCCCTTCGTGTGGCCTCCCCGCCTGCCCCCAGGGCCTCCCCCTTGCCCTGACGTAGGGCGAGGCCATCCGCACCTCTGGGAGACGCCAGGGTCCCCGCGGCTGCCCCTGCCCTTGTCGCTGCTTGTCATGCAGGCCATCAGCTGCCCAGAGGGCTGCCGGGGCACTGGCCGTGCCCTGGGTTTGCGCCCTAGGCTGTCCTGGCCCGTCGCCCGCGTTCCCTTCTGCCCTTTGCCCCAGCTGGGTCCCGCTCTGGTTACTTGGGGTCATCAGCTGACACCAGCTGGGTGTCAGTGACGCAGGAGGAGCTGGATGGGGCCCAGCAGGAGGCAGTGGCCAGGGTCGGCGGGCCCCTGGGCAGGGCAGGACGGGCTGGGACTGCTGTCCGGGCTGTGGGCCACGGGGTCATTGTGCAGGACGTTGCGCTACCGGCCAGCGTTGGGGTTTGCGTCCAAGGGCCGGAGTCTCTAGCATCGATCAGGCCCGGCTGGAGGCCGCCTGTGCTTCCCGGAGCAAGGGCGGAGGGGGGATGGCATGGGGCTGCGTGGGCCCCGGGTTCCTGCCCGCAGGGCCCCTCAGATGCGGCTCTGGACCGCCCCCGAGGTTGCTGGGGAGCCGCGGCCGTGGGCAGCCCTGCCAGCCTGTGCTGTGACCTGAGTGTCTGTGGGGGCGGGGGTGGGTCGCCCCTCTGTCCCGGGTCAGGGCCCTGATGGCTCCCAGCTGGCCTACAGGCCCCAAGGTCGCCCCATGCGCAGGGACGCATGCGGGTCTGGCAGGCGCAAACGCTTGGGCTCTGTGTCCCTGCGGCTGGCCCCTCTGGGCCCACCTTTTCAGCACAAGGGCCGGGGGGATAAAGACGAGGGGAGTCTACAGGCTGTGTGCCGAGCTGGGCTGACCTCCCAGTGGCCCCGGGCGCCTCCCTGCCCTGGGCCCAGCAAGCCCCCGGAGGCTGTCCAGGCTTGGCCATGCGGCTGCGTAACCCTCGCCCACAGCCCTTGCCCGACAGGCGACCTGCCTCTGGCCTTGCCCTGTGGGCGACTTTGACCCAAATGGGCCGGTCTGAGTCACCTCCCCGAGGCCACGCCGACAGCTTCGTGCAGCTGTGGGGGATGAGGCCCCGCACCTGTGTGCTCGTGGGGGTTGGCCAGAGGGGGCTGCCCCCGCCTACACTGCTGGGCCCGTCATTCATTCACCTGGCTGGCAGGCCTCGTTCATTCATTCACACAGAGCACGGCATGTGCCTGCCTTCTCTGCGCACAGCACACTCACACACCCTGATGCTCGCTCCGCACACGCCTACCCCCTCGCACTCAGCTCACCTGTGGCCGCTCGTTCATGCGATCACTCACTTACACACTCGTCCACACTCATCCACACGCACACGCCTTCGCGCGCACACTCGTTCACATTCACACTCGCATGTTACACACATTCACACACTCATTCACACACTCACATTCACACGCATTCTGACACCTGCTCACACTCGCTCACGCATATCCACGTGCTCACTTGGTGGCTGTTGTGCCGTGGGCCCAGACCTCGGGGGCCCCGTGGTACGGCTGCGGCAGAGGTGGCGCTCGGGACCTGCCTCCTGGAATCCAGGCGCAGCGCAGGGTGGGCTCGGCCGGGGGCCCCCGGAGGAGAGTGGGCGGGTCGCCCCAGGCTCACCCCTAACCCCCCAACGCCTGCTGCCTCTGACTCAGACATCGGGGGTCCAGAGCGGCCGCCCCTCGTCCTCACCACAAGCCAGCCCCCCCCCGCGGGGCGGCGCCAAGGCCTAGGGCAAGGGCCGGAGAGGGGTGCACCCTGTGACTCCGCCCAGGGTCTCGCTGTTCCCGCCCTTTGGACACATCTGTCACCTCCGGTGACCTCAGTTTCCTTGTTCAGCTGGGGAGGGCTGAGACTTGGCCTGACTCCTCACCCAGTGCTCGTCCTGTGACACCTGCTGGGCTTCTGCCTCAAGCACGTGGTCTCTGAGCTGTGCCCGCTGTCTCGATTTGCCAGGACAGCTGCCCCATGCTGTGGGCCTGAGCCCTGGCTGTGTGTCCCAGCCCCCGGTGTGTGTGGACATGGGAGGGGTGTGCTTGTACGTTCGTGTTGTTGTTGTGTGTGTGTCTGTAGGACCCAGCCTGGTGTGTCTGGGGAACCAGGAGGGCCTGGTGTAGGGGGACCCTGGTGCAGGGGGCACAGGACCGAGGGGAGGTGGGGGTGTCTCCGGGTAGGAGCACTAGGCAGGGAGCTCTGCGGGACTGAGGGGGGTAGCATTCCCTGGCAGGAGCGCTGGGCAGGGCCCCCGTGCTGGCAGCTGACGCGTGTCCCTCCCCGCAGGACGTGGGGCTGCTCGAGTACCAGCACGGCCCCCGGGACTACGCCTCGCACCTGTCCCCCGGCTCCATCCTGCCTCCCCAGCGCAGACGCCCCTCGCTGCTGTCGGAGTTCCAGCCCGGAAATGAGAGGTGCGGTGGGCCGGGCTGTCCCTCCCCGCGCCCGCCTCAGTCCCTGAGCTGCCTCCGAGCACCTCGGGGTGGGGCGTGCAGGGGTCACGGGACGTGGGCAGGGAGAAGTGTGACCGGTGTGGGCTGCACCTGGGACGCCCCCTGAGCATCGTGGGCCAGTACCTGGGACCCCCTCCCGGGGAGGAGGGCACGGAAGGGCCTGGCCTGGCTGGAGAGTTGGCCCTACTGCCTGCGGTGCCCCGCGCCCCTGCAGTGTCCAGGTCCCGCTCCATGCACCCCTGCTGATTTCCTTTTGGTCCGTTCGGGGCTGCCCCGGCTTCCTCCTGGTCTGCCCACAGGGTCCCCCCGGGTGGGCTCCGGGAACCCTCCTGCTGTGCTGTGGCTCCGCCCAGAGGCCCATCGCGAGGCCTGGATTGGGGGGAACTGTCCGGCCATCAATGGGGTTCACGGGGTCCGCGTGGGCCGCAGGGTGTGATGTGGCTGGCCGCAGGCGAGGGGCCGTCTGGGCCGGGTCCGGGCGCAGGGCCGCTCATCGCCGCTCCCACAGGCCGCAGGAGCTGCATTTGCGGCCGGAGCCACACGTGTACCTGCCCGAGCTGGAGCTCATGGACAGCAAGCGTCCGCGCCTGGAGCTGCTGCCCTCGCCCCTGCTGCGGCCCGCACCCCTGCTTGCCGCTGGCCAGCCCGGGCTGTCAGACGACCTGGCCAAGGTAGGGCTCGCTCGGAGACCACCCAGCGCCAGCCGGAGTCCTGGACCCCGGCGGCCACCAAGGGTCTGGGTCTGGCTGGGGCCTGGTCACTGGCACTGCCCACGGGCACCCATGCCGTCAGCCGTGTGCCCTGCCTCTCCTTCCCGTCCCGTTCCCCTTGAGTTCCTGCTTTCCCGGCTCTCCCCCACCGGGCCTGGTGGGACCCCCCAGGAGCCCCCTGGGGAGCCCGGGCAGTGTCTGCCGTGTGCCTGCGGGTTGGGGCCGGGAAATCAGTGGGGCCTTGGGGCTCCCCCACCCCCCTGTGGGCTCCCTTCTCTGGAGACATTGCTGGCCCCTGCATTCCCAGGCCCTAGATCACCCTGGGGTGGTGTTGGGAGGAGCCTTAGGGCCCTCGTCGGCCCCTTCTGGAAGTCTCCAGCTGGCCAGGACTTGGTGGCTCTAAGGGGACACACTGGCCACCCCAGAGCCCCGCCCGGACCCGAGGTGGGCGGCCAGCTTCAGGTGTGGCTCGCTCCAGGGCGTGTTTGCCTCTGCCTCTTGCTCCTCGTTAGTGTGCTCAGCAGGAGGCGGCCCGGGAGGGCCCCGTCAGGACGTCTGCCCGTCCTGACCTCAGGCCGCCGGCCGGCCGGCTGTGGGAGTGTTGGGTCTCGGGACCCCTGTGTGCCGCTGAGTCTGGCCTGTGTCACCGCAGCTGCTGTAGGACCCTGCACCCGGGCACAGCCTTCTGCCAGGGCTGAGCTGGGCACATGGGTGGACACTGGGCAGCGGGGCCCGGCTCTGGGGGTGGGCCACCCAGGGCCAGCAGGAGACAGGCCTGTGGGGTCCCTGCATGGTGTGTGTGTGTGTGTGTGTGTGTGTGTGTGTGTGTGCGTGCGTGTGCGCCTGCACATGAGTGAGTGTGTACGTGTGTGTGTGTGTGCACGTGTGCGCCTGCACATGAGTGAGAGTGTGTGTCTGCTGGGCGCACATGTGTCTGCTTCCTGCGACGCTGGCCGCCTCTGAACTGTCAGCACAGCCTCTGCTGAGCCCAGCCCCGGGGGGACACGGTCTCGGTGGTTCCAGGAGGGTGTTCGGGGCCCGGGGAGGGCTGGTGGTCAGCAGCAGCCCAGGTCTGCGGGGCAGCACTGGGCGCTGTGGGGGCCGCCCGCACGGTGACCCGGGCCTGTGCCGTTCTGCCCAGGACCGGAGCCTGGCGGGCAAGCTGGAGCCCGTGTCCCCGCCCAGCCCGCCGCACGCCGACACTGAGCTGGAGCTGGAGCCGCCGCGGCTGTCCAAGGAGGAGCTCATCCAGAACATGGACCGCGTGGACCGCGAGATCGCCATGGTGGAGCAGCAGATCTCCAAGCTGAAGAAGAAGCAGGTGCGCTGGCTGCGGGTGGCCGACTCCCGCAGGCCCAGCCACCTGGGGGCTGCGAGGCAGGAAGAGACCTGGTGGGGGGGGGCAGGAAAGGGTCAGGTCCAGGGAACTGGTGCAAGACCGCTTCTTCCCTAGGCCACACGCCCGACCCCCACGCCTTCCGCACCCGCCCTCCTCACATCCCCCCTCTGCTGCCCCTCGCAGCTCCCCTCGCGTTCTCCTCACACACCCTCCCGCGCACCAGCACCCTCGTCTCTCGTGTTTGGGCCCTGGGTTCTGCGCGGCCCCCCAGCCTTCTGGCAGCCTCCTGGCGGCCTTTTGTGTTCGCCGGGGGTCGTGCTCTCCTGCTGCCCCCCCCCCCCCCCATGAACCTCCCCTTCCCGGCGCCTCGTGTGTCCTTGTCACCTGGGCTTGGTGGAGGGGCTGTGGGCGAGCGCTGGCTGTCCCCGGGCGCTGCTGGGCCTTCTCCCGGCGGGCGGCTGGGCGAGCGGAAATGGGGGTGTGCGGGGCAGCCGTCCCAGCCCGGAGTCCTGGGTGACTCAGAGGAAGTGGTCAGCAGCCTGACTTCCGGCCGCGGGCTGCGTGGGGCCGCCCCGGCCGCTGCGCTCGGCTCGTCCTTCCGCCCCTGCGCTCACCACTGCGCTCTCCTTCCCGCAGCAACAGCTGGAGGAGGAGGCGGCCAAGCCACCCGAGCCCGAGCGGCCCGTGTCGCCGCCGCCCATCGAGTCCAAGCACCGCAGCCTCGTGCAGATCATCTATGACGAGAACCGGGTATGCGCCCCGCCCTGACCGCCACTCCTTGTCCTGGGGGGGGGGGGGGGGCGTCGGCGAGACCCCCCGCGGGCAGCTGCACGCGTCCTCCAGGTCAGGCAGGGGCTGCTGGCTGCACGGGGCTGCAGGACCTTGAGCCTGGGGCTCACTCCGGGGCAGGCCATGGGGTCCCGATGGTGATGCGGGGTACTTGGTGGGGCCCCACGAACCCACCTGGGGTGTCCCGGACTCCTGGCGCTAAACCCTCAGCTCCCCCCCGAGGCTGCTCTTGGCCGGGCTTCGCCAGCTGCTCTGTCGGGGACGGGTGCCGGTGGCCGGTGGGTGGGGCTGCTGCCTGGCGTCCGGGTGCCCCTGCGTGGTCTTGACACAGCCCTGCCCGGGCACCAGGCACCTCCATGTCGCCTGAGTCCCCTGGCCTCCGCGCCAGGGGACGGGCCTCATTCGGCCCGATTCCGTGGGCCCTTGTCCAGGCGCGGTGTGGAGAATTGCGGTAGGAGGAAGCAGGCTCAGGGTGGGCAGGGGCTGCCCGGAGGACGGGGCAGGGGGCAGGGGGCAGGCCTTTGGGAAGCCCGCTCACCGCTCTGGCTGGGGTCACGAGGGCGTTGGGGATGGGCCTGTCCTCTCTGAAGCCCCGTGTCCTGCGGGGGCCAGTGGTGCCCGGGCGCCAGTGCTGCCCCTGTGGGAGCGGCTGCCCCCTTTGCGCCCCCCATATTTCCATGTGCACGCGGACTGGCACACACGACATGCCGCGTCCAGCACACGTGTGCGTGCACCCACAATTGCGGGTGAGGAATGGGCGCACGGCTGGTCAGGGTTCGGGTCTGAGTTCGTTCATTTGCCCACTCGCGCCTTGTTCATTCACTCATGCCTCAGTCACTCACGCCTCATTCATTCACTCATTCGCTCACTCACGCCTCGTTCTCTCACGTGTCACTCATTCCCGCCCTCTCTCACTCAGTCACACACTCATGCACTCAACGCGCTAGTGGCCACGGACTGGCCCGGTGCTGTGGGTGGAGGAACCGTGGCCCAGCCCACCCTGCCGGTTCCTAGTGCAGGGGGCAGGTAGATCCTCCCACATATCCCCACTGTGGGCAGATGCCCTTTGGCCTGGTAATCCTGAACACCCCCACCCCCCCCCACGGCTCCCTGCCAGCTGCTTCGGGGCCTTAGCACGACTGAGCCCTTTGCCTCCGGGCTCGCGCTCACCCCTTCAGCACCTGCCTGCAGCCGGTTTGGGTGTTCCAGCACCCGGAGCAGGGGCAGGTGCAGCCCTGGGAAGTGTCTTCCGGGCCAGTGGGGAGTGGCTGCAGGGACTCACTCCTGGCTGGCAGGGCACCCGCAGGAAGGCAGGGGTGCGGGCAGGAGGGAGGCTGTTGGACCACACCCCACTGGGAAGGCTCTCTGGAGCGGGGCTGGGCCCCGTGGGCACAGACTTAGGGAGGGGCCGGATCTGTTGGATCCTCAGGAGAGGGGAGAGGATGGGGTACTTGCCCGAGGCTGGGGAGAGCCCACTGCAGCCCTTGGGAGGGGTGCATGAGGAAGGGACAGCATGTTGCACCCTCGCTGGAGCTCAGGCTGGGGCAGTCCGGGCAGACTTCCTGGAGGTGGCGCTGGAGCTTGTTTTGCAGCCGCGGGCTTGGCCGTGAAAGGCAGAAAGTTCTTCCCAGGGGGGAGGGCTGGGCCTCCTCCCCAGCCTGGAGCTGCTGCCGGTGTGTGGAGGCAGAGCCCGACTGCAGCGTGGTGAGGGGCAGCAGGCAGGCCCTGGCGCCCTGGCACAGGAGCGACTGGCTGCAGGGGAAGCCAATCGTGGGGTTTGGGGGCATCCGCGCCCGGTGCCTGAGTCTGGGGCCCAGGGTCTGGCTCAGGCACTGTGTCCCCCGTCCTGATGAGCGTGTCAGGGTGCTGGGCCCCTGTTGCCCCTCTCTCCCTGCCGGCCTGTGTGGCCCCGCGTGCGCGCAAAACCCTGGACACAGGGTTCTGCTGCCCTTGGGCTCGGGGCCCCTCTGCGGGTGCGGTGGAGTGTGTGTGTGTGTGTGTGTGTGTGTGTGTGTGTGCGCGCGTGTGTGTGCGTGTGTGTGTGCGTGCGCGCGCGCCACTGATGCCCGTGTGAAGCCGTGAGAGCCAGCCCTGCTCCTGCCCGTTTGCTGGGCACTGTGCACATGTGCCGTGGCACACGTGAGATGCATGTAGGACGCCCGCCTAGCACATATGTGATGCATGTGAGACACCCGTCTGCCACGTGGGTGCTGCGTGTGAGACCTAGCACATGTGTGATGAGCTTGAGACACCCACCTAGCACACGTGTGGTGCATGTGAGATGTCTGCCTGGTGCACGTGTGACGCGTGCCTGGGCTCCGAGCAGACCCCAGCCCCCCTGACCCCAGCGCCCCCCACGTCCTTGCAGAGCCCCTTCTCCCGTGGTCCCCCGAGTAGACGTAGACGTGGGGTGGGTCCTGGGCAGGACATGGGTGACCGTCCGCCCTGGTCACTGGCCGTGTTGAGAGAGGTGAGTGGCGCCTCTGCCCTCCAGGCCCCAGGGCTTTGCACCTGGGGTCGTGGAAGCCAGAGTGGCCTGCAGAGGCCGGAGCAACGGGCAGGGAGCCGGGGCCCGGCTGGTGGGGGAGCCGGGGAGAACAGGGGCCGTTTGTTGGCGGGAAGCTTGGCGGGTACGGCAGGGCACGCAGGGGACTGAGGCCCTCGGTGCCGCAGCCCTCCCCCAGCGTGCGGCCGCCACCCCCGCTGCCCTGCGCCTGCCTCCTCATTGCTGTCCTCTCCTGCAGAAGAAGGCCGAAGCCGCACACCGGATCCTGGAGGGCCTGGGGCCGCAGGTGGAGCTGGTGAGCGGGGGTGTGTGTGTTTGGGTGGGACTGGGCACGCTCTCCCCATTGGGTGACCCAGGCGGGTGCTCCCCGGGGGAGGGGCTGTCCCTGCAGAGCGAGGCGGGCGGGTGTGGGGCCCTGGCTGGCGTGGGGACACTCACCCCTCCGCTCAGAGACCGGCCGGTCTCCCTGTCGCGCGGGGCCCGGGGAGGACGGTGTCCGCAGCCGGCCTGAGTTTCTCCCCTCGAGCTGGGGTGCTGTGAGGGTCCCCCGACACCTATGGGAGCGGCCGAGTCGGACCTGGCCCCCGGCGGACACTGGCCTGTCTGTCCCTCCCTGAGAGGCCCCCCCAGCTCTGCAGCTCCATGGACGTGTCACCCGTGCCCATTGAGAGCCGCGGTCAGTGGCGCTGAGCCCTTCTGTGCACAGCTGCCCGCATGGCTGGCTGTGGCTCAGTGAGCACCGTGCTCTTGGGGGTCCGAGGCTGCCCCCGCCGACCAGGCAGGGTGCCCGCTGGGTCCCAGGGGAGACAGGCACACCCTGGGGCATTGCTGGAGCCTGGGGGTCTCCACGAGGGCCTGGAGAGGGCGCGCCTGGGTCCTGGGAGGGCAGCGTTCGCAGGACCCCCCCCGCCACACGTGTACACACGCATTTACTCATGTACACATACACGCACTCCCGGGCACAGATGTGCACATCTGTGCATGCAGCTGCACAGATACACACGCATGTTGAACACATCCACACAGATACACATTCACATGCACATATGTACCTTGAATACATCCACACACAGGCTCACACATAATGGGCACATCCACATAACAGCACGCATGTTTATACACATGGTGAACACATTCACACGAATGGACATGCGTTTACACACATGATCGTAGTCACAGATGCACATATGTGCACAGACACGATGAACACATCCACACGGATATGCACACATGGACCATGAACACATCGTGCACTCCATGCCTCTGCCCCTGCCCTGCCCTGCCGGCCAGCAGAGCCTGGGGCTGCCCTCAGCCTCACCTACCCTGGGGGGGGGGGCCGGGGGCCCTCCTGGTGCCATGGCCGTTTGGTGGGGTCAGCAGCCTGTCCTGGCTGTGCCCAGGCTGGGCCCTGGTGCTCAGCCGTGGGAGGGGCGGGTGCCCTGACACCCACTTCTGTTGCAGCCCTTGTACAACCAGCCGTCAGACACCAGGCAGTACCATGAGAACATCAAAATGTGAGTGTGGGCTGCCACCCGGGCGGGCAGGGGGCCTCAGAGGCTTGGGCGGCGTCCCTGGCATAGGTGAGGCCTGGGCAGGCAGGGCTACCCTCTCGTTTGCGGGGAGGCTCTAGGGCTGGAGGGCGCCGTGAGGGGGCCCAACCCCGACACCGGCATCTGTCTGCGGCTGGGGGCGTGTCCAGCCAGTGGGGACACCGGCCCAGCCCTGTGGCTCTGGGGACCAGCCCGGGAGTGAGGGGTGCGGCGCCCTGTGCTGGGGGCCCATCACCCCCAGAGGGCATGGTGGCACCTGGCCCTGTGGGCTCCCAGCTGGTCAGGGGTGTCTCTGTTGGGGTGCAGCACCTGGGGTCCCCCTAGAGTGGGGCTTCTCGCTCCGTCCCGTGCTCCTCTGTTGGACGAGGCTCAGTGAGCAGCCGGGTGTCGGGGTGTGGAGTGCCGGGCTGCAAGAAGCTCATTTGGCGAGATAGTTTCCACGGGGTAAAACGGACAGAGGACAGCGGCGAGCAAGAGAGGACGTGTGTTCAGGAGAGACCGTGGGCTTTAGGAGGGGAAGGCAAAGATGCACAGGGACTTGGCGGGGGAGGGCGAGAGGGGCGAGAGAGAGGGAGAATGCCCGCTGGGTCAGTGCACAACGGGGGGACAAAGATGGCGCTGGGTCAGGGTTCTGCAGCCATGGCCGGCAGGCAGGGGGCCAGGGGCCGCCCCGGTCAGGGAGCCCCCCGTGGGCGCTTCTGTCCAGACGTGGCCGTGGCGAGGCGCTGACAGACTGTGCTTCCCCAGAAACCAGGCGATGCGGAAGAAGCTCATCCTGTACTTCAAGAGGCGGAACCACGCCCGCAAGCAATGGGTAAGGCTGGGACCCGGCTGCTCCGGGTGGGCTGAGGCGGGGGAGGGGGCGACCCCTCACACCTCCTGCAGCCAGCAGGGCGAGCTGCCCGCCCAGGAAGCCAGCCTGCGGGCATCAGGAGCGGTTCCCTCCGGGCTTCCCTCCAGGGACTGTGCCGTCCCCCAGCTCTGCCTGGTGTCCCCAGGGGCGTGAGGACACCCCTCTGAGCTCCCACAGCACCTGGAGGCTGTGGGCCCCTTGCACCCGAGGCCCCACCAGGGAGAAGGCGTTCACACCCCTCGGCAGGGACAGCGTGGGGGCGGGGCCGCAGTGTCCACCCATGACGGTGCTGCCCTGTCTCAGGAGCGGCGGCCTGTGACTTTCTGTGGCAGATCTGAGCGCGTCCTGCCCCCCAGCCTGTCCTCCAGCAAGGCCCCCCCAAGGGGCTGTGTCCTGCGTGGGGGTCTGGGGCTCGGGAAGGAAACGGGTGCCAGGGCCCGGAGTGCCCAGAGGCCGTGGGTGCAGGGGAGTCTTTGAGCTGTGGGCACTGGGGTCCGGCGCTCGCCTGTGTGAGAATGGGGGCTCCCAGCCGCCCTGCTCAGCTGCCTTGGACCCCCGGGGGGGCCGGGATGGATGCGGGGTGTGGAGGCAGGTAGGGCTCGGTCAGGGAGGGAGGATGTGGGGGACGGTCCCCAGCGAGTGACGTTTGCGGGCGCACAGCTCAGAGTCCCCACACTGACACCCGGGAGGACAGCTCTGTGCCCGCTCTTGGGCACGCATGCAGGGGCGAACACGTGCACATATGTGAGCTCACACCTGTGTGTAAGCATGTGCATTCATGGTGGTTCTGGTGAACACGTGTCCATTAACATGCATGCGTATGTGACACGCATGCGTGAGTAGTGTGAATGGTGCATTCCGTACACATGAGCACTGTCCATGTGAGCCCTGCCTGAGCACTATACTCGTTCACATGTGAGCACTGCATTGTCGGTGTGGGAGCAGAGCACAGACACGCGTGGTAGGGCCTGTGAGTGTGGGTTGGCTGGCCGGCCCCTCCCTCGGCCTGTGTGTTTCCCGGGAGGAAGGAGCCTTCAGCCCCGCCCACTCCTGGGGGTCCTTGAGCAGGACGCGACTGTGGGGGGGGGTGCTGAGGGGCTCCACGGGCTGTTTGCGGAAGAGGAACCGGAGCTTCTAAGAACTCGGGCGGCTTGTGGCTGGGCGGCCTCTGCGGCGGGTTCCGGAAGCGCAGATAGCGGGGCACGTGTGGAGGGGGTCCCGGGGGCCCCGACGGCAGGCAGCTTCCTCTTCAGGGGCCTGGCTGCGCGGCTTGTCCGGGGACTCTGGCTTTGGGGCTCACCTCACCCTCGCCAGGCTCCTCTCCAGTCTGGGCGCCTTGGGGGTGCTTCTCTGCACCCGCCAGCGGGCCTCCTGGGTGTGGGGTACCCCCAGGGTTAGGGGTGCTCTCCAGGTTTGGGGTGCCCCCATGTTCAAGTGCCTCCCGGGTTTGGGGTACTCCATCAATGTGGCTCGGGGTGGCCGCCTTTGGTGCTGTCTTGCTTTGCCGTGGGTCTCGGAGAGGCCACTTGGGGCCTCACAGTAGGGTGACCTGGATGCTGGTCAGAGGCTGGCCAGGGGTGGCCTTGGTGCAGGGGTCTGCTGCTCCGAGCTGCTGAGCTCGGGTGCTGGAGGGACCGGCGCAGGACAATGGTTCTCGGCCAGACCCACGCTGGAGGCTGTGGCGGTCACTGGGCGGTGGCAGGGCCCGAGCTGGGAGTGAGGAGCTGCTCAGGACGCAGACAGATGTCCCGGGGCTACAGGCTCCCAGGCACCGGACGTGCGCTGTCCACTCTACTGGGTGGCCGGGCCGCCATGGAAGGGCTCCTGAGAGAGCCGGGCACAGCCAGGCCTCAGCTGGGTACCCCGTGAGGCTGAATAGGAGCAAAGGGGGAGTGGCCATGTATGCTTGTGTTGTGGATATGATTGTCTGTCTGTGGGAGTGACCGTGTGTCTCCGTGGACACGACCGTGCGTGTGTCTGTGGGCGCGACTGTGCAGGTGTCTGTGGGAGTGACCGTGTGTCTGGATACGACCATGCGTGTCTGTGGGAGTGACCTGTGTGTGTGTCTGTGAGTGACTGTGTGTCCATGGGAGTGATCGTGTGTGTCTGTGGGAGTGACCCTGTGTGGGTGGGAGGTGTCTCCATGGACCCTTCCGCCCTGCAGGAGCAGAAGTTCTGCCAGCGCTATGACCAGCTCATGGAGACGTGGGAGAAGAAGGTGGAGCGCATCGAGAACAACCCGCGGCGCCGGGCCAAGGAGAGCAAAGTGCGGGAGTACTACGAGAAGCAGTTCCCCGAGATCCGCAAGCACCGCGAGCTGCAGGAGCGCATGCAGAAGTAGGCGGGCGGGAAGCCGGGGGAAACTGAGGCTGGAGGTTAGAGTTCTCCCGTGGGCAGGGTGTCAGACCTCTCCTGGGTCTGGGGATCCTGCTCATGGGGGCTGTCGCCTCCCTTGGACCCTGGGGGCCTGGCGAGGGCGGATCTTCCCCATTGTCTCACCACCTGCCCGCCTCTAGGGAGTCCGCAACTGCTGTCATCCCAGGGGTGACCCATCCCGTGATCCCGAGGGTGTCCTGTCCCGTGATCCCGAGGGTGTCTCGTCCCGTGGTTCTGAGGGTGTCCTGTCCCGTGGTTCAGGGGTTGTCCCGTCCTGTGATCCAGAGGGTGTCCTGTCTCGTGGTTCTGGGGGTATCCTATCTTGTGGTTCTGGGGGTATCCTGTCCGTGGTTCTGAGGGTGTCCTGTCCTGTGGTTCTGAGGGTGTCCGTCCTGTGGTTCTGGGGGTGTCCCGCACCATGATTCTGAGGGTGTCCTATCTCGTGGTCCTGAGGGTGTCCTGTCTCATGGTTCTGGTGGTGTTGTGTCCCGTGGTTCTGAGGGTGTCGTGTCTTGTGGTTCTGGGGGTGTCCTGTCTCGTGATCCCGAGGTGTTCCAGGAGCCTCAACTCTGCCCTTTGGTCCCCAGCAGGGTGGGCCAGCGCGGCAGTGGACTGTCCATGTCAGCAGCACGCAGTGAGCACGAGGTGTCGGAGATCATCGATGGGCTCTCGGAGCAGGAGGTAAGGCCACGCCGGCAGGTCCCCAAATGGCAGAGGCTTCGGTAGGGAAGGGCAGCCGAGGGCGGGCGGGGGCACTCCAGGGGGCTGCAGGAAGGGCCCATGCACCTCAGAGGCCCATTGCGAGGAGCAGGTTCAGCGTCCCCCACGTCTTCCTGCCCAGCACGTAGGGGTGAGGCCAGCGCGGTACCTGTTGGAGCTGCTGTTCTTGTGGCCCGTCAGTGTCTGCCAGGGTGACTGTCTCAGAGCCGCCCCAGCCCTGGGCGAGGAACCCAAAGTGTCCGAGTCCATGTGCTGCAGCTCTGTCCCACGCACAGCCGGGCAGAGCATAGTCAGGAGGTTCGGGCACAGGTCCAGTTGGACAGGGACATCCGGGCCAGAGGGTGCCCGGCCTCCAGGGTGCCCAGGAAAGCGTGGGTCTGCCGTGCTCTCTGGCCCTTCACCTGGACACAGGCCAGACCTTCCCGACATCACACCTACCCCACGCACTGCCCTGGGCCCTCGGTGCTGAGAGGGCCAGCTGCGTGGGGGACAGACTCAGCAGAAACGCCCCTGTGGGCAGGGTGGGCACAGAGCAGACCCTATGGAGCCCCCGCCCTAGCCTGGCCAAGGACACGGGGGAAGACTGGGGGTGGCACTGAGCTGGGGCTGGGCTGTCTCCCCATTGCACCCCCAGGGAGCCTGTGGCTGGCCGCTGCCGTTAGCCGCTTGGAACCTCTGAACAGCCTTCCCGGGGCATGTCCATTGCCGCTGCCTGCAGGCCACTCTGGGAGCCCAGAGCCAGGGGTGGGAGGGACAGTCTGGAACCTTCTGGCTCTTTTGGAACCAGGCAGCCCCTCCCTGTCCCTCCACTGGCCGCCAGAGCAGGAGCCGGGCACCCCCGGCCACTCCTGCTGCCCATGTCCCCGCAGAACCTAGAGAAGCAGATGCGACAGCTGGCCGTGATCCCGCCCATGCTCTACGACGCCGAGCAGCAGCGCATCAAGTTCATCAACATGAACGGGCTCATGGACGATCCCATGAAGGTGTACAAGGACCGGCAGGGCATGAACATGTGGAGCGAGCAGGAGAAGGACACCTTCCGGGAGAAGTGAGTGTCTGGGGGCGGGGCTCCAAGGCTGTGGGGGTGGGGCTTAGGGGCGGGGCTCGGTCAGGGGCGTGGCTCCAGGCATGGGGCGGGGCTTTGGGCGAGGCTCGGGGTGGGGCTCCAGGGGAGAGAGAGCGCTGACCGACTGCAGGGGTTCCTAGGCTCCTGGAGGCGCAGGGGTTTCCCAGGCTTCCCTGGGGGCAGGCACAGGGATACTGCCTGTCCCCTGTCCCTCCTGGGCTCAGAGACAGCTCACCCCCCCAACCCCCTTCCCGGGAGCTTTCCCTGGAGGTCTCCATCTGCCTTCCTTCTCCATCATCCCTTCCTAGGATGATCAGGCAGTGGGTGCCCAGCATGCCTGTGTCCCAGGCATGTCTGTTTGCAAACAGGCAGCTTGTGCCGCTTTTGTGGACATGAGGCAGGGCCCTTCCGGCCGGCTGAGGGACCTGTGGCCCTGTTTTGTGTCGGGCAGCTGTTCTGTGGATTTGGTGCATTGCTCCTTTGTTTCCTGATGGTGAGCAAATAGGCCTAGAGAGGTTGGGACACATTTCTGCCACGGAGAGCTGGTGTACTGGAAAGGCAGGCCTCAGAGCCCCAGCTTTGCCGCGGGGGATGGAGTGTGTGGGGGTCGCTTCCGGCCTCTGCATCAGGGAGTGTGTTAGTTTGGGGGCTGCCCCGTCACCCTCGGGAATGGGCTCCCGCCCCCAGTGTCTGGGTTGTTGCACCTGGGGAAAGTCTCCTCTCCGCGCTCCACCAGTCTGGACTTGCCACTGGCACTGAACACAGGTGGAGGGGAAACTGAGGCAGAGAGCCCAGCGTTTGACCAGGTGCGTGACAGGAGGCTCCGAGGAAGGCCTGACTTCAGGGTGCCTTCCTGAGGCTGTGCCGGTCTGGGTCCCCCGGCGCCGGTGACACCAGCGCTTGGGAATGACACCCGGGATTGGCGAGGGCCTTGAGTGGCAAATAAAGATTTCCAGGCTTGCTGTTGACGGTGGAAATTTCGAAACATCTGGAATACAGAAGGCGGGGCAGAGGAGCTCCGCCTTCTCTGTGCGGTGGGTTTGCCGTGTGGAGGGATGCCGGCCGCTGGGAGGCGCCTGTCCCAGACACGGTGCCCACCCCCCGAGTTGTGGGGGTCCCTGGCACTGAGCGGGAAGGTGCTGCCGGAGGGGGCTCTGCGCTTTCCCAGGACAGCTGTGTGCCGGGTGGCCCTGCTGCGGGCTCCTGGCATGCTTGGCTCTGGGACACCCACGTGGGCCGAGGGAGGTCTCGCTCTCGGCAGGCAGGCGTGGCCCCTTCAGCACCTCCGCATCCTGGCTCTGTGGCCTGGAGTCAGCCACTGCCCTTCTGAGTCTCAGTTTCTCAGTTGGTGCAACTGCCCGGGTGCCCAGTGCCTTGGAAATCTTGGGCAGACTTGGGCACAGGCCGGCGTGGGTCGGCAGGAGGGTGGCAGGCCCAGCCTGGGGAAACCCCGAGGCGGGCGTGGTGGGAGGAAGGGCTGTCTGGGTGCGAGCGGGGCAGGAGGCGGCTCTGGCTCTCAGGCAGGCGCGTTATGGGCGTGGAAGCCAGAGGCCTTTCCGGATTCTCCGTGTCTGGTGGGGGGGAGCGGGGAGCGGCCCGCTGGCTTCCTGCCCAGCCATCTGGAGGCAGGACCGGCAGAGCACATGGCTCCGGCTCCCCCGGGAGCACGGCCCGCAGCCAGCAGCCTCATCGCCCCCCTTGGGAGTTGGGGGGTGGGTACAGGCCTGGCTGGCCCCGGGCCCGCGCCCCACCCGCCTTCATGGTGCTGTTCTCTCCACCCGCGTCCTGACATTTCAGCCCCGGGGAGCCCTTTCCCAGTAACTTTCCCGGCTTTGCAGGAAGCCAGTTGGTGGGGTGCCAGCTCCCTGACTCCTTGGCCGGCCTCCCCAAGGCGCCCGCCTCGGCTCCCCGCACCCCACCCCCATGACTGCCTCCTGTGACCTGCGACCTCACGGGGCCCACCCGTGCTGAGGCTCTGCTTCCCCGGCCCAACAGGGCCAGAACAAAGCAGCTTCTCGAGGGGCCTCCAGTGGCTGCATGTGATGTCCTCGTTTTTCCTGGAAGCTGCCTCCAGCAGGACAAACAAATGTATTTTCAAAGGCCCTACAACCTGTGACTCACTGGCCGGGACCGCGCCCCCACCCTGCCCGCCCGCTGCCCGTCCCACACCCCCTGGGCTTCATCGCTCGCGAGGGGCAGTGTCCGGGCCTGGGGGGCCTCCGGAGATGGTGGGAAGCCTCTGGGCCCCGCTCATGGCCCCTGTCTTCTCAGGTTCATGCAGCACCCCAAGAACTTCGGTCTGATTGCCTCGTTCCTGGAGAGGAAGGTGAGTTCCGGACCTGTCCCCGGGCCACACTCCCGCTCCCGTCCACCCCGCCATGTGCCTGCACCTCTGGGGGCCCGGCCAGTGGGGGAGGTGGTATCAGAGAGCTGGGTGGGGGTACACACCCTCCGTCCACTGCTGGACAGCAACCAGCCCTGTGTGCCCAGAAACTGAGCAGGCCCCGCCCTCGTGCAGACCCCGCCCTACGAGGCCCCCACCTCACCATGCCCACAGTCCCCTCCACGAGGCCCCCCCCACTAGGGCTGCCCATAAGCCCTGCCCACAGGCTCACAAGGACCCGCCCGTGGCCACGCCCACAGGTAGGGCCACCCACAGGTCCGAGAGGCCATGCCCACACAGGGCGCCCACAAACTCCGCCCACGGGGCTGCGAGGTTCCGCCCCCAAATGGCCACGCCCACGCACTTCCACTCAGGTGGCCCCGCCCCCAGCCTCTGCCCAGTACCTGTGGCCCTCGCAGGGTCGCCCTTTGTGGGCACCTGCTTCCTGCTGCGGGAGGAGGCCGACCTAGCGGGCCCTGGGGCCACACTGCTCAGCATCCCCCCTGTGTCCACTGCAGACGGTGGCCGAGTGCGTCCTCTACTACTATCTGACCAAGAAGAACGAGAACTACAAGAGCCTGGTGAGGAGGAGTTACCGGCGCCGTGGCAAGAGCCAGGTGAGCAACTGCCTCCGGGTGCCATGAGGCCTCTCCGGGGGCGTTTAGTGCACCAAGGGGCAGAGAAGAGAGGCTCAGTTCCTGGGTGCCGGGTCCCCGGTGAGGGTCAGTGCCAGGGTGCCGAGCCACCAGTGAGGATCAGTTACTGGGTGCCAGGCCCCTAGTGAGGGTCAGTTCTGGGGTGCCGGGCCCCTGGTGAAGGTCAGTTCCAGAGTTCCGGGCCCCTGTTGAGGGTCCGTTCTGGGTGCTGGGCCCTACAGTATGGAGGTAGGGGAGACAGTGGCCTTGGTCACCCAGGCCCTCTGCTGTCCATCTTTGGCCCTGGGCTCTTGTGTCACCGTCCCCCTCCCTGGAGCCTGCCAGGACGGCAGAACAGTCCCTCCTGGGTCAGACCCAGCTGCAGTTGTGGGCTTGGACCACCCGGACCCCCACGCTGCTGCCATCACCCCTGTCTGGGCACCCAGCAGGCCGCCATCAGAGCGCCTGAGGTGCCTTCCTGCTTCCCAGTGGGACCTGCACCTTCCAGAAGTTTCTCCATGTGCTGCTGGAAGGGGTCACAGCCCAGCCAGAGATCTGCGGTGCTGGTCCCGGTTGCATCCGCTCCCCTGCTGGGCCCCACGTCTGGCCGCCTCCTGGGCCTAGGTCCTGAGGTCCGGCTGTGTCGGGTTCCTGTGGGCTGAGCCAGGCTCAGGGTGAATCACTGGGCAAGGCGGGGGCACCGTGGTTACAGCTCTGATTCACGGAGGGACCTGCACGGGGATGGCAGGAGAGGAGCACCCGCAGACTGGCCCCCTTCCTGCCGAGCACAGGCCCCCGGGTGGCCAGCTGACGGGCTCAGCACAAGGGGCAGGAGGTGTACCCGGCCGGTGGTCATGGGGCCCTAGGACTGGGGCCAGCAGAGAAGGAGGGGGACAGGGAGAGATGTGAGCCGGCCCTGCATGGGGGGCAGGGTGGGGAAGAGTGTGTGGTCAGCGGCCAGCTCGGTGGCCTGCTGAGAGTCCCGTCCAGTCACAGCCCTGTCTTGGTGAGGATGGGGGCATCCAGGGTGTCAGGTGCTTTGTAGGGAGCTGATGACTGGACACGTCTCTGAGGAGGTGCTGGGGCTCAGCCCTGACAGCAGACACAGCCAGGCCAAGGCCCAGGGAGGGCGGCTCTAGCCTGGGACTGTGTCCTCCTGGGCCCCCAGACCTGCCCAACTGCTGTGTATGCAGGGACAGACCTGTGTGTGCATCTGAGGGGTCCCCTGCTTTCTGTCGAGGACAGAACACAAGTCCAGCCCTCAGGGAGCTGGGCTGGGCCCCCCCGGCCCCTGATGGCTACCAGGAATGTCTCAGCAGGGCCCGAGAAACGAGAACCCCAGGCTCTGGGACCTGGTTGGGACATGCTGTATATCAGAGGGCCAGTTCCTTACCCTCTCTGTGCCCTCTTCCAAGCATTCTTGGGGCTCACTTAGCACGTCTTGGCTTCGTTCTGCTGTTCTCCGCCGTTCTGCGTCTGCTGAGCCCGGGGCACAGGTGTCCCGGCCCCTTGTCTGCGGTGTGGGGTGTCTGCGCCATCGCGGCCCTTGGCAGGTCTCGGAAACAGACTCGATCCTGGGTTCCGGGTCGGCTATGACAGGGTCTGGATTCGGGATCCCCCAGGCGCTCTGACTCCACATCCGGCCCAAGGCCTCCAGCCCACATGTCCACTGCCCGTTGCTGCCTGGGGGAGGCCGGGGTGGGCCTGGGGTGAGCCCCGCAGGACAGGGTGAAAGTGTCTGGGGCACGGACGCCCCCTTCCTCCTCCCCACGGTGGCTGCAGGGGCGATGAAAGACCCGGGCCTCAGGACCCGCCCCCAGTTGGGCGCTTCGGAGTGAGCATGCTCTTCCCCCTCTGCCCCTGGCCCATTTTCGGGACGCGGAGGGAGATGGACGCCTGGAGGCGGGGCCCGGCTGCAGGGTGTGTTCCCCAACCTGCTCACCGCGTTCGCCCGAGGCTGGCCAGCACCCCCTCGGGGCTCCGGCCTGACGCCGCGTCCTGCAGCCCTGCCCGGATTGGCCCGTCCTGCCCCAGGCCTGCTGCGCCCCGGCTTCCCCGGGAGACGCAGGGCTCAGCGAGGGCCCCCGCCGCGGCAGGCCAGCCGCACCCCACTCCCACGGGCCCTGCAGACCCCGGGGCTCAGGCCGGCTCAGCCCAGGTGCCGACCGCCCCTGTGTGCCCCGCCCTGGCAGCAGCAGCAGCAGCAGCAGCAGCAGCAGCAGCAGCAGATGCCCCGGAGCAGCCAGGAGGAGAAGGAGGAGAAGGAGAAGGAGCGCGAGGCCGAGAAGGAGGAGGAGAAGCCCGAGCCCGACAACGACAAGGAGGAGCTGAACAAGTAGGGGCGGGCACATTGCGGGGGTGGGGGACGTGGGGGGGAGCACTGGGGAGGCTGGGTGCCAGGTGGGGGCGCTGTGGGGAGGCACTGGGGGGCCGGTCTGCCGCTGCGTGGGGGTCCACCCCGGGGCCCTTGGGGCCGCTCTCCCCAGCCAGGACGTAGCCTTGGGGCGTCTCGGCTCCCCCTCCTGTCCCTGGGGGCTGGGAAGGACAGGGCGCGCAGGTGGACCTGCAGGGGCCTGTGGGCCTCCCTTACTGCCCAGGGCATCGTCAGCCCATCACTGCGGTGTCTGAGTCAGCGCCCGAGGCCACCTGGCCTGGCCAGCCTGCTGGTGGCCAGCAGGGGCTCCGGGAAGACCCCCAGGGCATGGTGGGCCCCGGGAGCGGCCCCTGCGCTCCCCAGAGACCAGCGTATCCCCCGGCTCACAGGGAGAAGGCTGATGACACCTCTGGCGAGGACAATGACGAGAAGGAGGCCGTGGCCTCCAAGGGCCGCAAGACCGCCAACAGCCAGGGCCGGCGCAAAGGCCGCATCACCCGCTCCATGGCCAGCGAGGCCCACGGCGAGGAGACGGTCGCGCCGCAGCACAGCGCCGAGCTCGGTGAGTGGCCGTCTTGCATGGGCAGGTCACGCTCCAGCTCAGCTTCCGTCTGCGGGAAAGCTCGCGCCGAGTGGTCATTGCCCTCCCCGCACACACTCCCCTGCCTCGGGAGGAATCTGGGCTTCAACTGCCTCCTCTTCCAGGGAGGGGTCTCAATTTCCCCTGCACAGTGGGGACTCGGCCCCAAGTGCTCCCCTCCTTCCACAACACTGCGTGGTGCAGTTCCTGAGTTAGACACCAGGGGGCGGCGGCAGCCTCTGTCCTTGGCGCCGTCCTGGCTATTGGCCCACGTGGGGCCTGGGGGCTGAGCTGTGGGGTGGCCAATGCCCCCTTCCTCCCCGCGCCTCCCCTCCCCCTGCTCAGAGCTCCCAGAGACCTGCAGCAGCACCTGCCCCCAGAGTGGGGATCTCTTTCCTCCCGCTGGAGCTGTTCCTTCTAGAACCTTCCTCCATGGTCAGCCGGACTCACGCCTGTGCCCCTGCTCCCGGCGCTGCAGCCGGGCTGCGCTCATGGCCCTGAGCAGCTTGCAGGGTGGGGTTGGGCAGCACAACCCCCTCGAGCTCCGGAGATACGCAGGGAGAGTCGGGGTCCCTTATGTGTTGGGCCCCTGTGGGCGATGGGGTGCCGGGTGCCGGTCACCCTCGGCACTGGGGCCTCCACCGGGTGCCTGGGGGACGCCCCTGCTATGTCGCCGGGCCTGCCGTGCGCCCCTGCGGGGGGCTGAGAGCAGATGCGATGTTCCCGCCTGCAGCCTCCATGGAGCTGAACGAGAGCTCGCGCTGGACCGAGGAGGAGATGGAGACCGCCAAGAAAGGTGAGCGGGCCGGGGCTGCGCCTGCGTCCACATGGACCACAGGGCTGGGCTGTCCCCCAGGACAGCTGCTCTGCAGGGAGATCGAGCTGGTCCCTTTGGCCCGGGGCTGTCACGCAGAGATCGGGTGTGGGGGGCTGCTGCGCCCCTCCCCCCGCCCCCTGTGCCTAGGAAGTGGCCCTTTCCGTCCGTTCCCCGTGGAGGGGGCAGCTCAGAGACCCCCGATGAGCCCCTGGAACCTGGCCTTCTGCAGGGGCCTGTGGGGACTGTTGTCTCCCCAACGTCGCCTTGAGGTCTCACTGTGACTATGTGGGAAGCGGGTTCTCCCCTCCTGTTGGACTCGGACAGGACGGGTCCTTGAGCGTCCCCGAAAGTATCTTCCCCAATGGCTTGGGGCTGGATGCCTGGGGGCCGTGTGTGTGTGTGTGTGTGTGTGTGTGTGTGTGTGTGTGTGTTCCCCATGGCTTGGGACTGGATGCCTGAGGACTCTGTGTGTGTGTGTGTTGTGTGTCTGAGAAGCAGGGCAAAGAGCCCACAGTCTCCACTCCCCTCTGGCCTGTCACCACAGCGACGACCCTTTTCTGGAGCCGTTCCTGCTGCCTGGGGACTGGAGTTGGCGGCTGGCCTTTTGTCCCTCAGAGAAGGACAGTGGGGGGCTGCAGGGGGG
The DNA here is from genome assembly GCF_029834395.1 of Sorex fumeus. Taxonomy (NCBI): domain Eukaryota; kingdom Metazoa; phylum Chordata; class Mammalia; order Eulipotyphla; family Soricidae; genus Sorex; species Sorex fumeus. The sequence continues at coordinate 6,572,343 of NW_026606144.1, read as the reverse complement.
ACAGGACATGGCGGGGAATGAGTCACCAGCCGCGCCGGCCGCGTGCCCACTGTCTCAAGGTTGGTCCTTGGCGCGGCGGTGAGCTCATCGGGGCCTGCCCACGGATGGAGCCGGCTGCTCGAGGGGCCCTGGCTGCCTGCGTGCTGGGGCCCTGCTCAGTGACATTTGTGCTAATGTGATGAGGGCTGCGCGCTCGGCCACCGTGAATTACAGCAATCTGGACAATTACCGCTCAGGGCGGCAGCCGATGTTCCCGGCGGGGCAGGAGGGGGCGGGAGGCAGGTGCAGCTCGAGCTGCGGGCGCATCTCAGCAGGCGGTGGCGCGGGCAGGGTTCGGGGGCCCAGCCCAGCCTCCACAAGCCCAGGGAGGGACGCAGGAACCGGCTGTGCCTGAGGCAGCCGCTGTGTTCCTGGTGGCAGGCCCGGGGGCAGAGGCCAGACACCAACCTTGGCTGCCGGCCTGGTTGGTTGTTTTGGGGGCCACGCCTTGCGGTGCCCAGGGCTTCCTCTTGGCTCTGTGTGCAGGGCCCACTCCTGCCGGGCTCGGGGACCGAGATTGCTGGCGGTCAAACCCAGCCAGCCGCGTGCAGGCAAGCACCCTCCCTGCTGTACTAGCGCTTCAGCCCTCACCAGCCTTTTTGCCGTGTGGCCTCGGGCAGGTGCACCGACCCCTCTGTGCCTCCTTTCTCCCATCAGAATGTGGAGTTAGGGGGTCCCCACAGTAGTGGTTTCCTAAGGGTGCTGCCACCACTCTGAGATGCGGCAGTTGGGATGTGTCCTTGGCCCGAAGTGGAGCTGGGCTCAGCCTCCTGCCCCGGTCTTAGGCGGGGGGGAAGGGTCAGCTCTCCATCCATCTCTGCTCACGGCACCTGTAACGTCTGAGAGTCGGGTAGGGAGATTGGGGATGCTGTCCATGTCCTTCCCGGGGCAGGCGTGGCAGTGGACAGGAGCCCAGGGAGTGGCCCCAGCTTCCTTGCCTGCCCCTGCCCTGCTTTCTTCCCTCCTCCTCTCGGTATGCCCATGGGCGTTACTGGGGGCTGAGGGCACTGTCCTGTGTCCATACTGTACATGGACACGCTGTCTCACACGTACGTGCTGTCCCATGTCCCACGTCCACGCAGTCCTGTGTGCACATTGTCCTGCATATACTCGCTGTCCCATATACACACACACACACACGCCTCATCCCACATGTACACTGTTTCCACGTGTGCGCCCTGTTCCCTGTATACACCGTGTCCTACATGTCCTTACTCCTCTCCAGAGAGCCTTTGCTTCCCAGGTTCGAGGCCTGCTGGCGCCCTCCCGAGCAGCAGCACCCAACTGGGGACCCCAGGCCGGGGAATGGTCTACCCAGCAGTGGCAGTTCTGTGGCCCTGGGTGTCTGCCCGTCCGCAGCCCCTGGGCACGCAGCTGGCTGACCCCTCGGGGGCACGTCCCGGCACCCTGAGGCGACCCCAGCTCTGGAGTGTGCAGGGGTGCTGGTCAGACTAGGACACTCGCCCACAGAGGTCAGCGGAGCTGCCGAGATGACCCTGCCGGTGGGGCGGGGCGAGGCCAGCACTGGAGGCCTGTGGGCAGCAGTGTGGTCAGTGAGGAGGGGGATGGCTATGGGACAGGACAGGGACCCTCGGTCCCAGCCCGCCCGCCCTCCATCCCTTTCCGTATCCGCCAGTGTGGCTGCCTGGCCTGGACTCGCCCGCAGGGGGACTGGGCATGTGCAGAACCAGCCTCCCAGGAACTGGGCAGCTCCAGGGAGCTGGCACGGGGCCACTCTGGGCAGGAGGGCAGGCCAGGCTGGTTCCCCTGGGAAAGGTCAGCCTGGCCCAGCTTGAGCCTTGCCCCAGCCGAGCGGGAGGCCCGGTTGCTGCTGGAGGCTTCCTCGGGCGGCCGAGCGCCAGCTGTGGAGGGGGCAGGTCCGCCCCGTCCCCAGGCCGGGCTGGGACGCGCCCAGGTACGCACTGCCAGCTGCCTCCTGGCCGCCGAGTCTGGCGGGTGGGGCAGGAGGACCCTGCTCTGGGCCCCGGCCCACAGGCTCCCGCGGGTGGGCGTGAGGGAGAGGTTGCCGGGCTGCGGGCAGGGCCGCCCCGGGCCCGGGTGGGGACCCCGAGGCCCTTCTGGCATGTTCTGAGGAAAAACCGAGTCCTGGTTCTCCAGACCGACCAGGAAGTGGTGGCAGGAGCAAGGTCTGTGGCCCCGCTGCACACAGGCTTACATGTACACACATGTGTATAGTCACACGTACGTGCATGCATACAGGTTCACATACACGTGTTTGCATGGAGAGGCCTACTCATATGTGGGCATGCATCCAGGTCACATGTGCACACGTGTGTGCATGCACGCACGAAACTGCTCCTGCGCATACACAACTATACAGGCAGATACACATGTGCACACAGGTATGCATACCCCCTTGTGTGCACAGATGTACACATACGGGTGCGTGTATACTCGCAAGCACATCAGCACACGGGTGCTCACACAGGCACACCTGTAAGCTCTGCAGAGGGGAACTGAGGTCTGAGGCGCCCGCCTGTCCCTGCAGGAGCCTTTCTCTTTGCTGCAGCTCAGCCAGAGCAGGCCCAGTCCTGTGGCCCCTGGCCTGGCTCGGGGCCGAGCGAGAGGCTGAGTGTCTGGGCAGAGATCCCTATGTCACCAGCGGGTCCTCCTGGGCAGTGGCAGCTGCCCCCGTGTGCCCAGGCCTGTCACAGAAGAGACCAGTCCTCAGAGACCGGGCGGGGGCCGCTCCAGTCCCCAGAGAACCACAGTGGCGCCCGCTGCAGACGGGTGCTGGAGTGGCCTTTCGGGTACCCCCAGGCTTCCCTGGGCTCCCTGGAGGTGGCAGGGACCAGCTGTCAGCGCATCGAGCGGGCTGCCTTTTAGGGGCCCCTCCTGCCGAGTCTCAGACCCCCGGCTTGACTTCCTGTCTCAGTCAGTTTCACTTCCCAGTTCCTGCGCGACGCCGAACGAAACCCCTTCCTGGGAAATTGGAAGTGGGGTCTGGCGTGCTGACCACAGGGCATTGGACAGAGTCTGGTGTCTGGGCGCCCTGAAGGGTGTGGGTGAGTGTGGCCCCGAACGCCAGAGGAGGCGGCCTCAGAAGTGCCAGCCCCCTCGTCCCAGGACCCCTAGGAGGTGACCCCAGGCCCGAGATGGAGGTGTGGGGCATGTTGCCCGTCGCGGGGTCCCCCGCACAGCCCCCCGGTGTGGGCGCAGAGCAGGGAGTGAGGGCGCTGGGAGCCTTGAGCCCCGTGGGCAGCGTCGGGAAGGGCTGCTGCCTTGGATGGCTGAGGTCTGGGGCCGGGTGGTGGGCAGCGGCTGTGTAGGTGCAGGGCAGACGCGGGAGGCCACCCAGACAGGCTGGGGAGCGGGCCGGCGGGTCGGCGACCCCGGTCGGAGCCCTGATACTGACCCGGGCGGCGCTCCGAAGTTCAGCACTGTTAACTTTCAACCCCGTGGGCAGTGGGCTGGCATGACAGGTGCACCGCGGCCAGGGATGCCCTCTGGGGAGGAAGGAAGGGGTGCTGGCCGCTGGCCCAGGGCCCTGCTGGGAACGGGTCACGGTCCTGCCTGTGGGCAGCGGGAGCTGTCAGAATCCCCCAGTGCCCCCTCCCAGAACCCCCCTCCCCGCCGGCCCCACCCGGGCCGCCAAGGACACCCCTGGGGCCTGGCGGCCCAGCCGGCGCAGTGGGGGGCCGGCGGTGGCAGCGGAAGGAGCCGCTTGCTCGCTCGCTCGCGGGCGCTGTTTTCCTGAGCCCTCGTCTGCTCTCACTGCTGCTGACGCCGCGGCTGGAGGGAGGGGAGCAGCCCCGCGGCCCGCCCCTTCCGAACCTGGGCTGCTGCCACCCTCCCGCCCGCTGCCAGCCGCGTCTGGAGGTCACATTCAGTCCTGCGCGCTCGCTCCGGGTCAGGCGGCTCCCGACCCGGACCCTGCCCCGGAGGCTAGGCTCTGTGGGGTCTGCCGGCGGGGGGTGGGAACGGGACAGGGGTGTCTGGGGTCGGGGGGGGGGCCCGGGGGCGCCCGGCCAGCCGTTCGCCCGCCCACAGCGGGTATGTCGGTGCCAGGAGCCGCAGGCTCATGTATTGGTGACACCTGGCACTGGCCCCGTCCTCACAACTGACAGCTCCCCGCGGGGACCGCCCCTGCTGTGAAGGGCACCTCCTCGCGGCTTGCCAGCACAGCCGCGGGGGGGGGGTCGGGGGGGGCCAGCGCCGCCGGTGGACAGCAGCCGCGGAGGCGGGAGGAGGCGGAGGAGGCGCAGCCTGGCCGCCTAGCCGAGCCGTCCCGCCCTCCCGGGAGCAGCCCCCGCCTCCCCCGCTCCCCGCCTGGAGGGACGGAGGATGTGAGCGAGCGAGGCGAGCAGAGCAGACGCCAGAGCCTCGCAGCGGCCTGCGGTGCCCGCCCGCCCCCGCCACCCGCCGCTCCCCGGAGCATCCTCCCGGGCGATGTTTCCGGAAAACTTGGCCGAGGGGGAGACGCAGATGAGAGGATGTGAGTCTCCCCGGGAAGGGACTGGGGGGGACAGGACGGCCGCGTGGGGGGGGACTTGGGGGTCCCCCCCTTGTCCCCGGGGCCCGTCTCTGCCTTTCCGCTTGCTTGTCTCCCACCCCCGCGGAGCAGGGCAGGGCCTGGGTCTGTGTGGGGCCTGTCCCCACCGCCTGTCGGGTTGGGGGGTCCCTGCCAGGGGCTTCTGTGCACTTGGCGCTGCGGGCACCCGGCCGGCGGTGGTGTTTGAAGTGTCTCGGGCTGGCACCCTTGGGATGCAATTCCTGGAACAGGAGCCAGAGCCGGCCGCGTGCCAGCCCAGGGCGCTCACGCAGGACTGGCCGAGCCCACCTCCTGCTCCCTGCTCGGGGAGGGGCCGGCGACCCCACAGCCCCACCCTGCCCTGCCCTCTGCCCCCTCTGTGGGGCTGACGCGCCCCAGGCGCCAGCTGGACGCAGAACCACGGTCCAGTCCACGGGGTGGGGTGTGCGTCCAGGGGCTTGGGCCCCCCCGACTTTCGCTCCCCTGCCCCCCGCCCCCCGGGTTCCGGCCTGCGCAGGCTTTGCCAGGCGCTCTTGGCCCCGCGGAGAAACAAATAAGCGTGCGTCCCCGCCGCCCTCCGGCCGGGAGTGGCAGCTGCTGGGTGCGGGCGGAGGAAAGGTCAGGGGCTAGGTTACACTGGCTCCCACGGCCCGGCCCTCCCGCACGCCTGTCCTTGAGGAACCTCGGCAGCCACGTGGCTGATGCAGGGAGCAGGTGGCCGGGCTGCCCGGGGAGCGGACCCTGGGCCAGCCTGGGCCTCGGGTGTTGGCCTCCCTCTGGAGGTGGGGGGGGCGCGCGATGGGAAGGCTCCTCGCTGGCCTCGTGGCCACCACAGGCCACTCTGTCCACCAAGTTCCATGGCGGGTGTGAGTTGACCCGGCCACGGTGCGTCCGGTACCCACGCCCCCATGCCTGTCCCTCCTGCTCAGGGCTTGGCCGGGGTCAGGGGTGGTGAGTGCCCCCACCCTGTAGTCCCCAGAACCTCGGCCCGGGCACACCCTGGTGTGGGCTGGGGCCTGGGGCCACCATGCGCGCACAGATGTGGCGGGGGGCCGGGGCTCTGGGGGGGGGTTCCACGTCCGGCATCTGGAAGAAGGTGGAGTGCGTGGGGCCGGGGGAGCGCAGCGGGTTGCAGCCCCTAGCACACCTGTTGGGCCCCAAATCTGGCCAGTTTCGTTCCCACGGTGGCTTTGGGCCCCTCCCCCACACCCGGTACCCGCCGTGTCCCCTCCTTCCCTGCGGGTACTTGGACAGCCTGGTCTCTGAGCCCCCCCCCCCGAGGGTGCCCAGGAGTGTGATGGTGACCCCGAGTGACCTCTCCCACCGGGGGAGGAGACCCCCGTCCAGCCTGGTGCCCTCCCCCAGGGCTGTGGCACCATCCCCTCTGACCGCTGGCCTCTGCCTGCACCAGGCCTCCTGGAACACGGCCGCAACTGGTCGGCCATCGCCCGCATGGTGGGCTCCAAGACCGTGTCTCAGTGTAAGAACTTCTACTTCAACTACAAGAAGAGGCAGAACCTCGACGAGATCCTGCAGCAGCACAAACTCAAAATGGTGAGTCTCCGCCACGTTGCCGCCACATGCCCACGGAGTCCCCACTATATCCCTGCCACGTTCCTGCCATGTCCCCAGTGAGTTCTCACCATGTCCCAGCCACGTCCCAGCCACATCCTTGCCGTGTCCCCACTGAGTTCTCACCACGTTCTGGCCACGTCCCTGCCATGTCCCAGCACATCCTGACATACTCCCTCCCCCCCGCCATGCCCCTGACATGTTCCAGAGGTTCCTACGGGAACTGACAGGGTCTGACATGTGCCCCTTGGGCCAGGCACACGAACCCCGAGTGACCTCCGCTTTGACTCCCTGCCTCGGCTGCTGTGTGTTTGCTCGCTCTCCATGTCTCGCTCTTTCCTACGCCACACACACACACACACACACACACACACACACAACTTCCCTCTCTCTCTCCTCCTCCCTCCCTGACTCTCACCTGCTCTCTCCCCTCATCTCTGCTCAGCCAGGACTGGGCGGAAGGACGCCTGCCCCCTCGCTCGCCCAGGCCCCAGCAGGTGCTTGGGGTCCGCCCCCTCCCCGGCTGTCACTGGTTGTAGGTCTCAGTGATGCAGGGGTGCGGAATAAGGGGGGGACCCACTCTTCTCCCCCTACCCGCCTACCCCCATGGCTTCCGTCAGGATAGTGGAGCAGGGTCAGACCACAGTGGGGGCAGTCCTGGGATCCTCCTGACCCCCTGGTTGAGACTGAAGTCCCATCACCCCAGACGCAGACCGGAACTGGAGCGTGGCACTGCCTACCTGCCTGAGCAGCTGGGGGAGCCCTGGGGGCTGAGCCTGGCTCAGCACGGAGCTCACTTCCTGTCCCCCATCACTTGTGTCCCCGGAAGCAGCCATGCCACGCTGCCAGGCTGCAGGCAGCTCTCTGCCGACTCTGCCAGTCCCCAGGGACCCCAAAACTTGAGCATGGGTTGACGGGCCAGAGACCCAGTTTGGTGGACAGCATGGGCTGGGCGGGGCCTGGACTGGGGTCTTGGGCTCAGAGCAGCGTCGCGCCCCTGCTCAGTTCTGAACCGGGGGTCACTTAGGGCCCCACAGGTCCAGTGCAGCGGCGGCTGCCTGTTCTCGGGGCCACGCACGCAGCCGGGAGGGGCCAACTGTCGAGGCACCGGCGGGTCATTGGGCCCGTGCCTGACCCTTCAGGTGCCTGGACGTGGGGCCCAGCCAGGGGCAGCCTGTTTGCCTGTCCTCTGTGAGGGGGTCCTGGGGTCCCTCCCAGGCTCTATGGGTCAGTAGGCTCCCTCATGTGGGCAGCAGCAGGTCCTGGGCAGCAACTGGCCCTGTGGACACTCGGCCCCTGCATGCCCACAAGTGTGGGGAGGCCGGGCCGGGGGTAGGGGTGGGGGACAGCCAGGGAGGGGGTCAGCAGGGCCCGGGAAGGCAGGTGAGGCTGGACGGAGGGGTGCAGACTGAGCCTTGTGAGGCCCAGGGCGGTGCAAGGTGGACTTGTCTCGCCGAGGTGCGGCGTGAAACCGTCCTGACCAGTAAGCGGGCGCAGGAACTGGGGTGGGGGGTGACGTGAGGCTTGGCGTCTGTGTCTTCCGGGGCGCTCCCGCGCCTCCTGCAGCCAAAGGTCGCCCTCGCTCCCCACTAGGCGTTCAGCTCCCTGTGCCCGTCTGCCCGGCCGGCCTGGACGTGCCACATGGGCGGCTCCTGGGCCCTGCCATTGCCTCCCCGGGGGGAGCCGGCACCAAGCGCCCGCCCTCGCCCATGCTGCCCTGGCCTACGGTGGTCGTCACCCGGGGTCAGCCTCAAACAGGACCCTGGGTGTGACTGGGAGTGGGTGTGCCGGGCTGGGGTGTGGGGAGGGGGGAGCAGGGACATTTGGCCTGAGTCCCCCCCCCCCCCACGAGAGCCCAGTCAGCCCTGGGAAGGGGCTCGGACAGACTGAGGCGGGGTGGAGCCGGAGCCGGGGACCCCACATGCCTCCTGCCGCCACCCCCCCCCATGCGTGTTTGAGCGGCAGAACCAGGACCCCAGATTGCTTAGGAAGACGGCGGTACGGGAAGCCATACTTCCCTTCCCTGGGTCCCCGGGTGCCGGGAGCAGACTGGGCAGGCAGGCTCGCTCTTGTGATCAGGGTGGGAAGGGGAACCCCCCCCAGCTGGGGCCTGCCAGCAGCTGATATGCACCCCCACAGCGGATTCCCCGGGCTGCCCGGCCACATCTCCTCTGGCTTTGGGGCTGCGGCCTACCCCCTGGAGTCCCGGTCTCCTTGGTCCCGGCTCGCCCTGACTCTGCTGGAACTCCAGTCCTGAGCCACTGCCCGCCCAGCAGGGAAGCCGTGGTGGGCTGCTGTGTCCCCTGGGCAGGGAGAGGCCAGGTCCAGCCCCCAGGACTGCCGGGTGTGCGGGGAAGCTGGGCGTGGCACAGCCGGCCCCGTCCAGAGCAACTTCTCAGGCATGGAGGAGACCCTGACCGCACCCGCCCTCCCACAGGAGAAGGAGAGGAACGCGCGCAGGAAGAAGAAGAAAACCCCGGGGGGCAGCAACGAGGAGGCCGCCTTCCCGCCGGTGGTGGAGGAGGAGGAGATGGAGGCCTCGGGCGCCAGCGGGAATGAGGAGGAGATGGCCGAGGAGGCCGACGGTGAGCACAGGGCACGGCAGACCCAGGCTGCTGTGCTGGCAGTGCCCGAGCCTCGGGACAGAGTGGGGGGCACAGGGTGGGGTGGGGACCACCGCGGGCAGGGGGGTGAAGGGGGGTGCCAGTGATGGAGGTGCCGGTGCCGGTGGGGGTGACGAGGTGACGGTGCCGGTGTTCGTTTTGCTGGTGGCAGGGACAGTGGGCAGCCTCACCGGTCACGGTGCTCCCTGGTTTGCTGCCCCCTCGGGGACAGGCCTCGAGCCTGGGGGCTGTGAGTGTTGGCTCCTCGAACCCTCCTGGGTCTGCGCTGCCTCCGTCCGGTGACACTCCCCTGGGCTCAGGTTCTTGGTCACTGGCCCGTCTCCCCTCTGGCACGTGGCTGGGCTTCTTTCCTGCCGCCTGTGCTAGACAGTGGGAGTCCCCATCACTGCCGCCAGCTGGTCTGTCTGTGCCATGTGGGGCAGGGCTGGGCACTGCCCCCCACCCCAGGCTGGCCAGCTCCATCCCCGCCACCACTCGCTTCCCTGAGCTTCGCCCAGAACCCCCCACCCTGAGCCCATGGGCCATCGGTCACCCCGTGTGTGTGTGGGCAGCTGTAGACCCCTTTGTCCTGCTGGGGGTCGTCCAGGCTTGTAGCAGGGAGAGGAAGGGCAGCAAGTGTGGGGGTGCCCGGGACCCCTGAGCAGGGGCTGTGTGGCCGAGCTCATCTCAGGGGCGCAGGGGTTGGAGAGGGGTTCCATGTCCAGGGTCCCATGTCCACCAGCCAGCATGGCTGTGCCTCCCGTCCTCCATCGTGGTAACTGGCTGATGCCCCTCCTGGAGGTGTGGGCCAGTCACGGGCCCCTGAGCCGTGGTCGCTGTTGGCCGCAGCCCCGCAGCTGGTGCCATCCCTCACCGTGAGGCTTCTGCAGGGACTCTGCACCACAGGGCTGGGCAGACCCCCAGTGCAGAGGAAGTCAGAGGTCAGGGATGGGAGTGCGGGGGGCGGGCATTCTGTGCCTCAGTTTCCATACCTGCAGAGGAGAGCTGCGGCGATGCTGGGGGTCACTGGGGGTACTCTGCCCTCAGCACTGAGGAGCTAGGCCTGGCTCTGCCCTGTGTGGGACGTGGGCTGAGAGTCAGGTGGGAGCCAGCAGGGCTGAAGGTGCGCAGGTCAGCAGCTGTGGCTCCTGGGGGCTGGGTCCAGGCTCTGTGGGCAGGGGGGATGTGATCTGCCTCCCCCCCGCCTCTGCCCCCTTTGGGTTTGGGGGTCACACCCAGCGATGCTCAGGAATCACTCCTGGTGGTGCTCGGGGTGATGGACCCCAGGCGGCTGCATCCACAGCCAGCGCCCCGCCTGCTGTCCTGGGCTGCCCTGACCCCCTTCTCACCCTTGTGTCTCCTCCAGCCCTGCACGCTGCTGGGAGCGAGGCGACGCGCGGGGAATGCGGTCCAGGTACGAGCTTGCCGCGTGGCCCTGTGGCTCAAGTGCTCGGCTCAGCGGCCGATTGTCCCCAACTCCTCCCTGCTGTGGCGTCACGGCAGAGGGCTGGGCTCAGCTCCCCGTCCTGGTGCCCTGCGCCTCACTGGCCGTTACAGCAGCCCGGGTCCCTGGGAGGCAGCAGCCATCCCCATTTCCAGGCGGGGACACTGAGGCTGGGAGAGCCGAGCCCTGGGCCGCCCCCCACAGTCCCGTGTGTCCTCGCCCTCCCCACAGCCGCCGTTGCCAACAGCTCGGACACCGAGAGCGTCCCCTCCCCCCGCGCAGAGGCCACCAAGGACGCGGGCCAGAACGGGCCCAGGCCCGCAGCTGCCCCCGGCACCCCGGCACCGCCCCCCCAGCCGCCCACCCCGCCACCCGAGGACGCCCCGGCCACCGCCGAACCCACTCCCGCCCTGGACACCGCCGGCCCGCCCACGCCCCCTCCGGCATCCCCTTCGCCCGCCGCACCCCCGTCCCTGGTGCCCAAGGAGGAGGAGGAGGCGGCCCCCGCGGTGCTGGCCCCCGAAGGGGAGCAGGGGCCCCCTGCCAGGCAGGAGCCGGGGCTCGAGCCCGGCGCCACGGAAGAGCCACGGAAAGCAGCCACCGCTGACGCAGCCAAGAGCGACAGCCTGGAGGAGGCGGCCGAGGAGGGGCCTGGCAAGGGCAGTGTGGAGGCCAGCTCAGAGGGCGTGCCCGAGGGGGGCCTGAAGGCAGAGAAGAAGGAGGGCAGCGGGCCTGGGGGCAAAACGCTGGTGGCCAAGGTTTTGGGTGCCCCCCAGGACAGCGACTCCAGTGCCACCTGCAGCGCCGATGAGGTGGACGAGCCTGAAGGCGGGGACAAGAACAGGTGAGACTGGGGGAGTGGGGAGCGGGGCCAGGGGCTGTAGGCTGATACTTGAGGGTCCGCAGGTGGCTGGGAGCTGATGCGGGTGTTGGGGAGGGCGGAGAGCCACTGGCAGCTTAGGCTTACAGAAGTTTCTTCCATGACCTTATGTTCCCGGTGGGACATGCTGGCCAGTCCCCCTTGGCCCAGACCTACACGGCTGCGTCTCTGGCGAGCAGCTCCCCTCTCCGCAGGTGGGTGGGCACGGCGGGCAAAGGCCCTGGGGCAGGCAAGGACCAGTCCAGCAGCCACAAGAGGTCCGAGCCTGTGGCTGGCAGTGGGGCTGGGCAGGCTCCGAGCCGGAAGGTGGGCACCGCGGGCTGTACATGGGAAGCCGTGGCGGGAGGCGGCTCAGGGTGGCAGGGCTGCGGTCCCAGCTCAGGGGCAGCCGTGCTGGCTGGACACATGCGTGTGTCGTACTGCCTCCCGCCTCAAGAGGTCAAGCCGGGACCCGGGTGGGACAAGTTCGAGTGTCCACGGGAACCACCTGGGCGAGTTCCGTTCATTCTAGAAAGCTCCATGTCCCAAGTGGATTCCTTTAGTGCTGCGTTGTCTGCTCCCGTGCTGGGGTCTGGCAGGTGGTAGGGCTGCTATTTGCTCAGGGAAAAGTGCTTGTGACGCTCCCTCCTGCAGCTGTGAGTCCCTGCCCCCTGAGAAGCGGCCTCCCGGCGTCCAGGCTGGAAGGGCCGCCTGCAGTCCCCCTGGGACCCATCCCTGCCCTGGCTACGCTGGCTTCCAGCCATAGTTCCTGCCAGTGTGTCCCACAGTGCTCTGAGGAGCTGCCCTGGGAGCCGGGACACCGGGCTTGTCCCACCCTGGCGGACAAGGACCAGACCAGGCCTCGTCCCTCAGACTGAGGCTGGACATGGGCCAGCCCGCAGCCCTCCCTCTGGCCAGCGCCTACAGCTACACCGGGGCTCAGGGAGACGCAGCAGTCAGGCCCGGGCGAGCCCCTGCCCAGTGGGAGATGTGGGCTGGCCCTAAGGAGGACAGGCCCCTTCCAGTCCCCAGGCCCCTCCTCGTGGGGCATGGATGGGTGGAGCCGTTGGCCAGGGTCTGGCCCCTACCCCAGGAGGAGCCCCGGGGCTCTGTCTCATGCTGCACTGCCCGTGGCCAGCTGGTCCAGCAGAAGCAGAGCCGAAGCACTCGGGGCCCCAGGAGGCTTTGGGAATGGCTGGACGTCCCGACCCAAAGCCCACCCAGCTGCGGGCCACCTGTGGGGGCTTGTGCCCACCAAGCGGGCTCTGGGCCCACGTCCTGCTAGCGCCACGACCAGGCCTCTGGGGCGCAGACGCGTCTCCTCCCGGCTGAGTCACAGGCCACGCCGCCGGCCACGGAGGTGCCGGATTCCCCGGCTGTCAGCGCAGTCGCTGGCTTGTGCAAGCCTTGGGCTCTGTTCCAGAACATTCCCGGCAGCCCACAGGAAACCTGGGCGCGTCTGAGGTCGCTTTTCTGTCTGTGGCATTTCCCCTGCCATGCAGGTGGGCAGTGACCTGTCCACTGCCCAGGGCCCGGGGTACCTCTGCCCTGCCCTTCATCGTTGATCTGCGCTCACCGCATAGCACCCCATCTCGCGGACACCACCCCCCATTCACACAAACACACACGTCCAGCTTTGCACAGTTGGGTGGTTTCCACTCTGGCTCCTGGAGTGGCTGGTGGAACTCGGGGTGCACCTGCGGTGCCTGGCAGGAGCCTGGCGTCTGCACAGTGCCGGGGAGAGCAGCCGCTTTCCCGGCACAGCCACGCGGTCAGGCCTGCCAGCTCTGTCGCGGAGGGCGTGCCACCCTCTGTCCATTGCACCTGGGCCCGGTCCTAGACCCCCCGGACACCCGGGGTCCTGCTCCCTCCCGCCTTGCTGCTCTCAGGGCTCAGCTCAGTTGGGGGGTCATGGGAGCACGTGGCCTGGAGGGCGGCAGGCTCTAAGTGGGGGTCCCTGACGGGAGCAGCGGCAGGTGTGAGGACAGCCAAAACCCATAAGCCCCTCCTTTCCAGGTAGAGGCTCCAGTGTCCATGCCTTGGGACAGGCCCTTGCTGGGCCACATGAGGCCACGTCCGCTGTGCCCGCCCCGTGCCGCCCTCGCCCGTGTGCTCTCAGGGTTCTCAGCCCCACAGGAAGGGGGCACAGGAGGCACCCAGCTCCCAGGGGCCGTGTGTGGAGTAGGCGGTCTCCAGCCCCTCGCTCAGCCCTCTGCTGGCCCCAAAGCTGCTGCCCGAGACGCCGCACCGGGGCCAGGGGTTTGGTCTCAGGCCCTCTGGGCGCTTCTCACCGACCACGTGGGGTGTGGGGCAGGGGCAGGATAGGTACCTGTGTGGGGACCCCAGCCCCTCACCGGTGGCCTGCAGCTGGGGCCGAGCGGGGACAGCGGGGCCCTCCCTCCTGCTCCGGGCGGGGCTGGATTCCTGGACATTGTCCCTTGCCCACGGCCAGAGTCAGGGGAGGCCAGCTGTGACCTGCTCTGTCCCTGTTCCAGGCTGCTGTCCCCGCGGCCCAGCCTCCTTGCCCCGGCCAGCGACAGCAGGGCCAGTGCCTCGCCCCAGAAGCCACTGGACCTGAAGCAGCTGAAGCAGCGGGCGGCCGCCATCCCCCCCATCGTGAGTGTCCGCCCGAGGGTGCCAGGGATGGCGTCTCCGTCTTCCCGGGGGACTGGGCCGGGGGCCGCCGGGCACAGCCAGCTCTGGGACGCCCTGGTCGCGGGCCCCTGGGAGACACTCTGACCCCCACCCTCCACAGGCCCCTAAAACCCAGGAGCCCTCGCGGGAAGATGCGGCCCCAGCCTCGCTGCCCGCCCAGCACCTGCAGCCGGACCCCGACGCTCCCCAGCAGCCCGGTGGCAGCCCTCAGGGCACACGTGGCAGCCCTGCGCCCCTGGCAGACAAGGAGGGTGAGCAGACAGCGCCGGCTGGGGAGGCTGAGGTGGGGCGCATCTGGGGGTCTACATGCGTGCATGCGTGTGCGAGCCGTGTGTCTGTGTGGCGTGTGCTGTGTCTGTATGTGTGTACGTACATGTGTGGTGGGTGCGAATGAACACGTCTGTGTCGTTGTGTCTACGTGGTATTTGCGTGTCTCTGCATTGGTGAGTGTGTGTGTGTGTGTGTGTGTGTGTGTGTGTGTGTGTGTCTGGTGCCTGGCTGGCAGTGCTCTGGGCTGGGCAGGCAGCTCGGACTCTCAGGTGACCCATCGTGGCGTCCGTGTGGGCGTTGCATGGGGCTCTTGCCTGGGCTCCTGGCCCCTCCCTCCCCTTCAGCCAAGACGTCACCTCGCAGCTTTGGGGGCCTCCAGAGCTTGCCCATGGTGCAGGGGTCTGAGCACTTGGCTCCTGGCCTCCCTGTCTTGTGGGTCCTGGGGGCAGTGCTGAAAGGGGCAGGCACAGGCCTGGGGGCGCTGGACCCCGAGTTTGAGCTGCTGCTGCTGGGGAGGTGTTGGGGGTGAAATGGGGTTCCTGGGGTGGAGCCCCTGCAGGCCCTGCCCTGTGGGGTGCTGTCTCGGGCATGTGTGCGCACATGTGGGCGCGTGTGGGCGCGTTCATGCACTTGTGTGTGCATGTTTTCACACAGGTCTGCGTATGTGCGTGTCTTTGTGCACATGCTCCGTGCGTGCGCTCATGCCATGTCGAGGCCGTGTGGCCCTTGGGATCTCTCCCAGGTGGCGGCAGAGGGTGAAGCCACAACTGCTCCAGGCCATCGGGTGCGAGGGGCTTGGAGGCTGTAGGCCCTGGGCCCCTGGTGCCGCACAGCCGTGTTGGCCCTGCTCAGACTGTGGCCAGGGCCACGTGGACTCCTGGCCGCCCGCCCTGCTGGCTCCTCAGGCTCTCCGGGCCTGTGGGGGGGAACAGGTCACAGGTGCCAGGCGGGAAGGGCCTGCCCAGGGTGTCCGCGAAGCGTCCCAGGGAGCCCGGGCTGGGCTCTGCTGCAGGGGCCAAAGCTGGGCGCCAGTGTAGGAGCGGGTTTCTGCCTGCTGAGTCTGACCAGTGGCTGTGGCCAGTGACTGTCCTCAGCTGCCCTCTGGCCCGGAGTGGCACAGGGCGGGGCCCGAGTGATGGCACAGCAGGCAGATGCTGGTCGGGCACACGCCCACCTGGGGTCCACCCCCAGCGTATCCTGTGATTCCCTGAGCATCGCTGGGTGGCCGCCGTGACCTGCCCACTGCCCCCATGGGGCCCCGGCTCTCGGCGTTCTTGGTGCTGTCTCCGTCCCAGGGCCTGCTGCCTGCTGCCACAGGGGCCGGAGTCTGCAGGTCCTTCCCAGGACGCTGCCAGGCGTGTGGACGCCTCGGTCCCCGCCATAACCGGCCGCAGGCCTCCACAAGCCTCGACTTCCCCATCTGGGAGGATGGCTAGCTCAAGAGGCTCAGGTCTGAGCACAACGCAGTGTGGACTCCTGGGGATGCTGATGAACACCCAGGCATGACTGTGCCTCAGTTTCCCCAGTGTGAGGAGGGTGCATGTGCTCCAGTCCGCTGGGTAGCCAAGCTGGGGGACCCCCCAGCTCAGAGACTAGTTCTGCTTCCCGCCTCATCTGTCCTCACTGGCCAGCGAGGGCAGCGGGTCCTGGGAAGGACTGGTGGTGCCCATAGCTCTGCGGCCAGAGTGGCCTGGTGGCCAGCAGAATGGCCAGTGTGTGAGAGCTGGTGGGTTTCACGCCACCTTGCGCTGCCCAGCCCTGGGGCTCAGCCGGGCGCTGGCTGGCCGTGTTGGGGGTGTGGGGGTGAGCCCTGTCGCCCCGCACTGACCCGCCTCCCCTGCAGAGAAGCCCGTGTTCCTGGCGGCCGAGGGCCAGAAGCTGCCCACTGAGCCCCTGTGCTGGGCCTCGGGCCTGGCCTTCCCCGTGCCCCCTCGAGAGGTGATCAAGGTGTCCCCGCACGCCCCCGACCCTGCGGCCTTCTCCTGTGCCCCTCCCGGTGAGTAGCGTCCAGGGGTGGACGAAAAGGACATTCAGGGCCAGCTGAGTGCGGGGACAGTGGGCAGGAGGATGGCCTCAGGAAGGGCTGGTCCTGCCTGGCCCACTGGTGGCCACAGCTGAGGGCGTGTCAGGGGGAGGGGCTGGGGTGGGGGCCGAGGTGCCTATGGCCTCCCTGGGGGCTCCTGGCCAGGGCCACTGGTGACACATGTGCTCTGCAGGCCCTCCACTGCCCCTGGGCCTACAGGACAGCGCCCGGCCAGTGCTGCCGCGGCCGCCCACCATCTCCAACCCACCGCCCCTCATCTCCTCCACCAAGCACCCCGGTGTCCTCGAGAGACCCCTGGGCTTCATCCAGGTGAGGGGGCTGCGGCTTGGGGTGTCGGGACCAGATCCTGCTGGTCACCTCCTGAGGGGGTATGTGGGGGGGTGCGGTCACAGCATTGCACTTAGCTGGCCCCTGCCTCAGTTTCCCCCTCTGGGGCAGGCAGTCGGACACGTGGTGAGCCCCCGTCTGTGGACACGGGCGCCCACCCCAGGCTGTTTCTCTGCGAGGGGCGCTCAAGGTGGGACCCCCTGCGTGAACCTCGGGAAGGGGCGTCAGGGCCCGCGTGACCCCCCTATCTCCACAGTCGGGGCCGATGCAGCTCCACGTGCCGTACTCGGAGCACGCCAAGGCCCCTGTGGGCCCCACTGCCATCGGGCTGCCCCTGGCCATGGACCCCAAGAAGCTGGGTGAGTGTCCAGCCCCATGGGGCAGGGGGTTTGGTGCCGGGGTGGGTGGCTCCTTCTGTGGGGGGCTCAACGTTCTGCCCACACCCAGTGCCATTCAGCGGAGTGAAGCAGGAACAGCTGTCCCCCCGTGGCCAGGCCGGACCCCCGGAGAGCCTGGGGGTGCCCACGGCCCAGGAGACGTCCGTGCTGCGAGGTGAGGGTGTGGCGGGCACGGCAGGGGCAGGGGCGCCCTCTGCACGGGCATGGGGGCGGGCAGGGGCTGCAGCCCTCAGTTGGGTGCCGGCCTCTTCCAGGGGCCTCCCTGGGCGCGGCGTCGGGAGGCAGCATCACCAAAGGGACGCCCAGCACACGGCTGCCGGCCGAGAGCCCCGTCACCTACCGCGGCTCCATCACACACGTACGTGGAGGGGGGGACACAGGGTGAGGGGGGCGGGGGCGGCACCTCTGGGCTCTGGGCGGGGCCCTGCGCAGGGCGCCCAGGTCTCAGGGTGCTCCCGTCTCCCCAGGGCACCCCTGCAGACGTGCTGTACAAGGGGACCATCACCAGGATCCTGGGCGAGGACAGCCCCGGCCGCCTGGACCGCAGCAGGGACGACGGGCTGCCCAAGGGCCACGTCATCTACGAGGGCAAGAAGGGCCACGTGCTGTCCTACGAGGGTGAGGCCGGGGGCATTGCGCTGGAGGGAGCAAGGGGGACTGGGTGGTTCCTGGTGGGCTGTGGGCACACACCCAAGTCCGCCGGCAGCTGTTTTCTCTCCCTGAATGCGAGTGGGTGGGGGACCGGGACCCCCACTCATGATCCCCTGTAGGCCTTTTGGTTTCTCGTTGATGCCGGGCCGGGCAGAGCAGGGGGGCACGGGAAGCGGGGGCCGCCCCCGGGATGGGAGACCACACGGAGCACACGGTGCACACAGAACGCACCAGGTTGCGTGTGTGTGATGGGCACGCCTGTTGTGTGCATGGTTGCACACACATCTTCCATTGAACACACGTTGCTCTTGGCAGCCAAGCACGTGTCTGCTGATGCACGCACACTCGCAGGCCCGCCCGCCCCTACCCAAATCAGCCCTAGCCTGTTCTCACTCGCGTGTGTGCGACACCCACCCCCGTGGGCACACGTGTGCAGGGACTCACTGCCCAGACTGGCCGTCACCGGCGCGGTGTGTGTTCCAGGTGGGATGTCTGTATCCCAGTGCCCCAAGGAGGACGGCAGGAGCAGCTCGGGGCCCCCCCACGAGACGGCCGCCCCCAAGCGCACGTATGACATGATGGAGGGTCGCGTGAGCCGGGCGGTGTCCTCGGCCAGCATAGAAGGTAAATGCTTCTGCCCCCGGGGGACCGGTGCTTGGGGCCAGGGGCGGCCCAGGAAAGGGATGGAAACACCAGGTTGCTCCGGGGACACTGTCCCGGGAGGGGCTCCAGGCTCTGGCTCCTGACACAGCCCGTGTCCCCACCCAGGTCTTATGGGCCGCGCCATCCCGCCCGAGCGGCACAGCCCTCACCACCTCAAAGAGCAGCACCACATTCGCGGCTCCATCACGCAAGGTACCGCCTGCCTCCCGCACCCCTGCCCTGGTGTCTGGGTCGGGGGCCTGAGTTGAGGGGCTGTCAGTGCCGAGGGGGTGGTGAGGGCGAGCATCTGTGTCCTTCCTCCCGTCCCTTCATCAGGGATCCCACGGTCCTACGTAGAGGCCCAGGAGGACTATCTGCGGCGGGAGCCCAAGCTCCTGAAACGCGAGGGCACCCCGCCGCCACCCCCGGCACCCCGGGACCTGGCTGAGGCCTACAAGACACGACCCCTGGAGGCCCTGGGGCCCCTGAAGCTGAAGCCGGCCCACGAGGGCCTGGTGGCTACCGTCAAGGAGGCCGGACGCTCCATCCACGAGATCCCGCGTGAGGAGCTGCGCCGCACGCCCGAGCTCCCTCTGGCCCCGCGTCCCCTCAAGGAGGGCTCCATCACCCAGGTAGGGGCGCTGAGGCCCCTGGCTTTTGTGCGGGTGGGAGCACCACAGGCTCTCCCGGTGCCTTCACCCCTCCCGGTCTCACACCTGTTGTGGAGACTGAGGCCCTGCAAGATGGAGCCATTGAATGCCAAGGCGGGATAGAAGCATCAGTAATCATGACTTCATTGGCAAAACCCGTCTCATGGGCTGGCACTTATGCTGTGCTGGGCACGACATGCCTCGCTGGCTCTCCTGCCCGACCCAGTCCCTGGGAAACACTGGGTTCAGAGAGGGCAGGTGACTTGGCCAGAGTCACACAGCACAGCAGCCTCCAGCCCAGATGGCCTCCCCGTCCCCATCAGCGGCTCGGTGGGTGGGGTCAGCTCTTGCGGTGAGGAGCTGACCCGGCAGCGTATGTGGCCGGGTGCCCTGTGACAGAGGACAGAGCTGGCTTGGGGACCCTGGAGCAGGCAGTGCCGGCTGTGCTGCCCTCAGCCCTGGGCAGCTCTGGCCCTGCCCCCAGCACGGCAGATGTAGCCGGACTGAGTCCAGCAGTCCCCAGAAGGCTGGCGTGTCCCCTTCTTGCTGGGAGCCAGACATTCCTGAGTGGACTCAGGCCCCATGTCTGCCTAAACAGACACGGCCTGCCAGGCCTGGCGCGCTGTGACCCATTTCCTCCAGCTGCTGTTCCCGGCCGGGGCTGGAGGGGGTTTGCTGTGGCGTGGGCAGGGCTTAGGCAGGCCACGGGTGGACGTTGGGCCTTCGGGACCCCCAGCTGCAGGGAGGAGGGGCCTCTGGCGTTGGGGCAGGGAGAACTCAGTGCCCCTGTCCCCAGGGCACCCCGCTCAAGTACGACAGTGGCTCCAAGAAGCACGACGTGCGCTCCATCATCGGCAGCCCGGGCCGCACATTCCCGCCCGTGCACCCCCTGGACGTGATGGCCGACGCGCGGGCACTGGAGCGCGCCTGCTACGAGGAGAGCCTCAAGGGCCGACCCGGGACCGTGGGTAGCACCGGGGGCTCCATCACGCGGGGTGCGCCCGTCATCGTGCCCGAACTGGGCAAGCCACGCCAGAGCCCCCTGGCCTACGAGGACCACGGGGCACCCTTCACGGCCCACCTACCCAGAGGCTCGCCGGTGACCACCCGCGAGCCCACCCCACGCCTGCAGGAGGGTGCGTAGGACTGGCTGTCGGTGGGCGGGGCCAGGGCCGGGCAGGATCCAATGGGCAGTGTGGGCGGGGCCAGGGTCCAATAGGTGGTGTGGTTGGGTGGGGTCAGGGAGGGAGGTGGGCGGGGAAGAACCCAGTGGGTGGGTATGTCTGGGCGGGGCAGGGCATGTTACGTGTGGGCGGGGCTAGGGTCCAATATGGGGCGTGGTCTGTGGGCGGGGCTAGGAGGGGCGGCTCCAGTCATTTTGGCTTTTGCTTGAATCTTCACAGTCTCGGTCCCTGCTCCGAGGAACTGGTAGCTTCCCGCCAGCTGTCAGCCCTGGGTCAGCCCCAGCTCTTAGGGTCTTGGCGGGTCACATGGGGCTCCCTAAAAGTCTGGGTGGGCTCATGGACTGAGAGAACAAGGAAGCGGGAGGGGAAGCCAGGCAGGCAGCGTCCAAAGCGGGGATGAGGGGTGATGAGTGCAGAGGCAAGCTGGCTTGGAGGGCTGTGACGCAGGGGACGCCGTTGCCCCACAGGCAGCCTCTCGTCCAGCAAGGCGCCCCAGGACCGCAAGCTGACGTCGACCCCCCGAGAGATCGCCAAGTCCCCGCACAGCACTGTCCCTGAGCACCACCCGCACCCCATCTCGCCCTACGAGCACCTGCTCCGGGGCGTGGACCTGTACCGCGGCCACATCCCGCTGGCCTTCGACCCCACGTCCATTCCCCGCGGAATCTCCTTGGATGCCGGTGATTGTTTCTGGCAGCTTCGGGCATGGGGGTTGTCTCCCGCCAGATGGGAGACCCGACAGTGGGCTGTAGGGCTCTGTGGAGTGTCAGGGGCTCAGAGAGCTCCTTGCAGACCTACCAGTTCCGTGAAAGCCATAGTGCCACCCAGGCCGTGTGGCCTTTACGCGTCTGTGCCCAGCATAAGGGGAGCCTGATCCAAAGAAGTGTCCCAAGAGTCACCCCAGGGCCGGCGCCATAGCGTAGCCGGGAGGGTGTTACCCTGGCCGGCGGCTGACCCAGGTTCGGTCCCCAGCACCACCCCGAGCCCCACCAGGAGCAAGTCCCGAGCACGCCCGGTGTGGGGAACCGTGCCTTCCCCCAGCCCGGGTTCGCGGTGGGCGGCGGCCTGACCTGCTCCTCCCCAGCAGCCGCTGCTTATTACCTGCCCCGGCACCTGGCTCCCAACCCCACCTACTCGCACCTGTACCCGCCGTACCTCATCCGGGGCTACCCTGACACGGCGGCGCTGGAGAACCGGCAGACGATCATCAACGACTACATCACCTCGCAGCAGATGCACCATAATGCGGCCGCTGCCATGGCCCAGCGTGCCGACATGCTGCGGGGCCTGGCGCCCCGGGAGTCCTCCTTGGCCCTCAACTACGCCACCGGCCCCCGAGGTGGGTGGACAGGCCGCGACCCTCCCGTCGCCGCGGGGGGAGTGTGCTGGGGCCCCGTGCACGCAGGGACACGCGGCGTGTGTCCGTCTGTCTGTGTGCCTTGGCTCGCGTGGGCCCCTGGGTTGGACGTGGACAGGGCCTGAGTTGCCGAGTCTGTGGCTGAGCGTCCCCCGATCCCCCCCTGAGAGCCCGGCCTCTCCCCGCAGGCATCATCGACCTGTCCCAAGTGCCACACCTGCCCGTGCTGGTGCCCCCAACGCCAGGTGCGCCAGCCACGGCCATGGACCGCCTCGCCTACCTGCCCACCGCGCCCCAGCATTTCAGCAGCCGCCTCAGCAGCTCCCCACTCTCGCCAGGTAACCACCCACCCCCCTGGGCGAGGACGCTGCCTCTGGGCACAGGAGGGCTGGGCGTCCTCAGGCAGATGTCTTGCTCTCTCTGTTCCGTGCCAGAGGACAGGTGGAGGCTCCTGCTGGCCCCTGGGGCTGAGTCGCTCACCCCTTGGCTTCCAGGAGGCCCCACCCACTTGGCAAAGCCGACTGCCACCGCATCCTCCGAGAGGGAGCGCGAGCGGGAGCGGGAGCGGTCAGTCCTCACTTCCACCACCACGGTGGAGCATGCGCCCATCTGGAGACCTGGTAAGGTCCCCCGCCCGCCCCGCCCTGCTGGTGCCCACGGCCACTCGGGCGCCCTGACACGGCCCGGGTCCCAGGTACGGAGCAGAGCAGCGGCAGCCGGCCCGCCTCCCACGCCCACCAGCACTCGCCCATCTCTCCACGGACCCAGGACGCCGTGCAGCAGAGGCCCAGCGTCCTGCACAACACGGGCATGAAGGGCGTCGTCACCTCCGTGGAGCCCAGCACGCCCACGGTCCTGAGGTGGGCCAGGTTGGCACAGGGGAGGGGACGGGGCGGGGCGGGAAGGGGCCAAATGGTCTGAGGCGAGACAGGGGTGCGGGGGCAGGGTGGGGAGACACAGCCAGGGGACTGGGCCGGGGTGGGGGCCAGGCTGGAGGTGTCGGAGACAGCGCAGTGTGGGCAGACCGGAAGGCCATGGGGTCTAGGACAGAGGACAGATGGGACCAAGGGGACGTAGAGAGGATAGGACACAGAGAGGTGCGTTAACACGGAACGGATTCCCCCCCTCCCCCGCCCCCTCGGGTCCGGGGCTGGAGGGAGCAGGTGGTGTCTGCCCACCCCGGCAGGTCCCAGGCCTCTCCCAGGTGCTGGTGAGTGGGAACAGCCTGACGGGAAGGCCCAGTCTCTGCCCACCCCACCCCCTGGTCTGTTTGCAGGCAGCTGCACGTGCCCACTGGCCCGGGTTCCACACGGCTGGGCAGCTCCTAACTCTGTGCATGTGGTGTATGTGTGTGTGTTTGTGTGTGTGTGCCCACTGTCCAGCCTCTCAGCTCAGGGCCTGTCTGTGAGCACCGGGGCCCCCCAGTGGCCGGCTGGGAACACTGTCCACCCCCTAGAGTTCAGCTGGCCTCCAGGGCACTTCCCAGGTATGAGAGCGGCTCGGTGACCAGCCCTCCCCCCTGTCCCCACAGGTCCACCGCCACCTCCTCGCCCGTGCGCCCCGCTGCCACATTCCCGCCTGCCGCCCACTGCCCGCTGGGCAGCGCCCTGGACGGGGTCTACCCCCCGCTCACGGAGCCCGTCCTGCTGGCCAAGGAGGCGCCGCGGGGGGCCCGGCCCGAGCGGGCCCGAGCGGACCCCGGCCACGCCTTCCTCAGCAAAGCCCCCGCACGCCCAGGGCTGGAGCCCGCCTCGCCCCCCGGCAAGGGCCCCGAGCCGCGGCCCCCCGCGCCCCCCGCCGCCGCACGCACCCCCGCCAAGAGCCTCGCGCCGCACCTCGCCAGCCCGGAGCCCCCAGCGCCGCCTGCCTCGGCCGCAGACCCGCACCGGGAAAAGACTCAAAGTAAACCCTTTTCCATCCAGGAACTGGAGCTCCGCTCTCTGGGTAAGACCACCCTGACGGCGGCCACCTTCATAGACGCAATAATCATGCGTCAAATCGCGCACGATAAGGGGCCGCGAGAAGGAGGCCCGGCCGCCGGCTCCCCGCGCGACGGTAAGCCCGGCCGCCGCCCTCCCGTCTGTGGCCCAAAGATATTTTCAGATCTCTGCTTTTGATTTCCGCCCCATCGTTTTCGTTGGTTCTGGTCTTTGTTTCGACACCCACCTCGTCGGTCACACGCTCTGGGCCCCGGCTGCAGCCCCTCGGGCCGCTCATCCCCACATCGTTTTCGTAGTTTTTCTTTTTTTTTTGCCTTTTTTTTTTTTTTTGGATTTCACTTTTTTTTTTCTTTTAAATCCCTTTAATGGATGGATTTGTGACTTTGGCTTCAACCACGCCTTCATCTTTCCCTGTCACCCCGGGTCGGAGCGGGACCTCGGCCTGGTGGGGCTCTGGGGTTGGATGGGGGTGGGCAGATCCCGCCCACAGTGAGTCAGGGGGCTGGGGCCTGGGGGAGCAGCCCTGAGCCCCTCACTGCCCAGTAGCTCCAGAAAAACGGGCGTCCTGTCCACTTCCTGTCTGGTTCCTGCTCCCCTGCTGGGCTGTCAGGCTCGGACCCCCAGGGACAGCACCCCGCCCTGAGTCACCTCACCACTTCCTCCACTGCGGCCGCAAAGCCAGAGGGTCTGCACCCACCCGGCTGTCTCCTTCCCTCCCCTCCCCCTTCCCTCTCCCCTCCCTGTCAGCCCCTCTTTCTCCCTGCCCTGCCCACAGCCCCCTCTGCCTGGGCTGACCCGCAGCCCCTGCCCGGCCCTCGCGGCTCCATCGGCCCAGGCTCGGGTCCCGCCCAGGAGGCCCTGGGGGGCAGGAAGGGTGGCCCGGCCCAGCCCCGCCCCGCGCTGACCCCGCTGCCCGCTCCAGGCTACCACGGTGGCGGTGCCGGCAGCTACAGCCCCGACGGGGTGGAGCCTGTGAGCCCCGTGAGCTCCCCCCACGACAAGGGGCTCCCCAAGCACCTGGAGGAGCTGGACAAGAGCCACCTGCCGGGCGAGCTGCGGCACAAGCAGTCAGGTGGGCGCCGGGGGCTGGGGGGGCCAGGGTAGGGCCCAGGGGGAGCTGTGCTCACCCTCCTGCCACCCGCCCGCCCGCAGGCCCCGGGAAGGTCAGCGCTGAGGCCACCCACCTCCCGCACCTGCGGCCGCTGCCAGAGAGCCAGGCTGCCGGCTCCCTGCTGCCACCCACGCCCGGGGCCAAGGGCCACCAGCGGGTCGTCACTCTGGCACAGCACATCAGTGTAACTACCCGCCCCAGCCGGGTGGGCGGAGCCCCAAGTCCTGGGGGATGGGGGACCCAGTCTGGCCTCGTGGCTTCCCGGCCCCCCGCAAACACAATAGCTGCGGGGCGGCGGGCATGGAGGGGCTGCCCGCTGAACGCTGCCTGCCCGCAGGAGGTGATCACGCAGGACTACACACGCCACCACCCCCAGCAGCTCAGTGCGCCCCTGCCCGCCCCCCTCTACTCCTTCCCCGGAGCCAGCTGCCCCGTCCTGGACCTCCGCCGCCCACCCAGTGACCTCTATCTCCCACCCCCCGAGCACGGCGCCCCTGCTCGCGGCTCCCCCCACAGCGAAGGGGGCAAGAGGTGGGTGCAGATCTGCAGGGGCGGGGTGGCCTCGGGGCACGGGGGACAGCCCCTGACTCCCGCTTCCTCCACCCAGGTCCCCAGAGCCCAGCAAGACGTCCGCCCTGGGCACTGGTGAGGACGCCATGGAGCCCGTGTCCCCCCCGGAGGGCCTGGCTGAGCCCGGGCACCCCCGTAGCGCCGTGTACCCACTGCTGTACCGAGATGGGGAGCAGGCCGAGCCCAGGTGGGCAGCACTGGGGGCCCCTGAGGGGGTGGGCCCTGCCCCAGGATGGGGATACCTGGAGCAGGCCACAGAACAACAGCTGGGAAGGCCACCAGACAGACAGATGGCGGCCAGCATTGTGGGGGCACGGGGCACCCCGTCCGGGCCGGCCTGGGCCTGCGTCTGACTTAGGATCTCTGGCCTCTCCCAGGATGGGCTCCAAGTCCCCGGGCAGCAGCGGCCAGCCGCCCGCCTTCTTCAGCAAGCTGACCGAGAGCAATTCGGCCATGGTGAAGTCCAAGAAGCAGGAGATCAACAAGAAGCTGAGCACCCACAACCGCAATGAGCCCGAGTATAGTGAGTGAGGCCTTCCCCGCTGGGACCCAGCAGCTCCCAGGAGGCTGGGCGGGGGCCAGTCTGGCCCCGCGGGTCTCACTGTCTCGTTTCTGCAGATATCGGCCAGCCAGGCACCGAGATCTTCAACATGCCTGCCATCACCGGCACAGGTAGCACCGCCACCCAGGGCGCAGGGGACAGAGGGCGCTGGAGGGCATGAGGGCCAGGCCTTGGGCAGAGCTGGGAGGGCAGAGGAGAGCTCCGACTGCTGGGACAGAAGCTCCCCCAGAAGCGCCTACCCAGGGCTGAACCTGTCCCCTGAGTCTTGGCCCCGTGCTCTGCACTGGGCCCCAGACAGTGGACAGGAGAGCTTCGTGGAAGCAAGATGCTAGAAGCCAGAGTTTCCACAGGGTTCCAAGCCATAACAGTAGCAGGGCCAGCCCTTGCCCTACACGTGGCCAACCTGGGTTCTACCCCAGCACCCGGTATGGTCCCCTAAGCACAGGGCCAGGAGTGAGACCCGAGCACCACTGCGGGTGGCCCAAGAAAACAAAATGACACCAAAGGAGGCCCACGTGGCACAACACCCGCGCAGTCCTGATTTTTTTCAAGTGGCCGTCAGAGCCGGTTTATCCCAGAGCAGCCCCCAGTCCAGTCTGAAGCTCCGCCACACCCTGGGCCCCCCACCGTGCTGTGCTCTGGGTGGCAGGGCTGAGGGGGACTGGTCCACGAGGCATCACAAGGCGGCAGAGCGTCTGCCAGGCCCCCTGTGGACTGTTCTTGGCGAGCGGCCCCAGTGGGCTGCGAGGGCGGCGGCAGAGGGAGCGCGGCTGGGCCAGGGCCGCGGCGAGGCGGGCCGGGCTGGCGGCTTGGGCGGCTGGACAGCCCCCTGCAGCAGCACTGCACCCCTCAGCCGGTGGGGCCGGGGCAGGGCCTGACCACGCGGGGGGAGAAGGGGGAGCCCCCGGCGCTGCCCCGCCCCGCACGCACCGTAACTGCATGGCTGCCGCCCCCTTCCCTCCGCTCCTTTCTCCTGTGGCTTCCGGTGGGGAGGGCTGAGGGTCCCCGGCAGCCCCCGGGGCCACAGTGCACGCCGCCGTGGCCAGCCCCTCCCGCCTCCGCCGGTTTGTCCAGCCTCCCTTCCAGAGGCCCCCGCAGAGCCCTGGGGGCCGAGCCCGTGCATGCCCGGAGGCGAGGGGTGGGCGGCGAGGGGCCCGCCGCTCCGCCCGATGCTCACCGTGTCTCTCTCTCCCCACCCGCCGCCCCGGCCCGCCCGGGTGTCTCTCCCCCAGGCCTTATGACCTGCCGGAGCCAGGCGGTGCAGGAGCACGCCAGCACCAACATGGGGCTGGAGGCCATAATTAGAAAGGCGCTCATGGGTAAATATGACCACTGGGAGGAGCACCCGCTCGGCGCCAATGCTTTTAACCCTCTGAGCGGCAGTGCCGGCCTGCCCGCTGCTATGCCCGTAACCGCTGCCGACGGACGGAGCGACCACGCGCGCACCTCGCCAGGTCTGCGGCCGCCGCCCCGCCCCGCGTCACTAACCCGCGCCCCGCCCCGCGTCACTGACCCGCGCCCCGCCCCGCGTCACTAGCCCGCGCCCGCCCCCGCGCCACTAACCCGCGCCCCGCCCCCCGCGTCACTAACCCGCGCCGACGCCCGGGCCCCGCCCCCTGCGTCGCTAACTCACGCCCCGCCCCCCGCGTCACTAACCCGCGCCCCGCCCCGCCCCGCCCCGGCCGCTGCCGAGATTGTATCTGGCCTGTGCGCGCCCCCGCCTGGCCCCGGGGCCGTCTCGGCCCCGGCCCCGGGCCCCACCCCCACACTAGGCTCCCGGGGAGCTGCCGCTGGTCTAAAACGCCCCCGGCCCGCCCCTTCCCGCGCCGCCTCGGGGCCCGCGTGTCCCGGCGAGGAGGGTCTCGGCGGACCCCGCCAGCGCCCGCCTGCGCAGGGGTCCCGCGGCAGGGCCAGAGCTGAGCCGGGCGCGACCCCCACCCGCCCGCCGAAGGGCCCCTGGGGTCCGAGGTCCAACGCCCCTTCCTGTGCCCGCAGGTGGCGGCGCGAAGGCCAAAGTGTCGGGGCGGCCCAGCAGCCGCAAGGCCAAGTCCCCCGCCCCGGGCCTGGCGTCGGGGGAGCGGCCGCCGTCCGTGTCCTCCGTGCACTCGGAGGGGGACTGCAACCGCCGGACCCCGCTCACCAACCGCGTGTGGGAGGACCGGCCCTCGTCGGCAGGTGGGCGGGGAGCGGGCTGGCCCCGGCCTGACCACAGAGGGTGGAGGGTTCGCGCGCGGGGCAGAGCGGGGCGTTGGGAGCCGGTGCCCGGCCCGGGTCGGACCCACGGGGGCCGCGACGGTGGCAGGACGCGCAGCCGCGCCCGGCGGCACCTGCCCCGTGGGCTGGCAGGGGCGGAGCGGGGCCTGGCCGGGACCCCCCCTCACTCGCCCTGTCTGCCTTCCCGCAGGCTCCACGCCGTTCCCCTACAACCCACTGATCATGCGGCTGCAGGCGGGCGCCATGGCCTCGCCGCCGCCACCCGGCCTCCCCGCGGGCAGCGGGCCCCTGGCCGGCCCCCACCACGGCTGGGAGGAGGAGCCCAAGCCGCTGCTGTGCTCCCAGTACGAGACGCTCTCCGACAGCGAGTGACCGGCCGCGCGGCCTGGAGGAACCGGAGGCCGCGACTCCCCGCCGAGGAAGGAGCCCTGAGTCTGCCTGCGAGCCGCCGCCGCCGCCCGCCCCGTCCAGAGCCGGCCTCCTTGCCTGTCTAAAGCCTTAACTACGATTCCCGCCCCGGGCTGGCCCTGTGCAGTGACCTTACTCAGGGGATGTTTACCTGGTGCTCGGGAGGGGGGGGGCCGCGGAGGGGGCGCGGCGGGCAGGGGTGGCCACATGCCCGCGGCCGGGGCAGCCAGGGACCCAAAGCCGGATGACCACGCACCTCCCACGCCACTGCCTCCCCCTAATGCATTTGGAACCAAAGTCTAAACTGAGCTCGCAGCCCCCCCACCCCGTTCCCTTTGTCCACCCCCATCCTGCTTAGCGCTCTGGACAGTCGGACGCAGGCCTGTCCAGCCCCCAGCGCGCTCAGTGCCCAGACTGCCCTGGCGCGTGGCGCTGGGGGTGGCGGCAGTGTGGATGGTGTATTGGTTTACAGGGTCTATTTTTGGTACCTTCGATGAATGGATTCAGATGTTTTACGCCAGAAGGACTTACCCAGCGTCACTGCGGCTCTGCTTTCCGTCTGCTTAGCATACAGCGGTGTGCGCGGGCTGCAGGTGGTGACCCCAGAACCCAAGGGGGCCGGGGTGCCCTGCCGCCTGCCTCCCTCCCCGGGCAGAATGAACTTGATGGGATCCTGTGACCGCCTTGCGCTCGCAGGCGGCGTTCTCATTTACACACATTCTTCTCATTAAAAGCGAATATACTCAAGCCACTGGCGCTGTGGCCTCTCTGCTCCATGGGGCGCCAGGCAGGGGCGGGGAGGGGGTGGGCAGCAGCCCCAGGCCTGGAGCACCTGCCTCGCTCTCCCCTGCGCGCTCTGCAGGAGACCCGTTGCTTCCTGTGAGAGTGGAACCACCAGGGAAGAGCTGGGGCGGGGTCCCACGCATGCCTGAGTCCCCGCGGGGAGTCTCTCCTGTCAGCCTGACAGCCTCCTGCGGAATCAACCCCTCACTGCTGGTCTTCAGGGGGGCAGAGGTGCTGGTGCGCTGAGCTCAGCTCACTGAGGCCAAGAATTTCCTCTACCTGCACCTCCCGCAAAGCAGACCACGACATGGCCAGTGGGTCTGGTTCCCACAGCCTGTGCCCCAGAGGGGGCGTGCCCTGTACCTCCTATTGTGTGAGCTTGCATCCCCCCCCCCCCAGCTCAGTGGCAGAGCCCCCTGCTGTGAGGCAAGACCCCCTGTGGTGGGGGGGGGGGGGGAGGAGAGGGGCGGCGGGGGGCTGTGCCCAGCACAGCTGCTGCTTCCAGGGGCCTGTGAGATCAGAGGCATGTGGAGCTGGGCTCTGAGCAGAAAAGTGAACCCCCAGAACCTGAAAAGGGGGTTCTCTGCCACCAACCAAGTCCTGCTGGGGCCAGGAGGGGACTCGGCACCCTCTGCAGTACTGGAACTGGCAGACAGGTGGCAGTGCTGGGCCAGCACCCGCTACTGTCCCGGCAGGCTGCAAATCCAAATAGCCAGGTCACACTGGCCACGGGGAGTGGGCACCTGGCCATGTGCGACTCAGGGCAGAGGCCTGAGGGTGGGGATGGCTGAGTGCCCACCCCATCTCCGCAGCTGGGCAGGCACGCTCTTTTCTAGGGCCAGGGGCACCTCTGGGATCTGCAGAGGCCCATCTAGGTCCCCGCTGCCGGCCAGTGCCCCCAGAGCCAGCCTCTCCTGCACCCTCACTTGGTCTCAGGGCTCTGTCCGGTCTTTGATGAGGCCCCTGCTGTTGTCCAGGGCCTGGCTCCCTGGAAAACTCCTACACGTGCTCCAAAACCCAACCAGCCGGGCATTGCCTTCTCCAGCCCCTGCTGTCCCGGCCATCCTGCCCCCACCTCTAGCCAAACCTGACGGGCTCTGAACCTGCTCCTACTGCTGGCTCCGAAACCGCAGCCCCTCGAAAGCGTGGACAGCCGGGAAGGGTTTTGTGATGTGATGGTTGGTGGCAGGGAGCCCCCCTCCCCCCCAGGGCCTCGGCTGAGGCAGCCCCAGGTTGGCAGCTGAGAGTGGGGGCAGGGCCAGAGGCTCATGGCCTGGGGTCTGGGGGACAGCAGAGGGAGCCTGTCTGGGTTGCACCTTTTATTGCCAGAATCCAGCGGCTCCCCATGAGCTGTGCAGGGCTGCACCCCGAGTGCCGCGGACACACACAACGCCAGGCCTGGCACAGCCCCACGCGCTCCCCGCTGTGACACGGGCGTGCGAGAGGCCTCCTCCCTGCCAGCCCAGCACTGGACAAGTCAGCCGCTGGATACCCCCCACGCGGTCCAGAAAGGCTGGGGCAGAGGCTGTGGGCAGGAAGACTCGTTCCCGCTGGAGCATCCGGGCCAGAGGCCTGTGTGGGTGGGTTTGCTGGGCCTGAGCTCAAGAGCCGGGGATGGGGCTGGAAGGTGAAAGGGCAGGTGGGGAGTGAGGACAGGACCAGGAGGTGGCCCCAGTGCCCAGTCCCCAGCTCCATGTCCACACACCGGGAAAGCCCGTGAATGCGGCCTTCGGGGGCCGGGGGGGGAGGGGGGGCAGCGGCCCGTAGGCCCCAAGCCCCGCATGCTCTTCCCGGAAAACCGGCCGGGGCAGGGGGTGGGGGGCCTCCGGCCGGTGGGGGACGCCTGCGTCCTCGCAGGGGCCACTGTCCCTCGCTCCAGGCTTGCCGCGGCCGTCCTGCAGGGGGCGCCCTAGAGCGGCCGCGGCTCGGGCTGCAGCTGGACGCTGGCGGTGAAGCGGCGGCTGGGCCGGCCCAGGCTGCAGCGCAGGGTGGTGCGGAAGGAGCTGCGGGCGCGCTTGGGGAAGACGATGGTGGTGCAGCAGTAGTGCAGCGCGCGCGGCCGGGGCTCCAGGGTCAGCTGGCTGCGGTAGCTGCGCCACGTGCAGTTGGGGGCGGCCACGATGGTCTCGCTGTAGCCCGTGACCGTGGGCACCGGCGCGTAGAAGACCTTGTCCCGGAAGTGCTTCTCCGAGGCGTACGTGACCTCCGAGTTGCATCTGGGGAGGGCGAGGGGGTCGAGTGAGCCCAGGCCGGGGTGGGCACGGGTCTGGGGTCAGACAGCAGGAGTGACCCCGGCACGGTCGTGTGTGGCCCAAAAGGAGAGACAAAAACAGAGATGCGACACGGGCACCGCCCTGACTGGGTCCCGAGGGGGGGGGCCTAAGAGGGCACCGTTGGGGGCGGGCAGCACGCACGGCCTGGCAGGGCCCGCAGTGCTCCAGGGCTGCTGTCCTGACTGTCCCATGGCAGGCCCACAGGTGCGTGGGCAAGACCCGTGGGCCGGCCTCCACCCTGGGGGGCAGCCCCGAGTCCAGTCCCAGGAGGTGATGGAAGGGGTGTGGGCACCGCCAAGGGGCTGGGCGCCTCTCAAGCCACCCACACAGGCGAAGCTGTGAACAGGCATGCAGACGGTTCGGGGGACAGGGGGACGCTCACTCCCACGCAGCGCCCAGTCTCACAGGCAGTGGAGACCCCGCCCCGCAAGGGCCCAGCACAGGCAATGAGCCCCCAAAGGGTGGTCACAGGTGATGCCGTGAGGCACAAGGCTGTGAGGTCTGGGACGTGCGGGGATGAAAACGAACATCGGCCCATTGGAGCAGGTTGGTGGGGAAGGCAGGCCGAGGAGCCGCCGGCCAGAATGTGGGGTTCTGATTGTTTGCTTGCTTTGGTTTGGGGGGGCCATTCCCAGTAGTGTTCAGGGATCACTCCTGGTGTGCTCAGGGATCACTCTGGCAGTGCTCAGGGACCACTCCTGGCAATGCTCAGGGATCACCCCCAGCAGTGCTCACCATCACTCCTAGTGGTCTTGGGATCACTCCTGGTGCTGCTGGCTGGAGACCCCCATGTGTTTTGTGTCCCGCGTGACTCAGCCCCAGCCTCCCCCAGCCCAGTGGCTGCACTCACCGGATCTCGTGCGTGGGTGCTGGGTTCACCTCGATTCTCTCTCCAAAGAACACTGGCAGCATCCGGGGCCTCATCTCCAGCCCCGGAGCCAGGGGCAGGGGCGGGGGCTGCAGGGAGAGCCAGGCCTTAGCTGCCCGCCCAACCCCCAGGCACAGCTATGACGACTATGGGGGTGGTCTCCTTCCTCACACCTCAGGACCCCCAGCCCCTCAGGGCAGCCCCTACTGGTGGACTCTGGCACTTGGGCACCTCCCTGAGGACAGGCCTGGTCAGATGGGGGCCTGTGGTGGGCCAGTGACACTCCCACCCAGGATATCTGGAGAGGTGGGGCCCAAGGGGAGCCAGGGGGCAGTGCACCCACATTGGCCTAGGAATCCCGCGGGAGGCATGGGTCTCGCCAGCCTTCTGATGGCCGGATCAGACGGGAGACGGCTTCAAGTGCTGCAGCATCCCAGGGTGGGCAAGGGCGCCCACAGCCCCGCCATGCTCATGAGACGAGCCTCCCCTTGGGGGTAGCCCCAGAGGAGCCACCACTGTCCAGGAGCTGCCATGTCCCCAGGGTCCTGCAGGGAGTGACACCAGGCCCCCGAGACTGATGTTCTGAAGCAGAAGCCCTGGGTGACAGAACTGGGCTCGGTGCGGTGCTCCATGCCCTCAGGCAACACGGCCCCAGCACTCCAGGATGCCGAGCACGCCCCCCAAAGGACAGACCCCAAGCCCCTGGACTGAGTACCTGCTGTGTGTGAACATGTACTGCACGCGGAGTGCCCGTGTGCTGAGTGCCTATTGCATGCTGAGTACTATGTGCTGAGTGCCTGCTGTGTGCTGAGTCACTGGTGTGTTGAATACTATCTGTATGCTGAGTATTTGCTCTGTGCTGAGTGCCTGTAGTGTGCTGAGTACCTATGTGCTGAGTACATGATATGTGCTGAGTACCTGTGTGCTGAGTGCCTGCTGTGGGCTGAGTACCTGCTGTGCAGTGAGTACCTGTGTGCTGAGGACCTATGTGCTGAATCACTGATGTGTTGAGTACTGGCTGTGTGCTAGTACCTGCTGTGTGCTGAGTGTCTGCAGTGTGCTGAGAACTGGCTGTGTGCTGGATACCTGTTGTGTGCTCGGTACTTGCTGTGTGCCGGGTGCTGTGTGCTGAGTGCCGAGGCGTGCAGGCACTGTGACACCCTTGTGGTGTGGAGCGTGCCAGCCCGGAGCTTGAGGAATGCAGCGGAATTTTCCTGTGCAGAGCCCCGCTGTGGCCCCTCCCCTGCCCAACTCAGACCCCTGCCCCGATGACCTCCTCCCCCATCCCAGTGACCTCACTGGCCCCCCCCGGTCCAGCTCTCCCACCACCTGGTTGCCAACTCGGCTCCCCCAGTTTCACCCAAGGGCCCTCCACGTGGCCCTACACCTGGGGGCGTGAAGGTGCCCTCCCTGCCTGACCTCTCAGGGACAGTGCTGAGCCCGGAAGCCTTACAGTGGCCCAGGAGGACCAGGCTGGACCCTGTGTCCCAGGCCATGTCCCCACATAGCACGGGGGTGTGGGGCCTGGACTGGGAACCCTCGGACCCCTGAGCCTAGGTGTGGGGGTCGTGCAGAAGCTGCCGATTCCCCCGAGAAGAGGAGCAGGACACAGGTGCCCTCACACCCTCGGAGCCACTGCAGGGGCTGGCACCGCCCAGGCACCGTAGCCAACCTAAGCCCCATGGGCAGGACGGCCTGTCTCTGTCCCCCTGCACGCCCCCCACAGCTCGCTGTGCCTTAAGCTGGGGAAAACGGTTAACAGATCCAGGCAGTAGTTAAATTTAAGAAAAGACCCTGCGGCTGGAGCAATAGCACAGCAGGGAGGGTGTTTGCCTTGCACGTGGTCAACCCAAGTTTGATTCCCAGCATCCCATAGGGTCCCCTGAACACCACCAGGAGTAATTCCTGAGTGCAGAGCCAGGAGTAACCCCTGTGCATCGCCGGGTGGGGCCCACAAAGAAAAAAAAAAAGACCTAGGTCAGTGGCGAGTGCCACAGGGAGGCCCTTAGGAGCGCTGGGGGCAGGTCTGAGACTCAGTATCCCCTCCGGGAAAGGGGCATCTGGCTGTGGGCTTCACGGGATGCAACAGCACCTGGCCTTGCCCCCTGTCCACAGGCAGGAGAGCCCCCAGCTCAGCCCCCCACCCCAGCACGGGGGTCAGGGACACCGGTCAGGGCCGTGACGCTGCTTGAGGCAGGGACAGCACCAAGCAAGGCAGCCAAGTTTCGTCCCCGAGGCGGCCCTGTCCGGCTGGTGGGCAGAGCCTTCCCAGAAAACCCTCTGTAGAAAGGGCTCCAGGTGGCCCAGACGGCTCCCG
Organism: Sorex fumeus; assembly: GCF_029834395.1. NCBI lineage: Eukaryota > Metazoa > Chordata > Mammalia > Eulipotyphla > Soricidae > Sorex > Sorex fumeus. The sequence continues at coordinate 6,538,110 of NW_026606144.1, read as the reverse complement.
TCCCTCTCTGAGGAGCCCCAGCTCCGAGGAGCACTGTAGCCAGAGTCTTCATACAGCAACACCCCCACCAAGGCTGGCTTAGGCGCACACCCGGACTGCTCTGTCCACGCGGGCCCCAGAGCTAAATCCTGACCCTCCGCCAGGGCGCCTGGGGCTGCGAGCTGGCAGGCGTGGGTTTGGGGTCCGAGCTCCAATGCCAGGTCCCAGTGGGGGCTCCTGTGCCGGAGCCGGGGGTCCCGAAACGCCTGTCGTCAGGCCTGTGCTCCTGCCCACTGGAGGGGCGCTGGTGCAGGGAGGTGGGGGCCGGGCAGGCGCCCCCAGGAGGCGCCGCAGACGCTGAGGCTGCAGAAGAGACGGCAGGCGGTGCCCACCTCTGCGTGCAGCGACCGGTTCCCGCGGGGACGCGTGACCCCGCCACGCCGGCGCCCCGGGTTCACCTGAGCCAGGGCCCACGGGCTGGCTGGACCATTCTCGCCGACCTGGGGCTCCAGCTCCCGAGAGCCGCCTCGGTCCACGTCAACATTCCTGGGCCGGGGAGCGCAGGCGGGCTCCCGTCTGGGCTCAGATTTTGAGAAAAAGGAAAAACCCCGAAACACGCAAACCAACTTTCTTCTGCCCGGCGCGGGCGCAGATGCCAGCGCGCGGCCACCGCGCCCAGGCGGGCCGGGGGCGCGGACACTGCCCGGACAGTGCCCGGACAGTGCCCGGCCCGCGGGAGCGCGGCGCTGGCCCGAGGGCAGGGGCCACCGCGTCCAGGCGGGCCGGGGGCGCGGACACCGGACACTGCCCGGCCCGCGGGAGCCCGGCGCGGGCGCGTCCGCAGGTCCTGCGCGCCCTACCTGGGGGCCGGGAGAGGGGTCCGGCGGGCGGGGGGCAGGAGGGACCCCCGGCACCGGCCGCGGGCGCTGCTTACCGCTCGGCCGCGTCCGGGTCCGGCGCCCCCCGCGCGCGCCTCCAGGGCGCAGAGGGGCGGGCTGGGGCTGGGGCTGGGGCTGGGGGGCAGCCCCGAGTCCGGACTGTCCAGCAGGCCCTCGCGCCTCTTCTCCTTGAGGCCGTCCTCCATGTCCCGCAGAGGCAGGTGCCCCACCATGTCTGGGGGGCGCGGGGCGCGGGCCCCGGCGGCTGGGGGGCTGCGGCTCGGCCCGCGCCCCCGCGCGCCCACGCCGGGCTCCGCGCTGCCCGCTCCGCCGCCGGCCCGGCCCCGCGCCCGCCCCGCGGCCTCCCGGCCCCGTCCCCGCCGTCCGCGCCGCGCCCAGGCGCCGCCCCCGGCCCGCCCCGCGCCCCCCGCCCGCGAGGGCGGCGCCCAGGGCGGGGTGCGCGCCCGTGCGCGGGGCCTCTGACGCGGACCTCGGAGTGCACGGGCAGGGAGTGGACAGCCGGGGACAGGCCTGGGTCGCGGCGCGCAGGAGGCTGGAGAACGTTCTGGAGTCAGCAGAGGTGACCCTCACCCCGCTTCCTCCCTCCCAGCCCGCGGGACCCTCGGCTGCTGAGGGGACACCTGGGTGCGCTGTGCCCGCAGCCCCGGGGGCCCAGGGGGCTTTGGAGAGAGAGCTGGAGAGGCAGGGGTAAGGGGCGGGTCAGAGTGGCCCCCAGTGCTGTGACTCTGGAAGCCCCCCACCTCCAGAGCCGCCGTCCAGGCCAGGCGAGCCGTGGATCCCAGTGCAGGGTCCAGCCCCCAACTGCCCCTCTGGTGACAGGGAGTGCTGGCTCAGTGGGGACAGTCCCTGCAGGGGTGCGGTGGGGAGGGCTGGGCTCACAGTGCTGGTGATGGAATGCGGGAAGTTAGGCCAGAGCAGAGGTTTGAGCTTCTGGGACACTCTGGGGTGGGGGACAGAGCCCCAAGGAGAAGGTTGTGCCCGATTTTGGTCACGGAGATGAAACCAGGCCAAAGTGCAGGGGCGACAGGACGGGGAGGGGAGGGGCGGAGGGCGTTTCCCTGCTGCAGCCACCTGGGTCTGTCCCCGGCACCCCATAGGGTCCCAGAGCCCCCAGGAGTGGTCCCTGAGCACAGAGCCAGGAGTCAGCCCCGAGCAGTGCCAGGGTGGCCTCTAACGAAAACGAAACCGAGGAAAGTATATTGGAAGGAGGAGTGGGAGAGGGGGCTCCCGCCTCCCACCCCCCCACCCTGTCCCTCGGCACGGCCGGAAGCAGCCCTGATACCCCAGCTGTGGCCTCCCCGCACCAAAATAAAGGAAATTAAATGAGTCTGCGTGGAGAAACCAGTCTGCAGTGACTCCACCTCTGGCTAAGTCCCTTCCACTGCGCCCAGCCTTCCCCCAGCGCCCTGTGTTCTGGAAGCTTCCCTGTGCCCACCCACACTGGCAGTGGGCTGCCCTGTGTGTGGTGACACTGGAGAACGTGGCCCCAGCACTGAGGGCTCAGGGCAGCGCCTTTGGCTTCTCGTGACGGTCACACGGGAAAGGCCAACATCTCCGCCAGGGGTCATCCAGCCTCCCGTCCCTGCAGTGGGAGGCAGGGAAGCAGCCTGCAGGGCTGCGGGGGTGGGGAGGGGCCGGGGGCCTCTACCCAGGACTGGGGCCTCAGCTCCAGACTTCAGGGGTCCCGGAGGCCTCGAGGGTTGTAAGGACGATGAGGCCCGCAGGCCCCCAGGTGGATTGTGGTGAGGGGAACTTGGGCAGAGGAAGCAGACACCGGACACGGGTCAGAGCAGGGGCGGGCTCGTACCCCAGCCCAGAAGGAGGAGTTTGGGGATCACTTGCTTCGAGGGTCCGTGGCTGGGAGGGGAAAGGGTGACCCCGGATGGCCCCAGTTTTCAGGGGTCCGCCCAGCACCCAGGCTCACGGGGAGAAACTGTTGTAGGAAGGCGACCTGACTCCAGAACGTTCTCCAGCCTCCTGCGCGCCGGGGCCCAGGCCTGTCCCCCGCTGTCCACTCCCTGCCCGTGCACCCCGAGGTCCGCGTCAGAGGCTCCTCGACCCCAACGCCAGAGAGGGACTTTTTAGAGATAAAGTCTCTGAAGCCAGGGTTCCTCTCTGGCAGCCCCAGAGAGGTCAGCACCGAGCCTGACCACCAGGGAAGCCAGCATGGAGGAGGTGTGGGGCCATGGCAGGGAGGCAGGGCCAGGTGCCCTTGCAGCAGCAGCAGGTGCTCTGGGGTTTGCCCGGGACCCCAAGACCCTGCTGAGCCAGCAGCTGAGCCCCCACGCTGTGTCTGAGTGCACACACTGCACAGCCGCCCCGGGAGCCCCTGGCCTTTATTCTCAGAGATGAGAGACACGGGCAGTGGGCCAGAGCCACAGGGGACCGGGCTCAGGGCACCCGCTGGGACTCTTTCTTGGTCATTATTCTGGCACCTTTGGGGACAAAATCACCCTCCAGGGGAAGTCCCAGAGAGGCCTGTGCTTCACGCCCTGCCCTGGCGACACCCAGCGGGAAATATGAGCCCGCCCCCCCCCCCGCCCCCCCGAGGGTCCAGCAGGGCCGGGAGCTTCAGTTCCAGGACTCAGGGGCGGCTCCACAGCCTCCGTGCCTCTCGACCCAGTGCTCTCTGGGGCGGGACGCTAACGGGTGGACTAGGCAAGGGACCCAGCAGAGCCGCAGCTCAGTGCCTGCCAACCCCACATGGTGCCGCCCTCCCAGCTCAGCGCAGCGAGTCGCCCAGACTCTGGACACGCACACACATGCATGCACACACACGCATGTGCACACACACACACACACACACTTGGCACTTGAACGTTTTTAAGGAAGAGCAGGGTATGACAGGGCGATGCCAGGAGTCCCCGCGCTCATTTCCCCGCTTGCCCTGCTCACCCCAGGACTTTCCGAGGTCCCCGCGGGCACGTCTGGGCAGACGTGCCCGCGGGTCAGGGACACGCCGAGCCCTGAGTCACACTCCGTTTTTAGCGTGTCCTCTCCTAGCCCGAGGCCTTGTCTTTGCTGGGCAGCTGTCAGGCTGGGCGGGGCGCCCGGGGTAGGGGGCAGGAGCCGGTGTCCGCCTGGAAGGCCAGCCTGTGATGACCCGTGGCCGGGGAGGGAGAGGTGGGCCAGGCAGGCGAGGTGTGTGTGGGCATGGCCCGGGCCGAGCGTTGTGCAGGGCCCCCACTGGGATTCCCGCCAGAAGCTGGGCCCCGCCTCAGGGCCTGTGCCCCGGGCACACCCTGACCAGGAACTCTGGGCTCCTTCCCCTTCGGGAACGGGCACCCGCGCCCCGCACCTTCCTGTGTCAGAGCCCTGAGCCAAAGCGGCCGTTTCTGCATCTTCTCCCAAGCCGAGAGACAAACCCTGATTTCTGCCCTCACTAAGGCAGGGCAGGAGGCTGGGGAGACGCTGGGGGGGGGGTGTCTTGGGAGGAGCCGCAGACCTGGAAGTTCAACGCCCCTCACCTCCGGGCCTCACCGCTAGCGTGTCTGCAGGAGCATGCATGTAACAGACGTGTGCTGAGTGTATGTGTGACCCATGTACTGTCTCTGCGTGCACATGCGTCACATCTGGCCTGCATGGACAGACATCATGACGCGGCACCCCGGCTTTTCTGACACGGCTCTGAGAACAAGATTCCCCCCAAATCCAGCTTCTTCAACTGTGGGTCCCCTGGGATGGGGGCCACGTGACTGGACGTAGGGGTCGCAGGAAGCCTGGGATCAGGAAGAGGTCTCTGGATGCCGATGACCCAAGAACACAGACCCCCCAGTTGGCCAGAAGCCGTGGGTGGACATTCAGGCAAGGTGTGGGGGGGCTGTTCCGAGCTCCCACGGGCCTGCCCGCGCGCCCACTTCCCAGAGCCCCCTCCTTCAGGTGGTTGGTCTCACGACTCCCGAATGTCCTTGGAGGGTCCCGGCACTGGGCGCTGGGCTCTGCCTCTGCCCAGGGGTGTCCAGGGGGTGTCTAGGCCCTGTGCGGGAGGCAGGAGGCGGCTGCCTCGCTCACGGCTCCAGGCCCCCGCACCGTGCAGAGCTCCTTTGGGTAGGCTCAGAGAGACCCAGGGACGCCGTCACCTCCCTCCGCATCTCATCCAGGACCAGACAGGACAGGTCATGTCCCAGCAAGCAGGGCATGTGGCCCTTGGACTGTGGAGCCGCACGCAGACTCTGAGGGACATCGGCCCCCCAGTCTTCTCTGCTCCCTCGTGCCCTGGCCAAGGCTGGCCACGTCTCATCTTCCTCCGCCATGGAGCTCCCCCGGGACAGTCGGGGGCACCCCCCTGGGCCTCCTCAGACTCACACCCAGAAACCTCCATGTCCAGACTCCCCGGTGCCCCTCCCTGGGACAGTGTGTGTGCAGGGGGTGGGGGGTCTCAAAGGTGCCTGCCATCCTGGCCTATTCCAGTTCTTTTCTCTGTCCAGAAATTGGGGTGTCGTACACATGGTGGGTGCTGCCCAGCCCCACCCTCCATAGGTCCTTTCTCAAAGAGCAAGTGTCAACAGGCCAACGACCGTTCCAGCGGCCACCAAGCTGAAGGTGGGGAGCTGAGTGCCCGGGGGCCAAGGGCAGGTGGACGCCCAGGCAGACCAGGGAGGGGTACGGGTCCGAGCAAACAGTGTCTCTGCTCCTTCCTCACGGCCACACCCGGGCAGGGTCCCTGTGGTGGTTTAGCTGAGAGTGTGCCCGCAAGGGCGGAGGTCGGAAGCAGAGAAGAGGCGCCAGCAGCAGGCAGGGGTGGCTGGACGCCGGGACAGGCGTGGCCACCCCCTTCTGTCCACACCTGCAGCCAGATGTGGAACCCACCCAGGTGGGAAGGTGGGAGAGAGGCACCGAGCCGGGTCCTGCAGGGAGCGAGACCACCTGGTACAGCCGGGCGGAGAAGCCCAAGGAGCCGGGCTTTAGATGGTGGGAGGGCCAGAGCGAAGGGTGGGCGAGGGACGGAAGCAAGCACAGGTTCTCTGCCCAGAGGGCACAGAAGGTGCAAAGGCCCTGGGGCAGCTGTGAGGGAGGTGATGTCTGCAGAGTGGGAAGGGACAGAGACAGGGAGTCGAGAGGGAAAGGAAGGAGCAGCGAGCAGCAGTGGGAGGGGTGGGTGAGGTGCGGGGGCTTGGTAGGAAGCCTGGGCTCTTGGTTCTTTGAGGGGGTCTCAGGGTCCTGGGCCCCTTCCAAATTCGCGACCACCTGGCCGGGTGGTTCACTGCAAGCGCAGAGGATGTGCCACCGCTCAGCCCTGGGGGCGCTCGTGCCACACCCGGCTGCTCAGGGGTTGATTTGGGGCTGAGTTGATGCCGACTATGCTCGGGGGTCCCGCCTAGCAGGTGTGGGGGAACCATATGGGGGGCCGGGGTTCGAGCCAGGATCTGCAAATCTGCTGCTTGCAAAGCACAAGCCACTGTGCTGGGCCGTTCCTGGCCCTGAGACCTCTACACTTCCTTCTTTTTTTTTTCTTTTTGGGTCACACTCGGCAGTGCTCAGGGGTCACTCCTGGCTCTGCACTCAGGAATTACACCTGGCGGTGCTCAGGGGACCCTATGGGATGCTGGTAGGGAACCTGGGTCAGAGGCGTGCAGGGCAGACGCCCTCCCCGCTGTGCTGTGTTCCAGCCCTGAGCTTCCTTCTAGCTGTGGGCCCCATGCGGCCTGCTGGCTGTTGGGAAAAAGGGGGCACTTTCGGAAGGCGGGCAGGGCTGTGGGGGTGAGCGTGTGGGATGGAAGAGTAGAGGGATGGAGAAGTGGCAGATGGACCCCCGTGCCCCTCCCCAGGACATGTGGGGCTGTGAGGGCCTCCAAGGTGCCCGCCAGCCTGGTCCACTTACACTGCTGCTGGGTCCTTCTTTCCCCTCCCTCCCTTCCCCTCCCCTTCCCCCTACCCCCAAAGTCCAGGGGCTCCCGCTCCCCTTCTCCACTTCTCGGACTCCCGGCCAGGAAGACTCACTCCCACTAAGTAAGTAAGGAGTGACCAGCACCCGCCTTTCACTCAGGTCCACTTCCCACAGGCCTCCCCGCACGTCCTCACTGGCCTGGGGGCCGTACCCACCCCGGGGGCTCCTGAGGGGGGGTCCCCTCCCTGGGATGGGCTCAAGAGCTAGGAGCCCAGGTTGGAAGTGCTGACCTGGTTCTTCTGGAACATTCCCCGCTGCTGTCTGCCCTGATCCCGGCCACCCACTCCACTTCCTACTGCTGTTTTTCTAGCCTACTTAGCCATTCATGGGGAAAACAGCGCCGTGGGTAGGAAGTTTTTGCTGCAAAGCCAAACAAAGAGAAGAGTAACAGGAGCCAGGGAAGGAGCCCGGGAGAAAGGGTCTGAGGAGGAACCGGAGGAGGAGCGGGAGCGGCCGGGCAGCCACGCTTGCACCCACGAGATGCACCGGGAGCCTCAGGGGTCACCGCGGGCGCTCACCAGACCCAGCCCCTGGACACCGGGCTGCAGCCCTGCTGGAGTCTGGGGCCCAGTGAGGACACGCTGGGGGGTCTTCTCCAGATGCCAGTCAGCGGGACATCTGGAAGCTTCTGGCCGCTCCCCTGCCCGTGCCCCCTGCCTGGCCCGCAGCGGGGACGTGTCCTCCGGGGCCCTCCCTCCCTGCTGTCCACTCCGGCTGCCTCCCTGGCCCTCTGCGCACTGCCCTGTCCTCCTCCCCCAGCCTCTCTTTCCCCGTCAGCGGACGGCCCTGGAAGGCAGCACCCACTGGTCACCCGCACATGCAGGGCTGGGTGTCTTGGGCCTCCTCGGCCAGCGCAGGCGTCACCTGGTTGGAGGGTCAGCGAGCAGGATTGTGGAAGGGCGCCCGCTGGTTTGTGGAAGGATGGGGCAGCCCACTCAGAAGTGCGGGCGGGCAGGGTCAACACTGCCCAGACCCCGAGGGTCCCGGGGGCCTGAGAGTCCCAGCTCCACGCAGGTGCTGCCCCTTCTCAAGCTGCCCAGGACTCGGCTCTCTTGCCCTGGTCCAGCTGCTGTGATGGGCCCTAGCGCTGCTGACCCGCTGTGGTGTCCACTTCCTCTCTGCTGAACTGCTGTGGTGTCTACCTTCACCTTCACCCTGCTGACTTTCTGTGGTGTCCACTTCCACCCTGCTGACCCACTGTGATGTCCACTTCCACCATGCTGACCTGCTGTTGTGTCCACTTCCGCCCTGCTGACCTGCTGTGGCATCTACCTCTGCCCTGTTGACCCTCTGCGGTGTCCACCTCCACCCTGCCAGGCCCTCTCAGCCCTGGCGCCATGGGCAGTGGGCACCCGCTGCCTCATCAGCCACTACAGAGAACCTGGATGCAGGGCATGGGCAGCTGGTCTCCCCCACCAGGCTCTGCACCGAAACCCACCGCCCTGACCAAGGTCCAGCACCCAGATCCCACCCTCTTCCTGCTGGACTCCGGGCACCTGAGTCTGTGGGACCCTCCCACTGGGCCTCGGGCCCCAGCGACCTGCACTGTCAAGGACGTCTGTCCCCAGCCCTGCTGACCTCCCCCCCCAGGAGCCTCAGGGTGCCAGGGGGCGCTGACCGTCCCACCCATCTGGGACTCCCCCAGGGAGGGCCGTCCTGGGGGACATGGGGGGAGGGAGGGGCCAGGACGGGCTCTGTGCCTCATCCCAGCAGCAGAGAGCCGGATCGCATCACTATGGCTCTATCGGCTAAGTGAATCCCACGGTCCAGCCAGGACAGGTTGAGTGGGGTAGCCAGGTCATGAGAACCCAGCTTTGCCACCCCGGGAGGCGTCAGACCGCCCAGCCCACAGGCTCTAGAATGATCCACGGTGCGGGGCTCAGGGACACGAGCCCAGGCCTCACAGCGACCTGCCTGCTGGCCGTGGTTGAGGGGCACATTCACCCGCGTGTCCACTGAGGCAGGCCCGAGCCTGTCCTCAGCCCCACCGGCCGCCAGCCCACAGCCTTCTCCTGGGTCTCGGGGCTCCGGCCCCTTGTGTCCAACACCACAGCAGTGCCCAGCTGGCCTGGACCCCCAGTGCCCCCACACGCCCCCCAGCCCCTCCTCGCCTCCCGCCCATGCTGCTGGGACCGAGGGTCACTCTCTGTCCCTCAACACTGCGTGCTGCCTGGCAACAGAAATGCAAATGGACTCAGGTGCCTGAGGTTGCTCAGTGCCGAGACTGGGGTCACGGGTCACCCGTCGGCTCAGACTCCCCACCACACCCCAGCGCACATGCACACACACACACGCATGTACATGCACACACATGCATGTGGACCCAGTGCATGGAGATATGCACACACAAACGCAGGGAGGAGACACGCGGGTCCATACGCGCACGCACACATGGGCTGTGGGCACATAATAGGTGCACAATGCCTCATAGGCACGCATGTGTACACATGCACTCAGCACACACGGAGCTGTCTGTTCCTGTCACGCCCACACAAGCCCACCCCACCCTCGGGAGAGATTTCCCGGTGGGGGAGTGGGGCGTGGGGGTGGGGGGCTGGGCCCGGCGCGGGTGAGGGCGGCTCCGGTGTTTCCCTTCTCACCGCGGAATAAATGCAGCCTCAGACACTCGCCGCCCGCAGCTGTTTGTGGCGGGCCCGTGGCCGGCCAGCGCCTCTGAACCGGGGGACGGGAACGAGCTGGACAAAGGGGCCACTGTGTGGGGGACCGGCAGCCGGCGGTGGAGTTTGCACAGCTGCGGCCGGAGCAAACAGAGCCTTGGGCATTAAACCCGACACCTTCCAGATGCTCAGGGCTCCCTGCGGCCGGGCACAGGCGGGCACAGCTCACATGCGCCTGTGTGGGGCAGTCGGAACCCTCCCGCGAACCCACACCCAGACCCATGTGCGAGCTGGAGTCCGAGCAAGCTCAGGTTCAAAATCCCCCCACACCCCGCCCTGCTGTCCAGTCTGAGTGGGACAGACACTGAACTTGCTTCCAGAAGGTTCTTTTCAACCAGCCCTAGGTGAGCCCTGAGAGCACCAAGCAGGGAGCTTCAGCAGTTGGGCAGGCAGCGGGCAGCCCTGCGCAGCCTCTCTTGTGTCCACTCGGCTCCATGTGGAAGTCTCCAGACAGTGGGCGTTTTTCTGGCTCAGCCCCAGGATGGCCAGCACTGACAGTCACTCAACCCAGTGCTGACAGCGCCCACGGCCCGGGGAGGCAGGACACTGGGAGGCGGTCCCGGGCAGAGATGCGCACTGGGCTCTCGGGGGCTGGCGGTGCCCTTCTGACGGGGCTGGGCTCAGGGAGCCAGGAAACTGGGAAAGGGTCTCTGGGTGGGGGGCTTTCTCAGCCTCCAGGGGCTGCCGCGGGCTTGAGGGGTGGGGGCGAGGCCACTTGGACCATGGGCGGCCTGGGTGGACCCCCGTGGCCCCCCGCCTCCACCGAGAACTTGGGACGAGGCCCAGGGAACAGCAGCCTCGGTGCGTGAGCAGGGCCTGGAGGGGAGCTGGGGTCGGTCCGAGAAATGGGCCCACCCCTTATGATTGAGCAGGAGGGCCTTGGTCTGCAGGGGCTGCTGGGGGGCACTTTGTGGCCTCCTAGAGCCACCAGTCCCCCCACAGTCTCCTGGGCTCAAGGGGCAGGGAGGAGTTCGAGGGAGCTGGTCACAGTGTGGGCTACAGGCCGGGCTCCTGGCACGGGCGGGGGGCTGGGCCCCAGAGGCTCTGTGGGTGGGTCTCGGCGGTGCTTCGTGTCGGGAGGCCAGGCTCCCCCGACACCAGGGCCCCAGCACCGCAGTGTCCCCTGGCCTGACGAGGCTTCATGTGGCCCCAAAGTCAAAATTCCGAAATAATGTTTTTAATTTTTTGTTGCTAGAAGCAGGCATAGCGTGAGATCAGCCCTCATGCTGCTGTGCCGGGCCAGCCATCGCCGGGTGGTGTGGGGGGCTCTCTGGGCCGTGCCCCCCAGCCTGTGCATTTGGGGGTGCAGGAAGCATACAGCGACGCTTCACTCCCTGAGGGGTGTCTGCCTTTAGACACTCCAGGGACATTCAGGCCACTCCTCCGGCCAGCGCCGCTCGTCCTCTGGCTCCAGCCTGAAGCCTGTTTCTGGTGGGCAGAGGGTGTGGCCTCTCCCGCAGATGGACGAACAGACACGGAAGGACGGGCTGGTGGGGAGTGGAGGGACCTGAGGAGAGGCCAGAGGGATGGAGTGGCGATGATGGAATCCAAGCCCCGGGTGGCCACAGACTCAGACTCAGACACAGACACAGACTCAGACACAGACGCAGACTCAGACACATTCCTGCTGGTTCCATCTTCAGGCATGGGGGTGACGGGCTCGGTGCAGTTCCCGTTTGTCCCAGTGAATATCGCAGACTGGGGCAGCAAACGTGGGCGGGCGTCCGGCTCCTATGGCTGGTTCCCGTGTAGCTCCCGGGCTTTCTCCACCGCGTTCCCCATCGCCCCCTCCCTTCCCCTTGAGTTTCGTTTTTCTGACTTTTTTTCATTGTTTTGTCTGTTTGGGGATCACACCCCATCGTGCTTGGGGACCTGTGAGAGGTGGCACCAGGCCCCTTCAGCGTGCCCTGAGCCCCACCCCCCTTGCCACCTCGCCTCTGAGACTGTCCCCAAGACCCGACTCTGGCCATTCAGACAGAGGTGGACGGCAGGAGGACGCAGCGGCTCTTGAAGATGTGGAGTTTGGCAGCGGGCAGAGGGGGCAGCACCTGTGGTCTCAGTCGCCCGAGCAGCACCGGGAGAGATGGGGGCTGCCGGTTCCCAGGCGGCCAAGGCGGGCACTCATGTCCAAGGCAGCGCCTGCAGGCTGGCAGCCAACTGGGGGCCTCTGCCGGCTGCCAGACGCACCCTTGGCGCCTCGACGACCTCTCTGGCCTCCGCACCTCCGTGTCCACCCAAACGCCAGCCATGGGGAGAGGCCGGGCCCTAGCCAGCCTGACTGTCCTCGTCTAGCCCGTTCCCGGTGAAACCCTCCTCCTGCGAGACCACACTGGGGGTGTCAGAGTGGGGCAAAGGCCCAGCCTGGTGAGACAGACACACCCACGCTCCCAGAGCACAAGAAGCGGCCCCCACAAGCACACACGCATGCACACACACAGACACACGCATGCACACACAGACACACGCATGCATACACGCCTATGCAAAGACACGTGTGCAAACACACGTGAGCTCAGTTTGCACATCTGTGTGCACACACATGTACACGCACAGGCACATACATGCATTCACATGTGCTCACACGAGACAGGCACACGTGAACACAACCCACATGGACAAGCACACACACGTAAGATAAAAAAATGTGCACGGGCATGTGCAGGAACGCACGTGGGTTTACACGTGTACTGCATATGTACGTGGACTGTACATGGACTGCGTAGACAGCTCTCCTGCCTGCACAATCATGAGGCACACAGACATGCACGTGCACTTGGACCCACCAGGCACACGGTGCCCGCGTGAACACACGTGTGCAGGCACATTAACACACTGGGTTCCTGAGGGGCTACGCACTTGCCCCCAATGACCCGCTGAGCCCAAACAGGCTTGAGCCGGACGCGTGTGGGGCCGCTGGCAGCTGGGGGCTGGTGCTGCTGCCCCCCCGCCCCCCATCTGCCCTGTCTTGCTGCTTGTCTCGGTGGGGCACGTTTGGGCACAGCTGTGAGCCCGCCCACAGGCCGCAGGTGTGAGTGGCAGGTGGGAAACGCCCCATTTCCCTCAGAAAAGGCCGCGCTGTGCAGGAGACGCTGGGGAGGGGGATGTGAGGGCCCGTCAGTCAGGCCGGACCCCTCCCCGGACGAGGGGCGCGCCAGGCCTTGTGCCCCGCCGAGGTTCCTCAAGTCCCTCCTCCCCACGGGATCCTGGTGATGAGCCAAGGGCAGGTCAACCCCCCCCCCCACAGGAAAGCAATGTGGTTGACCCCCTCAGGACAGCAGCGTGCCCCATGAGCCATCCCCAGCCCCTGAAGCTGCAGTGAAGCGGGGAGACCCCCCAGGAAGCATCAGGAGGTGAGAGGGTCAGAGGCTGTGAGGGGCACAGACGTACCTGCCCCCAGTGGCAGGCGGCCTCCCCTGCTGCCAGGCCTGGAAGCCCCCTACTCCCCCAGAATCAGCTTCTTGGCTGTCTCCCCAAAACCCATGACTGGCAGCCTCTGGAACTGGCTTATTTCTATGTTTAAACTGGAGCTTGGGGGTTGGAGCGATAGTACAGCGGGTAGGGCATTTGCCTTGCACGTGGCCGACCCGGGTTCGATTCCCAGCATCCCATATGGTCCCTCAAACACCACCAGGAGTAATTCCTGAGTGCAAAGCCAGGAGTAAACCCTGTGCACCGCCAGGTGTGACCCCCCCGAAAATAAATAAATAAATAGACATATAAATAAATAAATAAACTGGAGCTTGTCCCGCCCTGGGACCATCTCCAGCGCCACCGTGTGAGCTCTACTACCAGCCACGAGTGGGAGTTGCAGTTCTGGGCATGACCAGCACGTCCCATCCTTGTCCTTGTCCGGCTGCAGCTCCCGCCTCTTGCCACACGCTGTGTCCCCTCCCTCCCTGCCTGGCCATTCCATGCAGGTGCCGTGCCGGTCGCTGGCCGAGCATGGGCTTCCCCCTGGCTGGCGGCGGGTTGGGCCTGGCCTTCTGGACGTGTCCCCCATCCTCACGAGAATCTCTTGCTGTGGAAAAACAGCTCAAAGCTACGGGGGACACGCTTTGCGCCCCCTCAGCTTCCCCGTGCCCCCAGTCTGGCATCTGAGCCACAAGCCACCAGCTTCACGGCAATGGCGGGACTGTGTGTCTTGGCCCCCCCACTTCCCTGGGCCCTGCTTGCCGGCTCGGGGACTCCCTCCCTGAATTCTGGGTCTCCTCTAAGTGCCTGAATTAGGGTGAGAGAATAAGGAGAGAGGAAAGCGAGTCTCAGAGACGTGTTTGGGAACCACGTGGCCGTAAGGTCCGGGTTCCCCAATCACAGTGCTCGGGAGAGTAATTTGTGCAAAGTCATGGGGAGCTTTATCTCCCTCGAGGGGACGGCACTGACCTGTGTGTGTTCAGCCTGTGACCAGGGAGCTGGTGCCTGGCGGGCTTGTGGGACGCTTTGTGCCCAGACCATGTGTGGCACCAGGAGATATTTCTAGCTCCCGGGCAAGGTGGAGTTGTGGGGTTGGCGCTGTGGCAGGGGGCAGTGGCAACGACCAACAGGAGTGACACTGGGTGTGAGCTGTTCCCCCCCCCCCCCCCCCCCCCCCGCGACCGTTCCTCTTGTTCTCTGATAAAAACCCCAGGTAGGGGCTGGGGCGAAGGTACAGTGGGGAGGGAGCTGGCTGGCACACGGCCGATCGGGCTTAATCCCCAGCATTCCAGACGGTCCCCAAACACCATTAGAAGCGAATCCTGAGCACAGAGCCAGGAGGAACCCCTGAGCAGCGCTGGGTGCGGCCCAAAAACAAACAAGCAAAAGCCCAAGAAAATTTTTTTAAAAAAGCACTTCTTTTTTTTGAAGTAAACAGATTTTTTTTTGGAGGGTTTTTGAGGGGGAGAGAGAGAGAGAGTAACACGCTCAAGAGAGAACACGGGCTTCTCCAAGGGCGGAGAGAGCCCTTAGACACATCCCAGCATTAGACACAAAAGCATGAAAGTACACGTCTCAAGGGGGGAGATGCGGGCGACACATGTGCTCGGCCACATGGGCACAAGCCGCACATGGGCTCAGGCAGCATCTGCGCTAAAAAGTGCTTCTTGAAAACAGAAAAAAAGAGAAAAGATCCAATTAAACACACACACACACACACACACACACACACACACACACACACAAACAGCTCAGAATTCTGCTCAGCCCCTTTTGTGTTTTTTTTTTTTTGCTTTTTTTTGGGTCACACCCGGCAATGCACAGGGGTTCCTCCTGGCTCATGCACTCAGGAACTACTCCTGGCGGTGCTCAGGGGACCATATGGGATGCTGGGAATCGAACCCGGGTCGGCCATGTGCAAGGCAAATGCCCTACCCGCTGTGCTATCGCTCCAGCCCCTGCTCGGCCCTTTTTGAACTGGCTGGAGAAACTGCTCTGAAATAATCGCTAAATAAAAGAGTGTCTTTGGAGTCAAGGGAGGACAAAGGGAGCCCAGGAAAGGTCCCAAGTCACATCAGAAACCCTGACCCTGGTGGGCAAGGAAAAGGGATGAGGGGACACTCGGGGGTACCCTGCCTCGAGTTCTCACAGTCCCCTGTGACCCCCAACTCTACTGGATAGGTGATGGCCAGTTCCTGCAGCCAGGACGCAGCGAGCAAAGGGACCAAACCGCCCTCCTCAGACGCCGACAGTGCAATGGTCCCACTGACGCTTCATTTCTTCAAAAATTTCTATAGTTTTCACCATTTCTTGGGGGAAAAGAGTTAATTTGATGGGAAATTTCTCCCGCATCCTCTAAGCGGAAACTTGGCTGCCCGTCCCAGGCGAGCACTGCAAAATGAACCAGAAAAGGAGATGATTGAATTCTCACCAGGAGGGCGGTGCTGGCGCCAGAGCCAGACCTTCCCCGTTAGAGGAGGAGGGGAGTGGGGGGAGGGACTCATCAGCACCAGGCTCCGCTCCCCCACCCCTGCTCCGACACTCAGAGAACAGGAGCCAGGCGACTCTCCCGCCAAGTCCTTCCCCCCTGCCTGCTCAGGTCCCGCGAGAGTAGGGGCTGCTGGACGGTGGCATCGGGGCCCCAGACACCTGGACGGTCCGGGAGACCGAGCCCTCCCTGGCCGCAGAGATGGGCAGCCACCAGGTCCTGCCCCCAGGGACCAGCGCTGGTACCCAGCTGCTGCCAAAGTCGGGGACCCAGGACCCCGTGAAGCCCGAGGAGGAGAGATGGGGCCTCCCTGCCCAGCCCTCTCAGGGGGCAGATACCATCCGCCAGGGTCAATGGGGCAGAGTGGCCGCTGCTGGATGCAGAGGAGGGGCACGGGGGGCCAGGGCGGCACAGAGGGGTTGGGCAGAGGGGGCCGCCGGACCAAGGGGACTGGGAAAGCTCTGCCATCACCTCCCGGGGCCCCTGCTGAGGTGCTGAGCACACAGTCCTCCACAGGAACAGCCTGCTCGGGCAGCTCCAGGCCGGCAACACCCAGCAGGACACCCCGGACCCCTCACCCAGCCCCGCGCCCCTGGAGTCAGACCCCTCCCACAGACAGAGGCCCCAGCCAGAGGAGCCGGAGGCCTGGCAGGGTGTAGGGCGGCTGAGCTCTGGGCAGGGCCTGAAGTGATAGCACAGCGGGGAGGACAGAGGGCGTTCACCTCATGCAGAGGACTAGGGTTCGATCCCCGGCATCCCATAGGATCCCCGAGCACCGCCAGGAGTGATTCCCAAGTGCAGAGCCAGGAGGAAGCCCTGAGCACCGCAAGGCAGGTCTGCACACTTGAGCCCAAGACAGAACCACCTGGAGAAAGGCCAGCCCGGCCGGGCCCTGGGGCCCCTGTTCCAGCAGGGGTGGGTGGGCCGTGAATGGGGCCTTGCCTGGGGCCACACAGAGACCCTTTGTTGGCTGGAGAGTCAGCCCCAGCCGCCCCCAGATCAGTGCAAACGAGGTGCCGGCCTGAGGCCACAACCTGCCACAGGCGCCCACACCGGGGCTCTGTGTGGGAGGCCCCGAGCAGGGCGGAGCTGGATCCTCTCTGGGGCAGCCCTGCCAGCGGGTGGACAGGCCATGTGGGCTGTCTGTCCATGGGGTGCTGGGCTGCCCCCGATGGCCCAGGGGACACGTGTGCATATTCCTGCACGGCTGGTTCTGTGAGGACACTGCAGTCGGCTCTCGGGGCAGTCCGGTCCCAGGTGCGAGTGCTGAGTCGGGGGCCTGCGGGGTGGGAACCCTGGAGGGACCTGGGCCCACCCCCATCGGCACAGCCCCACCCCCCGCCCCCAGCCTGCCCCTGTCCCTCCCAACTTTCGGCCCTGCCCACCTGTCTATCCTGTGTCTATCCTGTATCTGCGTGTCCTTGGGGGTCCCTCACAGCATGGCACAGGATGGAGCAGACCACCCGCCCTCCTCACCTGGCTCCTTCCTCAGCCCCCTGACCCCGACAGGCCCAGGAGAGCTCTGGGCCCCTAGACACCGCAGCCCCCCACTCGTGCCCCCTGGAATCTGTTCACTGTCTGGGTTCTGGCCCTCGCAGGCTCCCACCTCTCTGCCGACGGGCCCATGAGTGTCTCAGACAACGTGGGGCCAAGAATAACGTTGGGAATAAGGCCCCTCGCGACGGCTCTGGGCTGCAGACACCGGCAGGGCCCAGGGGAGAGTCCCAGCCACCGGCATCTCCCCAACGTGCTTCTGAAACTGTCCCTGTCCTTGGCTTCAGGGCTGGGGGCCCAGGCTTGGCTGTGCTGGGGGGGAGGGGCGGACTGTGGCTTCTGGCTCGGACACATCCCACCCCCTACTCAAGGGCAAGTGAAGCCTCGGAGGAGGGACCCCAGGTGTACCCCAGCCCAACCCCCAAAATAGCCAAAATAAAGGAGTCCCAGGTCTGAGCGAGCTGGGGGTGTCCCATGTGTGTTTTCACCCTGAGGTGACAGACGAGCGTTTCCAGGTGGGGCTGTTTTCCTCCAACCCTCTGGGTCTCTCCAGATCCAGCAAGAACACGGGAACCCCTGCTGCGGGGCCAGGCCAGGCCGGCCCCCCAGGCCCCCTCGCCAACCCTCGCCCAAGGAGCCCCGTGAGCCCTGTGTCGGGTCTGCCAGGAAACTGCCGCTTGTAGCGCCTGACGGGCTTCCCCGGCTTAGAACCAGCCTAAAAAATCCGTTTCTGAACTTGACTCAGCAATAAGCAAAGGCACCGCGGCATCCCCCCTGAGGCGCCGAGCCCCCCCCTCTGTTCTCGCTGTCTTGTTCAGTTTGTTTTTGGGTCACCCCCCGCAGTGCTCAGGGTTCCTCCTGGCTCTGCACTCAGGAATCCCACCTGGTGGTGCTTTGGGGGGACCCTGTGAGGTGCCGGGGTTCGAATCCGGGTCATCCGCGTGCGAGGCAGACGCCCTCCCCGCCATACTGACTCTGGCCCTGACCGGGAGTCAGGATGGCTCAGTGCTCTACAGCCCAGAGCAGCGCCCCCCGCCTCACCACACACACACACACACACACACACACACACACACACACACACACACGGGGCAAGGACACAGAAGGGGGCGTGTGCCGGGCACCACTGCGTCCTGCCCTGTCCACTGTGTGTGGGTGGGAGGGTGGGTGCGCTGGGAGTCAGAGTGTCCCCAGAGCCGATGTCAGGGCTGAGAAGCAGGGAGCCCCCCTCCCTCCCGCCTTTCACTGACTCCTGCGGGGTCACACGTGCCACAGCCCCTCACAGCTTCCTCAGGAGGAGCCAGGACCCCCCAGGGCCCAGCCCCGCCTGGCCCACAGCAGGGGCGCCAGAGGCCCGGACGAGGAGGCTTCAGGCCACAGCCCTGCCCGGCGCGTGAACTCCAGGAATAAGGGGCCCTTGTTCCCCGCGTCTGCTCTGCGGCCGCCCGCGCTGGGCTGCTGGGTTTCTAAGCACCTTTGTCAGCTCGCCGTGTTGATGGATGGGAAGGGGGGACACATTCCAGCCAGGTGTCCCGCGGGGCCCACGCGGGGCCGCCGAGCCCCGGTCACTCTCACGGGCCCTTGAAGCACTGGCCCAAGGCCTCAGAGCTGGGCAGTCCACACCCACCTCATTCTCACCAATGGGCCTGGGGAGGGACAGAGACCCCCAATTCTGGAAGAGAGATGGGGGGTTGGGCTGGACTGCAGAGCAGGGCCCGAAGCCCCCAGCTGTCCCTGGGGCAGCTCTAGCCACCAAGGTCGCTGAGAGCGTCCACACGCCCAGCGTCCCCGCTGCAGGCCTGGGCCAGCCACGGCCAGAGGCTTCTCACTGAGGCACCATCGTCCCTCCTGGAGCAGGAAGGGGGCACAGGGCATGGGGGCGGGACACGGGCTGCTGGCACTGCACTGCACTGGCACTGCAGCCAGCTAGCCAGGCTTGAACCCCTGTCCTTGCCAGGAGTCATCCCTGAGCACTGTCGGGTGGAGCCCAGCACAAGAGATACACACAGAAATGAGGCTGGAGCGATAGCACAGCGGGAGGGCGTTTGCCCTGAATGCAGCCAACCCGGGTTCGATCCCCGGCATCCCATAGGGTCCCCCCGAGCACCGCCAGGAGTGATTCCTGAGTGCAGAACCAGGACTGACCCGGAGTATCGCCGGGTGTGACCTAGCCCCCCCGACCCCCCCAACAAAAAGAGATAAACACAATAAAACATGTCAAAGACAACACCTGGGAACCAGAGACACGTGATCGTGTGTGGGGTGAGGCGTGGACGATGGGAAAGGATTCCCCTCCCCGCCCCCTGGCTTTCATCCCAGCCCAGGGCTGTGGCCCAGCCACAGGGTCAGGCCTTGCCTGTGGGGGGGCGGGGTTCGAATCCTGACGTGCAACAATGGTCACGTGCAGAAACGTCTGTCCAGAAGGGTCTGAGTGCCCCCACCGCAGCCTTTAGAACTGAAGGGTCCGGCACTGGACAGTGCCCACTCTACCCACCCGACCTCAACCGGACCCGTCCACGAGTCCTGCCGAGGGGCCATGTGATGTGGGCTGACACTTCCCTTCCGGCCGTGAAGGTCTTGAGGCGCCCGATGGCCCGTTTCTCCACTGTCTGGCTTCTTGGCTCTACTCCTGCCCACATGGCCCAGCAGTGTCCAGGGTCCCCGCAGTGCTGACCGCAGGGAGCGAGGGGCAGCCCCGGCTCCTGTGGACGCCAAAGTGGATGTGAGTGAGAAGCGCAGGGAAGGGCCGGGCTGGGGACGCCACTGTCCTCTGGCCACCCACGCCTGGGACAGGGACAGGGAGGGGCCAGAAATGCCCAGGCTGTTTCCTGGACGTGTCTCCTTTGGGGTCATTTCACTAAGAAAATGTCCTTTGCGGGTCCCTGTGGAGGCGTGGCGGGAACAAAGACCTTATTCAGAGCGGCTGCCGGGAGCCCCGACCCGGCTGGGCCCAGCTTCCGGTCAGCTCGGCCAGCCACCCACGGGATGCACGGTCAGCCCCCCGCGGCCCTTCCCCGACCAGCCAGGAGGCCTCGTGGGGCTTTGCCTGCCCGCGGGTTCGGGGTGGGGGGGCGGGAACAAGGCGGCTCTGTGGCCCCCCTGGCCGCACCCCCGGCAGCGTGAAAGCACCATTGTGGGCGGCCGGGCCGTCAGGCGCCACGTTCCTGCAGGTACCGGAAATGCCCCTCATTCCACACACACCCCGTGGCAGGCAGCCGCGATGAGGAGGTGCACGGGACCGCCCAGACTCGGGGTGCATCAAGGAGACGCCCCAAAGCTGGGGCACCCGAAGGGCCCTGTGCCAGCCGCTCCGTGCCAGGCACCCCAAGGTGGGCAAGAAGCAGGACAGGAAAGTGAGAGGGGACAGACCTGGCCCCTCGCCTCCCCCCCCCCACCAGTTACAAGGGGTCTCATGTCAGCCCAGCTTCCTCCCCACGTGGCATGGGACCCCTTCCCTGCCGCAACCCGCCATGCCCGCACTCGGCCTCTGCTCCCTGTCGGGTCTGGACCGAGCCCCATCCCAGAACAGCCTGAACACGGGGCTGGACTGTCGGGGTCCCCCACGTCCTCCTCCCCCACCAGGCCCTGTTCACCCTTCCCGGGCCCACGTCCCCTGCCCTGGGTGCCCCCAGCCTGGCCGTGACCCGACCCGGAGCTGCTGTCCCTCACCTGCCCAGGTCGGCCGGGAACCAGGACTGACACATGACAGGACGACCCCGAGAGCTGCCCGTCCACCTTCTGCCCTTGGTCACTGCGTCCCCCAGATGGAGAAGAAACACCATCCAGCCGCTTGTGCTGGAAACAGGCTTGATGCTGGGCACGGCTCCCCTCCCCCCCACCGTTGAGACCCCCGGCTGGGAGGAGGTGAGGAAGAGGGGTCTGTGTGCCCGCAAGGGCGGGGGCTGGGGCTGGGGGCTGCGGTGGGGCCTTAGGATGGCTGGATATGGGAGGGGCAGCACCTTCTGGACGGTGCTGGGGGTCTGGGAGCAGCTCTGGCCACTGGAACATTGGACCCTTTGTCCGAGCGGCCGCCCTGCCCTGTCCTCGGCTGAGACCCGCGGCCCAGCCAGTGTTGGCCCTGGACTGGCAGAGGGGCCTTGGCAGTCCAGGGGGCACGAGGTATGGCCATCAGGGCAGTGAGCTCCAGGGTCCTGGGATGGGTGGGGGTGCAGAGAGCCGCTTCCTGCCCTTCCTGCGCCCCCAGGAGGAGCTGAGGGGCCGCCCAGGGTGGGCAGGAGGCCAGGGCCCGCTTAGAGGTGCCGGCCAGGCTCGAGTCCCAGACACGGGCTCCCGAGCACTGAGCCAGGAGCACCCTGCACCAAGAGGATCCCAGAGCAGGGGCAGGCATGGGGAGTAGCTGCCCGCCCCTCCCCCCACAGGCACTTCAGGCAACACTATGGCCCCTGGGCCTTGAGCCGCTGCCAGACATGGCCACGCAGGGGCAGAAGCACCGGTCAGGGCCACTGCCTGTCCAGCGGGCGCCCAGGCAGCCCGGCCCTGTGGGAGCGGCAGGACCCGCTGCCAGCACAGATACGGACGCTCACCTGCCAGGTGCTCACCAGCTGGGACCCCCTCCCCCTCCCTTCCCTGTCCCTGTCCCTCCCCTCCCCTTCTCCCTCTCGTCTCTTTCTCCCCTTTCTCTCCCCCCACCCATCACAGTTGTCCGTGGCTGTTTCTGCCCTCCTGCATGTCCGGCACGCACACCATGCTCCTGCTCTCAAGAGCCCACGCCCCTTCCTGCCCCTGCTCTCCTGAGTTTGTCTTGGGGTCGGCGCCATGGGTGACGGGCGGGGAGCCTGTCCCTCATTCCCTCATGCAAATGCCCCTTCATACTCATGTCTTTTTTTTTTTTAATTTCTTTAGTTTTGTCTTGGGCTGGAGTCATAGCACAGCAGTAGGGTGTTTGCCTTGCGCACAGCCGGCCTAGCCAAGCCGGGTTTGATTCCTCTGCCCCTCTCAGAGAGCCCAGCAAGCTACTGAGAGTATCTTGCCCACATGGCAAAGCCTGGCAAGCTACCCGTGACGTATTCGATATGCCAAACACAGTAACAAGTCTCACAATGGAGACGTTACTGGGCCCACTCAAGCAAATCGATGAACAACGGGAGGACAGTGACAGTGACAGTTAAGATCCTTAAATAGGAATAAAGAATTATTTGTGTCCGGCTGAGCCTCCCGGACACCTCGCCTGCCATCCTCCCTCCCGCGCCCAGCGGGAACGCTGGGAGCCCTGGACCCCGGGGGTGTCCTCAGAGCCTGCCCTGATGTCCTCTCTGGGGACAGCCGGGTCAGCCGCACAGGTGCCCACCCGGGCAGGGCCGTCTTCCCTACTGACTGCCCGAGGGAAGGAGGCTGTGCGGGAGGCCGGCATGCCACAGCCCCTCACCGACTTCTCCCTACTGTGGTGAAGGACAAGACACAGGGCGAGTCCCCGTCATGTGCATGACATGTGTCCTCGTAGGGGGGGACAAGGAGGGGAGGCTGCGCCAGGTGGCCACCGGGAGCTGCAGCAGGACGGGGTGGAGATGGGCCAGTGAGGGTCAGCACACACAGCTGCAGACCCTCTCATCGTCTCAGCCCCGGGACGCAGGGCCACATGGGGAAACTGAGGCACAGGGTGCCCCCACTAGGCCCCGGGTGTGGGCGCAGAGCACTGGGTCAGCAAGAGACGGCAGGCAGCCCTGGCACAGGCCAGGCCAGGCTGCTCCTGCCCGCTGCGTCCACCTGCTCAGGTCAGGCCGAGTGGCGGCCACCGCGGGACACGGGCCTCCCTGGGTCCCCCGTGGTGCCTGAGCTGAGTTCCTGGTTCCAGCAGCCGCCCGGCTCCCGCCAGGAAATCCTGTCGGTGCTATTTCGGGAAAATTGATGCCTTTTCTTCTCTCCCAGACGTCCAGAAACCTGACAGATGGCCCCAGGGTGACGGCCTGCTACCAGGGCGCGTCCAGAACCTTCAGCAAACACTCGGGCCGGCTGGCCGTGCTCGCTTGATGCTGGAGCCTGAGCATGCTCAGTGCCCACTGGCCAGGGCAGACAGGACAGCCAGGGTCCCCCCCCAGGGCACCAGCCCCGAGGCCTGCAGGGGGCTTGCCGCAGGGCAGGGAGGCCTCGGCCACTCCGCCACGGTCACTTCCACCCTCGCCTGCCTTCTGCAGCTGAGGAGATGCCGGCCAGCTTCTCCCACCCAGCTCTGCCCAGGAAGCCCAGTAACGGGCAGTGTCCACCATGGAAATTCCTGCCACGGGGATGCTGCCCACGGCCGACTCTGAGCCCCACGGAGCAGACCCTGGTCGAGGCCCAGCTGCTCCGCCCGGGCGTCCTCACCAAGAGGAACAGTCACTCTTGGCCTCGCGCCTGTCCGAGTGGTCGCAGGCTGTGAGGGGCCCCAGGTCCCTGCCAGCGTGGCCTTGGGTCCTCGGGAAGATCTGATACCATGGCCGAGCCGGACAGGGCCTGGGGGGTGGTCCCAGGACACACACGCTGTCCCCAGGGCCCAGCAAAGGGACAGGACACGCAGGGCCCAGAGCTCAGCAGGGCCAGTGGCTGCCTGCCCAGCTGCACCCAGTGGGCACTCAGGAACCCGGAAGTTTCTCTGAGAACTTTTTCAGAAAACCCCAGAGATTTGCTCTTGTGCAGGTTCTTAGGCTTATTTCCCTCAAGTGGCGGAGAGGCCTCTGCCGCTGGGCCCTCTGTGGAGAAAGGGAAGGAGATACTCGGCTGCCCCAACCCTGTGCTCGTTCGCCACACTGGGCCATGGTGGGGAGCAAGTGGCGTCTCTGCCCCCAGCCCCACAGCCACGCTCAGCTGAAGTGACCGTCGGGCCCACCGTGCCTGCCACACGCTTTATCCTGGGACCCTCCAACTCTGCTTCCCCCAGGGCCTCAGTGGGACCCTGCCCTGGGGCCGTACTTCGGGGCTGAACATGGACACGCAGAGGCGCAAAAGTCGCCCTGTGCTCCCAGCTCTGACTCCATCTGCGATCGTGTCCCGGGAGACCCCCAGGACCCCAGCAGACTCGCCCACTGGGGTGGGTGGAGAAAGGGGGTCCCCACACCCCTCCCCGGGCTTGGGCCCCCAACACCATCCCTGCCAGGAAGTGGAGCCACATGTCTTGGGTGCCTGGCACCTCCCGGCGTGCGTCCCCGGGTCCTTCCCCAGAGGCTTCAAATGCTGCCCCAGGCCCAAGCAGGCGTGCATGGGGCGAACACGGGCGTGTGCACAGGCATGCAGACCCACACGCGAGCACACGCATGTGCAGCCAGACCCGGGCCCCCAGCACAGAGCGCGTCCACACACGCAGGCACACAGGAAGGTCCTTTCAACCGAGAAGCCCGGGCCAGCCCCACCCCCCGGCCTTTGATAAGCCTCTGGCTCCTTGAGTCCAGCTGCCGCCCACCCCAGCTGTCAGCGGGCCAAGCCAGCACCTCGGCCGTGCAGGCCCGGCCTGGCCTGAGAACAGAGGGCCCATTGGCGTCCCGGCCCCGGGGGCACCCGCGGCTCCTGCCCGCTCCTGGCTGCCACCGGACGCAGCACGACTGGGCGTCAGGGTGTGGCCAGTCGGGTCGGCCACAGCTGGCTGGCTGGCTGGCTGGGCCCTGAGCGCTGCCAGGGAATATTCCGGGCCGTTCCAGAAAGTCTGATTCACGTACCTGCAGGCTGCAGGGAGGGCGCAGGGCCCCGGCTGCAAAGCCTGTCTGGGGGCTGCTGAGCACTCGGGGCTCAGACCCGTGCCTGGGCTGCGTGTTGGCAGAATCCAGAGGGGGAAGCGGCTCGCGGGGGTGGGCACAGAGCACAGAGCTCACCCCTCAGGTCTGACCCGGGTCCTTGAGGGGAAACGACCAGGAGTGCCCGCTCTAGGGAGTACGGGCAGGAGCGATGAGCCAGAGCCTCGGCCATGCATGCTGATGTTCATGAAGCCCAAGGCCTGCCTGGAGGAGGCTGACTGAGCAGGGGAGGGTCTCGTGAGGCGGGTCCCAGGCATGAGCTTGCTCGCTGGAGGAGACTCAGCTCTGCGTCTGGAGCTGTTTCAGACACGAAAACACGGGGTGTCCCTTCCCGCAGCCCAGGGTGCACGTGTGGGGCTCCACAGGGCAGCGTCTGGGCACTTGCCTTGCACGGGTTCAGCCCGGGTTCTGGCCCAGTGCACAGAGAGCTCTCTGGGGCCACCAGGAGAGCCAGGAGTAGCCCTGAGCACTGCCAGGTGTGGCCCCCAACCAAAACTAAATGAAAGGAGGGAAATCACAGAGGAGGTAGAGGCTTCCAGGGCCCAGCTGTGGGGGCTCAGAGGGGCCGGTGATGCCCGCCGTGGCCCTCACACCGCCGTGCCCTGGGCCGGTCTCTGCTGCCAGTTTCTCACCATGAAGCAAAAATGATTAACTGTGAGTTTGCGTTTCCTAAGGCAGATAGATGATGTAAAGGCCTTGGTGGGGTGGCAGGAACAGACAAATCCACCAGAAAGGGGGTGGAGTGGGGAGAGACTCAGGGGGACCCGGGGATGGCTCCGCACTGGGCTGAGAGAAGCCCTGGAGAGTTCTGGGGCGACTTTGGGTGAGGGGACAAGCGTGGCGTGTCCAGGGAACAGCCGAGCCCAAGGCCCAGAGGAGGAACAGGAGAAAGGCGTGCGGGGAGGGGCTGCAGGTTAGGGGCCTGGCCAACCCGCGGGGAGCTGGGCTGGACTGGTCAGTGGGCAGGGGGGTGGCGTGGGGCTGACGGGGCCCCTGGGACCCATGCTCCTGCTGAGGCAGGAAGAAGAGCTGGAGGGAGACAGCCAGGGGCCCCTGCGCGAGCGTAGGGAGTCTCTGGCTTGAGAGACAGAGACAGCCGAGACCTCCGGGCACGCCACACGCTGCTCCCTCCCTGGGAGCTGGCTGGGGCTGCGGCCACAGGCCACGGAGGGAAGGGAAGGCATTGTCGGGCTGAGAGGCTCCTGGGCAGGTGGGCTGGCCACGGGAGGCCGGAGGGGTGGCCTGTGGCCGTGTGGGGCCCAGCAGGTGGCCGCGGGCACGCACTCCCCTCCAACCTTGATTTTGGTCGGCTGAGGCTCCGAGGAGCCGACACGGGTACCCCTCCTCATAGCTTGTCCGATCCCCAGACTTCGCCACCGACAGAACCGACTTCAGCCACTTCTGACCCTTCCCCCAGCAAGGACGATCGCCATGGGGCCCCGGAAACAAGTCCGGGGTTCACCCACGCCCCTTCCTGCCCCTGCTCTCCTGAGTTTGTCTTGGGGTCGGCGCCATGGGTGACGGGCGGGGAGCCTGTCCCTCATTCCCTCATGCAAATGCCCCTTCATACTCATGTCTTTTTTTTTTTTTAATTTCTTTAGTTTTGTCTTGGGCTGGAGTCATAGCACAGCAGTAGGGTGTTTGCCTTGCGCACAGCCGGCCTAGCCAAGCCGGGTTTGATTCCTCTGCCCCTCTCAGAGAGCCCAGCAAGCTACTGAGAGTATCTTGCCCACATGGCAAAGCCTGGCAAGCTACCCGTGACGTATTCGATATGCCAAACACAGTAACAAGTCTCACAATGGAGACGTTACTGGGCCCACTCAAGCAAATCGATGAACAACGGGAGGACAGTGACAGTGACAGTTAAGATCCTTAAATAGGAATAAAGAATTATTTGGGCTGGAGCAATAGCACGGCAGGTAGGGCGTTTGCCTTACAGGCAGCCAACATGGCTGACCCGAGTTCGATTCCTCCGCCCCTCTTGGAGAGCCCAGCAAGCTACTGAGCACGGCAAAGCCTGGCAAGCTACCCGTGACGTATTCCATTATGCCAAACACAGTAACAAGTCTCTGAGCAGCGGGAGGGGCCTGCTCAAACAAATCGATGAACAATGGGGGGGACAGTGACAGTGACAGTAGTTTTGTCTTTTTTGGGTCAGACACCCGGCGATGCTCAGGGGTCACTCCTGGCTCTGCACTCAGGAATCACTCCTGGCGGTGCTTGGGGGACCCTATGGGATGCCGGGGATTGAACCCAGGTCGACCGCGTGCAGACAGACGCCCTCCCCGCTGTGTTATCGCTCCGACCCTAACACTGGTGTCTTGCTGCTCCGCGGCCGCCTCCCTCCTCGTCCTGGCCCTGAGTTCTGCCGACGCTGCCCCCAGGACGGCCACCTCTATCAGAGCTTCTCCTCGGGTCGACTCTTCCACGGGTATTTTCATTTGCGGCAAACCCAGAAGCTGAGCGAGACCCAGGAGAGATGGCTGGCCCACTCCCAGCCGGGCAGGGGTGGGGTGGGCGATCTCCCCGTGTCCACTGCAGTGGTGGCGGCTGGGCCTGTGCCTGTTCCCGCAGCTTCCCCTGCCCCTCCTGCCACCGTCTGTGCCTCAATTCCAGTCTGTCTGTCCTTCCCCTCAGCACTCAGAGTTCCAGGGTGTCCTTGAGAGACAGTGTCTCTCAGCTTCAGAATAAAGACTGTCCACCCAGCCACTTCAGGGACAGAGCAGCCAAAACCCAGGCCCCTGTCCCCTATCCCCTGTCTCCTGTCCCCTGTCCCCTGTCCCCTGTCCCCTGTCCCCCTGTCCCCTGTCCCCTTGTCCCCCTGTCCCCTGTCCCCCTGTCTCGCCATCTCTCTGTCTCCCCCCCGCACCCTGTGTCCCTGTCCTTCTCTCCTTTTGAGCCATACCCTGCACTGCTCAGGGCTGACTCGCGGCTGGACCCCAGGTTGCAGCCCGCAGGAAGCCCCTTTCCGCTGCCCTCTCGCTCACCCTGCCGCTCCCTCTCCTTTCTTCCTTCTCTGCCCTGGGAGGGGCGGCTGGAAGATGCAGGTGGGTGCACAGGAATGTCTAGCAGAATGCCACCCTGGGAGGGGAAGGGTGTCTGTCCCTCGCCTGTCCCCCTTTGTGGTGGCTGCATGGTGGCCTGCATCTTCTAGAGCCTAATGAACAGCCAGATATGAGACTACATTGACGAGGCACGAGGGGCCTCATGGGATGGGGGGGGGGTGGAATCGGCCCTGCTCCCTGCCATGGCAATGCTCCGGGTTGCCACCCTCAAATGCCTCCTCTGGCTTCTGAATGACCATGATCCCAGAGGCACACAAACCAATCTCAGAACTCAGGGGCTTTTGGCAGTAATCACTCTAGGTTTATTACTAGGATATCAGAAATCCAAGTTCGCGTGGCCGCTATTGTGGCCACACGACATCATATGCTCTTCATAATCAGCAATAGAAAACAAATTTTTTAATGATGTCTTTGTGGCAGGTCTGAATGTTGGGGAAAATTTCAAATAACAATGTTGGGTCTTTTGTTGTAATATTGAATATGATCAACAGAAAGAGAGAGAGAGAGTAAAGTGAAAATCTGCCACACAGACAGGGGGTGGGTGGGAGGGGGGTACTCTGGGGTTCTTGGTGGTGGAAAATGTGCACTGGTGAAGGGACGGGTGTTTGATCATTGTATGACTGACCGAGACTTGAACTGGAAGGCTTTGTGACTGTTCTCACGGTGATTCAATAAATTAAAAAAAAAAAGGAAAAAATGTCCAGCAGAAAGAGGGGTGGCGCTTCCCAAGTCCCTTCCCCAGTGAGGAGACCCCGACACACAGCCCCCCCAGAGCTGACCCAGGGACCTGAGGAGGTGGCAGTGAGATTTGCCCCGGGAAAGAGGGGCCTTGCCCACCCTGGAGCACCAAGATACCAGGGGGGCTACAGGACGAGTGGCCTGAGCAGCGGGAGGGGTGAGACGGGAGGGGGACCCCGGGGCCACCCGCCCCTCACTGCCCTGCCCAGCGGGGCCTCTGCTGCCCAGCAATGCCTGCCGCCTCCTCCACGCTGGCCTCCTCCACCTCCTCCCCTCTGGCAGGGTCGGGGGCCGAGGCTCCCGGGAACCGTTTCTCCCCACATCGTTTGGGGCGTCCACAGCTCTGAGGAACGGAGAGCAAGGCCAGGGGCCTTCTGCTCTGCCTAGGCGGGTCCAGCTAGTTCTGATTCTGGGACCCAGTTCCCACAGCAGAACCAACTTCTTAGGATTCTACAAAATGAAGGGTTTGATTCCCTTTAAAAATAAGATCCTCGGGGCTGGAGTGATAGCACAGCAGGGAGGGTGTTCGCCTTGCACGCAGCCCGACCTGGGTTCGAGTCCCAGCATCCCATATGGTCCCCCGAGCACGGCCAGGAGTAATTCCTGAGTGTATGAACCAGGAGTGACCCTGTGCATCGCTGGGTGTGACCCAAAAAGCAAAATAAAAAATAAATAAATAAAAATAAGATCCCGGCTGGGCTGGAGCTGTAGCACAGCGGGGAGGGCGTTGGCATTGTACACACCCGGGTTCAATCCCTGGCACCCCATAGGGTTCCCCAAGCAACACCAAGAGTGACCCTGAGTGCAGAGCCAGGAGTAAGCCCTGAGCATCGCCAGGTGTGGTCCCAAAACCTAAAAAATAAGTAAAATAAAAATCCTGAAGCTGGCAGCCCTAGCCCTGAATTGAGGGCACCGCACCCTCCCTCCAACTCCAGTTCTTCAGGGTCACTCGGAGACTCCCGCCTTGGCAGCTTCGACCTCTGGCTCTTTCCATCTGTGGAGGAACCCAGAGCCTCACAGCAGCTGCATCCCACCCGCCCTCTCGTGGGTCCAGCCATACCCGCGAGAGACTCGTCGGGACCGCCTGACTCCTGCCGCTCCCCCCTCCAGCCTCTCTGCCCCACACCAAGGGGAGGCCAGCACCGAAGGTCACGGGGTGTCTGACTCCATGGACACGGAATGTCTGGAGAGGTGTCGGGGGGTCTCTACATGGGGAACCTGCCCCAGCCTCATGAGGGGGACCCTGGGAACCAGAGGGCAGGGGCTAGAGCAGCAGATCTGGGGGGGGGGTCGGGGAGCTGGAGAAGGGCGGGGCCAGACCGCATCCATCGGGGTCACACATGATGCAGAAGGGCTCCAGGAGGCAGCCCGGGGTAGCACGGCAGGGAGTGGACGTGCTGGGCAGTGCTGAATGGGAGCTGGTCCTGTCCTCAAGGCTGGCCCGGCCGCTGCTGGGACACGGGCGAGCCAGCCTTGCAGGTTTTATGTACTGGGTGCTGGGAGCAGACAGCACCCCCAGGCCTTGAAACCAGCTTCTCTTCGGAAAAGCCACCTCCTTGGGGGCTGAAGGAGAGAAGGAGCGACCGTACCCTGCTCTGTGGGACCAGGGCTCCACGCCTTCTTGCCGAGCCTGTATAAAGGGCTCACAGTCGAGTGTGTAAATGATTTTTTTTTTTGCCTTTTGGGTCACACCCGGCGATGCACAGGGTTTACTCCTGGCTCTGCACTCAGGAATTACTCCTGGCAGTGCTCGGGGAACCCTATGGGATGCTGGGAATTGAACCCGGGCCGGCCGCGTGCAAGGCAAATGCCCTACCCGCTGTGCTATTGCTCCAGCCCCGAGTGTGTAAATAATCTTAAAAATTCCACTGGTAGGAATTTGGAAGTTTGGAAGTGAGAAGGGCTTTCTTCTTCGGCTCCGTCTGAGGCAGTTAAGGTTGTTTGAGGGGGAGCTCAGGTGGGTCTCTGCAGTCCCCCGCAGGCCTCCTGGGAAGCTGACCCTGATTTCGGTCAGCGAGGAATGTCCTGGCACCTCGGGCTCCACCCTAGCTAGGAAAACATTTGGTCAGTTTCAAAGAAACTGGTTTCTCTGAAACTTATCAAATGTTTTCCTGGTTCTGGGACCTGAAACCGGGAAACCCACACCACCCACTCACCCACCCACCCACCCGCAGGCCAGGTGGGGGCCCACTTCGATAGTTTATCTGAGACTTATTTGGCCGGTCAGGTCCCGTCCACGGCTTCCCTGCCTGGCTGCTACTTTCCTGTGCCCCTGGGCAGTGTCCAGGTTTACTGCAGGGAGAGATTAGATGGCTCTGGGCAGGGTGGGGCCCAGGCCGCAGGCGAGAAGCCGAGACCAGGGCTTCCTGCTGGGGGTTGTGGGTGTTTTGGAGGTGGGCGTGTGGGGGCCACACTCAGCAAGACTCAGTAATTACACCCGGCTCTGCGCTCAGTAATTACTCCTGGTGCTCAAGAATCAAACCCGTGTGGGCCTGGCCTCGTGCAAGGCAAACGCCTTCCCTGCTGCTGTGCTACCTCTCGGGCTGTCCGGAAAGACCTAGAATCAGGGCTGCCGTGTCTGCCCCCAGGGACAGGGTGGGGGTGCTCCTGCGACCGGCCTGCTTGGGGAGGACAGGCCCAGGGAGACCGAGGAGGAGAACGACCAGGACAAGCGCACAGCACAACACGCTGCTCCCTCCCCCCCCCACACCCAGGACTCCAGGGCAGCTTGGCCACAGCTGATACTGGGGAATGTCCAGGCACAGATGCTGCCTGCGGCCCCACCCTGTCCTTCAGGGCGTACCAGGGTGTCTCTGTCCCCTTCAGGTAACAGCTGGTGGTAGGACAGACCTAAGAGGAGAGCATGTCCCACAGGAAGCAACACCCAGCTCGGACGCTCAGGGCTGAGGAAGGGAGCGTGGCAGCGGGCATGACGGGTGCCCATAGGCTGCTCTGATGTGACGGGACAGAGACCACAGGCTCACAGCGCCCTCACACACAGAGCATGCACACATGCACGCACACACACGTGCACACACACAACACACACACAGTCACACAGACACACAACACACACACAGAGGCACTCTCACATGCACACGCACACAGAGAAACACACACCACGCACACATGCACACACATAGAGGCACACACACGCGCACACATGCACACACAGAGGCACACATGCGCATGCATACACGCACATATGCACAGAAGAACACAGACACACATTCATGCACATACAGACACAACTCCAGACACACACATGCACACAAAAACACGTGCACACACACGCACACACAGACACACACATACACACAGAGGTACACACAGAGGCATACACACATGCAGAGATACATACATAAGCACACAAATATAAACACATACATAGGCACAAACACATAAACACACACAGACACATATACACAGACACAAACACACAAACACATATACAGACACAAAGAGACATGCATACACAAAAAGAGAGACACAAACACATTCACACATACACACAAACACACATACACATAAACACACACAGAGGCATACACGTCAAACACAGGCACACAAACACAAAATACATGGACACAACTCACAAGTGCACAAACGTATATATTCATTGCACATACACATATAAACACAAATCCATGCACGTATGTATAAAGCCCCTTGCACAAAAGTAAACATGTGAATGCACAGAAACACAATAACACAAAAACACGCACATACATAAACATGTACACAAGCACATATGCAAATATACATACATGACATAGATACACAAACACCTAGATACAAAACACATGCAAGTATGCAAACACAGAGACACATACACATACACCTACACACGCACACACGTGCCTGGGTAGTTACACACATGTGCCCGCATAGAACATGCGGTGGCTGTGGCTGTCAGGTGTGTGTGGGCTCCTACACCACGAAGCCCCAGGGACGCTTGGCCTCCCGGGAGCGGGCGGCCGTGGGTGGTGGCAGCCTGGTTGCGCCAGCATCTCACAGCACACACGGATCCAGACATCAGGCTCCGTGGCCTGGGAGCGGCTTCTCGGTCACGCTGGGGGGCATCAGTGCAGCAGGCGGCCCTGGGCAGGACAGCTGAGGCCCGGGCGGAGTGACAGCAAACTGCGAAGGTGGAAGTGCAGAGACGGGGCAGGGCTGGGGCAGGCCGGCGCTGCTGTGGCCCTGACTCTACCTCGGGGTGAGCCCGGGAGCCCTGCAGCTTTAAACAGGGGCCGCAAAGGAGCACTGTCCCGTGACTCGCGCCACCCAGAATCTGGGTCTGCTGTAGTCTGGGCACCGAGGCCACAGCCGCGACCAGGGAAGGCGCCGGGATGAGGGGCAGGAGGCCGGCGCCAGGGGACTCACAGGAGGGTCTGAGCAAGGCCCTGGCTCACGGACGGGCCCAGATCTTGCCGAGGAGGGAGGGAGGTCCCAACCCGGATCTATCTCAAAGGCACAGGAAGGCACTGAAGGATTTTGAGAAGTAAAAAAAAAAAAACCCAAAGATTCTTGAGTGGTTTTCTTTTCTCTGGGCGAGCTGAGGCAGCAGTTTCCCGACAGAAGTGAATTCATTAAAGAGAAGGTGAGGTGAGGGGCGGCCACAGGGCTGGGGACGCCTCCTGGTGGCCTTCATGGTGTGGACGCCACAAGGGCAGCCGCGGTCCACAGGGTCCAAGGGAGGGGGGAGCGCTGAGCATTCAAACGCGACTCAAATGTGGGTGTTATTATTCAAGGTTCGCTCGTAATTAACTAACCGGGCTCACATTTCTCACGGTGCACTTTTCAAACAACATTTGATTCCGAAGGTTCTTCAAGGATCCTGTTTCGTGGTGTTAATCTTTCCATTGTCTAGACAGGCTGTGGATGCAGATGGGTTTTCAGGAGGAAAGAGGCGATTTATGACCCAATGGGCAAACTTCTCAGCCCGTGGAATTTGCATATTAATGGGCGCCGCTGTGGCAGCTGTCACGGCAAACCTTTCAAAACCAACCCCTCGGCACGTTTCTGCACTTCTAGACCTTGGCACCCGGTCGATATTTTGCATTTTTAACACGCACAGAAGACCTTTTCACAAGACCACAGGAAGGTCTGCTGAGAGGGGGCCAGGGTGGAGGGGGCGCAGCCCATTTAACGATCGACCACAGGCTTTCCGAGCCGGCTGGTGGGCGATTGCGTGTCCCTGGGAAGAGGAACGTGGACAGGGTGCCACCAGGCTGACCTTCTAGCTCTGACAGAATTGAAAGATGGACCAGGCCGAGTAAAACTGAACCCAGCCCCCACCCGCCCGCAAAGCAGCTCTAAGGAAGGACGGGTCCGTTCCATGGATGCATCATCCTCGTGGGAGTTTCCTCGCGTGGACCTCCAAAGCTGATGGCTGTGCTCACCCTCTGCCATGGGCTGAGCTGTCCTGCCCACCCCTGCATGCCTGGGACGGTCCCTTCCTCACCACTGGGCAGCTGATCCATGCCGTGTCCGCAGGCGATCCCTGATCCCGTTGGCCCCCTGGATTCCTGCGAGACCCGAACTGCGTGACCTGCTCGCCCGCGGGTGCAGACACCTTCAGAGCCAAGGGGTGCGGGAGAGATGGCAGCCTCGGAGGGAATGTCCCGGACAGTTCTGGGCCAGGGCTTCCCGAGGCAGGGCAGGAGTCAGGACCCTGTCTCCCACTGGGAGCCGTCCCCCCATGCAGCCACACAGCACAACACGGTGTGGTGGGCCCAGCTACTGCCGGAGTCTATCCTGACCCACCAGGCCCCGTCCCTTCCAGATGCTTGCCATCTTTGAGCTAATTTTGTTCTTGGAAACCTGCACACAAAGGCTGAGAGCCTGGGATAGTTTTGTTTTTCATCTTTGTTTACTTTGAGGACACCCCCCTGTGGTGCTCAGGGATTACTACTGGTGGGCCTTGGGGACTTTATGGGGTCCAGGGGGTCAAACCTGGGTCAGCCAGGTATAAGGCAAGCGCCTCCCTGCTGTGCCGTATCTCTCCAACCCAGAGCCTGGGATGTTTCAACCAGCCAAACAAATGAGTTACAAATGCCAACAGCAGATGGGACCGGAGCGATAGCACAGTGGGGAGGGCATTTGCCTTGCACGCCGCCAACTCAGGTTCGATCCCCGGCATCCCATAGGGTCCCCCAAGCACTGCCAGGAGTAATTCCTGAGTGCAGAGCCAGGAGTAACCCTGTGAGCCAAAAGGGGGGGAAATTCGTCAACACCAGATGTTGAACCCCAGGTCTAAAACCAGAGAGAACCAGATGGAGGCGCCCGACTGACCAACACCTCACTAGGAAACATTACCGGGGAAAACCACGGCTCCAACTACAGCACGGCCACCCTCAGGAAGCCACCACTGTGGTTAGAATCGGGGAGGTGCTTTGGCTGATAAATGCCAGCTCACCTCTTCCCTACCCTGTTCCTGTGTCCACGTGACTAGACTTGGTCAGAAGTTTCACTTCTTGGTCTGCAGCACTTTGTTTTCTGTTTTCTTTTTTTGTTTTTGGTCACACCTGGTGGTACTCAGGGGTTGCTCCTGGCTCTGTACTTGAGGATCACTCCTGGTGGTGCTGGGGGGACCATATCGGATGCCGGGATTGAATGCGGGTCAGCCACGTGCATAGCCAATGCCCTCCCTACTCTACCGTCATCCTGGCCTATTGTTTAAAGAAGGCAGGACTCTGTCCCCCTTTGTGGTGGTGACATGGTGGGCTGCATCTTTTAGAGCCTAATGAACAGCAAAGTATGAGACTGCATTGACGAGGCATGTGGGGCTTCATGGGATGGGGTGGGGTGGAATCGACCCTGCTCCCTGCCATGACAATGCTCTGGGTTGCCACCCTCAAACACCTCCTCTGGCTTCTGACCGACCATGAACCCAGAGACACACATACCAATTCGGAACCCAGGGTCTTTTGGCAGTAATCCCTCTAGGTTTATTACTGAGATATCAGAAATCCAAGTTCGCGTGGCCGCTATTGTGACCCACGACATCATATGCTCTTCATAATCAGCAATAGAAAACAAATTTTCTAATGATGTCTTTGTGGCACACAAGTGGGGGTGGGTGGGAGGGGAGTTATACTGGGGTTCTTGGTGGTGGAAAATGTGCACTGGTGAAGGGACAGGTGTTGGATCATTGTATGACAGACCAAGACTTGAACTGAAAGGCTTTGTGACTTCTCACGGTGATTCAATAAATAAATTTAAAAAAAAATAAAGAAGGCAGGACTGCACCAAGTCACTTTATTTTTTTCCTCTAAAGGGTCGGTAGGTAACGGGCATTTGGGAACCCTGCAAGTGGCCCCAGTCGTTCCTCAGGATCACTGTCGCTTAGATTCCTGCTGCTCTTTAGGCCAAGGCAGGAACCTTGCACGAAGCATCCTGACAGCGTCACTGATCTGAAGTTCCAGAACTTCACAGAAACCCAGTAGCCATCTGAAGTACAGAGGGGAAACTCACGGAACCAGTGCTCGCAGAGACTTTCTGGAGAGCTACTCTAGAATAGTCTAACTATGCCCACCCAGAGACTAAGCCCGCCTATCAGGGCTGTTCCTACCCACACAGGGGCTGATCCTGCCCGCAAGGGGCCGACCACGCCCACAAGGAGGCTTACTGGGTGATAAGGATGACCCTGCCCACACCTGGGCCGACCACGCTCATACCTGACTGACCACGCCCACACAGAGACCACGCCCACATACAGATGACCACGCCCATCCAGAGGACCACGCCCACGCCTGGCCGGCCACGCCCATGAGTTGACCACGCCCGCCCCAGGGCCCCATTGGAGCCCCTCTCAGCCCCAGGAAAGCCTGGCAATGGGTAGCAGGGTGTGCCCGGGCAGTCGGGCTCCGATGCCATTAACCCAGCCTATGTCCTGTGCCCGTGGCCGTGGGGCTTCTCTGTGCCCTCTTCCTCCTCCTGCCCCAGTGCGGACGCAACAAGTTCCGTCCATGTGCATCCAGCCCTGGGGCCGGGGAGGGCAGAGCTCCGTCCAGGCGCAGCCCAGCACGCGTCGTGGGGCTGCCCAGCAGTGCGGCCTGGGCCGGCGGGCCCGACGGTCTCCTGAGCGCAAAGCCAGGGCGGGCGTGGAGCCTCCTGCCAGGGGGAGTTCGGGCTGCCTCGCTGCAGACGGACTTGGTGGTCCAAGGGTGGTCCGAGGCACAGCGACTGGAGCTGGGGGCTGTCAGGGCTGGGAGAGAGGCGAGAGGAGACTGGAGCGGAGCCCCGGGTGGGGTGGGGGGGCCCAGACTGAGCACCCTCTAGGACTTCCAGGAAGCAAGATATAAGCGTGCCTGCCATGGGCCCTGGGGAAGAGATGGCGAGGGGGGCTGGCCTCTCGTTGCTGCATCAGGAGCGCCTGGCCAGCCGTGCCTCACCCCACTTGCCCAGGGTCTGAGTGGGGTGGCACCATGGCACGCTGAGAAAAAATGCACCCAGGGCCCCGCCTTTTCATCTTGCACGAGGCTCCAGGGAGTGCTGGTCTGGGTGCGGGGTGCGGGGTCGCAGCTGCCCAGCCTGACCCCACAGGCTTCTCCACATTCTTCCCTGGGGCAGGTTCCATGTTCGGGGGATTCCCCCCCACACACACACATGCGGGTCTTCACGTGGCTTCTTACAGCCAGAGCTGCAGAAACAGGTGGGGGGGGCGGGGTCGGCGGCAACTTCTGGGCCTTTTCTCATGGTTCTTTGCTCTGGGGCATGGTGACCACTGCCTGGCTGGCCAGCCGCAGCCCCTCTGACTGCAGGTTGCTTGAGTGCGTCCACCCAGGGGCTCTGCTGGGCCTGGCTCTGTCCCCTCCTCAGCCTGCTGTCTGCCTGCCTCCTGCCTGCTCGCCCCGCCGGCGCCCTGAGCCTCAGCTCTGACCCGTGTGCTTTGCGGCTCATTTATTTCCGCCCCCTTGTCTCCCGCCCCCTCTAAGGCGAGCACTGCCCGGCTATCAGCCTCCCTGGCGCCTTCATCCATCCCCGCGCCCTGCGATCTGATCTCTCCCCCGACATCACTTCCCGCTCCCGGGTTATAAATTGCCCGTGTCTCAAGTCTCGGCAAGAGCATGAGTAATGACCCTCAAGCCCACCCCTGCCCCAGAGGGAAGGAGCTGCGGTGGTGTCCCCTGCCGCTCTGGGCCTGGACCTTCCTGGGGGGGGGGTCAGTGAGTGTCCCCAGGACCCTCCACGCCCTCCATCCCCACGACCTTGAACACCGCCTGTTTGCAAGCGAGAGGACACACAGCCTGCAGGGTCGCACACAGATGCAGAGTCAGCCACATGTAGTGGCCACCACTCTGCACCCAGGGGAGGACACCACGGGGACAGATGCCTCACAGGGCGGGCTCTCAACACCCCGCCCACACCGTGCGCTTCCTGCTGGCCCAGAATGGAGAATTCCAGAGAATTCTCCAGCTTCCTGAGAGCCCACTCAGGGCTCCACAGCTGCAGCTGACCAGGTGAACTCTGGGCAGTCGGGCATCCTGGCCAGCACCCCCTGGTCCCCCACCTGGTGCCCCCAAGTGATGACAGTTGTGATTGGTGCAGGGAAAGGGCGTAGGGGCCACCCACCCTTGCAGGGCCCCAGGAGGCTCTGGGTAGGCAGGGCCTGCACCCACACCCCGCCTCCCTGCAGAGGGCCCAGCGGGCAGCTCCATGCCTATGGGCCAGTGACCCAGACGCTGGACAGCCCTGCTGACAGGTGCCTGCCTATGGTCCCGAACATTCTTGCTGAGGAAGGAGAGAGCCAGGCGCCTCCTGTCACCTGCTGAGTGGAACAGAGGGAGAGGGGGTGCGAGGCATCCCAGGGCCAGTGCAGTCACAGTACCCGGTACCCGGAGGAGCTCAGCAGCAGAATCAAGGAGACTGCATTCCTCACGGAGCGAGTGCAGAGGCGAAGATGGAGGAAGGAAACTTCCAGACTGCTGGACTGAGTGACTGAGCGCTGGCCCCAGGGTCGGGTAGCGCTGCAGCAGGAGCCGTGACCGCCGAGCGAGGGACGGTGTGACTCTCTGATGAGTCCGTTATTTCAAGATATGAATGGCGAGGGGGAGGGGGAGAGGCAGGGGTGTGGGGAGGAAGGGGCAGGGACAGGCAGGGGGAATCTGTGTCCTGCCCGTCCTCCTCCGGCCGTTGGCCGCCGTGCAGGGCACCTGTGGGAGAAGTGTCCCGGAAGTGTGTGGGCAGGCCCACGCCACTCTCTTTTGCTCTGGACTCATTCCCGGCAGGAAGACGCCCTCGGAGGCCTGTTTTATCTGGAGGACTGGGAATGATGCACAGGGGTGAAAGCGTGCACCCCAGACGCACTGACCTGGCAGGGGCCAGTGGGTACCCCCGGGACCTCCCACAAGCTCCTTTCTCTGTCATCTCCCTCTCGGACCTGCCTTTGGTGAGCCAGCGGTGTCCATCCCACCCTCCCCCTGACTGACTTCCGGCCATGTGATCCGGACAAGCTTGTGTAGACGCGGCTGCCAGAGGCGGGACATGTGGACGTTCTGGGTGGAAAGGCGTCCGTTTGGCTTCAAAGAAAGCAGAGGGTTGGGTAGACAGGATGGGGAGAAGGCGGCTGCCCGGCATGCGCTGGCCCCATTCAGTCTCCAGCGCGAGGTCTGGTCTTGGGCCAGTGTGACCGCTGACCACAGGGCCAGGAACAAGCCAGGTGAGAACGTGGAGGTGGGGTCCGACTGTGAGCTTTGGGGTATGTCCCAGAGCTATTCCATCCCTGAGTCTGTCTCTCTAGCCTGCAGTCTTTCCCTGAGGAGGTAGGAGAGAGAAAAGCAACATTTCCTTTCCGCTCAGCTCCCTAAGGCAAATCAAGCAAAGTGAGCCAATGACACCGAGGAGGCCGGAGAAACGCCCAGCAAGGTGGCGGCCCAGGAGAGCACGTGCAGGGCTGCGATGACAGGCTGCTGCTTCCGGGGTGCTGCCTCGGCCTCCCCCTCCAGCGCCCTGGAGTACAGGAGGCGGCGCTGGCTGCGGGGGAGATCTCGGCTCCAGGCTCTGCATGTCCCGCCAACATCTCAGTGCAACTCCAGGTGGTGCAGGAACCTGAGTGTGAGGCCCCAGGTCCCCTGCCAGGCGCGTGGGACACCCACGGGCTCCCCAGGAAGCCGCTTCACGCGCCTGGGAATGTTCTGATGAACGCGAGGAGAGAGCCCAAGACCTAATTTCATTTGAGAAAACATAAAGCCCCCAATGGGTAGGTGAGCTGGGCCAGGAAGAACCCAACTCCACAGCCCAGGCAGGAGGGGTGGGGAGAGGCCAGACCACGGCCCCCACCCACAGCCCAGCCCCTGCCCTGGAACTTGGCCCGTTTGAGGTCAAGGGAGAGACGGGATATCCTGGTCCCCGTCTCAATGCCGCAGGGCCTTGCAAGAGTGTTGGGCGGAGAAACGGAGGAAAAGCTTCTATGGGCCAGGAGGGAGGGGCCTGGCCTCGCTGGGGAGGGTCCCCAGCACTGCGTGGGCAGCGCCCCAGCTGCTGCGAGGGTTCTGGGGGCGCAGAGGAGACAGTACTGGGTGCCTGCCCAGCCCGGGGTGGACATGGGGAACGGAGCTACCTGGCCCGGGGTGGGCACAGGGGGCAGTGCTACCCGCTCCACCCCGGAGGGCACAGGTGGCTGAAACTGCATCCAAACTGCATCCAGGAGCGCCCTCGCACCCCAGTGGCAGTACAGCGAGGAGGGTGCTTGCCTTGCACACAATGGATCCCGGTTCCATCCCTGGCACCACATATGGTGTCCTGAGCCCACCAGGAGTGACCCCTGAGCACGTGGCCAGGCGTCAGCTCTGAGCACTGCCAGGATGGACAGCATCCCTGTCCCTGAACCCCAAAAAACAAAACCTCAAAGCAAGCCCGCCCCCCCAGCAGCGTCCTCAGAGGCTGGGCCCAGGCCACAAGGCCGCAGAGAGCTGCTCCCCTGCGTTCCTGGCTGGAAGCAGAGAGGCCCGAAGCCGTTTCGTGAGCTGGAGAAGTCCGAGGGTCAGGGGTGAAAGGTGTCCTCCAGTGGTGAAGGCTGCTGGCTCCGGGAGAGTCTTTTACTTGTGGGCTTTGGGGTATGTCCCAGGGGGCAGTGCTACATGCTTGTGAGGGAGTGCATAGGGAGAAGCGTCAGGATGTTATAACTTGCTTTCAAAAGCGCAGATAAGGGGCTGGAGCAATAGCACAGCGGGTAGGGCATTTGCCTTGCACGCAGCCGACCCGGGTTCGATTCCCAGCATCCCATATGGTCCCCTGAACACCGCCAGGAGAGATTCCTGAATGCAGAACCAGGAGTAACCCCCTGTGCATCGCCGGGTGTGACCCAAAAAGCAAAAAAAGAAAAACCCAAAAAAAACCCCAACCAAACAAAAAAAAAAAACACCAAAAAAAAGCGCAAATAAGATGATGGATGGACAGATGGACGGACAAACTCATGGCAGATGGCTCATCAACAGACAATGCACAGCTGATTAGTAGAAAAACTGGTCACGGTGTCTGATGGTGATCAACAGTTGACAGATATCGGTCAGTGGCCAGCAGGCATGAGGGTGGCTGGGGGTGTCCCTGGAGCCATCTGGCCTGGGGGTGTGGACTAGGTGGGGCGGTCCCAGCCAGGACTCAGGCCCTGTCACACAGCACGCGCCTTCCTGTGACCTGTGATCTACAGCCCACGCCCAGGGCCCCTGGGCCCGGAGCCCGCCACAGCCAGGACCCTGCACTGCAGACGGCCCCCAGACCCCCTGGAAGTCTAATGAGAATCACTGGGTCCCCTGTGTGGGCCCCCATGTCTTTGGTCCTGCCCCTGGGCCCTTCTCCCCACACGTCCCTCCTTCCACGGGCAGGACTGTGCGATGCCCAGGCCTGATCCCCTAAATGTGTGCTCGGGTGCCCCCTGGCGACAGCGTCCGGTAGTGAGCGAGAGATGTGGGAGGGGAGAAAGAGACGGAGAGCAAGTGGGAGGGGAGAGGAGAGGGGGAGGGGAGAGGGGAGAGGAGAAGGAGAGAGAGAGGAGGTGGGGAGGGGTTGGGGAGGGGCGGGAGAGGTGGGGAGATAGGGAGGTAGGAGAAGGGGAGAGAGAGGAAAGGGGTGGGAGACGGGAGGGAGGCCCCTGAAGCCGCCTCTGCTCGGGGCTCTGCAGGGTCCTGGATGGTTTTCTCAGCCTGAGTCTCCCTGAAGGCGACCTGGCTCCTGGCGTGGTGGTGGGGATGGCCACCCTGCTGGGAGGAGGCCAATGGGTATTTGGGGGTGTCCTTTCCTCCCTTGGCCCAGCTCCGGCCCGTCTACTGGGGTCCCAGGTAAGCAGCAGGACTGTGGGGACCCGGTGAGCCAGGCCCTGTGGCAGTGAGTTAAGCGTGAGAGAGTGCGTGTTTGTGTATGTGCGAGAGTGGATCACTGTGTGTATATGGGTCGTGTGGGTGGGTGAATGAGTGTATGTGAGGTGTGAGAGTGAGGGGGTGTGTGCATGAGTATGGAAGAGAAAGTGTGTGTGTGTTCAGGGCTGTTCCAGGGATGATAATCCTGGCCCCCACCCTGAGCCTCAGGCGTCTCCCCACTGGGCACCACAGTGTCCGGCTGTCCTGCCGCTGGGCTCTCACCCTGTGCCCTCCGTATCCCTTTCCTGTCTCAGGCCCTCAGGCTGTGAGTGTGGTTGCTGGCGCAGGTTGAAGGCAGCCAGTGGTCAGCGGGCGCTGTTCCTCCGGCCACCCTGGGCCACCCAGTTGTCCTGCTGCTGTCAGAGGAGCAGGTTGGCTGAACGGACCTAATCCTGTCAGGGCCTCCTGGGAAGGAGCTGAACTGGGTCCCCCAGAAAACCCAGGACCTAGGTGAGCCAGGAGGGAGGGAGCCGGGGCAGGGTGAGACTCGGGCGACTGGGCCATTGTCCATGGTGGGGGTGGGAGAGACCCCCTTCCAACAAAGGTAACTGGGGGTGAGCCGGGAAGGGCCCCACAGCCTGCTCCCCCAGGGGCCACCCGCACCTGCCCCACACTCTCAAGTCCGTGTCCCCATGAGAACACATGGGGCTAAAGTGGGGGATGGACGGACTCCGGCCACCTGGGCCCTTGTGCGGGGCACTGAGACCCGTAAGGGTCAGTGTTTCCGAGGATGCATCCACTGACAACGGGGTGGGGAGGGGGAGGCGCTGGGTCAGGATAGGACTTGAGACACCTGGGAGGGACCCAGGCAGTTTACTCCCCACCTCTCTCAAGGCCTCACCTAGGGTGGACAAGACGCACTGATCAATATTTACGGGACAACTGGACACATGGCTACTAAGCTGAGTAAAAATGTGGCCAGCGTCTTTTGACAGGTGATCTTCTGGGGAAGTTAATTTGCGGCCACTCGGCGCCCCCTGGCGGCCTCAGGCTGACACAGGCACGGTCCTCCCAGAGCCGGGAGTGTGGGTGGACCGGGGATGCAGAGCGCGCACTGCGGCAGTCATCAGCCTAGAGCTCGCCCACCAAACAGTACCGCAGGTGCCAAGGGCGGTAGCCAGACAGGGCGTCTGCAGGGTTTGACCTGCAAATCCTACGGACCACCCTCCCACTCACTCTGCCGGGAGACTCCGCCACTCACGTGGCTGAACAGAACCCATCTGAGAGAGGAAAGAGGAAGGGGAAAGAAGAAGGGGAGCGAAAGGAGGGGAGGGGGGAGGGGGGAGAGAGAGAGGAGAGAGAGGGGAGAGAGAGGGAGGAGAGAGAGAGAGAGAGGAGAGAGAGAGAGGGAGGAGAGAGGAGAGGAGAGAGGGGAGAGGGAGGAGAGAGGGAGAGAGAGAGAGAGAGAGAGAGACTGGGTTTCTGACTTTTTACTTTGGGTCACACCAGGCCATGCTCAGGGTTACTCCTGGCAGTGCGCAGGGGACCCTATGGGAAGTCAGAGATTGAACCTGGGCTGTCCATGTGCCAGCTTGT
Organism: Sorex fumeus; assembly: GCF_029834395.1. Lineage (NCBI taxonomy): Eukaryota > Metazoa > Chordata > Mammalia > Eulipotyphla > Soricidae > Sorex > Sorex fumeus. Next base: position 6,494,856 of record NW_026606144.1, on the reverse strand, counting down.
GATCATTAACAGTTTTATCCTAGTGTTACTATTATTGGCTTTATTAGCGGTCATGCTAATCAAGTGTCTCTCAGGTTGGTTCTGTTTGATTTAGGAATGTCACAACTCTGAGGGTGGAAGAGCCTACAGACCCAGAGTGCATGGCAGGGTGCAGGAGGGCTGAGCCCCACCTGCAGCCCTGCGGGGCCTGCACAGCCAAGCCTCGCTGGAGCCGTGTGTAGAGACCTGGCCGGCCCGCCTGGCTCTCCAGGCCACAGCACTATCTGCCCCCAGTGCCAGGCTGCCAAAGGCAGACACCCCAAGCGAGATAGAGCCCAGTGAGCACTTATCTGTGAGCGTGCCAAGCCCCGTCCCTCTCCTCCCTTGTACAGTGCGAAGGGGACCATGGCATGCCAACCCCAAGGTGAAGGCAGGTGACTAGAATCCACTCCCAAGTCACTTGTCCACCCTGAGCTGCGCCCCAGCTGCACCCTGGCCGCCTGCACATGGGCAGGGCTTCCCGTCAGGCATACCCTGCAACTGTTTTCCATGAAGCCAGAGATGCCCCAGAAGCTCGTCTTCTGCAGCCTGTAGTGGCTAGTAAGGCCTGAGGGGTGTGTATGGGGGGGGGACCTGCTCATTTGCACCAGGAAGAACTTCACTGGGTCTGTCTGCCACCTCAGTAAGGCACCCTCCTGGGCCTACCAGCCCACGCCAGCCCTGACTGCAGGGAGTCCCCACACAGCCCCTGCCTGCCATCACCCTACTTCAAGCTGGGATCTGTCACCAACCCATCCTGCACTTCAGCCACATTCCCCCAGAATTCACAGCGCTCGCTCGGGAGGGCAGGTGGAATCACTTCCCTTCCCCAGTGGCCAGGCAGCAGGCGTTATCTCACCCGTCTCAGTCCACTCCCCAGCCCTGCAGATGGGAGGATGGGGGAAGGGCACCAGTGGGGACAGAGGCTGCACGAGGGGGTGTGTGTGTAGGTAAGCAAGTGACCCCATCCTCTGCTCCGTGCAGGGGAAGGGGGCCCAGGAAGGGAGCCGGTGTGCAGGGCCCTTGGGCGACAAGGTCTGTTCCTGTTGGCTGCGAAGGCTGCCAGTGTGCAAGCTGCCCTCTGTGGACGCTAGAGGGGCTGGGCACAGAGCATGGGACCTGGACCTGCTTCCAGCCAGCCAGCCAGCGCTCCCCGAGGAGGGACACTGGGGTGACCCACACAAGGACCCGCGGGCCAGGTCTTGTGTGCTTGCTGTCCTCTACCCTCAGTGCCCGGTCTGAGCGGTGACTCAGCAGGCGTAGACACATTGGACACCGGCATGCGGCCACACGTCAGGCACAGAGCCCTGTTATAAAGTGATTTTATTAAATTGATTTGGACATACTGTAGGTCAAATAATATTTTCCAAAGGTAACAATCATGGACTTTAAAGCTCGACATAAGATTAGTAGCTTCAGAAGTGTTAGTCGTCCCCCCAGAACAGTGTGATAAAATAATTCAACTATGTAGAAATATAGAACTCTAGGACTAGCCGAGAGCTTGGCCGCCGGCCGCCTCGTCCTGTGAGGGGAAACCAGGCTCCCGGGCTAAGCGGCCTGCCAAGCTCACGTACCTAATTAAGTCATAAATCTAGAAATCAAGCCGATTCTTCCTAAAACTAAAATTCTATTCGTGATATTCCCATGGGCTCTCTACCAACTACGAGTCCAGGCTCTCTCTAACGCTCCGCGCTACGGGACATGGGTGTTAAGACACGACAGTACATGGGGCTTGAGGAGTTTAGGCCTGGAAGGGGTTTTTGCGCAAAACAAGGCCACCGGGGGCGGGCCAGTCTCTGGGGTCTCGACTGGTACTTCTGCGGCCCCCCAAATCCCACCTCGCTGAGTGGCCACCCTGGGAACTGTGTGCGCCTCTGAAATCCCCTTTGCTTGTGGGAGGGGGGTTCAGTCACACAAAAACCCTTTCCAGTCACGCAGAAGAAATCGATCCATGTATGAAGCAAAATTCAAGCTTAGTTTCAGTACTTGGACGGCGATTCTGGGCGGCTCGTTCCCAGCCTCTGACGCGGACAGATACTAACTCAATCGCCCCTTTCAGAGCTTCAAAGATCCTTGATTCCCCCAAAGACTTCCTGAGCAAAGGGCTACATGTGGGAATCAATGAAGACAGGAACGAAAGGAGAAACAGTCAAAAGTTAGTTGCTTTTTGTTCTTGTCATCGGGGACTTTTGGTCTTCTAAACCTTCCTTGAGTTCCTTCACATGAGCTTTTAGTATAAATCTTGCCAAAAAAAAAAAAAGAAAAGAAAAGAAAAAAAAGGGGAGGGGCGGTGCAAGGAGGCAGCTGGGCACCTCGGCACCTGCCCACCGTCTCCCTGCTCGCAGTGGCCATTCCCGGGCCACTCTGCGCCCTCAGAAAGGCCTTCCCTGACCGCTAGCTAACACTGCCCCCCACCCCCCACCACTCTACACCACCACCCTAGTTTATTTTCTTCATAGCACTTAATCACTACCTCAAACTACGTCATGGGTTGGTTTCCTGCTCACGCTCGCCTCCCCCGCAGAAGCAGGGCCCTGTTCAACTGCCTCTGTGTTCCGGGCACCAGGCACGGCGCCCGCGTGGAGGCGGCGTTCAATGAGTCTTGGTTGGTTGGATGAATGAGGAAAGAAAAGGATGATGACAGATTCACCACAGACATGCTCCCGCCAAGCAAGACCGGTTGTCCTCCAGGGCAGGGGCGAGGCCTCCTCGTGGCACTGCCTGAAACCCCAGAGGCCAAAACTGACCACCCCGGCTCAGGCGGGCTCTGCCGGCGGCACGGGAGCACGTGGCGCCCCTGCACGAAGAAGGCGCTGAGCTTGCTCTCCTCTTCCTCTCTATTTACATTCAGCTATTTCCAAAAAAATTTTTTAACTTAAAAATAGGTGATGTAGTCACTAAATTCTGGCACACAGAGAGACAGACAGTGATTAGCTGATCCATGGAATTAAAAAAAAAAAAACTTGAGAAGTTCAAGGGCACCTATGCCTGCCAAGGTCACTCTCACAGGACAAGTGAATGGAAACCGAGTTACTAAGATCTAAGATGAAATTTAATGCCATCTAGGAAGGGTGGGGACTTACGGGTACTTGAGGACAGAGAGGTAAAATGGCTTCAAAAAGAACGGGCTCTGTGGGATGCTAGTCGGGCGGCACCCAGAGTCCGTCCCGTCAGAAGCACAGGAGCATGGTTGGAGCGGAGCGTCCATGTCCAAACGCGGTGACCAGTGACCAGTATGCTTGCCATAAAAGGAAGGAAGGGCATGAGCTCTTGCGGGAGTGTCTGGGGAACCGCCTACGCCACATGCAGACAACGCGCCTGCAGGGCTGGGCAACCGTCAGGGGTCTCGTGCAGTCATTCCACTACCCAGTCATACCACTCAGGCATCAAGCCAGAAGCCCGAGAAACACATGTGCACCCGGGTCTCACAGCCTGTCTCGGGGAGACAGTCAGAGGGATTCCAGATTCAGAGTCAAGTGGAATATACTTGGCATGAATTGAAAAAAAAAAAAAAAAAGCAAAAAGAAACAATCCACCTCACATACGCCTCTTCAAAAAGAGTGTCCTGCTGGGGCTGGCTGTAAAAATTTCTCGGGTCAATGCAGGTATTTACAGGGTTTCCTTCCTAGTGGCACTTATGGGTTTCAGGATTTTAACTCTTGAGCAAAAACGCTTTATATAACTGATATTTTGAGATGGTTCCTCTCCTTTGTGTGCACCCTCTGGTGGATGCAGAGGCTGGTGCTCTGGCTGAAGGCCTTCCCACACTCGTCACATTTGAAAGGCTTCTCCCCCGTGTGCACCCGCTGGTGGATACACAGGCTGGAGCTCTGGCTGAAGGCCTTGCCACAGCCGCAACAGCGGTAGGGCTTCTCCCCCGTGTGCACCCGCTGGTGGATGCACAGGCTGGAGCTCTGGCTGAAGGCCTTGCCACACTCATAACACTTATAGGGCTTCTCTCCGGTGTGCACCCTCTGGTGCATGCAGAGGCTGGAGGTGTGCCGGAAGGCCTTCCCACACTCTTCACACTTAAAGGGCTTCTCTCCTGTGTGGACTCTCTGGTGCATGCAGAGGTTGGAGCTGTTACTAAAGCCCCTTCCACACTCACTGCACACATAGGGCTTCTCGCCTGTGTGGACTCGCATGTGAATCTGAAGATGTGAGCTCCAATTGAAGGCTTTGCCACACTCGTAACATTTATAGGGCTTTTCCACCGTGTGGATTTTCTTGTGCCTATTAAGCTTTGTTGTGGTACTAAAATCCTTCCCGCAATCCTCACATTTATAGACCTTCTCGCCCGTGTGGTCCCTCCAGTGGACGTGGAGCTCTGATATATGAAAAAAACCCTTGTCACACTTGTCACATTTGTGGGGCTTCTCAGCAGTGTGGGTCTTCTGGTGCATGAAGAGGTCTGCCCTCTCAGAGAAAAACTCCCGACACATGGGGCATTTGTAGATCATCTTTCCTATTTGGTATCGAGCGAGATTCAGGAGAAAAGTCCCTTACACCTACTCTAGCGACAGGGCTGCTATCTGGAAAGTCTCAGAGCGCCCTGCCGGCAGTCTGCCTCAGGCGAGCTCTACTGGGTGGGCTCGGGGCCAGCCCCCGTTTTTCCCTGCCTGTCTCAGGAAGGCTTCCTCCTGCATAATGTCCCTCACCCAGTACTCCTACCGACCATAAAGTGACCGTTACTCCCATGGACTCTGCGACTCAGTAACACACAACTCTCTGGCAGGTCCTGAGTTGTCAACATTCCAAGGGGCCGCCAAGGTGCAAACCTTTGCAATTTCAGCCCCCAGAATCTTCCTCCTGTCGAACAAGGCTGTGCTTCTCGCTTCCCAGGTCCCTGCGGTGGAGGGGGAGCTGCTGCGCGCTGGCGGCGGGGTCAGGCTCGGGGACACGGGGCTGGCCGCGCGTCGGACAGCCCCAGGGTGCCGGCTCCACGGAGGCAGACACGCGGCTCCGTCCCCAGAGTCCACACGGTCCACTCCGGCCTCCTGCAACACACACACCCATAAATGTGCGGACGCGTCTTTCCGTCCAGAAAACTGCCGTAGATTTCCTCACTACGTTAATGAAACGTGACATCAATAACACAGACCTTTTCTTTAATCTTGAGGAAGCGGCTCTCTTATCTTCCAGAAAGATGCATCTCTTGAACTTGCGGATCTGAGGAAGAGAACATGGAGATGTTACGCTCTGTTCCCAGTACAAGCGCGTCGCCCAATTCCCTCCACCTACTGCGACTCCTGAACCCCCAGGGCTGTCTCGGCTACACCCGAGAGCTCTACACGTGAGGAGCAGCTGTCCTGCCGGGACAACCCCCAGTCTGATGGCAGAACTGCTGCTCTGGGGGCAGCATCTCACCCGCACTCCACTCCCTTCCCACCCACAAACGTGCAGCACACCGTAGCCAAGGTCTTCTTGCCTCACTGTCTCCGAATTTCCTGCTATACTTAATCCAAATCCTTCACCTGGTGCCAGAGAATACAAAGGCCGAAGGGCCGGCGTACCATGCTTATTTACACCCTGTCACCATGTGACATGACGGCGCTCACTCCCTCCACACTGTACTTTTTTTCAGTTCTCAAACACCCAAGCTGGTACCTGCCCCAGGACCTTTGCTCAAGCTCTTCCAGGGTCCTACTGCATGGAACTTTGTGTCAGAAGCCCTTTCCCGTCCTACAGAAGGGTCCTGGCCAAGATTCTTTTCAAAGCGCACGGAACTTGTGATGTCCCATAACACAAAAGTGAATTAGACAAATGTGACTCGTCTTACAGGAGATGGGGTCGAGGCAGCAGAGGGGTTAAGGCACGTGCCCGGCAGGAACTGACCCCACTCCCTCCCCCTCAGCACTGCTGGCACTGCCCTGGAGGCCCCTGACCCCCAACCCTGCGGGGCCCAGGTGGCATCACACATCATACCCTCGCTCTGAACCCAGCTGGTCAGAATCAACTGGAGGCAGGGGAGGCAGGTCTCATGAGCACTGCTGAGGGGGTCCTCTTCCCCCAAAAAAGGGACAAGAGGAAGAAGTAAGTTCTCTCGATGTGCCTTCAATGCTGTTTGACTGTAAAGTGAACACTAAGGGAAAAATTCCGTAATACATGACCTGTCTTGTATTACACACAAGACATACCCACTTGAATTAGTGTCATATTTAGCTCCGACTACCACAAAGGTAAGCTACAGAGAGTATCTCGCCTGCACGGTAAAGCCTGGCAAGCTCCCCGTGGCGTATTCAATATGCCAAAAACAGTAACGAGAATGGGTCTCATTCCCCTGACTCTGAAAGAGCCTCCAATACAGCAGTATTGGAAAGGATGAGTAAGGAGAGGCTGCTAAAATCTTAGGGTTGGGACAAATGGAGACGTTACTACCGCTCGAGCAAATCGATGAATAACGGGATGACAGTGATGATCACAAAGGCCTGGAAACAATGTGGACCTTGAGATCCCTTCTCCACTTAAAGGCTCGAGGTCTTAAGGGCAAGTGTCAAGGCCTGAGCGGCATGTGACAGAGGCTGGAGCTGTGAGCAGGGAACGCGGACACCATCTTGGGGAGAGGCAGGATCCTGCCGCAAGGAAGGTCTCGAAGGCCCCAACCCTGGAGAGCAGACCAGTCCTGACACCCCATCTTCCCGCTACCTAACGATACACAGAGTCTAGGCTCTGACGGGAAACAGAAAAGACCGTGCCGAGAGGCATGCTGAGGGCTGCTGCCTACTCAGAGGGCTGACTGGACACATGGGGTCCTGCAAGGGGCATGCTACAAGCCTCAGGACTCCTTCCAATGCCAAGAAGGGCCAGGAAGCCAGCAAGAACACTGGGTGTGCCAGCAGCACATGGTGAGCCAAGGGCGTGGGCCGAGCTGGGGCACCGCTCCAGCTGGGAGAGACTGAGGCGAAGTGACGGTAACGCGAGCGAGCTTCTCGGAAACCGAGTCCAAGAAGCAGCTGTGAAGGGGGACGACTGTGAGGTGCCACGAGGGAAGGGGATCCAATTCCAACAAGGACAAGGCTCCATGGTAGTCCCACTGTAACCATGCAAGTCGTGACAGCAGGGCCAAAGGTGCATGCTCAGGTCTGTGTAAGCCAAGAGGACAAGAGAGCGACATGGCAGGTGCAAGTGTCGAGTCCAGGAGGCCTCCCTGCCCGTCCCTCCCGTAGCCCCCGGGACCCCGCTCCTGCAGGCAGCCCAGAGCCAGCCCACACACACCCCGACCCGAGCAGGGAGCATAGTGAGCACTGTGGCTGCGGTCAGCGGCCTGAGGGAGGGTCAGAGTGTGGCTACAGCGGCTTCAGGAGAGGCTCAGTCCAGTGGAAAGGGGACACCCTGAATCTGCCTCACTGCAGGGAGATGGGGGACGGGGAGGGAGCACCGATCTCCAGGATGAAGGGAAAAAGCCACGAAGAGAGGCATTGCCCAGCGTCCTGTGTCCGGTGGCTGTGCTGTGCCCTCTAGAGCACTGCGGCTCTCCACGGAGGAGAGGAAAAACACACGCGACTCGGCCCCGGGTTAATGCCTTCCCTCCCTGGAAAAACACTGAACTTGTTTCTCGGCACTGTTAAAACAGGGTCAGCCAGACTGCGGCCACTGAAGGAGGCAAACAATGAGCACTGGCCGGCTGCAGCCCCTGCTGGGAGACACGAGTGGAGGCCCGGCATGGGAGGGCCGGGGACAGGATGGACGACACAGGGTGCCAAGGCTCCCGGGAGGCAAATGCGCCTGTGGGGCAGGAGGGGCAATGGTCAGGAGAGGGCCGGAGGGCAGTCCTGCCTCGGCTGCTGCGTGAGCGAACAGGAGGCCAACTCTGGACGGCCTTTCCCCGTCTGGGCATCAAGGTGCTGACTTCCCACGGACCGAGTGGGTATAGGAGCAGTGCCGTCACTGCGAGCCAGCAGGAGCCTGCCCGTTGCTGAGAGGTGACCCACATATGCATGGCCTCGCTGCCCCGAGTCATCAGGAGACAGACTAGCGGCACTCCGGGAACGCAAGTGATCATAGAGCAGCTGCCGTCAGGGACGTGTCTGAGGCTCAAGGACAGATCTGAGGTGAGGCTCTTAGTGTCACCTTTGGAAGTGGAATGAGGCGCAAACGCTGTATGAATCAAGTCCAAACAGGACAGGTGTGGGGAGAGGGTCGAAGAACGTTCTGCTAGTCCCACAATCGACAGCAAATCTGTCACTAAAGTTTCTTCGGATGCAGGAGCCCTGCAACAGGCCTGTCATGCACCCCTACCACACCCCCCTCACAACATGCTCCAATGCACCCAGCCCTCACATAACCTTCATATACAACTTCACACTCCCTTCACACACACAACCCCCACACCATCACATCCCCCTCACACACCTACACACATACTCCCTCACCCCTCACCCCCGCGCACATATAACCCCTCACATCCTCCTTTCACACACAGGTTCTCTGGCCGAGACTCTGGCTTCTGACAACATTCTTCTCCCTGAGAATTCTCGACCCACTGGGTAAAGCCGTCTGTCTCTCCTGGTTCTGCGGACGCTCCAGTCTTCCCATCTTTGCGGCCCCCTGCTCAGGCCTGTCTGTCTCCATTGCCTTTTGGGGATCAGCCTCTGCTGCCGGCACCAGCACCCACACCGCCCTGTGCAGCCCACAGCACGCTCCAGCTCTTCCTTCCCCGCCTCTCCCCCGACCCCAGCCCCTCACTCTGCCCCTGACGTCACCCTGCCTCTCTGCCTAGTCCTGCTGTGCCCCTGCCCGCGACTGTGCAACTGCAACTTCAGGGAACTCTTCACCCCAAATCTCCCGTGGTCCCTGGGCCCCTGAATCTGGGGGGTCCTAAGCTTCTCTCTCCCCCAACGCCCCACACTCCCTCCCTCGAGCCCCATTCGCACATGTGCACACACTCTGCCACTCTCCGCCCCAGTCCCCAGTCGGCGGGTGATGGGCAACCCCTCCCCGGTGCCACAGTCCATCCATTCAAGCTCCCATGTCCCCGCCCTGGCACCACGCTGACTGCCGCTTCTCAGCTTCTCCACGTTGGGGTGTGCAGGTCCCCAACTGGGGCTCTTCGGCACTTCTGAACCTAAACGTCTGTTCCCAGCATGTGCACCGGCTGTGAGGGATACAGCGCAGGACACACCCCGCCATGGCCAGCCCCACCGCCCTCACCTGCCTCCTCCACTCAGCCCCAGCGCGCACCGTCACTAACGCGCATGATGGCCTGCTGGACTTGGTGCCGCTGGACGCGAGCGGCCCTCATCTCCTCCCCGGACACCTTGCTGCCTCTCCCTGCTGAGCCCCCAAACCTGCCCGGCTGGTTTCCCCTCAGCAGACGCCTCCCGGGCTCCTGCCCACGCCTCTCCCTGATGCTCGGAGGCTGGCACCGGCCCAGCACTCGGGTCTTGGGCTCTGTGTCCATCCACACAGCAGGGCCAGCAGAGCCTGACCCAGGGCTCAGCCATGTCTGCACCAGTGCGGCTCCCTCCCTGCAGGGGTCAGGAACTCACGGGCAGCTGAGGTCCAATTCCCTGAGTCAGACTCCCTGGGAGTGAGTGTCACACTGCACGGGGACGGGTGGTGATGGGGGTCGGAGAGATAGCACGGTGGGTAGAGCGCTTGCTTTGTACATGGCTGACCCAGGTCCATTCCCTTGAGCTACATTCCCCAGCCCCACAAAAGGTGTGTGTGTGGGAAGACGGTTGTGACTAGCGGGGGGTGGGGGGGTGTGGGGGAGGGCGAACTGTGATGGAGTTCAGAAACATAGAGGCATGTACAGGCCAGCAGATGCAAAACTGGACCAAATGTGACTTGTGAGGAAAGGAAACACCCAGAGGCTGCCTCAAGCTTCTCTGTGGAGGTCCAGAGGGAGCTGACCACGAAGCTCCGGTCACGCGTCCATGTCCCTCTCCTCTGCACAACGGCCGACTTCAACAGAACAATCGAAGCCTGTCAAAAAAATCACCCACTTGAGCCGTCCAAAGACTCTGTCATCCATAATGGGCCAAGGGCGCAGGCCCCGTCTGGCCCCACGTGAGTGCTGCTCTGGAGAGCGTCCTCTGGGGTCAGGCCAGCTTCCCCCACTTGAGCTGCAGCATAAAGGCATGACTAAAGCGAGTTGCTCAAGGTCCGCGAGGGTAACAGAAATGGTACGCGGTGATCTTTCCCAGGGCCACCCTGAGGCTTAACAGGACAAACCCTGCTTTCTCTCTCCACCACTTGCACAGCTGCTAATCAGCACAGCACTTTCCTGGCCGGGGAAAGGCTCTCGAAGCTGGTCGTGGTCTGTGCCCTTTCTCACTGCACCCGCTTCCACTCACCCGCCTTCTGGAAGCAGCCCCCAGAGCCCCACTGGCAAAGACAGGGTCCTCACGCTTCCTTTGCACTGACTTGGCCAGACTTCCTGCTAAGGGACGGGGTGAGCTTTAGCCCGATCACTGGGCCCGGAGCAACACTCCAATCCTGCAGTTCCTTCTTTCCACTCCGTGAGCCGGGGCCTTCTCTGCACTCACTGCTCGTTGATGCATCTCTACCCACCTCATCCTCTCCTCTGCAAGGCTCAAAGCGACTGGGACTCACGCACATGGATCAAGACCATGTGGCCAAGGAAAACTGGCTCTGGAATCCTGACTGCTAAATGTGACCCCTAGGTCAGCCTTACCCGGGAAGGGCCAGAAGCGCAGACCCCCAGGCCCCATTCCAGACCTACTTGGTCAGAAAGTGCATTTTAACAAGAATACCAGGGATGTGACAAGGGTAAACTTTGAATCTCCAAGCCAGCCGGCGCTAAGTGCAGATCTTGGCAAGCACCTGAGCAAGAGTCAGACTGTGTGATACTGAATGTGGAAACACTTTAAAAACCATGAAGGGGCAAGAACACCCAACTCGACTTCTAACTTCCAAGAGAGGACACCGCACAATCCTCAAACTCAGCGAGGTCACTGACCACTGCCCCAATCCTCAGTCGGGTCCCTGAACCCCCTGGGCACCCGCTGCCTCTGTCCAGAGGCAACCCTGCTTCCTCCATGGGTCTCCGGATGGAGACTTTTGATTACAATCTGCACCTCCCCTCACAGGCTGTCTTCAGCCAGTGTCAGGGAGCAGGCTCTGTCCTCTACACCATGAACCACAGAGCTTGGCATGGAGTGGGCTCAGGGGACCAAGTGTCTATGGTACAAATAATCCAAATGGGGGCCTAGTAGATGACCTCAGGGTTACTTAGGTCCTCTGGTAAACCAGAAAACACACACGCACACACGTGCTGTCTATAGAACGAAACGCTGTGTGATGCCCTGGCTTGATAGAACTTCTGCATCTGGGTCAGGAAGAGATGCTGAGGGCCTGTGCTCAGCTCTGCCCACGCCCCTCGCGGTCTGCCCTCTGGCCTCCTGCCGGTACCAGGCTGCTCCATCAGAAACATCTAGGACAGAAGCCAAGTACCTTCCGGGGGGTGGGGTGGGGGGGGAGGAAAGCAGGTAACCAAGTATACGATGTGAGGCCACAGACCCTCTGGCCCTTGTCGCCTACTCACCCTTCAAGGCAGTCAAATCCTTACAAGTCACATGCTGGCCAGCGGAGAGCAGCCTCAGGCGGAGTCTCCTTCAGAGCCAGAAGGCAGACATCCAGCCTGGGAGCACAGGAGACGCTGAGTAACCTGTCCACCTTGAGAAAGTGAGCTTAAGTTTCCCAACGGCGGCCTGGACATGCACTGCCCCAAACGTGACTTGCAGATTGCCAGTGGCCCTAAAACCTTGACGGAACAATAGCAAAACAACTTTCCCGGGAACACTCAGACACCACTCTCTGTCTTCACTGCACAGAGAACTGTGCTCCAGATGCAGGAGAGCACTCAACGCTGACTGGTTCCATGCCTCTGGGGTGCTGCTCACACCTACGCCGCCATGCAGAGGTGCCCACGGCTCTGGCAGCTCACGTTGTTCTTCACCGCCAGTCTCAGGTAAAGACAATTTCATTCCAAAACACCGTGAAACAGGAACAGAAAGCATCTGCTCAACTTTTACCAAATCTGTCCCTTAGTGTACTCGGAACAGTAAGCACAAGTGCACGTCACTAGTGGGTCCCATACCAGCACGCCTGTGCTCTCTCTGAACAGAGAGACAGGGGCTCTCGGTACAGGAAACGGCCAGCGGCTTTGGTTACCAATGGTCAAATCTGGTCTTTGAGGGGAACACAGCTGTGTGCCTGCTGGAGAGCTCTGCGCTACCCCAAAGCGGGTGGTTTGCTTTGTGGGAAGGGGGCCATACCTGGTGGTGCTCAGGACTGACTCCTGGCTCTGCACTCAGGGACCAGTCCTGGTGGGGTTAAGAGGACCATATAGGACGCCGGGGATCGAACCAGCGCATGCAGGGCAAACGTCCTACTGCCCTGCAAGCTGTATTATCACTCTGGCCCCATTGGATGGGTTTTTTAAATAAACAGGGACGCGAATATAATTTCTCCACACCACAAAATAGGAACACTGGCAAGATCTGCTGACTCAGTGAACTAAGTTCCTGAATGATGTGTGAAATATTAGTGGGCCAGGGCTCCAAGGACTGGAGTGCACAGGCAGAAGCCCTGTGTTCCAAGCCAGAGCAGCCCTGAACACTGGGGAGGGGGAAGAAAAGGAGGAGGAGGATGAGGAAAGAAACAAAGACAGAAGGGCGGGAAAGAGGGAGGGAGGGAGGGAGGAAGGAAGGAAGGAAAGAAACAAAGAAGACAGAAGGGCGGGAAAGAGGGAAGGAGGGAGGAAGGAAGGAAGGAAGGAGGAAGGAAGGAAGGAACAAAATGAGGGAGGGAGAGAAGGAAGTAAGCAAGCAGGGATGAAGGAGGGTAGACAGCCAGACAGAAGGCAGACGGTGGGCATTAAGGGACAACCCTGCAGAGCTGCAGGTTTCTCAGAAGTATCCGACTCGCCACTTGTCCAGAGCTGGTGCCATGGCACAGATGGACGCACAGGACTGAGAAGATGAGCAACTGCACTTTCTGCCTGAGCCTGGATTTCTTCATCTACTTCAACTAAACAACATATTGCAAGGAACTGGATATGGAAGCAGATGTCTTTTATTTAAGCCTCATACATTTAAAGACATTTGCCAAAATGTAAATATTGCTACTCCTGCTACTAAATGTTTTGTTTCACAAAATATCTGTTTTTCATAAAATTGTCATTTGTGTTGACATGAAAATGGGATTAGCATTTTATTATAATTAGTTAATAAATATTTTTGTGAAATTCTGTTCTTCTATTATGACACCACTTGCTTCAGAGCCCACATAAACAGGAAGCTCCAGGTGTCCTTAATCATTTTTTAGTAGAAGGGTCCTGAGATCAAAAAGTGGTTTAGATTCCATCCTAAACCCATGTTTTTCAAAGCTTCCAAGTATGTGAACCAACTTCCAAAAGTATGTGAATTAACTGTAGGAGGCAGTTACTAGTAGTTACCAATTCCCACCATCGTCACCGTTTCTTCACATACAACACTGTCCTGCACAGAGAAGGGACAGAGTATGATTTGGTTAAACAGATTTAGAAGTGGGTTCCTGCAAGAACATGGTCTTGGTCCCAGTCATGCGAAGTCAATCTTGCTCTCTTCTCTCCTGGACTATGTAACGGGCCCCTGCTCTTGGATCACACCCAGAACATGTCCTCAACTGGGCCAGGAACTTTGCCTCCTCACAGATTTTGTCATGAGGAAGATCTGTCAAGTATTAGCTCCAAAGAGAGCGACAGTTCTGAGCGGCCTTTTTTTTCCCCCTGCTTTTTTTTGGTCACACCAGGCAATGCACAGGGGTTATTCCTGGCTCATGCACTCAAGAATTACTCCTGGCGGTGCTTGAGGGACCATATGGGATGCTGGGAATCGAATCCGGGTCGGCCGTGTGCAAGGCAAACGCACTACCTGCTGTGCTATTGCTCCAGCCCCGAGTGGCTTTTCTGGACAGGTCATGGCACACAAAAAGCAGATGGAAAAAATCGTTCACATCCTTGCGGCCTGCATGCTGCCAAGAAACCTAGCCAAGAGGCTATCTGTCCTGCCCACGGCCACAGGGACCTACGTCTCGCAGCAAGGCAGCCTCCTCCCTCGCTCCCATCCACACCTTCAGGAAACACAAACACGGTGCAGACGATGGAGGGGCTGTAGCCTGTCCGCTTCATCTGTGCCACATGCGCTCGCCTCGCCACCAGCACAGACAAGAAGTTGCAGCCAGGAAGAGCAGCCTGAGCCACCTGCTTCCTACCCGAGAGTCAGGGCTGGCCCTTGCTCAGGGCAGCCCCTCGGCCTCCATGCAGGGCCACCCGTGAAACACCTCTTGGCCTGCCCTTGTCTATGCCTCATGCCTTTCCAGCACCCCGGAAGGCCCCTCCACCAAGCCCTTCAGCTGCGTCCACTGGCAGGGCTACGATAGCAACAGGAAACTGAAGGCTGTTTCTCTCACAGTGCCCTTGACCTCTTATGGCCACGGCCGCTGCTGTTCACGTTGTGTCTGAGCAGCACAGCCTGGCCAGGACTAAAGTGCCTGCCCTCCTGGGTACCCCTCCTGTACCTACTCTGGGTACTAACGGTCTGGTGGTCCAGAGGCTCCCAGACAGCCAGTCTCTTCAGCACGACTCTTGACCCCTGAGAGAGCAACTGGGGATGCACCCCCCGCTTCCACCCCGTGCTTTGCCACTTTGTCCCCTGAAACGGAGTCACAGAGCGCTGTTCTCCGCTGTCCTGGGAAAACTGCTCTTCAGGGGACTTGGTTCAATGACTCGTAAGAGAGAAAAACAGAAAAAGCGAAGAAGCCATTGCTGAGTATCCCTTAACCAAAACCCGCCACAAAGACTGAAATCTGGCTGGGAGGAGGACAAGGATGGTGGGAAGGATGCCCAGTTTCTGCACCTGTCATCAAGGTGAGAGGGTGACACAGGACCACTCTCTCTGCCAGGAATGACACAGTGGGGTGGGGCCTGGCTCTACCTCTTGCTCTGTGACTGCGGCTGAAGGCAGACTGATCTGTAAAGAGATGGGAATAATGTCCTCACCGCTTGGCTGTGATAATTAAAGATAATAAATATGAAAGTACCTATCAGAGTGCCCACAGCATAGCTGAGACTCCGTAAATATGCGTTTGCCTATTTGCCCAATTTTAATTAGGGCATGACACATTCACGCGCTTGCCAAGAGCGGCATTTCACAAGGAAGAGGCTTCCGGGACCAATGATCTCCCTCCCTGTAATTAGGGCTCTTCTGTTCAAAGTCAAACGCTGCTTTCTTTCCTCCCGTCTCCTGCACCTCCGGTCTGCCCAGAGCTTCCTCCCCGACCCCTCTCGCGCAGGGCTCAGGGACCATTCATCTGACTTCAGACTCTCCTCCACTTCCCAGTTGGATACAACGCACAGAAACGCCTAGTGACAACACAGTTCCAACTGGCTTCCACGATGGCCCCACATACAAGGGGTTCATAAGCTTATCATATGTGTCTAGTAAATGTGTAACATGTAGGCATTAAGAATCATCACTGGGTTGGAGAGAATACAGCAAGTACCTTAGGTAGTAGCCTACCTAAGGGGGTAGGGCGCTTATCTTAACTCCAACTGACCCCCAGTTCCAAACCCTGGCACTCCACATGGTCCCCTGAGCATCTCCAGAAGTGATCCATGAGCACAGAAGCAGGAGAAAGCCCTGAGCATTCCAGCAACCCAGGAGTGGCCCAGCTCCCTTCCTAAACAGGAGAATCATGGGGGCTGGAGCAATAGCACAGTGGGTAGGGCGTTTGCCTTGCATGCAGCCGACCTAGGTTCGATTCCCAGCATCCCATATGGTTCCCTGAGCACCGCCAGGAGTAACTCCTGTGCATCGCCGGGTGTGACCTAAAAATCAAAAAAAAAAAAAAAAGAAAAAAAACACAAAACAAAAAAACCCCAGGAGAATCATAACTTCGTGTAGAATACTGGACATGGTCAAAATTCGTAAGTTCAAATCATCGATCTGACAGAATAGCTGCGACCACAGGCCACTCATTCCCATGGCCTCTGTTCTGTTTACTGGTACATAAAACAGCCTTGCCTGGTCATCAAGCGAAAACAATCTCACACTCACTGCAAATTAGGGATGAGCCAGCATCCCAGTTTTCATTCTCACACTGGGTGGGGGCACTGAAAAGGAACTTAGGCCTTTCAGGACAGTCAGGACCCTGGGAGGGAGTACAAAGGAGCTGCAGCAAGCAACTGGCCTGCTTGTGGTCTCCACCCAGACTTGGTCCATTTGACAAGCCTCGGCAGGGCAGGAGACAAAGGTGAGGGCCGATGCGCTCTTGGCTCCTGCTGGGCCTGACCCTCTCTCAGCGGCAAGAAAGGCCCAAGCTTGGAAGTTGCAGTGTGTCAGAGGGCAGGAGGGAGGGGAGACCCCAAGCCCCAGCCCCATCTCACAAGGCCAACAGGGATGGAGGCATGGTTTTCCCTGTTTCCCAGCTGTGTGTGGAAAAAATGTGTAGTTTTACTACGTACCTAAATCACAGAGTTCCAGGGCTATGGGCTCGATTAGTGTTTTCATTTCAGAAAAAAACTAAATAAAGAGAACAAATACCTCGCCTATCTACGATCCATGTTCTCCTCTTGGGTTGAACCGAAGAGGGGAGGAAATCACCATGAACGCTTAAAAGAAAATCAAGAGGAAACAATGCTTGGAACAGAGACTGATGGTGGTATTTGCCCAGAGACGACGTAAATCCATAATCTCCAGGTAAGAGGATCTTCAGGAAGTTATACTTAAGGTGTCATTCAGGCTTAAGGGAAAGAGAACCAGAAACTAAGGGACGACCCAACTCAGCTTTCTTAAAGGTTTGCTATCGTGGCAAAGACAGGAAGTGTAGGCAAGAAAATGGAGGGTCTGGCTGGGACATAGGCCTGGCTGACCACAGGTCTCCATGGAGAGGAGAACAAGATGCTGCTGCTGTCCTCAGCGCTGGGAGGCAGCCCCAAATTGGGGGCACTCCAACCCCACAGGGCATCGCTGGAGGAAAGCATGAGGGGGCGGAAGCAAGGGGGACTCTTCCTCACTGAACCCCAAGGGCACAAGCTTACAGCACCCAACAGAACCTTCCTGAAGAGAGTCGCTATGAGGGATGATGTGGCCACAGGCAACACTCCCACAGCTGCAGAGAGGCAGTGTCTGCAGTGGGCACAGGCGGCAGAAGGGGCCCTGCGGGGATTCCAGATCTGGGTTCATGCTGACGAACGAGGGAAGACACGGGCAGCCAACTCACTCCCGGGGTCTGTATCAAAATATGGGATTCGAGGCATGCAGTCAAAGAGGTGAGGAAGCCTGAGATCCTGAGAGGGAAGGCGGGGGAGTTTGCACCAGGTACAGGAGCCCAGGTACAGGGCTGTGCTGGGAAGGCCCTGCAATCCCGAGAGCAGGAAGGACAGACTGGGCTTGGCGGGCAGGGTCCCACTTGGGTGCTCCCCCTTTCTAAGGAGCAAAGAGCAGAGTACGCCATGGAAGGTTACCTTACAAGGTACTCAAGCACCCAAAAGGCTGATACTGGAGGCGCCCCTAAAACCAAGCTGCAGGAGTTTGGACTAATGGACGGTTACTGTCGTCCCCTCACTCACTCCGGACACAAGGAACTAGGAATCAGACTGCTGCCATGTTTATACCCGATGCAGTGTTCATTTTGCAATTCTGCCAATGTGAGGACAATACTGTTACTGTATGACTCCCCAGAATTTGGAGGAAAAGGAAATATGGGCATGATATGAAATAATAACGATCCAACTTCAACAAGAGCTATCAGAAGCAGCTGTATCATTTTCAGCAAAATGACTGACTTGAGGAATAGAATTTTATCCTGAACAAACCTGAAATATCACAGGAAGGAAATGGAAAAGTGAAAATACCTTCAATATATGTAGGGTCTTAGTTTCTCTACAGGAACTGAGGTGACGAGGAACAAAGGCTGCTAATAGAATCTATTTAAGGGCAGGAAGACATCATGAAATCAGGGCCCGATGCTCGCCCCTGCCAGTTCAAGTGCCTGCTGGCCACAGAGGATGTGCCTTGAAGAGGGTCCAGGCCCCCTAGTCAATGTGGCCTCTCCCCCTATTAATGCCCATGAGACCCAGGGTGGACTCCTCAGCCAGACCCTCACAGTGACCTCCAACAGTACCAACCAAGCCAAACCCCCAGCTGCTCACTCTCAGAACTCTGACCCTACTGAGAACGAGCTGACAGGCCATGGGCTGGAGGCTGGGCCACCCAGGACCTGGACAGGCCAGGTAGGAGCAAGGCAAACCAGAATCCTGAGGAAGTGCATCATTAGAGATGATGGAACAAGCAAACAGTGCACCAGAGGGGAGGCAGAAAAGAGAGCAGGCCACATCCACGGCCTGACTGAGCTGCCCGGCCCACATGCAGTCTCTGACACATGCCATTCTTCAGATGGTCTGAAGGAAGCACTGCTCTTGGCTACAAAAGACCCTTCAGAGTTCCTTCAGCCCCCGTCCCTCTCCCCAGCCCAGTCTCCACCCAGGCTGCTGACAGACCCGTTCTGACAACTACCACCTCACTCAACCTGTGGGCTCTGCCCTGGCCTTCTCCCCTGTTCCCCGCTTACATCTCTGCAATGCTCTCCCATCCAGCCTGTCCTAGGCGCCCATCCTTTGGCAGTTCTGTTGCCTCCAGAGGGCGCTCCAACACTTGCCGGGGAACCTTCTGCCAGCAGTCCTGCAGTATCAGATCTTGAATTGCATTTCACCATGGGTTACCTCCTTTAGTTGCATCGTGAGCCGCGGTACGACTGGCTCCCTGATTCGACACTTCTAAGCCTAGCATAAGACAGAGCTGTGGTAATCGCTTACTGAAATCCCAGCCGAGAAACCGGACTCATGTCTGCTAGGCCCTTTGAATCACTAAAGTATTCGAAACCCCCATGAAGCTTAATTCCACACCCATGTGTTTGAGTGCACATGTTAAAGTAATCCTGAAAGCCAGAGGGAATAATGGGGTCGACTGTTCAGAAGGTAAAGGGTCCAGGTCCCTTCCTGTAGGAGTTTATTGTTACTGTCTCTGGGGGAGAAGCTCACTGAAGCTACACAGGGGTGCCTCAGAAGGCCTGACACCCCATCACACGAGGTGCTAAAACATAAGCTGTGGCAATAGCTATGATAACTTTATAAAGTTACAAGGCTTGAAAAATAATCTACAATAATTTTACCAAATTTATTGTTTCAGCTGGAGGGATAGCACAGCGGGTAGGGCTTTTGCCTTGCACGCGGCCAATCCAGGTTTGATTCCTCTGTCCCTCTCGGAGAGCCTGGCAAGCTACCTGTGGCGTATTCAATATGCCAAAAACAGTAACAAGTCTCACAATGGAGACATTACTCGTGCTCACTCGACCAAATCGATGAACAACGGGAGGACAGTGCTACAGTGGTAATGTATCAGAGACATGGCACATTCCAAAGTTAGACTCGAGCGGGCACCAGTAACTTCTCACAACAAACTGTGAGACTTGTTACTGTTTTTGGCATATTGAATACGTCATAGGGAGCTTGCCAGGCTTTGCCGTGCGGGCGAGATAAGGACAGAAATACATTGGTGCTGAAAAGCAATTAAAAAATTTGCTTTAAAAAAATTAACCTTTGGGGCTGGCTTGCCTTGCATGTGGAAGATCTGGGTTCAATCCATAGCAAAACACAGTTCACATACACATACACACACACAAAAAGATCAAACTTGGAATGGTTCTCATAGACCTACTCCACAGTTAAATTCCACTGAAAATCTCTCTCCAACTTCTATATAAATGACTATGCACCAAAGGCATGCATTATCCACTGAGTGAGTCTTCCTCTTGGATTAACTCTAACACTTTAAATCAGTGGTTTCAACCTTTTTCTACTTGCGAATCAGCATCAGACCTGATGTTGATTCGCAAGAATAAACTGGTCTCAGAGCTCATTTTCAGCTGTCAAAGAGCTGAAATGTCTCCAATCTGCCTCTCATCACATTGGAAGCCATCAACACTACTGCTGCCGCACAAGAGCTCAGATACCCTGAAAAGGTGGGTGTGCTTCTGCAGACCCACCCGCAGCAGGTGCGTAGGACCCCTGAGCAAGGGTGGAGTGAGCTGCCCCAGGGGCTCTGCAGGCACTAGCAGCCCAGCTGAGGAAGCCCTCAGATGCCCAGGAGCTGCTCGGAAACTCCCGGCGGGCCACATCAAGTGGAGTTTCTTTCAAGTAAGGTTTGTACCTGGCCAGGCAGCCTCACTCCCTCTCCTTCAGCTTCTCTGACACGCCCACACTTGGCCCTGCTCCAGGCTTTCTGCCTGGTGCCCTCTTCCCTGCTCCCACAGCTTAAGGCCTGCCCGGAGTGATCTCAACTCTGTCTGAGACCCTGCCCACTCCCATACCTAAGCCCGGTGGGAGGTGGGAAGGCAGTTAGGTGATGACGGTGCTGCCACCCTAGAGAGCTCCCTCTCCTTCCCGGGTCTCGGCAGCGCACAGCCTACTTGCAACTTGGCCTTGGGCTTCCGACCCTGCACCATGAGGGACTGCTGTGTTTGGGAGTCTGTCACAGTCTGAACAGAGGGCCACCAGGTCCAGCACTGCCACTAGGACTTTATCCTGGTCTGCTCCTATGTGCAGGAACCAGTTCAGTGACAGCAATCACAACAATCAGACAACAGGGTGCTCAGATTCTTTGTTGCTGTTGTTCAGAGCAGGTGTCCTGGGGATAAACTGAGGTTGGCCACAGGCAGGCAAGTGCTGCTGGCCTTTCCTACCTCTCCAGCTGATGCTTAGCATTCTTAGCGAATCCTCCACACCTGCTCAGAGAGGCAGTCTCTCGTCCTGTGGACTTTGAAGAAGCACATGCAGTTTTTTTACTCCAGGAGAAAGACGCTAAGTCCATTCTAAAGCAGATGTATGTTCCCCAACCTTCAACAGTTTAGAGATCTGAATTCTGTTTCAGGAACGAATCTGAGCCCAGCACGTGGCCTGGGTAAAAGCTTTCCTTTCATCAGAACAAAGCACTTCCTGCAAACCCTTTCAGAAGAACCTCCGTGTCCTACAATCTCTTTGCACTGTGTCCCAACTGACTGTCATCTTCTCACTGAACCCACTACAGCAGAGTGTGAGTCCCTCAACAGTCAACTAACATTCTCTCCTAATGTGTCCTGTCGGCTGTAAGTTGGGAACGGTCCTGACTGACTCCAGTCTGGCCTCTCCCTAAGCCATAAACTCTCCCACATCATCATTCTAAAATGAAGACTGGACTGGTTCTCTTAACTTTCAATGTTATTCCCAAATTTGTTCATCTGGCTTTTAACCCCAACAATACCAGCCATCTGTCTCCAACGCGCCCCCTCCCATCCCACCCCATTTCCTTGCTCACCACTTCCCACCTGCAGAAGGTTACGCCTAACTTTCCCTAACTGCCCAGGTCTGGCTTGCCCCTCTCCTCACGCCTCATCCTCTGACCCTGTTTCCTTCCCTGAGTGTTCAAGCACGTTTCTGCTGCCCTTCAGAGCAGGTACACAGCAATGCTGGACGAGCAAACAAACCCATACCTCACTGTGGGTGCGTTCCTCAGTCCCACCTACGCTGCGCGCCCTAGAGCTCAGCCCCACTCTGGCTGAACTACATGCCACAGCCCGAACCACAGCCAGGCTCTCTGGCCTTCTGCGCTGAGTCCAAGGCACTCGGTTAAACAGAGACCAAGCAGAAACTAGAGGAGGCATTAGCATGCACATGGCCGACCTGGGTTCAATCCCCAGCACTCCATGTGGTCCCTCAAAACACCGCCATAAGTGATTCCTGAGTCCAGAACCAGGAGTACCCCTGAGCATTGCTGGGTGTCACTCCCCAAAATAAATAAATTTGTTAAATGCAGCTGTGTGTCACCACAACTGTGTGTTAGAAACACGGCTACTTGACAATTAAAAAGTCAAACTCGGGGCCAGAGTGATAGTAGAGCGGGGAGGGTATTTGCCTTGCATACGGCCGACCTGTGTTCGATTCCCGGCATCCCATATGGCCCCTGAGCACTGCCAAGTCTTATTCCTTAGTGCAGACCAGAAGTAACCTGAGCATCGCCGGTGTGATCCCCAAAAGAAAGAGAAAAAATCAAACTAAAAAGCTCTGTGGCTCATGCACTTATTAAGTTTCTGCATTTATTCTACAGACATAAAATGAGAAACTTGAATTTTTCCCTGCACACTGTTAAGTAATTTTCCTTCAAATATTGGAACAAAATTGAAACACCCCAAGCACATCACTCAAAAACAAAACAAAACATAAAACCTCTTTAGATTTTTGTTTTCTTTTGCCACACCTGGTAATCTCAGGGGTAATTCCTGGTTTCAAACTCAGAAATTACTTCTGGTGGTGCTCAAAGACCCTATGGGATGCTGAGGATAGAACCTGGGTTGGCTGTGTGCAAGGCAAACACTACCTACAGTACTCTCGCTCTAGTCCCTAGATATGGTTTTAAAGTATACACTGGCTGGAGCAATAGCACAGCAGATAGTGCGTTTGCCTTGCACGCAGCCAACCTGGCCAACCCAGGTTTGATTTCTTTGCCCCTCTCGGAGAGCCTGGCAAGCTACCAAGAGTATCTCACCCGCATGGCAAAGTCTGGCAAACTACCCATGATGTATTCGATATGCCAGAGTAACAAGTCTCACAATGGAGACGTTACTGGGCCCGCTCGAGCAAATGGATGAACAACGGGAGGACAGTGACAATGAATATATGATAGGGCAAGTCTATTTATAAAAGTATATACAGAGGGGCTGGAGTGATAGCACAGCAGGTAGGGCGTTTTCCTTGCACGCAGCCGATCCGGGTTCGATTCCCAGCATCCCATATGGTCCCCTGAGCACCGCCAGGAGTAATTCTTGAGTGCATGAGCCAGGAGTAACCCCTGTGCGTCGCTGGGTGTGACTCAAAAAGCAAAAACAAACAAACAAAAAGTATATACAGAGCTGGAGCAATAGCACAGCTATTCACAGTTCGCCTTGCACACAGTCAACCCGGGTTCGATTCCCAGCATCTCATATGGTCCCCGAGCACCGCCAGGAGTAATTCCTGAGTGCAGAGTCAGGAGTAACCCCTGAGCATCGCCGGGTGTGACCCAAAAGGCAAAAATAAAAATAATAAAAGTATATACATCTATTAACTATGGAGCTAACCTAGGCCTCATTATCTTTTATTTATTCATTATCAGGTTTGATTTCTTTGCCCCTCTCGAAGAGCCCGGCAAGCTACCGAGAGTATCTCGCCCGCACGGCAGAGCCTGGCAAGCTCCCCATGACGTATTCGATATGCCAAACACAGTAACAACAAAGTCTCCAATGGAGAGACTGGGCCCTCTCGAGCAAATCGATGATCGACGGGAGGGCCTTTACTTTACTTTTTACTTATTCATTTATTTAATTAGTGAAACTCCATGAGGTTCAGTTGTAGACTTACAAACTTTTGTGCTTGGGTTTCAGTTATACAATGATCAAGTACCCATCCCTCCACCAGTACTCATTATCTTTTAAACATTAAATGTTCCATTATAATGTAAAAAGTAAAATCTTGGGAAATATTAAAAGTTACTTACTCTTCTTTCTTTTTGGTTTTTGGGCCATACCCAGCTGTGCTCAGGGATCACTCCTGGCAGTTCGTAGGGAACCATACTGATGCGTGGGATGAACCCAATCTGCTGCGTGCAAGGAAAATTGTACTATCACTCCAACCTCCTCAGAAAGTTACTTTTTAAAGTCACTTAACTTCCTACCACTCAAAGTCCACAATTTATTATTTATTCAGTGCAGGGACCAAATGCAGGGCCTCACACATGTCCAGCAAATGCTCTACAACTGAGCTGCATGCCCCAGGCCTAAAGTTCACAATTTTTAATATTCTAAACCTAATTTCTTCCAGATATTTTCCCATTACAGGCTATTCTGGAGGGTTGCTGGGATTTACATTTATGAGTTTCAATCAGGTGTGCAGTTTTATATCCTAATTTCCTTCCACTTATCATTGCCAAAGCATTTTAACACTTTTTTCCTTTTAGACACTTCAATAGCAATATAGTATGCCCGGCAGACATAACTACTGTGACCTTGGAAACAATTCTGCAGGGCAGAGAAATGGCTCAGCGGCAGAGCTCTCACATATGTTGCGCTTTGGGTTTGATTCTCAGCACCATAAATAAATAAATATCAAAGGAAAACTAATTCTGCATAGGGTGAAGAATGCAATTAAATAAGTCCCTTGAGCGGTTTTTAGACAAATGGCACATCAAGAACTATGAATACTTTTTAGGCTCTTGATAAACTAGCCATGGTAACAGCGTGACACTTCTACCACATTCTCCTAGGAGAAAGAAAAAAAAAACCCGATGCCTTTATTAAACTGAGAGAAACTGTAACACCTCAATAACAAAAGTAAGCTGAAAAGATAGGTAAGGAACTTTCCTTGGCACACCTAACTCCAGTTTGGTCCTTGGTACCAATAAGATCCAGCAGTGACCAAGCGCAGAGCCAGGAATAAGCCCTGAACACTGCCAAGCGTGGCCCTAAAACACACACACACAAAACAAACCAGTCCCACTATGGGCTTCCCCCACTAGTCATGAGTTCTTTGAATGCTTTTAGATCCTTTTCCATTCTTATTCAGAACACACACACTTTTGTACCTTACAAGTAGAATTAAACTAGTTCAATAATATATTCCAGACACCAACTCGGGATACATCAACACATACAAATCAATCTTTTTCTTATTTAAAAAAAGAAAAATCGATCGCTTTTAAAAAGCTACATAACACTCCAGAAGTACTAGAAATTTGTTCACCTTTTCCTCAAAGTGAGGGGACAATGGACTTTGTCTCAACCAGTCTGTCCTCCTAAGAGACAAACTGTCAAGCGTATGAGCTTCATCAAAGCACCCATTATTTTGATTGAAGCAGCATTATCTGAAAAGTTGGAGCCAATTCTATGCTCCCAATAATGAGGTGCATTTTCCTTTGCACCCTTGGCTGTCTTTTTAATTTCTGATAGCTCCCTGAAGGAAACTATTCAGAATTATTTTTAATTCTAATCAGTGAGTTTGAGTTCCTTTTCAATGCTGACTTTCACTTGTGTGAATTATTCATAACCTTCATTTCTTAATTGTGTCAATTCTGTTAATCCTTTATCTGTTTATGTTACTTTTCCATCAGCTTGTAATAACTGGAAGGGTGTGGAGGTTAAGCACTCCTAACAGTGCTCAGTTTACTCCTGGCTCTGCGCTCAGGCACTCCTGGGGAGGGGGGTTCAAGAGACCATATTTGGTGTTGGGAGCCAACCCTGGGTTGGTCACATAGCAAGGGAAGTGTTCTAACTGCTGTCCTATCTTTCCAGTCCCACCTTGTATTTGATATGTCAGAAATATCAAATATAACCAATGATGTATTATATAAATATATGCCTCTTGGAGAGCCCGGCAAACTCCCTGTGACGTATTTGATATGCCAAATACAGTAACGACAACTGGTTTCATTCCCCTGACCCTAAAAGAGCCTCCAATCGTTGGGAAAGACGAGTAAGGAGAGGCTGCTAAAATCTCAGGGCTGGGAGGAATAGAGACATTACTGGCACCTGCTCGAGTTAATTCGACGATCAATGGGATGACAGTGACAGTGATACAGTGATCCAATGATAAAACTTTTCAAGCATTTAGATTTTGGTCTTACCTAAATGCTCTAGCCAAACCACCCATTTCTCACATTTTTTTCCTAATACTTTATGTATTTTTTATTTCTCGAACCCAAATTAAAGTCATTTTGAACATGGGGATGTTGCATCCCTCTTAGCCATTTACAGTACATTGTATGGTCATTTGATCAAATGACCAACTTTATAGAAAACTCTTATAAGCAAGTCTCAGACTAGGGTTCACTGTTCTGTACGCTGTCTACTCTGCTTCTCCCCATTAATATCACTGCAGCACTACAGTGAGTTTGTGTTTTGGGGCATGGATGGGGGGATGTTGAGGGGGTCTGACAGTGTTCAAGGAACAATTTGTGGTGTAAGGGATTGAAATGGTTGGTTGTGTGCAGACCGAAGTGCCTTGACCCTTGTCCTATCTCTTCTCCAGTCCTACAGTAGTTTTAACATCTGGAAAAGCAAATCTGCCATCATTTTCAACTCAGTAACTTCTAAGTAACTTCATGCTGTAGTTGCTTCCCCTCTCCATTTGCTTACTTCCTCTATAGTCTGAATCTTGATTTTCAATCATTTTTATGTAGGGAGGGGTTAGGCCACACTCAGTGGTGCCTGGGACCAAACCTGGGTCAACTGCAAACTCCTGTCCAGCCCTCCCCGCTGTACTGTTTCCCAGCCTAAGTCTGCAATCTTGTCACCACATTACAAGTTCCTGGTTTCGGAACCCAAATCCCTCTTTGAATTAACTTGCGCATCACTATTTTTCCATTCGAAAAATTTCAGTCATTCTACCACATTTACTCCTCTGGAGGAATTATATTTTGGATTTGGAGGACACATCCAGCATTGCTGAGGGACCCATATGGGCCGACAGACTGAGCCCAGGTATGCACTCTAGCCCCATCGAGTTCTTAGGCGCATTTTAGAAATAATTTATCATGGGTATATAAAAAGATAAGTCCCACTAGAATATGAAAATTCTGACTTGCAGGGTACTTCAAACTTTGTAATGACCATAATGATTTGCCCCATTCAGAAACATGCGCCTATCTATTGATTTTTTTGGGGGGTCACACCTGGCGATGCACAGGGGTTACTCCTGGCTCATGCACTCAGGAATTACTCCTGGTAGTGCTCAGGGATGCTGGAAATCGAACCCGGGTTGGCCACGTGCAAGGCAAACGCCCTACCCACTGTGCCATCACTCCAGCCCCAACATGCGCCTATCTACTTAGGTGAACTTTTGAATTCTTTGGATAAGGGATTTTACCCTTCTTCACAAATATTTTCACTGTCACTCTCCTCCCATTCAGTAATGTGTCCATTGGAAACTTTGGTGTTACTGTGTTTGGCATATCGAATAGTCACAGGGAGCTTGTCAGGCTTTGCTGTGCAGGCGAGATACTCAGTAGCTTGCCAGGCTCTCCGAGAGGGGAGGAGGAATCGAACTCGGGTTGGCAATGTTGGCTGCGTGCAAGGCAAATGTCCTACCACTGTGCTATCGCTCCAGCCAAATACTTTATTTATGCTTTATTCTGAACTATCTCATTTTACTGTTTTCGAAAATACTTATTTTTTGGTAAGAGTAATTACTATTATGTATCAGTGAGATTATACATTGTTCTAAATGTTTAAGAAATTCTATTTCTAGTCAATGGGTTGATGCATATCCAGCTGTTGGTGGAGTTTATCTTCCTCACTGACCTGGAAGGTCTTTAAATGCTGAACGTGATAACTCTTTACTTGTACTTGTGACAAAGATTCTCCTCCCTTTCAGTTTTAGCCACTGGGTCTTATTTTCCCTTTTTCCTTAAACATCTTGTATATTTTTAAGTAGTACTGTCCTCCCATTGTTCATCAATTTGCTCGAATGGGCACCACTAACATCTCCATTGTGAGGCTTGTTGTTACTGTTTTTGGCATATCAAATACGCCACAGGGTGTTGCCAGGCCTTGCCCTGTGGGGGCGGGGGGGATACGCTCAGTAGCTTGCTGGGCTCTTTAAGAGGGACAGAGGAATCAAACCTGGGTCGGCCACATGCAAGGCAAACGCCCTACCCACTGTGCTAGAATAGATTTGAGTGCCACAGAGGTGCTGGGACTTTCTTTCCCATGTAACACCTGCTCAATGGGTATTTTTTCCTCATTTAAAAAGTTCCAGTCCAGGTATGTTTGAGTGTGGAGACCTTGCTCAACTGTCTCAACTACAGTGGCTTCTTCTCCCAGATGAGCCTTATTTCTCTCCGTATGTTCTTAGGATTTGGGATACTCATTACTTATCACATTCCCACGTCATTTGTATTTGGGTGCTGAAAAGGACTCAGTGAGGTGCAGACTCCAATGTCAGTATGGTGCAGACTTCAATGTCAGTACTTTTTAAGTCAATGGGACTCTATAAATGTCAGTACTTTTGTGACTCTTCAGTGTCAGTACTTTTTAAAGGAATGTGACTCTACAAAATATTAACGTGACCCAGTTCACTACCCATAATTATTTCATCCAGTTCATCCCCAAAACAGACATTTCCCCATAGTGTTTAAAATTGCATTCAGATATACAGCCAGACTTCCTGGTGATTTCATGGTCTCCATGAAGAGCCCTATCTCAATCGTGAGGGTGAGGGGTGAGGGGTAAGCACCACAACTGGGAGTGCTGCATGCAAAGTATATAACTCCAGTCTTCTGAGCCTTCTCCCTGACCTCTCAATCAGGTTATGGTTACACGGTTGTGTTTTGTGATCAGAGAATTTGGCTGGGTTTGGGTCTTGTTTCTCCTGCATTTTAGTTTCTGCTATTTGGTATTCAGAAAGCTATTAATTGTATAAATGCAGAGTGCCCTTAAATGCTCTAGGTGGAATGGCTTTTGCTGTTCTTCTCATTCTTGTAGTCCACAACATGCATGTACTTCCCTTCTCTTTATGTTAGATCCTCAGGTCACTCTTTATTACTCCTCAGAAAAATCTGTAAAAACCATGTTATAGAATATTCCAATTCTTTAATTTTGATGTTTTCCCATAAGATTAATGTAGAGTAAGTTTAACATTTGTATTTTTTTTCTGCAAAAGAAGCACCCTTTAAATTTTTACCTGTTTAGTTGGTAGCCCAATTCAATGGGCTCTCCAAAGGAAAGAGCTCTTGCTTCTAGAGAGAACTGTGAAATGGTATATGCAGTCTCCCCCACTTCAACTCTCCACCCCGCAACACCCCCACATCTCTGCATGCAGCAGCTGGAGAGGTTGTTTTAAATGCAAACCTTATTATGTCACCCCCTGCTTAAAACCTAACCCCTGTAATGGTTTCCCATTTCACGCAAGATGAAATAAAACATTCTTAACCTGCCCTACAAGACCAGACATGACCTGGCCCCCTGCCTGGCCACACTTCTCTCCACCTACTCCAATCTATTCCCAGCCACACTTTCAGTTCCAGGACTGGCCAAGCTTTTCCCCCTTCAGGGCCTTCCCACAGCCTCTCCCCAGGGTGGAAAATTATCCCCCACTTCATTCTATACTAACACCCACTCACTCAGCTCAAATCTTATTTTTGCAAAATGTCTTTCCCCAATCTAAAGTATGTTCCCCTTTTTACACTCTATATCGGGGCTTAACTTTCATTGCAGAAATCCAAGTTTGTGATTACACGTGTTGTTGTGGGGCAATAGTTAGTTTCTGATGACTGCCACAGATTATAAACTCAAAAAGACAAAGACAGGGGTCAGAACAATAGTACAGTGCAGGTAGGGAGGCTGCCTTGCACATGGCCTTCTTGGGTTTAATCCTTGGCCCACCCTGAACACCACCAGAGTGATTCCTGAGTGCAAAGCCAGGAATAAGTCCTGAGTACCACCAGGTGTGCTCCCAAAGCAAACAACAACAACAACAACAAAGAGCGGCTTATAAACTCAGAAAGACCAGAGACAAGGCTTAATTTGCTGACCACACTATAAACATTCAATCATTCCTGAATGGGGGAAAAAAGTTTCAAAAGTCCTAATTGAGTCTCATATATTAAAATGGTAATACCTCAACACTTAGTACTTAAATGAAACTTCCATTTTACCTGAAGGGCAGAACTAACCTAGTCTGCTATTGCCACTGGGGGGGGGGGAAAAAACCACACACAAATCCATATATAAATATACATCACTAGGTAACACTGAGATAGTTTTGTTTTACAGAGTGTCAGTTTTCCTGATACTTTATTCAACTTAAATCAGGCATGTGAAGCACTAGGGAAAATATATTTGGAAAATACTCTTTTAAGAAGGCTAATATATCAACATTACTTGACAAAAGTCATCATAACAAAACTACAAGTTAGAGAAGCACCCAAAACTGACAGTCACCAGTCTCATGATCTGTAATATAAGTACCTGGCCCAAGAGAATATATAAATTATATCGCCAATTCAAAAAAAAAATCCTCGTTGATCATGAGGCCTAGCGAAGCTACAATATGGTGTCCAAAGCACTCTCACACATACCGCTGAACTCGCGTAAGCAGAGCGAGAATTATCACCTTTTATAGAAAAGAACCCTGCCGCTTAGTGATGAAGTGTCCAGCAGGGTCGCAGGCCCGAGGAGTCAGGGCAGGAGGGGAGGGGGGGACGCCTCCCCAGGGTACCTTTTCTGGTCCCGGAGAACCCCCATCCTCAACGCCCACCTCCGCGACTGAGCGTCTGCGCTGCTGTCCAGGAGAACCACTCGCTCACATCTGGGGTTCAGGGTCCGAGGGGACCTCGAATGCCCAAGCACGCAGCCGGGCTCTAAGGGCCAGTCCCCGTTTCCCCGCCTCACAGGTACTCGCGGAACGACGCCACCCTGCCCACGCGTGAACTCTGAAGTACCTTAAAGGCGCCAGGCGCCTGGCAGCTGCTCTGTGGTCGCACCTGAGCCACCGGGACCACGCTTTCCGTTGGACACGGAAAAAAACGGGCCACTTTCCTCATCTAACTTCTACCTTAGCTGCTGGCATGGACCTGTGGGTGGGACAAGGTGCGTGCGGCTCTGCACGAGAGCGGGGATCGCGCGGAGGGACTCGGGCCACTGCAACGGCGCGGGGGGACAAGACGCGCCCGGGTCCTCCCACGGCCCTGACCGCCGCGCCGGCTGGGCCCCGGGGAGAAAAATACCTGGTCAGCCAAGTACCCGCGAGGCGCGCACGGGCCGGGCTCCTCCACGCGGGCCCCGGTCACAAAGGGGCCGAGTTTTGCGGGGGGGAAAGGAGCGGAGCCGGGGGCGGGGGGGCGGCAGGAGCGCGGCGGGCGTTCATCCGGGCGGGGACGGGGGGCGCGGCGGGCGCGCGCGCGGGGGGCGGCGCCGCGGCCGGTTACCTGCGCGAGGCTCCGGCCCGGGTCAGACAATGGAGGCGTCCGGCGGCGGCGGCGTCGCACGCGGGGGGCGCCGGGGGTCCCTCATGCCCCGCGCGCGCGCTTCCCGCCCGGCTCTGCAACACACAACGGCACGCCTGCAGCCGCCGCGCGCCCCGACCCCGCGCCGCTCCCCCGGCGCGGCCATTACCGCCTCTCCCGGGACCCGCCTGGACCGGCTCCAAGGCGCGGCCGCCGGCTCCCCCGGCCGGCCCGCGCCGACAACAATGGAGCGCGGCCCGGGAGTCCGGCTCCCGCGGGGCCCGCGCCCGCCGCCGGCCGCCATGGGCCCCCGCCCCCACCGCGCCCCGGGCCCGGCGCCAGGCGTCCGGCCGGGGCCTGCGTGGGGGGCCGGCCGCGGCGGGCAGCGCCTCTGACCTTCCTCCCCGGGGCGGCCGGCGCCGGCCGCGCTCGAGGCCCGGCCCGACTGACGGGTCGTCCTTCGCCGTCGCTCCGCGCCTCGGCGCCTCAGCCCCTCGGCGCCTCGCCCCCTCAGCGCCTCAGCGCCGCGGCGCCCCGCCGCCCGCCCCCCGCTCGGCCGCGGCGCCCGCTGGAAGCCCCGGGACGGAGCCGGCCGCCGGCCGCCGGCCGCGAACTCACTCCAAGTGCGCGCTGGAAGCGCCCCAGGCCGCGGGCTCCGCGCGCCGCGCCGCCCGCTCCTCGGGGGCCGCCTCACAGGTGCGCTCCGAGCCGCGCGCGCGCGCGCTCCGCACACCCAGACGCCTCCGGGGGCCAGCGCGCGTGCGCACCGCCCGGCCGGCCGCCCCGGGGAAGCGGGGGCCGCACGCATGCGCGCCGCGCGCCCGGCCGGCCCAGCCCGCCGGGTCCCCGCGCCCGGCGCGCGCCCCCGCGCCCGCCCCGCCCCGCCCGCCGCGTTACCGGGGCAACCGCAGTGCGGGCGCACCTGAGCCGGCGCCGCCGCGTCCCGCCGGCCGAGCCGCCCTTTCCCCCGGCCCCGCGCCCCGGCTCCGGCCCCGCCACCGCCGGGGGCGGGGGCGCCGCCACGTGAGTACCGCGCCGAGACCCCGGCCCGCCGCCGCCGCCGCCCCTCCGCCCGCCGCCGCTCCCGGCGTGCACCGCGCGGGCGCGCGGGTGGGGGCGCCGGGGCTGCGCGGGGCGGGCGGCGCCCACGGCCTGACTGACGGCCCGACTGACCTCCCGCGGCGGGCGGCCGGGCAGGGCCGGACCCGCCGCCCCGCCCCGCCCCTGGCCCGCCGCCGCCCGCCGCGCCGCCGCCCGCCGCCGCCGCCGCCGCCGCCGCCTGGAGCCGCGCGCCGCGCCCGCAGGTGAGGCCGCCGAGGCACCTGTCGCGGCGGGGCCGGGGACCCGCCGCGGCCTCGCGGGGGGACGCGCCGCATTACGGGGCGCGGCCGGCGTCGTCGGAGGTGAGGTGGGCGCGCCCGCCCCGGGACCCCCGCGCCGCGCGTCGTCCCCGGGCCTTTCTGCGAGCGCCGCCCGCCTCGGACCGCGCCCGCCCCGACCCCGCGCCGGCGCTGCGGGGGCTGCGGAGCCCGGGCTCGCCCGCCCCGCCGCTCCCGCCGCCCGAAAGCGGCTCCAACTCGGGCGCCCGGCCGAGCCGCATTGCCGGCGCCCGGCCCGGTCAGCTCGGGGCTGTCGCGGGCGGGACGGCCAGGGGCCCGGGGGCGGCCGCGCGCTGCGGTCTGGGCTGCAGAGCATCCTTCTGGGAACTGCAGCCTGCCGGGCTGTCGGGCTTCGCGTCCTGCGCATTGCCCCGAGCCAGCCGGGGCCAGGGAGCGAGCAAGCGAGCGTTGACGCGGTCGGCGCGGTCGTGGCGGGGATGAGAAACCCGAAATTTGTTTTCAAAAGCTTGGGTTGTGTCGTTGAACGGTTGCCCTTTGTTTTGCATCATCAAGAATTTTCCCTGTCAGAGTGGATTTAGGAAGGGGAACGATGCGAACATCGAGAGTGATTTTCACCACGTCTTGGGCTGAGCACATCTCCGTTGGCTAAACGTTGATCTTAGGCGAGATCCTTCGGCTTGCAGAAACACTACTGAACAATCATGAGGTAGTTTTTATTACTCTGCATCATCCACAATTAATAAATTTCTTTGAGATGCAAATAAAATCTAAAGTCCACGACAATTACTTGTGCATGTCAAAATTTTATAGTTGTACTGTACATCAGACAGGTTTCTAGGAAATTGGGGTAGGAGGGCTTATTAACGCTTTTAAAAACTCATTTCCCTGCCTGTATGGAGTGTTCATCTGGATTCTTGACTGTTTCATCTGTTATTCGTTGGAGAAATTCATTACAACATCCTTATTACCTAATTGGCAGACTGCATTTACAGCAGTACCAATGTCAATCTAATAGTGTTGATGCTTTTAAGAAATACCTTTTAGAGTCTGTGCCATTTTCTCAGATTATTGGCAGGAAAAGACAGGGACCTTTGCTTGTGTGTAGAACAAGGTCAGCCCTGAGTAGTTGCTAATGCACAGCGAGCCTCCAGCTTTATTAATGAAGACTCGCTGTGTCTGCTGAATTCAGTGCCCGTAGAGGTCAGCCCCTGTGTCTTTTCCTGCCCCTTTACCAGGGAGCAAGAAAGGACTGAGGCAGATCCTGCTTGCATCTAGCCTGGTGTGGACACTCATCTCCACAGTTCCACCTCGGCTGTTTAAAATTCAGGGATATTTGAGCAGGAACATAAATGTGTCCTTAGTTGTCCTCACATAATTGGGGGTCCGTATTTTGTGGTCGAGGGGTTTTAACCGTGTCATTCCTGAGTCCAGAAGAGGAAGGAGTCGTACTTACAGAAATACAGGTGGGTTTCACTTTGGTGCAGAGGCGAAGTGGCTTGTAACTGAGCCCCATCATGGGAGGGGAGGGGAGGGGCCACTCTTCCCTGTGCAGCCAGACCCCCGCCAGGCTGTCACGGGATGCCAAGTCACCCACAGCCGGTGAGCTCGGGGTCCCAACAACTGGACTGGAGGAGGTTGTCGTTCTTTTTTCCCTCCTGCTGTCTCCTGATGTCCCCAGACGCCCACCTGCGCCTCAGAATGTTTGCTGCTAGCAGCCAGCCTGATTCTAGCGGGATCCTGTGCCTGATTCGCAGCTGGGGCGTCCCGTGAGGGAGCAGTGCTGTCGGTGTTTTGTTTTCAGAGACTTGGGTCATAACTGATTTGTGTTTCTTTGGTTTCTGTTTTCTGTAATAAACATTTAATCGAGAAGAAAACTCTCCTTTTCTAAAGCAAGCAGAGGCATCTCTTAAACTCCTTGCAAACATAAAAATCATTCTTTCCAGACTGTCGTTTGTGAAGGTGAATAGATTTTCTTTTTTTTTTGACTGACTTTTTTTTTCTTTTTGGGTCACACCCGGCAATGCTCAGGGGTTACTCCTGGCTCTGCACTCAGGAATTACTCCTGGCGATGCTCAGGGGACCATATGGGATGCTGGGAATCGAACTCAGGTCGGCCGTGTACAAGACAAACGCCCTCCCCACTGTGCCCCTGACTGACTTTTTTAAAGCTACTTATTAATGGCTGATTGTTGTGCTGGCTCTGCATTTTAACTTCTGTTTGTCTCATTACTCAAACATGACTCAAATTTCACTGCAAAAAGTCCAGTCATAGCCACCTACAGTAAGTTCCAGTGGACCTTTTCCTGGTATATCTGCATTGACTTTGAAT
Source organism: Sorex fumeus (assembly GCF_029834395.1). Taxonomy (NCBI): domain Eukaryota; kingdom Metazoa; phylum Chordata; class Mammalia; order Eulipotyphla; family Soricidae; genus Sorex; species Sorex fumeus. The sequence goes on along the minus strand of NW_026606144.1, from coordinate 6,460,156 downwards.
ATGTGTTGGCAGCTGGAATAAAACTAGAAGTTGAATTAAAGTGGATAGATAAGATGGGTGAACTGGAGTTTTATGTTTAGGGACGGGAGAGGGTCCCATCTGCACTAGACTATTTAGGGAATGGGACTTTGTCAGGGACAGGAGTCCTCTTCCATCCACAGTCACAGCAGTTAGGTGACTGATCTGTCCCGATGGCGTAAGGGGGTCGGTGGCCTAGACCTGTCTGTGGCGGCAGCCCTGCGGACCCAGAACACCCATCAGTGCTTCCACACAAGGGTCCCTGCGGACCCAGAACACCCATCAGTGCTTCCACACAAGGGTCTGAGTGGAGTCTGCTGGGGATGGGACAGCTGAGTCACACCAGTGCTGTACTGCTCTCCCTGCTTTCAGAAGAGGCTGAATCTATTCTGGGTTCATGTCTCTGAGTGCTTTGTTTCTTATTTATGTGGCGGAGGGGGTTGGGCCACACCCAGCAGTACTCAGGGGTTACTCCTGGCTCTGTACTCAGGAATCTCCTGGTGAGGCTCAGGGACCTTATGGGGTGTCAGGGATTGAACCTGGGTTGGCCGCGTGCAGGTTAAGCACCCTCCTTGCTGTCTCTCTCTTACCCCTCTTATGTCATCTTTAAAATCACCTCTTTTGTTAGCAGATGAATTTCTCTCAGGCTTTTGTGCCTGTTATCCACCAGCTGAATTAGGGTGTGAGAATTTAAGACAGAGTCTCAAACTTTGAACGAAAGATGATACGTCAGGTATTTGTGTTTTATTTGTGAAGGGGTACCAAGCTTCAAATTCTGGGGGACAGAGTGATGGCACAGCAGGTAGGGCACTTGGGCATGGCTCCAAAACAAAAGCGAACAACAACAAAAGTTCAAGTTCTTCTTTCCAACAACAACAACAAAAAAGGAAATCTTACTAGTTTTTATTCTTAGAGAAAAATAAATCAGGTACTACTGGGGCCTGCTCGAGGCAATCGACGACTTGAAAAAGAGCAGGACGAGAGGCCTCCAGGAGATTAACACCCTGGCAGTGCCCGCCGCCACAGACAGGCAGTGTCCAGTGGCCCAGCCCGGGTCCATGAATACGTCACTAACACCCCAGTGTGCTAGCGGGGGACGGGGTGGTGGTTCGGACTGTTACCATGAAACAGACCCCCGTGACGCGTCTGTCCGAATTGTCTGTACTTGTGGTTGCTGGAAAGAGGCTTGGAGGCGCTGTTCTAGGAGATTCCCCATGAGCCTGAGCAGGAGTGCACTGGTTATCCCCCGAGGGTGCATGGGGTTACAGAGCCCTGTAGAAGGCTAGGGGGGCTCTAGCCTGGGGGACACCTGCGTCCAGTCCATTTTTGTTTGCTCCTCGCATTTCCTTCCCAGCCTGTTTCATTTTGTGTTGTTTTTGTTTTGATTTTGGGTGCACCCTCTAGTGCTGGGGGGGGGGGGGGGCTCACCTGACTCTGCTCAGGGGTTGCTCCTGGTGCTGTCCAGGGACCTAAGATTAGGGCCTCCTATGTGCAGTGTCCATCTCCCCCCACCAGCTTCCCAACCTGCTGCTTTTGTTTGTTTGGGGTCACCCCCGGCTTACTCCTGGCTCGGCACTCAGGGGTCACTCCTGTGGTGTTTGGGAGACCATACAGGGCGCGGGAGATGGGACCCAGCTCAGTTGCAAGGCAAGCACCATCCTGCAGTGCTGTCACTCTGGCACCCCCAACCTGCTTTTTAACACAGCCTCTGCCCCTCACTCACCACAGGGCATGTTGAGACCCTTTTGTTTTAGGGGTTATTACTGGCTTGGGATTCTGGGAATCAAACCCAGGTCAGCCATGTGCAAGGCAAACTCCCTCCCCGCAGCCCCATTGCTCCAGGCTCGGAGCCCCCATTCTTCAGCATTGCAGGGACTTGTCACGAGTCCTATGTTACAGTGCTGGTTTTCTCAGAAGTATCGTACCGCCCAGAAGTGAGAGCACTAAGCTATAAATGCAGAGTTCTGTGAAAACCACGGCTCTCTGTGTCAGCTCCATGCCCGTAAAGGGCGTGGCGTTACCACAGCCTGCTGGCTTTCAGTCTGGTTCTCTAATGGTGACCATTAGGGGCTCAGACTCCTGCCGCACGGGGCATCAGACAGGCCCTTTGCGTCCTCCCTCTCCAGCTGTCACACACGGCCCAGTGCCCGACTCTGGTGTGATGACAGTGGCTGTGGTATGTGGGAACAAATCCAGTTTTCAGAAATATTTAAGTCCTGCACATGGATGAACAAGATACAGTTGTGACTGTCTTGGGTGTCGCAGACAAGAGAGTAGCACGGGTGTTGGGCGAGCTTTGTCTTCAGGAGTCAGCTCAGTCCTTTGTTTGGTCCATCCCAGAGAACCCGGCAGCTGTTTCCGGCCCTTCCTGTAGCCTGCGTGGGGGCTCCATGGTAGAGCACTGGCCTTGTCTGTGTGAGGCCCTGGCTCAGTCCCCACCCTGTCCCAGGTCCCCCAGAAACGTCAGCTTGCTCACCCGCATGCAAGGGCTGGGAGGGGGCAGGAGAAAGAGCCCGCAGCCCCTCGGCTTCTGCACTGTGCGGTGGTTGGGAGTGGGGAAAGTGCTGCCGTCAGCAACGGTCCTATGTGCTTCTGACATGCGTGACAGGAGCGCAGACCGTGCCCTGCGCCGCACGCCTTCACAGCGGAGGACAAAGGCACATGTCGGGCACAGGCGAGCCTGAGTTGGGGACCAGTGAGCGGAGCTGAGAGTTGAGCGTGATGTTTTTTTCGGGGAGCCCTCGGGGTCCTCCATAGTTGCAGTGTGAAGCTCGGTGCCACATCTGTTGGGGACAGGTGCTGAGGGACTGGAGAGTGCTGCTGGCCAGCAGGCTGTGGTGAGTGGCCCTGGCTGAGGCTGGCGCTGGGGAGCACCGAGGGAAAGCCCACCAGCTTATTTCCCTGCTGGCACAGTCTTGGGGGATTCCAAGTGTGGTCCAGGGCTAAGGTGCTTGCCTTGGGATCAGGGCTGGGAGCAGACCCTGAGTGGAGCCCCCCCCCCCCCGTGTATTTTGGACATCTGATATATTTAATGACATTTGGAGTAGCACTGGGTTTGGGCTCCATTATCTCAATCTTTAGGTAAATGTGTATTATCATCTAATTACCAAAGAAATTAGGGAAGAAAGACAATATATTTTACTTAAAGACTAGTATAATTGTTGATGCTAGAAGTTGTCTCAGAAATGTGGCATCTTAAAATATTGCTCAGCTGGACTGGAAAGCTAGCACAGGGTTTAAGACACTTGCCTTGCATGCAGCTGACCCTGGTTCTCTCCCTGGTATTGCATATGGCCCCTGAGCACTGTCAGGAATGACCCCTGTGCACAGAGCCAGGAGTGAGCTCTGAGCACCACCAGGTATAGCCCCCCAAACAAAAAAGCTAATTTGGATGTAATTGTGTATGGGTTAATACAGTATGTAATACTGTGAAGTTTTTAAACATTGAGTTATAAAGATACCAGTGTCTTAGATTGTAGTTCACTGTTAGGTCAGGGTTCAGGGTTAGGTCTACCTACTTTTATTTTATTTTATTTTATTTCATTTTTTGGGTCACACCCAGCAATGCACAGTGGTTACTCCTGGCTCTGCACGCAGGAATTTCCCCTGGTGGTGCTCAGGGAACCATATGGGATGCCAGGAATCGAATCCGGGTCAGTTGCGTGCAAGGCAAACACCCTACTCACTCTATCGCTCTAGCCCCAGGTCTACCTACTTTTTTTTTTTTGACAGTGACAATGACAATTTTTATGATAGTTTAATTACCATGGTTACAATGGTATTGATGATATTTATGGTAATGATGTACAATGTCAATGTCACAACACCCCGTCACCACCACCAAAGTACCAAAGTGCTCAAGTTCCTCCACCATGGTCCTGATGTCATTACTAGTGACTTGTTCATCACCCCTCCCTCCACCCACTGCCCAGGTCTACCTACTTTTAAGTAATGCTGTATAAGGCGAGTGTAAGGAAGATCACAAGTTCATTTTCATTTCACTTTCATGCAAAAATTCTCCTTACCAGCCTCTCGGGGCTGTGCCCACTCCATGCCTGGGGTGCCACTTCCCTGATGGAGACAGCCCAGAGGTGTCAACACTGATGCCAAACCCCAGAGAATCTCTAGTTTCAGTTGTACTGTTAGGGGGTGGGGTAGGCTGGCCACACCTGGCAGTGCTCAGGGCATCAAGCTGGGCACTACAAGGCAAGCGCCTCACCCCTGGACTATCTGGCCCTCAATTGTATTATTAAGTAATGAGTTATGAAGTAAGAGCCAGTTAAGGAAGCAAACACATAGGAATGAAAAGTTCCATCTTAGATGACCGAGCCATGAGTCCAGCTTTGCAGGTCCAACACCAGGGTTGGTCCCTGACACCGTAGCACAGCCAGACCTGAGCACTACCATCAGGGCTGAGCTGCCAAGCACTGTGTCCAGGAGTCACACTCAGACCCGCGGGTCCCTCAGCACAGCTGGGGAGGCCCCAGAAGATTCTGTTTCCTGTATACCCTATCTTCTCAGCTTTTCTGAACAGCTTCCAACGTGCAGCTTAAATCCAGCGTTTTCTGATCATATTTCACTACTGCCCAGAGTGGTCTTTCCAGATCATCTTTGTTTTGGTTTTGGTTTTTGGGCCACACCTGGCGGTGCTCAGGCCCGAGTTTTGGCTCTATGCTCCGGGATCACTCCTGGCAGTGCTCAGGAGACCATATGGAGTGCTGAGGGTAGAATCCAGTCGTCTTTGTGCCGGGCAAACTCCCTCCCCATTGTCCAGGTTGCCCTGATGGTCTCATCATGCCTTCAAGTTCATCTTATCAGAACTGCCCACTACCTATAAGCCCACCCAGTCTTTCAGGCTCAGTGTTAGTCTCAGGGAAGTCCCCTGTGGGGCTCGGCCACTCTGTGCTCCACTGTGTGCCCAGCAGTGGACACTGAACAGGCGCTGACGGCACGGTCCCTGGCAGCTCGCAGAGGTCCTGACTCCATCCTCCTCCACCCAACCCGATGCCTCCGGATCTCTGGCCGCATCACTCTCCCTGTGGTTTTCTTTCTTTTTCTTTTTTTTTTTGCTTTTTGGGTCACACCTGGCAATGCCTGGCTCTGTACTCAGGAGTTACTTCTGGCAGTGCTCAGGGGACCATATGGGATGCTGGGAATCGAACCTGGGTTGGCCGTGTGCAAGACAAACGCCCTACCCGCTATGCTATCTCTCCAGCTCCCTCCCTGTGGTTTTCTTGCACTTGAGACCAAGTCGCAGAGACAGAGGCACAGCCATTTGTCTGAGTCTGAGGCTGTAATGCACACGTAGGAGAAGGAATGGATGCCAGCCTGTCAGAATAATTGCGACAGCTGGAGCGATAGCACAGCGGGTAGGGCGTTCGCCTTACAAGCGGCCAACATGGCCGACCCGAGTTCGATTCCTCCGCCCCTCTCGGAGAGCCCGGCAAGCTACCGAGAGTATTGGATATGCCAGACACAGTAACAACGAAGTCTCCAATGGAGACGTTACTGGGCCCGCTCGAGCAAATCGACGATCAACGGGAGGGCCTTTACCTTTACCTTTATAGGGGAAATGAAAACAGAGTTGGTGATGATCGTGAGTGCCTGGGCTCCCCTGATCTCTGGCCATCTGGGGTGGCTCCAAATGAAGGGTTTATTTATTTTTTGTTTTGTTTTGGGACTGCACTCAGCAATGCTCAGGAGTTACTCCTGGCAGTCCTTAGGGGACCGTATGAGATGCCGGAAATCAAACCTGGTTTGGCCACATGAAAGGCAAAGTGCTTCCTGCTGTTCTATAGCTCCAGCCCCAGAATAGCAGGTTTAAACATCTGTTTTGATTTGCATCGCCAGGGATCGAATCCGGGTCTCCTTCGTGCAAGGCGCACACTTCCCCACTGGAAGTTCCTAGATAAAGGGATTACTGTTTGAATTGAGTAAAGCCAGCGTCACAGATAGCTCTCTGGGCTGCCTTCGTGTCCCACCTTTCATTGCTGGGAACAGCATTGGAAAGCCCAGCATGAGCTCTGTGAGGTTGGGTTTGGGGTCTCTGCGGGCAAGCTGAGCCTGGCTTTGCACACAGCACGTGGCCACAGTCCTTGTGACTGGCACTGTGGCATGGCACTGGCACTGACGAGTCACACGCTGGTTCTCTGCAGATCCTGTCCTGGGGGTAGTACGCGGTGCCTGGTCAGACAGCGCATTGGAGACATGAAGCCCCACTGTGCACAGATGCACAGAAGCAGCTGGATTCCTGTGTCCAGGGCGGGATGATTGGGCCTTGCTGGTCACCCGCCCCCCAGAGGCACAGTGAAGAGCTGTTCTAATGGGGTCAAAGCCCTCTCACACTAAACGCAAGCTCACTGATACTCACTGGGGACAGGGAATGGCCCCGGGAAGACACGGCTGATTCAAACAAAAAAGATCCCTCTCTTAAAGGGCCAGCTCCGATTACTCAAGGCAGGCCCTTCTTCATGTCGGCGGCCAGGGACAGAGGGAGGAACAGAGCAGCCCTTGTTCTTGTGGCCTTTACCTCCCAGTACTGTGAAGAGAGATAAAGAAATGACCTGGCTTTAGGTTGTGATAAATGCACAAAGCCATTGAATGAAATGGGGCAGCAGGCGATTGGCACAGTTAGCAGTGGATTGTTGCAGCATCTGACTGTGTCGCATGAGACACACTAGAGCGGCCTCGGAGGCCAGCCACAGGAGCAGAGCTCTGTTCTGCCCCAGAAGGCCACCCAGGCCACACAGGGCCACTCCCGACTGGGTTACTCCCCAGTAAACGAAAGATGAAGGACTGCCTCCCTGACCCACGAGCTGCGGCTGCCTCAGGTGGCCCCGTGGCCACTTGACTGGACGCCGGGGAGCACCGTGGCTTTCCTGGATTCCTCACCGCGGGCACCTCCCCCCACTTCCCACAGGAGGACAGTGAGGTCTGGGGAGTGGCAGGCCAGCAGCCGGGACCCAGAGCCCAGGAACCGTCTCCACCGGGCGCCGTGGGCTTCCACAGGGACTGCCACACAGCAGGGCCCCCTGGTGGCGGCTCTGTGGGCATCCTGACCCACAGACTGGGCTCTCCCAGGTATCAGCTTCCGTGCACTGCAGCTCCCCCCGGGAAAGAGAAAGCGAGGGCACAGCAGCCGAGACCCGAGCAGAGAGAGTCTGTCTTGCCAGGGCAGGCAGCAGGCTGGCACCACGCAGTGGGGCAGACACTAGGGGAACAGTTGCCAAGTTTCTATGAGTGGGTCCGTTCCCCATGATTCAGAAATGCCTTTGCAGGGCTGGAGAGCAAGGCGACGCGTGTGCCTTCCACATGGCCAACCCTGAGTCCCCTGAGCATGACCGGATGCTGCCCTGGCACCACAGGGTCAAGTACCCCCACATCCTTGAACTGCCCTTGGGAGCACCACTTGGGAGCCTTCCCCTTAGTGCCCCCAAAAGCTTTTGAGTATTTTCTCTTCCACATCATCCTCCCCCACTGTCACTTAGATGGTGGGTGGATCCCTGGGCAAGGCCGAGAGCATGGCATGCAGTGTGCAGTAGCTGTAGGTCTGGGATGGCACAAGCTCCCCCACACTCCAAGGGGGCAACCACTTCTGAAATAGGGAGAAGCCCAGCTCAGCAGCCCCTGCCAGCCCGAGGTCTGAGCCAGCACTGAACCAATCGCAGCAGCTGACTCGTAGCCGAGACTGTGGCCTGCCCATGGGAAATCTGGGCATGCGACACCAGGACTGCTGGGTCCCCCCATGTGGGCACAGAGTACAGCTGACTAAAAATAGCCAGATAAAAAGAGGCCCCAGGGTGAGGGCCAGAGCACAGTGGGGAGGGCATTTGCCTTGCACACGGCTGACCTGGGTGATCCCTGACATTATCTGAACCCCTGAGCACCACCAGGATTAATTCCTCAGGGCAGAACCAGGAGTAACCCCTGAGCACTGCTGGGGCTGGGTGTGACCCAAAAAGCCAAAAAAAAAAAAAGCCCCATAAGAATGTTCCATGCACCGAGGATTATAATTAATCCCACTGTGGGAGTGTGGGAGCAGGAGGCCCAGCCTGAGAGGAAACAAAACAAAGGCCTCAGTGCTGGTGCCAGTGGGGAGCGAGAGGCAAGTGCCGAGGCCTGGGGTCCCACACCTCGGGCTCCTCCCCAGGATGCCACCTCTTGTGTGCACTGAAACTGGGTTAAGGCACATCAACCCTGGCCTCCGCCACTAATGCAGTTCACAGCTCACATTTGGTGGCTTCAGGCCCCCAGGCAACCCCGTGTCTCCATCACTCACCCACTTGCTATGGGCCACAGAGCTGAGGGGTTGTAGGGGTACGTGCCAGCCCTTGGACATCCGAGGAGTCAGTGGACAACGTTTGTCCTCACTCACACCCCCCAGGCAGCTACCGTAGCGACTGGAACGAGGGTTCCGGCAGTTCCGAGCCCTGACATCACAGAGAGTGGGGGAGCCGCTCTGAAATGTCATCGGCATTGGGCCTCATTGATGGGAACAGCATAGGATGCTCGACAAGAGGAGACCCTCAGCGGGCGAGGTGTCCCTGTGAACTCCGTGCACCCTGGGTGGGCAGCCAGAGGGCTGGCCGCCTTGGAGGGACATGGTGAGGCTGTTGCCCAGGAAGCCGCGGGAGCCAGTGGTCTAGGTAAAGGCTGATCACATCCTTGAGCCCTACTGTGCTAGAGAGATGCCCAGTCAGAGCGGGTGTCTTGCAGGGACTGCTGGAGGCTGGGGAACGACCTAAAATGAAAGGCCTGGTCCATGGTTTGGCCATTTCTAAGATTTCCAACACCCTTCCTTCCTATTTAGACCAGGAAAAGAGCGAGTGTGGGTTCACTCTGAGGTGGGCACAGCGCATGGACACGAACATTCCCATCCCTGTGCGTGATAACCACCTTCTTGAGTCTAGCTGAATGTGTTCCACTAGAGCTCATGAAGTGATGACCCTTCCCTTGTCTGTAAGCAATAGGGGAAAAGCCTGCCTGCGTTAAAGCAGCTAATAGCCTCTTTCCCGAAACCTGTGCTGTAATGATGCCAGCCTGCAGAGCAGCCGTCATCGGAACTGGCTTGTCGACAAACTGCAGAGTGGAAATGTCTTGTTGGCCTCAGAAGCACAGCTGAGGCGGTGGTCATCATGCGCGAAGATTCTCTCCTGTCCACGAGCTGTGCGGGTGCACAGTGGCCACGAGAAGAACAGATGGAACCGCTGCATGCTGGACAGGGCCCGCCCGGGCCTGTGAGTTCACTGGCTGCCTCTGGGGCTGCCGGCGCTTTCAGCACTAGCTTCTGAAACGAGGCTGTTGGGGTGATTCCTGGAGGCGGGAGGAGGGTGTCGGGGGAGCAGGGATCTAGGCAGAGCCAGCACGGCCCCACCGGCCACGCGCCCCGCCACTCCCTTCCCTGGGACTTTCTCTGGCGTGAAAGTCAGCACAACCCCTCCAGGCACTTTACTGGAGTGAGCCCCAGGGGTCCTGGCCCCGGTTGTGTCGTCCACACCTGTCGCTGGACCCCACCAGGCCTAGAACCCAGACATGATCCCTTGCTGAGTTCTCCTCAACCTTTACATTGTCCGTCTTCACCAATGAGGGGTGTGACGTGACTTCTGTAGCCTGCTTGCTAAATAGCATTCTGCCCTTACACAGTGGGCCAGAGCACAGCTAAGGCGCAGGCCTGGCGTGCAGCGGACCCCCAAGCACCGCCAGGGTCACCCTGGGAACCCTGTTTCATCAGGGCCTGAGCAGCGCCGAGCCATGGACCTGGGTGCCTGAGAGTGGCCAGGAGGGGCCCCAGGCCTCCTGAGCTCACCCCTCAAAAATAAGGGACGTTTTTCTTTTCCTTTGAACATTCTTTGCTTGCCCCGTTTAACAGTCCCTCGCTCTCAGAGACTCATCATTCATGGGCAGGCGGCAGTGGCCTGCCATGGGTGACCATGAGACGCCTTCATGGCCTCGCAGGGCCCCTGCCCGGCTGTTCGCTCCCTGCATGTGAGAGAAAGATCTGTGAGCACTTAGCCGCTCCAAGTCAGATATACGCAGCCGAGATGGTGTGGGGCTAGAGGGAGCCCACGGTTCCTGTCACTGAACATGCCCTCTGGTCTCCAACATGCGCTGCTCCCGGTGCCACGTTCTCCCTCGGTGGCGTCATCTTGGGAAGCGGGGCTGGAGTGGCAAACTCTGACCCTTTTGGCCTCTGTACCTCCCCACAGTCAGTCAATCTGGAAAACTGCATGCTGTACCTTGCTAGGGAACCTTCTAGACCAGCGTCTATCAGCGACAGGCCAGCACCTGTCCTGCGTGTGCGGCCTCGGTGGTACTAGCCGTGTGGTTGTCAACTGTCTATACCTGTAGGTCGGCCCCAGTCTGGACGGGTGATGGAACCACGCTCAGGACTCCTGTCCCGTCCTCCCTGCCCCCACTTCCTCCACCAGTGCAGCAAGGCCCCTGGGAGCTGCCCCAGCAGAGACCGCCCCTCTCAGCCCTGAGAGGCAGCTGGCAGCTGCACTCCTTCCAGTGGCGCCCCAAATGCGAATGGCTTATCATTTATTCACGACTCATCTCTAAATAGCTCCTCAGGCACTCGGGGCCCCACGTGAGTGCGCCTGCGGCTGTGGTTGTCTCCTCGGGGCTCACCATTCCCTGCACTCCGTGCAAGCCAGAGCAAGGCCCCCTCCACCCCACGCAGGGGTCTCTGCTACACCCAGCACTATTGTTGCAGTCTTACTGGGCTCCCTGGACAAGGTCCCCACCAGCATGGGGTGTCCAGAGCACAGCCCACAGAGGGACAGAGGGCGGGACTCGGGGAGAGGGGGCAAGTCCATGGGAAAATGCCTAATCTGGCCCTGTGCAGCCCCCACCCACTCTGCAGCCTGGTGCCCCTTGTGTGGCCTGTGTGGGCCAGGGTCACTTGCGGCCACACCCGGCACAGCCCAGGTGGCCCTCATGCAAACCCTTGGGCTTGGCTCCATTTCTTCCTCCTCCAGCCCTCAGGGATGCGGCCACCCCCTTCCCCCTTCTGTCTCTGCTGACTGAGGATGAGTCATGGTGGTGGCAGGACTCTGTCCAGGACAGAATGGCGGGAACACCAGGTCCTCGCGGGGAGACAGCGGCTGGACAGTGCCAGGGCTTCCAGCCCTCTCCCTTCCTGGCCCACTGCTTCCACGGCCGTGAGTGATGCAGGGTCCGGGTGGCCCATGCTTGCTTCCCCACGTCTTAGTCAAGCGTGTGCTACGGGTCCAGCTCGTAGCAGACTGGGGCTGGAGTGGGGAGACGTGAGGTCACACATTGGCACCCCGCCCTGCCCCTGCTAGAACACAAGCAAATCCCTGCTTGTCGCTGAAGGCCTTCCCGGAATGGACAGACGGCACCAGGGCCACTGCTGCAGGGCCCAGCTCCCACGTACCCCACCCCGTAAGCCAGCAGCTGCTCTTGGGCTGGAGAGTACGTGCCCTCTCTCCTGGGGCCCAGAGGCTTCTGGGGGGACTGGGCTGGGCTGGGCCCCAGAGGAAAGGTGGACAGAAGAGGCGGAAGGTGACTGGGCAGATGAGCAGGACCGGAGGTGATGGCCGGGGCAGTGCTGCCTTGTGCCCGGAGGGAGGTACCCCTCAGCCCCCTTCCTCCCAACTCCAGCTTCACCTGGTCCCTGGGTGAAAGCCCCCTTCACCCGTGAGTGCCCTCAGGGCTGTGGCCTGACCTCCCCAAGGCTTCTAGTATGTCCACCTCAGAGCTTCTGTGATTCCTTTCATCTTTGGCCCCCAGGAGTCCAGGGCACTGCCTCTTGCCCCTGGGGGGCTCTCTGGCTGGCCAATTAGGAGAATGACTCTGGGTTTACAAGAATAACTTAGAAGCAAATAACCTGCGTTTTTTGTCCTTGGCATCGTTAAGTGCTGTGCAAGCTGTCTTGAATTTCTCTGGTAGCTTTTCCAGAAAAGACCCATTGACTTCACCATAGGTGTCAAGTTACAGTAAAAGCAGAGTGGACAGTGCAAGCGTCTGCTGTCTGCTGGCTGAGCTTGGGGCAGGCAGGCCTGGGAATAGACTCCAGCCCCTGCCGCCCCCTGGGGCCCAATGGGGCACCCTCAGGAAGGCTTCTTAGCAGCAGCCACCCCCTGCTGCCACACCTGCACCGGGGGCTGATGGGGTCCCTGGGGGATGGCCTGCTCTCGCTGTAATTGTGCGGTGACCCTGGCTGGTCTTTGAAGTGCTGTGTGTGTGTGTGGGGGGGGTGGCAGTCTTTGGAGCTGGAAGCTGTGGACTTGCGGTCCTCTTTCCAGACCTTGGGCCACCCCACTCCACAGAGCCCCGGAGGACAAATGGGCAGGCGAATCCTCTTCTAGTCTATCCTCTGCCCGTGCCTTGCTGGGGCACTGACCAGGTCTGTACCCCTGCAGGTCATCTGGATGTCAGCATGGCAGCCACGAACCTGGAGAACCAGCTGCACAGCGCACAGAAGAACCTCCTGTTCCTGCAGCGGGAGCACGCTGGCACCCTCAAGGGGCTGCATGCAGAGATTCGCCGGCTGCAGCAGCACTGCACAGGTGCGGGCAGGGGCGCCAAGGGCCAGCACCTGCTCTGTGCTGGGTGTGGCTTGAACGGAGGGGTGCTGTGTGCTGGGCCGGGCCTGGGTGGGGTGGGGGCCGCGCAATGGGCGTGGCCTGTGTGGTGATGTCATGTGGTGGGCGTGGCCTGAGCGGCTGGCGCAGTGTGCTGGGCGTGGCCTGGGTGGGCACGGCCTGAGTGGGCGGGTGCAGTGTCGTGGGCGTGGCCTAGATGGGCAAGTGCTGTGTGGTGGGCGTGTCGTGGGCGGGGCCGGGGCGGGCTCACTGGTTGGAGAAAGCGGCTTTTAGCTCTGGGTTCTCCCGGTCCTCAGCAGAGCTGCTGGAAGCCGTTCCTCGTGCCTTTGCCTACTCCACAGGGTTCACAGCTTTTACTCATCTGCGAAAAATGATGCATTCTGGGAGCCCTACCTAAGAGCTCCTCCTGAAATGCCAGTGTGGGCTGCTGCCTGTGTCCCAGGGCCAGGAGGTCCCCCTGAGCCCTTATACGTCCACTGGGGCTGCTGCTCTCTGCGGGTCTGATTTTCCCACTGTGCCAAGCCCCGCTGCCTGTTCTGTGGCAGTGCCAGGGTGGGTGAGGTTTGGGGATATGCCCTCATCACAGGAACTCATAGTGCATTTCCTATTTTAGATCTGACCTATGAACTGACCCTCAAAGGTTCGGATCAGGCAGGTAAGCGGAGCATGGTAGTGTGTCACTGGGGGCCCTTCCAGGGATGGACGCATGTGCCAGGGCCCTGCGGGTTGGCGCGCGGGACAGGGAGGAGGTAAATTAGTTGCCTGGTGGACACAGTGCCCATATGCTTTTCTGGATGCTGTGACTTTCCTGCAACCATGTGTCCTTTACATAATCGAGGGAAAGATGTGGCTTACAGCAGGACGGACAAGACCCGTGTATGCAGCCCATCCTCAGTGGTGCCCCCAGCATGTGCTCCCCCAACACTGGCAATGCCCCTGCACCCCCCAGTCCTGCAGGCTGAGCCCGAGAGGCCCCACCCCAGTCAGCCCGAACCCACAGGTAACTAGGAAGCTCCAGTGACAGCAGCGGGGTCTTGGCTGCAGTGGGCAGCATCCACACCGGAGTCAGCAACTGCCTTCCCGGCAGGTTCCATGCAGCTGTGCCCAGCCAGAGCCCACAGTGCCCCAGATTCCTGACCACCCAGATTCTCCTGTCGGCACCCTGGGGTCTGTGTCCTGGTGCTCCACACAGATGTCATGATTTCCTGTGTGGGTGTGGCAGGGTGTTGCCATAACGGAAGGCCAGGGTGTCCACCTGCCACCAGGGACCTAGTCAGCCTCAGGGGAGTGGCCTTGGCAGGAGCCAGGCCACTGACCCTCTGGGTGGTCTTAACCCAAGGCCCAAGGCCACACACTGTCCCTTATCAGGCTCTTTGAGTGAATGGCCGGGCTGCCATCAGGACTAATGGTTGGCGAAACTCAGAGGCTGCAGGCCAGTTCCCTCCTGGGGGAGAGGGGTCCTGGCCTGCACGCGCACACACACACACACACACACACACACACACACGTGCACTCAAATGCACTCAAATGCATCATACGCACGCACCCAAGAGCTTGCATGCACACATGCACATGCATGCACAGCAGGCTGGGGGCACTGGGGGAGGCTGGGAAGCCTGGCAGGCAGGGACTCGGGAAACCTTCCCTGGCCAGTGGGACAGCAGTGTTCAGGTCTGAGCCAGAGATTACACTCCAGATGGACAGAAGGGGCTTGTAGGGAGCAGATAAACAGGCAGAGAGGAGGAGCTGCTTTCATGGACAGGGAGGAGCCATTCGGAGGGGCCGGGTCCCTGAGGGGCAGAACCGCGGCCCAGTCCAGCTGCAGCTCGCTGAGGTGCCCTCCCCCGGGTCCGAGGCTGGGCCTTGGGCAGCCCACAGCCTGTCCGTTGGAGGCGGGAGCTGCCTGGGGGAGCATGTGGGGCCCGGGGTCCCTGTCCCCCTGGCGCCCCTGACCCGACCCGCCTGTCACAGGAGTGGGGTCGTCTCGGAGCAGCGAGCTGCGGCAGCGCTGCGAGGAGCTGGAGGCACAGCTGCGCGCCAAGGAGCAGGAGAAGGAGGAGCTGGTGGCGGCGCTGGAGCAGAAGAACGCCATGATCGCCGTGCTGGAGAACACGGTCAAGGAGCGCGAGAAGAAGTACCTGGAGGAGCTCAAGGTGAAGAGCCACAAGCTGAGCCTGCTGACGGGCGAGCTGGAGCAGCGGGCCGGCACCGTGGCCTACCTGACCACGCAGCTGCACGCTGCCAAGAAGCAGCTGCTGGCCTCGAGCGGCGCTGCCGACGGCAGCCCGGCCCGGAGCCCCGTGCTGGCCAGCTACAAGCCGGCGCCCCCAAAAGACAAGCTGCCCGAGACGCCCCGCCGCCGCATGAAGAAGAGCCTGTCGGCGCCGCTGCACCCCGAGTTCGAGGAGGTGTACCGGTTCGGCGCCGAGGGCCGGAAGCTGCTGCTGCGGGAGCCGGTGGAGGCCATGCCGGACCCCACGCCCTTCCTGCTGGCGCGGGAGTCGGCCGAGGTGCACCTCATCAAGGAGCGGCCCCTGGTCATCCCCCCCATCGCCTCGGACCGCGGTGCCCCTGAGCCGCACAGCCCCAGCCGCGACAAGGCGCACAAGGCACACGTGGGCGTGGCCCACCGCATCCCGCACGCCGCGCCCCCGCAGCCCCCAGCCGAGGTGGAGACGCTGGCGGTGGACCAGGTGAACGCGGGCAAGGTGGCCAGGAAGCCCTCGGGGGCGGACAGAACGGTGTGAGGCGCCCGCCCGCGCCCGCGGCCCCGCCCGGACTCGGCCGCGCCTTTTGTACCTCCCGAGCATGTCACTCGCCTTCCAGACCTGCCAGGACTCCTGCCCGCCCGCCTCGCGCCGCCGCCCCTGCTCAGAACAGCCCAGCGCCACGCCCAGGCCCACCCACGCAGCCCCCAGTGAGCCAGCCGCGCCTGTCCACCTTGGGCAGCCGCCGAGAGACCCTGCCCCACCACCTTCCCCGGGCGGCCGAGAATGAGCAGCTTGTGTATGTCAGGAACTAAATAAGATGATGATTCTCCTTCTACACCACTACCTGATGTGTGGTCATAGTTTGTCTTAGCTTTAGTTTTATCCAAAATGTTCAAGATCCCAACAAACTTTATTTTCTAAACCGTCCTTCTTTCTGTCGTCTCTTTTATTAAAACTTTATTAAAGGGGAGGGGTCGTGGGGAGGGAGGGAAACAACAGCACCCAAGGGATAGCCGGACAGACACCCACACACTACAGCACCCAAGGGATGGATGGACGGACAGACAGACACCCCCCCCACACACACACACTACAGCACCCAACGGATGGATGGACGGACAGACACCCACATACCCACTACAGCACCCAAGGTGGATGGATGGACAGATCCCGTTCCCCACACACAAAACCCATAACCGTGGTGTCTGGCCCAGCTGTGCACACCTGAGGGGTGGGCAGTCTCACTTCCGGGAAGGACGGCCAGGTCCCCCTCCCCTGCCCAGCTCACTGTCCATACAGCTGGTCATACACAAGTGCCTGATTCAAAACTGCTACCTGGAGGGTTCTGGGACTCTGGTAAAAAGCTACTGTGACTGGAGACCACTTAGTCCTAGGCACAGGCTGCAGGTTAGCCTAGGACCCCTGACTCCAGGCCAGCCCCCGAATCCAGGCCAGCCCCCAGTGCTTGGTCATCCCCCAGACTCCAGGCCAGCCTGACCCAGGCTTGTCTCTGGTCATGCAGCAGGGAGGTCAACTGTGAAGTCCAGTGGACACTGAGCCCCTATCCAGCCTCTCCTGGAAGCACCTGGGGGTCATAAACTCCAGTGGTGTCGAAGGAGCATGCCAGAGCTCCATGGAAGGAGAGGTGTCTGGGGGGACTCTGCTCCGAGTCCGCTTTCATCCATCAGGAAGGGGCTCTGTGCCCCTGTGGCCACGCCTCCCCCTGGATCCTCAGTGGCCGGGTCCAACCCACCCATACCTCTGCAGCGCCCCCTTCTCCCTCCCCTGCTTCCTCCAGCATATCTCGTAGACAAAAGGAAACCTTTGGTCTTAAAGTGTGCACCAGCGTTTACTCGAATCCAAAACTAAAACTGTCTTTTTTAAAAAAAAATGTCCAGGGCAATGCCTCTGAGCTGCCCTCTTGGGAATGACTCCATGGACTCTGCAACCCAGCTCCTGCTCGGCCCGCCAACTGCGGGACTAGTCTGAGTTGAGGGTGAGGCACACGCCCTGCAGCACCCAGTGCGAGATGTGCTGTCCGGTGAAGAGGTCGGCCTCGAAGACCAGCCCCACGCCCATGGCATCCCTGCGGGTGGAGGTGGTGTACACCGGCGTCCGGAAGGTGTTCTGCAGAGGATGGGCGTGTGAGCGCCCCCTGGCGGCAGGCGCCAGGGATTCAAGTGGCCTCCGGCCCTGGTCAGCGTCTCGTAGGACGACTCAGCCTGGCCGAGTGGTGGTGGTGGTGGGGGGTGGGGGGGAGTGGCCAGCCCACCTGAAGCTTGAGGCGGTGGCTCTCAATGGGGATGACCTTCAGGATGGGCAGGTCCACCACCAGCACCTTGGGCTGGCTCCTGACCAGGCAGCCTCTCTCCAGGTCCCAGCCAGCGCCCTCCAGGTACAGACCTGAGACGAAGCAGCCTGCAGGCGCCAGGGGGTGACCACCTCACACAGTGGCCTCGGCCAGGCGGTGGACGCCCCACTCAGCCCACACCTGCATCCGAGGGTCCCACCTGCACCCCCCGCCTTCCCTGGGGCATCCTCCCCCAGCACAAGGCTTAGACCATGGCAAAGCCCGCAAACCCCCCTCCCCCCGCTGCTAAGGACAAAGACATGGATTCAGAGCCCCCAGATCCTGGGATCCACAGGGGGGGCGGGGGAGACAATCAGGTGGAGGAGAATGGGGTCAGGCTCTTCGGAGGGCCCAGCCCCTGGACACCTCGCTGACTTTTGCTCTCCCCCCAGCATCCCCCCCCCCCCCGAACTCCTCAGAGCCACAGACGCCCACAGGGAAACTTTGAAGCCCAGGCCCCTCTCTGCAGAGCGGCAAGGCCAAGCCTGCAAGGGGCTGCGAGGGATATGAGGGGGTTGCCACCCAGGCCCTGCTCTCTGGCTTCTTGGGGTCTTGGAACTGTCTCGCCTCACCCACACGCTTATTCCTCACAGGAGGAGCCGGGTCTCTGCAGTAGCTGGGGGCGAGGGTCCCACTTTTGAGGCATCCTACCTTGTCCTGCACGTTCCATCACCTCATCCGCGTCCTGGAACTTGGTCACCTGCGTGAAGAGGGTGGAGCGGTCCAGCGGCCAGCCGTTGCGCCGGCAGGTGGCCTGCACCAGGGCCGTGAGGTAGGACTCGGGAATGTGCAGGCCAGACAGCCACATGACATTGGGCTCGCCGTCCCCAACCTGTGGGAGAAGACACAGCTGCTGGGGTCATGAGCCGCCCGGTGAGGGGGTCCAGTGAGAGCACAAAGCCCAGAAAAGTCACCCATGAGAGTCTGACCACGTACAAGCACACCTCTCTGATGGGAAACACTACAAAATTGAGAAAATGGGGAGAATGGCCATGCCACCACAGGGCCGCCATGACTGGCCGCAAGAGCTCTCTAAAAAGACCCATTTTAGGGGCCACAGCAATAGTACAGAGGATACTTGCCTTGCATGCGTCCATCCCTGGTTCAATCCCCGGCACCCCATATGGTCCCCTGGGCTCTGCCAGGAGTGATCTCTGAGCACCACCAGGCATGGCCCCCAAAATAAAATTAAACAATAAAACCAACAAAATTTAAAACAAAAAAAAAAACAAGTTTTTTATGAAAAACGTATTAAGGGCCCAGGGAGATAGAGATCACAGGCGAGGGGTCACTCCTGAATACCGCCAAGTCTG
The DNA here is from genome assembly GCF_029834395.1 of Sorex fumeus. Classification (NCBI taxonomy): domain Eukaryota; kingdom Metazoa; phylum Chordata; class Mammalia; order Eulipotyphla; family Soricidae; genus Sorex; species Sorex fumeus. The sequence continues at coordinate 6,441,696 of NW_026606144.1, read as the reverse complement.
GGCCCAAACTAAGACGATTCATGTTCAAAGATGGAGAACTCGGTAAAAACAAATCCATCGTGTCAAGCAAAACGGAGAGGAAGCCCAGTGGACTCACTCCCCTGTGGTACAGAGACAAAAGGAGGCTACAGGCTGGAACGGTGACAACGGGACCCAGTGGTGGGGCTGGGAGAGGCAGCGACATGGAGGCGGGGAGGGCGCGGGGCCGGGACTTCAGACCCAAGCATCTGACTCCACGCTGACCGCGTGGGCAAAGAACAGGGCTGGGAAGGGAGCACCCGGGGAGAACAGATGGGCCCAGGGTGAGTGCAGGTGCAGCCGCTGATGACCGCTGGGGAAGCAGGTGCATACGTGGGGCTGGGCTGTCCTTACGCCACGCTCCAGGGCGGGCACCTGCTCTGAAAGGCCTTGGGAGGGGCCCAGGGATGCTGAACGAAGCTCCGGTCAGGGGTGAAGGTGGGGACACTGGACCGGGTGGGTAAGGGACAGGGGCGGGAGCCAGTGCAGGGAGGGTAGGCCACGGCCTCACCCAGGCTGTGTACTGGCTGAAGCGCCGCAGGAAGTAGACCATCCAGTTGCCCAGGGACTTGAGGGTGGCAGGGGCCAGCTTCCTCCAGATGCTCGGGATGCTGCCGATGAAGAGCGACCTGGCCACGTCATCAAGCTCACTGCTCATGCCGACTTCTCCTGCCAAGGCCTGTGGGGCCAGCAGAGAGCCACGAGGGGTGTCGAGGCGAGGCGCGGAGGGCGGGGGTGGGGAGGCCATGCCAGCTCGCGGCCACTGCTCACCCTCTGGAGCTCGGTCAGCGACCTGGACATGCGGAGCAGCAGCTTGTTGAAGCGCTCGAGCTCCTGCAGCAGCACCACCGACGTGGGCGAGACAACCACGCCCAGGTGCTTCCGGACCTGGTCCAGGTCGAAAGGCGTGGGCAGCTTGTTCTTGATGTCCTTGGCCACCTGGCCGATGTGGTCGTCGCGGCTAATGCCGCTACTGGATTCCCCTGAAACGGGACCCCCTCAGTGTGCATGGCCCCTGGCCCGCCCCACAGGCCCTACGGGTGCCCCCCAACCTGTCTGGGGCTGCAGGTTCAGCAGGTGGCGCCACATGTCCCGAGCTGCCTGCGTGTAGTAGCCAATCTCCGCGTTGGAGTGCAGCCCCAGCACCTCAGGCGTGTTGGCGAGCGGGAGGGCCTCGATGGCTTCTGAGGGTGGAGGGCAGAGGTCATGTCCTCGCGCCTGTCCCCACCCCTCGTCTCCAGGCCCTCAGCCTCCCACAAGTCCCACATATTCAAAAGACAATTGTGTCCCTTTGCCCAACCTGGTGACGTCCCCCCGGGGGGTGTGGGCAGGCACCTGGTTGGAAGGACCGGATGCAGGGTCATTCCAGGGCAGGACCCCCACAGTGACCCCAAAGCCCGAAGGCAACAAAGATCCCATCAGACCTCCTGAAAGACCACACCTGGGGCTGGAGAGATAGCATAGCGGGTAGAGCATTTGCCTTGCACGCGGCCGACCCAGGTTCGATTCCCAGCATCCCATATGATCCCCTGAGCACCGCCAGGAGTAACTCCTGAGTGCAGAGCCAGGAGAAACCCCTGTGCATCGCCGGTGTGACCCAAAAAGCAAAAAAAAAATGACCATACCTGCCAGCCAAGGGTCATTGTGCATGTTTTCATACACACACAGGCACAGGCATAAGCACACGCATGCACACAGACCCGCATGCAAACATACCTGCCCACACAAACACATGGACATGTGTGCAAACACATGCAAACACATACACATGGACATGCATACAAATATACACATACACAAACACATGCACACGTGCACAGGGACACGCGTGCAAGCACACACAAACATACACATGTGCATATGGACACACATGCAAACACATGCACACACGTGCAAGCACACATGCACATGTACAAATACACATGTGCAAACACATGCACATATGCACACATGTGCATAAACACACTCATACACCCACATCCACACTCACACACACACCTAGCAGGGGGTCAGAGTAGCCCCTCCATGGCTGAGAATGTGTGAGGGTCCCTAGGGCAGACTGAAAACACTTGTGTCTGAGAAATCTCACCGACAAACTTGTCTTTGACGTCACCCACGGGGATCTTGTAGTCCACGTCCTTGTTGCGGAAGAAGTGGAAGGGCTGGAAGGTGTCAAAGATGAAGTCACCCAGGTACTCGTCCATGTAGATGGTCAGGATGCGGCGGTCAAAGCTGTCGATGGCCCGGCCTCCGTACATGACCTGGTGAGGCCGGGAGTGTGGGTGGCTGGGACACCCGGGGTCCCTGAGCCCTGGACAGCCCCCAGCAGCCCAGTCACTGGGCAGCTGTGCTGGCCTCTGACCTGCTGGGGCTGTGCTGAAAAGTGATGCCCTGATGAGGGCTGGGAGACTGGCTGCGGTTTGCAAAGGCCCAGAAACAGACACGGCCAGCAACAGCCTGGAAAACCCTGGGCCTGGTCTCTGGTTCCCCCATACCTGGTCCCCAGCAGGCCCCTCTCGCCCGGCCCAGGGAAGCGTCCCAGTCCTAGGAGCCAAGACACAATTGCTGGCCCCAGACGCCAGGGCAAGGTGCCTGCCAACGGCACACGGCCTGCAGGTCTGGGTCACAACTGGGAACCCCACCTCACACACAGGAAGCAGTCAGGGGCGCTGAGAATCCCAGGGCACCAAGGGATGTGTGGGAGCCAGGAGCAGACGGGGAGCAGGCTGCCCCCACCCGTGTCTACCTCTCCTATCAGGTACTTGAGGCTGCCCCAGGGGATGCGTGGGTCGTGCTGCAGGAAGGCCTTGGTCAGGTACGTGTTCAGAATCTCCATGCAGACCTGCAGACAGACCAGGAAGGGCACACTGAGGCCTGGACCCCAGAGCTTCCCCAAGACCCTCTGAACAGAGCACTGGAGGGCTGCTCTGGCTAACAGGGGTTGGGGTCCCCACCCTCGGGAAGGAAGGACGGGGGGGACGGGAGGAAGGATGGGGGTCCCCCTGGCTCCCTACTGGGAGGGGGGACGGAGGCACGCCCGCACCTGGAAGTCAGACTCGTTGAAGTCATAGCTCACATTCCAGCCGATCTTCCCGAACTTCCTTCGCTCCAGCACCACAGCGTGGAAGAAGGCCAGCACGTACACCAGGGGCTTGAAGGCTGGGTGCGGGCACTGCTCCAACGCCTCGTGGGAGATCTTGAAGTAAGTGGCTCTCATGTTGAGCTTCAGCCCGTTGGGGGGCTCCGTGACCACCTGTGGGGAGAGTGCCGGCGAGAATGGGGCATAGCAGGGCGGACGCGCCCTTCCTCCTCTCCCCTGGCCCACGGTGAGGGACCCTCAGAGGGCCGACGCGTGAGGCTCCCACTCCCGCTCCCGATGACCCGGCCAAGGTCTGGTCACAAACCTCAGGACCCTCAGAAGCGAGACATGAGTCACTGAGCTTCCATTCACCCGCCCCAGAGCGTTCCCAAGTTCTCCTGAGGGTCCGAGTGTGGCCCAGGGGTCCACCAACAGCACTGCATGGGCCCCCAAGCACCACTGGGTATGGCACAAAAAGCAGAAGGGAAAACAGATGATGAATGAATGGACGGGGCCTGTGAAACACTGGGAACTTCTGCACACGAGCGCTGCTATGCGTGTGTGGGGAAGGATCCCCTAAAATAAAGGGGTGTGATTGAACGGGGGCTGCAGCCAGCGGGGACGCGTGAGGGGCGCGCACAGGCCGGGGCACAGCCAGGCCCTGGAAGCAGAGAGGCAGCGGGGGGCACGGCCCAGCCCTGGCAGCCACCCGGGCAGCAGACGGAGTGGGCGACCTTCAGGGCCTTCTGCAGGATGCCGATGGGGAAGCCCTTGGTGGGGTCAGTGGTCAGCCACAGGCGGAAGTCGGGGTGCGGCTTGGTGATCCTCTCCAGGGACTTCTCCAGGTCTTTGAGCCACTTGGCCAGCAGGTGGCAGTTCTGCAGCATCAGCCACTGCCCGCGGGCAACCGCTGTCTCCAGCAGCTGCAGCGCCACCTGTGGGAGGGGACGTGAAGGGTGTGGCGGGCCGCACCTGGGAACTGCCCGACACTGCACACCACAGGGGCCCTGGAAGGGGGAGGGGCCAAGGGTGTCCTCACTAGTGCCCCTCCCTCAGCGGTTCCCACGCAGTCATGCCCAGGCGCGACTCAGGGACCGCCTGCCAGCTCCCTGGGAGAAAGGAGAACCGCTTCCTTCCCACAAGGGCAGGAACTCCGGTGCCCCAGTGACAAGGAGTGGGGGTGGGGGGGTGGGGGGAGGTTCCCACACTGACCAGCCAGGTCGGGGGCGGCATGGGCCTCACCTCCCGGCACTGTCCTGGCCACTGTGCGCTCAGCCTCTCCACCCCCAGCCCCAGCGAGTCCCGAGGGCCCAGGAGGAGGGTGAGAGGCCCATAAACAGGGAGGGGGGGGGCGGGGAGGGTGCAGCACGGCAGCACCACTCAGGGTTCAGGCTCTGGTGCTGCTGGTGCTCTGGGGGCCAGGTGCTCACCTCGCCTCACCCCTCCCCAGCGCCCCTCACCCTCTCCTGGCCTTGGCCCATGGCCAGGAACTTGAGGCGGTTTCCCCCGAAGCCGCTTCTTTCGGCCAGCTTCATGAGGTCGCTGGCAGGCTCCGAACCAGGGCTCAGGATGAACACGATGGGGGAGTTGGGGGTGCTTTGCTCCAGGATGGCGTCGAAGCTGATCATGGGGGGCTGCACGTACCTGTTGGGGAGACGCACCCAGGCAGGCGCTGCTGGAGCCTCCCAGGCCCGACCCTCCCAGCACCTCCCAGCTGCTGCCCTGCCCCGACCAGGCTGTGTCCAGGAGCCTGAGTGCCCAGACCTCCCGTGTCCTTCCAGAACCTAGCGCTGGCTGGACCCGGTCTGTGCTGAGCAGGGTCCCGCCACGGGCCCACTGATAGCTCCACAAATGCCGACACCAAGGGCGGGGGGGGGGTCTCAGCAGGACCCGGACGCGGAGCGCCTCTGGGGAGCTGCCCGCATGGCCTTGAGCTGGACCAGGACCGCCCCCACCTATCCCTGCCCCACCTGCTGCCCCACACTGGCCTGAGCCACACCCAGAGGGCCCGTGTGCACGGTCACCACAATTCACAAACCAACGTGCTGAACGAGCATCTGCAGCCCCTGAAGAGCGCGCTGGTATACCCACACAAACAAATACACACACACTCACACACACTGACATGCCTGTACACCATCACACACACACACACATCCGTATACCGTCACACACTCACACGCACTCACACACCACCCCAAACCCCCACCCTCGTGCGCACACCCCCCGGCACTCACTTCTCCCCCATGGTGGCGGTCACATAGTCGGTCACCGCCCGGTACACGCGGTCCACACGGAAGCAGCGCAGGATGAGCAGCTTCTGGAAGGGGGAGATGCGCGTGTCGTAGTCCATGGGGAACGGGAATTGCTCGAGTGAGTCCAGGTCGTACCACTGCGGGGAGCAGAGGGTGGCATCTCTCAGGAAGGGCCCCAAGGCCACCACCCAGGGCTTCGGTTACCGGTGCAGGATCCTCGGGAACGTGTCTATCCCGGCACTCCGCACCCCCAATGTGACTCCAGGACGGTGGCCAAGCCCTCCAATGTCATCCGGGGTGTGCCCAGGCAGACCCTCCATCAGTTATTTCTAGAAGGGGAATGGACCAGCCGACATGGGCCCTAGCAGGCAGAGACAGCAGCTGGCCCATCCCGGGACAGGCATTGGCTCTGTCTCAGGGGTCCCTGGATGCCCTGGCTGAGGAGAAGGGGCAGACACTCGCCTCCTGCCAGACAGACAGGTTCTTCTCGATGTCATTGGGGAGGTCCCCGAAGCTGTCTGCAAACAGCTGTGACAGCAGCATGATGTCCTCCCAGCCCTGGTCAGACAGCCACGGGCACGGCTTCTTCCGCTGGCTCTTCTCCAGGGAGATGTTTCCTGGGGCGGAGGGCGGCGGGTGAGCAGGATGGCAGGGCAGCCATCGCCCCCCCTCCAGCAGGCACTGTTCCCCAAGACCGGCCCTGGCGCCCCGCCTCAAGGAAGACGCTGTGCGCCGGCACCTTTCAGGAAGAAGTCCAGCTCCTCCTGGGGGATCTGCCCCTCTGCCTGCTCAATCTTGATGGTCATGTTGAAGGAGAAGAGCAGCTTGTGCCTCTCAAACAGCCCTGCAGAGAGACGCCGGCCAGAGACGGGCTCACGCTGCAACCGGGGCCTTCATGCTCCCAAACCCTTGCTGCCAGAGTGCGGCCAGTGGGGGACGCTGACCCGGGGCAGCTGAGGGGCCTTGGCCATGCAGTGGGCGGTGGTGCTGGGGCTGTGCGGCCACGTTAGCCCAAGCCTAGCGTGGCAGGCCAGAGCAGGGTCTGGGCGTGAGCTGCCGCCCGGCCGGTGGGTCCAAGGCAGCCCATCTGAACCGTGATAGCATCCAGGAAAGCTCCCAGTGGTGACGCAGAGGCCACGACAGACAGAAGGGACCGAGCAACACTGGTCCCCGCAGGAATGACTGAGCAAGGCAGCCTCAGAACTCTGCACCAGAGGACACTGTCCTTGCAACAAGGACATGAAGGTTTTCTCTGCGGAATTTCAAAAGATTCAATTGTTCAGCCAAAGCATAACACTATACAGCACTGTCCTCCCGTTGTTCATCGATTTGCTCAAGCGGAAACCAGTAACATCTCCATTGTGAGACTTCTTGTTACTGTTTTTGGCATATCGAATACGTCCCGGGGAGCTTGCCAGGCTCTGCCGTGCGGGTGGGATACTCTCGGTAGCTTGCCAGGCTCTCCGAGAGAGACAGAGAAATCGAACCCGGGTCAGACACGTGCAAGGCCTACCTGCTGTGCTATCACTCCAGCCCCATTCGCCAAAGGATCAGAACAAATCAACCAAAGGATCGGGAGATAAAGCGGTGAAAATCCTGCCCACCTCACCCCCCGATGAACAGGGAACAAAGATACAAAGGTGGGAGAGAAGAGAAGTGCGTCAGACCAAAGGTCCAATGTCCACCTAACGGGAACGCTTGGAGACACGGGGGGAGAATCACAGCAGGGCCCAGGACACGAGCTCTCGACTGGATAAAAGGAGGCCTGACAGGCCCAAGTAATCACGAAATGTCAAGATTCCTAAAGACAAAACCTTCAAGAGGAGAGAAATGATCAGCATGGCATGAGGCTCGACGGCGAGAGCAACAGCTTCGGAGGACCCCTGGGCTAAACAGTTTCCAAAACTAGACCCATCCGCGACATAGAAAGCTGGAAAGGAGGATCAAGATCACCCCAGCTATCCACGGTCTCGGGAACGTTTCCCACAATGCCTTTCCCCGCAGGACACTGCTTGGGGATGCTCTGCCAGAACGAGGAGTAAGAGCTCCTCTTGGGAGACAGGAGACCCAGGACAGACCCCAGGGAACTCTTGACTGCTGCCGGAATTCCCCGGACATAGCTTGACTTTGGAACCCGGTAAACTGTCTTAATTCAAAAAGACTTGAATCCCTAAAAACCAGAAAACAGAGTTGGATGACAGGACAGCGGGGAGGGCATCTGCCTTAAATGCGGCTGACTCAGGTTTGAACGGTATCCCATAGGATTCCCTGAGCACCACCAGGAGGGATTCCTGAGTATAGAGTCAGGAGTCACTCCTGAGCATCATCGGGTGTGACCCCAAAAAAGACCAAAAAAAATCCCTAAAAATCAGAAAGCAGAAAAATAAGCTTCCAGGGTCAGAGGAACAGCACAACAGGGCGGGAATCTGCCTTGCATGTTGCTAACCCAGGTTCGATCCCGGGCACCCCGTGTGACCCCCTGAGCCCACCATGAGTGATTCCTGAAGGCAGAGCCAAGAGTAACCTCGAAGTACTGCCAGGTGTGTCCCCGAAACAAACAACTGTGCCTGGATTGGAATCCTCTGGTGCACAGACAGACACATGTCATTCTGCTGACCTCCAAGTCCAGGGACAGGCCAGGCACCAGCAAGGACGAGACGCCGCTGCTCTCGGGGTCAGGCTGTCAGTGTCCACTGGGCCACCCTAGAGACTGCGTCCCTGCTCCATGGGAGTGAGCCAAGGTGCATCTGAGTGTCTGGATATAATGAGAGCTAAATCCTGCAGTTCTAAATTAGGATCTGAATAATCACTCACTAGTGCAGTTAACTGTGTTACTTTCAGCAAAACAAACTTTCCTGTATTTTTGCCTTTCAAGAGAGCACAAAGCAAAAACACTTTGTTTTTGAAACAACTGGCTAAAAATATTATCATTGCCCCATTGAAAATGTCGTTCAAGGAGTGTGAACCCCTTCACAGACAGTCTGCCAGCAGCGTCCACTGCAGGCCAAGGTTTCAGAGTGAGGTTTTACACAAGGAGCATTTATCTATAAAAGTTCCAAGTGAAAAATGCTTTATATATATTTAGCAAGCAAAATACTTAAACATGCTGTAGAGTGAAACATTTTTTGAAGAAAAATAATCAAACTGGTAAGATGGGAAGGGCGTTTAGAGACTTGTTTCCTGAACCCCACCCCCAAAGGCAGTATTATTTTGAGATATACGTTAAGAAAAAGGAGAATATCAAACCAATGATGGTCATGGTCTTGCAGCACATGGTCAGGCCACAAATGCAGACAGCCAATCTGCAAAGGAGGGGTGGGAAGAACCGTGGACAGGAGAAGGACGCAAAGGCAAACCCGGGTCCTGGAGAGATGCAGAGACCACGGCAGGGACCACATGGTTCTAGAGAGACACAGAAACTACAGCAGGGACCACGTGGTACTGGAGAGATTCAGGGACCACGTGGTTCTAGAGAGAGACACTGAGACCACGGCAGGGACCACATGGTTCTGTTGGCTGAAATGTGGGGGCAAACAGAAACTTTCTTGCAGGGAGAATTTTACAAGAAACGGCCTGGTCTGAGGGCCACACCTGGAGATTGGGACTCGGTGACTCCCAGTTCAGTGCTCGGGGACTCACTTGTGACAGCGTCAGAGGGGTGGGGGCCTCTTGCACCCATAGCCTGGCTTGGCCCTGGGCTGCTCCCCTGCCCGGAGCTGCCATGTCTTAAAGCAGGAAGTGAGGTGAGCACAGGGCAGTGAGCCCACGGCCAGAGGCTGCTCACAGACTCCCAGGGCCAGTAGCCAAGCCCCGGGCACAGGCCTCACCTGTGCAACCATAATTGTAGATGTTGAAGGTCAGCGTGTCCATGATGTTCTTCAGGCGCTTCTGCAGGATGGAGTCGGGCAGGGACTTCTTGAGTGACAGGCTGAACACGTCGAGGAAGGCGGCAAGGGAGTACTGGTACATGGAGTTGGCCAGCGCCATCTCCGACAGCACGAAGAACAGGATGGCCCCGCGCCTGGCCGCTGGCCTGTAGCCGTCCCGCAGCCGGTCGATGTCCACGGCCGTCTTCTCGGCCAGCTTGAGCTTCTCTGAGACCTAGAGCCGAGGAGCAGGTGGCGGCGGGAGTGACCGGGCGGCCCGGAGGGAAGGCGGCGGCAGGCACCTCGGGGGCCCCTCTTGAGAACCAGACTCGCCAAACGCCTGCCTTCGCGTGACCCGCCCTGACCTCACGTGGAGGCTCATGCCAGCCCCCCCACTCCCTGCGGGGGGTGCACGGCTCTCCTTGGCCCGGGGTGGGCTTCGGCGGGTGACCTGGAATGGGCCCAGCTCCAGGTTCCCACTAGCCCTTTTGGATCCAGAACCTGGGGGGAGGGCGCACGGCTCTGGGGGACGCCGGGGGCAGGGGCTGGTTGACCCCAAGGGCGCGCTCGGAGCCTGCCCCCACCCAGGCCTCGCACCTCAGTGGCCTTGGACTTGGTCTCCTCCAGCGTGTGCACCAGCTCCACATTGTCCAGCATGTTCCCCGTGGATGTGGCCAGCTCGCGCAGCAGCGAATCCTCCAGGTCCTTCAGCAGGTTCTTGTTCTCGAACGTCTCCTGGATGAGGTGCTCCCGCTGCTCCTCCAGCTCCCGCCTCTCGAAGGCCACCAGCACGCTCAGCAGCTGGTCCTCCAGGCCCTTCAGTGTCACTGCGGGGGTGGGGGCTCACTGCTGCATCCCCATACCCTGGCCCCAGTGTCCAAGAACACAGTGGTGCCAAGAGACAAAAACGATCCAGACCCCCACCCCGCTGAGTGTGTGCATCCACACACACAGAGACACACAGACACATACAGACACACAGACACAAGAGACAGACACACGGAGACACAGACACAGACACACACAGAGACACAGACACACAAAGAGATACGGACAGACACGGACACAGACGGAAACAGACACAGACACACAGAGACACACACAGACACACATACAGACACACAGAGACACACACAGATACACAGACACACACACACACGCACACACCCTGATCACCCTGCAGTGAACCCCAACCAAGCCAAGGCCAGGGTGAGTGTCGGCTGCACAGAAGCAGCTCCAGCCCTGGGCCCCGGGATTCTCCTAGACACACCCCAGGTGCAGAATGAGCCTGGCTGGCCTCACCCGTGTAGTTGATGACCATGGCCTTCCCGAACACGGACGGCGAGTACTTGGGGTTGGCCAGCTTGGTGTTGAGGTAAAGCCTGAAGTTGGGGTCATAGTCCACCTCCTTGTCCCCAAGGATGATGAACTGGCGCCCCTGGGACACCTTGATGTTCTTCTCCAGGACATTGTCGATGACAGGGTCGATGTATTCGTCCACGTCGTGGAACAGGAAGGGGGTCCCGTACTTGATGGCCATCTCCAGCTGCTTCAGGAAGTCGGGGTCATTGAAGGACGCCACCTGCGGAGGGATGCAGGGACGCGTATTGGGGGCTGTGTGCTGGGGGCCGTCCTCTGTCCTTCCATCAGCCCCCAGATGCTGTGCTGAGCCCTCAGGCGAGTGTTCTCCTTCCTCCTGGGGGCGGGGGGGGGGGCAGAATGTCACTGAGGAGCCCTGCTATGGCCACTCACTGGTTCTTGTGTCCCCGATTCCACACCTGCAAGCCTCGGCCCCAGGTCACCCCATTGCCCCCCCCACACCCTCCTCTCTGCAGCTCTGCCTCTCCTGGAGCTAGAACTTCCGTCTTTGACAGGTTGGGGTGCACCAAGATAGCCTGAGCCCCGAGACCAATGTCCTGAGGTACAAAGGGGCCTGCACAGATGGGCAGGAGAAGCCCCTCTCGCCACCAGTTCCTGTTGTGCAGCCCAGAGGCATGCCTGACATTGGAGGGCAGGAATGGCGCAGGATGGCGGGCGGGGGAGGGGGGGCAGGGGAGTGGCAGGCTGGACAGAGGGAGGGCGCTGCTTAGCCGTGAAGAGGCAGGAGCACACAGCAGGGAGGGTGACGCCCAGCTAGGGGCCAGTTTCTAACTTCCTGCATGGACACATGAGCAACGTGTGTGTGTGTGAGGGTGCGTGCATATCTGCATATGTGTGTATGTGCGTTTGTGTATGTGTGTGTGTGTGCATACCTCACACATGTATATGGGTGTGCTCGTACACATGTGTGCATGCATACATGTGTGTGCATACCTGTATGCGTGTACGTGGGCATGCATGTATTTGTGTGTGTGTGCGCGCGCACATGTGTGTGGCAGGAAGATAAGCCAATGCCACAAGTAGGGGTGGGTGGTAGAGTGTCATGGAAGAGGGGTAAGAGAAAGGGCTGAAACCCGCAGCCCCTCTGAGAGGCAATAAAGCCCAATTGTGGTAAATGTTTCACGGCCCCTCACAAACCACAGGGACTGAGAAACACGACAGCGAGGACCTTCACGTGGCCAACCAGGTTTGACCCCCCTGTCCCTCCCAATGGCCCCCCAGGCCCACCAGGAGTGATTCCTGAGCAACACCGGGCACAGCCCACTGAACAGAAAACACTCTTGGAGCCCCAAGCCACACACCACAGGTGTCGACATGCCACTGCCAGAGATACAAGTGGTGGACATGGGGTGGAGAGCCTCAGAGAGTGGGGCTGGGAATACAGAGGTGAGTGGAGGGGGAGCTGAGGCCACAGCTCTGCCTGTGGATGCAGCGGGCAGTGCTCAGCCTGAGGTCCTGGCCCTGCTGGATGCAAGAAACACAGGGTCCTGGGGAGGTGGGGCCGCAGGTGAGTGGGCAGGGTGGAGGCAGGGGGGAGGGCAGGCGGGTGGCAGGGGTGCAGCTGTACTCGCAGGTTGTTCCTCTCTTCTTTCCTCTTGATCCAGTTGAGTGCCTGCTGCTGGGGGTCGATGCAGAGGGGAAAGCGGCTGGCGCGGGTGGTCAGGATGCCGTTCTGCACCGAAAGCTCGTCAGGGGGCAGCCCCTGCGAGCCCCACCTGCGGGACAGGCAGCCCTGGAGACGGCGTCCCTGCGCGCGGCCCCTCCCTGGCTGCCCGGCCCGCGGCGCACCTGCTAATCTCCACTTCGTCCGTGAGCAGGCTCTCCAGGCGGAAGGGCTGGCTCAGCGGGATCTGTCGCAGCACCAGGTCATCCTGCCAGGCCTCCTGCACCATGGCGTGGCGGAACTCCCAGGTGAAGGCGCCCTCGTAACTCAGGAAGGCGGCGCACAGCAGGCAGTCACCCAGCAGCCGCACGCGCCGGTGCATGAGCTCCGCCAGCTCCTTCAGCCACCTGTGGGGGTGCTCGAGGTGACTCCCGGCTGGGTGCTCAGGGCACCCTATGGGGCCTACAGACAAGCGCTCTCCCTGTTGTCCTGTCTCTCTCGTCTGAAATCCTTCCTTTTTTTCTTTTTTTTTTTTTGTCTTTTTGCATCACACCTGGCAATGCTCAGGGGTTACTCCTGGGTCTGCACTCAGGAATTACTACTGGCAGTGCTCAGGGGACCCTATGGGATGCTGGGAATTGAACCTGGGTCGGCCACGTGCAAGGCAAACGCCCTCCCCACTGTGCTATTGCAAACCCTTTGCTTCTGAGCATTGCTCGTCTTCAATAGCTGCAGACTCACTGTGCGCCCGCCCCAGCATCTGAGGCATGGTCAGAGCACAGGGCCAGCAGAACCCGCACCCGGCAGGGGGCTGGACAAAGGTGCGCTGGGGGTTCACGCAGGAGCGGCTGGTCTCACCCCACTGTCTCCAGACCCCTGACCACATCTTGAGCACAGCCCGGGGGAGTCAGAGCACTCCACAATGACCCTAGGAAGCAGGGTTGTTGGAGTTTGCTTCGTCCGGTTCTAGAACGTGGGACACTGTTCCCCATCCCTGGTGGTCCCTGCTCCATGGTGGCAGGTGCCCCTGAGTGTTCCCTGTGCCCCCTAGGGGCTAACTTGGCACTGCCAGCCCCACACCCCCACTGCAGGACCGACCCAGCCATGCGGCAGGGGTGCTGGTGCCTCGGCATGCCTGAGGCTGGGGGGGCCACCTTCACCCCATCTGTGCCCCGGAGCCTCCAGCCCTGTGACCCCTAGAAAAGAATGGAGCAGACAAGGCAGTCGCCGCTCCTCAGCTCCCAGCCTGGCACCCCTCACCGGACGTTCTCCGAGCCCAGCCCTGAGATGAGCTTGTCGGCAGCGATGAGCCGGCGCTCCATGATCTCCGCCTCCTCCTGCAGCTTCTGCTTCTCCAGGATGGCCGCCTCGTACTTGGCACCCAGCGCGGCCAACTCCTCGTGGATGGCCGCCAGCTCATTCTGGATCTTCTCCAGCTCGCGCTTTGTCAGGAAGAAGTTGCGTTCCAGCCGGGCCACCTGAGGGGAGGGAGGAAGCAGGGGGAGGGTCGGGCTGGGGGGTCGCACCCTGCATTGCGACCCCTAAGCCTGTGTCTTCCTCGTGCCTGCACACAAGCACCCCGGCCCTTGAGCCTCTCCCGGCCTGAACCAAAAGGCAAAAGCAGAAGAGTGGGCCGTGTTGGGACCCCGATTCTTGGACTGCAGGTCCCACCACACAGGGGGCTGCGTGATCTTCTGACCCCATCAGAGACCTGGGTTGCATGCAGGTTTCTTGGACAAGAAGGGGCAGGGGTGGGGAGCGCGTGGCAGGGCCCTTGACCCTCCCAGCTGCCACTTACAGGGAGGGTTGGAGTCTGGGAACCACAGCCAGGTGGCCCCCAGGACCTGCCCCGGGCTGAGGGCCCGCCCAGCGCTCAGACGATTCCCACCTCTTTCCCCCACTTTCTACTCAGCCACCCGGGGCCCTGCAGCCCCCGACTCCAGCCCTCTTTCCCATCCTGTCCACAGGAGCCACTCAGGTGACATGTCTGGGCATGGAGTCCTAACCCTGGGGGCGGGCAGAGTCTGACCTTGTCCCTCTTGGGCTTGATCTCCCGGAACACCTCACAGTAGCCCATGACGGCCTCCACGAACTTGAGCATGCCAAGGCCTGCCTTGCTCACAGCCTCCATCTCCTCGGCCGTGGTGTTCAGTGTCTTCAGGAGGCCTGAAGGCCAAAGGGACAAAGCTTCAGGGGAGCCAGGGGCCGTGGGGAGGGCCAGGGAGATAGCCCAAGGTCAGGGGGTACTGAAGGTTCCCGAGCATCACCAGGGACAGACTGGCAGCCCCCAGCACCAGCAAGGGAGACATGGCAATCTGCAGACCCCCACACTGAGCCACCAGCCTAGTTGGTCGAGATCCCCAGGAAGTCTCCCTCCAAAGGGATGTGAGGCCATGTAGGCCAGCGCGCCCCAGGCCCAGTCCCAACGGGGACCCACTGCCCCCAGGCCGGGGCTCGGTGGGGACTTTAACCCAAGCCCCGAGGGGCCTCTCAGCTTGCGCCTCCCTTTCCCCCGGAACCTTCTGGCAGGGGCTGAGGGGCTCCTGCATCTTATTCCGACTCAGTTCCAAGCGACCAGAGAGCAACGGCCCAGTTCTGAGCAAAGGGTCACCTGGTGGCCTGCGCTGAGTCTGACCCTGTGCTGTCACAGAAGCTACGCTGGGGTTCAGGGGTACCTGGGAGAGCAAGCCGGGCCCTGCACCATCGGTCAGAAGTGCCTTGGCATCGCCCATCCACACCACCGTCCCAGCACACCCACAGCCCCCACAGGGCTGCAGAGCCAGCCTGGGCCCCATGCTCACTCCGGATGTTCTTCACTTGGCTCTGGGTGATGGCATCAAAGTCCATCTCCATCAGAGAGCGCAGGAAGTTGGGGTCGGACATCATGCCCTTGGCGGTCTTCCAGTTGAGCTCCCGGTAGCCCTTGATGATGAGGATACACTCGCACACGGTCTGCACCTGTCTCGGGGGTTTGGCGAAGGACCTGGGGATACACGTCCACGTGAGACAGCAGGTGTGGGGCCCTGGGGATGCAGGAGCAGATGACACCGGCCGAGGGCGTGAGGCACAGCAGAAGTGGGTGTGGAGCGGGGGAGCACCCTCTGCTGCAGCCCCTGAATCTGGGTTCAGGACTGGGGCTGGCAGTCACCCTGGGCTGAGCCCTCAGACTCCAGAGCGCAGCCACTGCCGTGACTTGGCCCTGGGGTCACCCACCTGCTGTTTTCCTGCCCCTATTAGGACAGACCTGGGGGGTGTCACCTGCAGGAGCTACGGGAACAAGCCCCTGGCCCACCCCCCGCCCCTAGCCTGGCCGGTCCAGTCCCTGAAGAGTCAGTCTCCGACAGGCACAGGATGGGGGCCACTTTCCACCAAGGGTCCTGACCTGGCCAGCAGGGGCATGGACGCCGCCATGGCAGTGTGGGAGGTAAAATGTCACTGGGGGAGGGGACACCGTGGTGGTGTGGAGCCCCCAGGTGGCACCTGATCTCTGTCACATCCGACTTGTCCAGCTTCTGCAGCTCCAGCTTGGCGGCCTCGAGAACGGGCATGACCTCGGCCAGCGCTGTCTCGGCCTCTGCCTTCTCCACCGCGATGATCTTGTTCTGCTCCTCGATCTCGATGGCCTTCTCCTCGGCCAGCTTCTTCTTCTCCTCCGCTGCAGGGCGGGCGGGAGGGCAGGGCATGAGGGGGGCGCAGCCCTCGGGGTTGGTGCTGGCCCGGGGGCCCCCAGCTCCGGCCCCCCTGGCGTCCAGGCAGAGAGGCCCCCAGCTGTTGCCTCGGTCCCGCCCCGCGGTGCCCGCGCTTGCCGATGGCCGTGTTGATGGAGATCTCCTCCAGCAGGGTCTCACAGGCCGCCGACTTCTCGGCCAGCACAATCTTCTGCTCGGCCAGCTTCTGGTTCAGCTCATCCAGCTGCAGGGTGGCCTCCTTCAGCTTGTCCAGGCCCCCCTCCAGACGCTTGCACTGAGCTAAGGAGACAGACCCCAGCCCTGCCTCTCAGCTCCACAGAGGCGAGGGGGCCCGGCCTGCTCCATGGCCCAGCTTCCACAAGAGGGTCCCAAGCACCTCACAGCACCCGCCCCACCTGAGTTGGGTGCACCCGAAGACTCAGCCCAGCACCCACTGTGTCAGGGAGCATCACCAGGAGACTCAGCCCAGCACCTCCCCCACCCATGTTGGGGTGCATCACCTGAAGACTCGGCCCAGCACCCACCATGTCGGGGAGCATCACCAGAAGACTCAGCCCAGCACCCACCTCACCCGTGTCAGGGAGCATCATCCGAAGACTCAGCCTCCAGCCGGAGCAGCTGTACAGGCCTTTCACAATGTCCACCCAAATGTCGAGCTCTTATGCAGCCCCAACGCTGACAGGGCGTGGGCCGGATCCCCTGGACCATGCACCCCATCCCTTCCCGGCTCTGCACCCCGCCTGGGCCTACCGATGTTGAACTGGGTCTTCTCGTCCAGCAGCTTGGAGTACGTGTTGATGAAGTCCAGGTAGTTCTTGGGGGTCACGTAGTTGCTGCGCCTCAGCTTCTGCAGGAACTGTTTGCTGAAGTCGTCCACTGACTCATGGACCATCACCACGTGCTCCACCAGGCTCTCCAGATTGGCCCCGGGGATCATTGGGTTATCTCCTGGAGGGGGGGGTGGAGAAGCCGCAACTGAGGTCCGAGTGGGTGGCCCCCGGCCAGTCAGATGCAGACGGAGTTCATGCCCCTCGCATGCTGCTCAGGTGAGACCCCTCAGACTGTGCAGCAGGGCCAAACTCACAGCAGCCTGAGGCTGGGAAGGACCAGAGACACGGCCCAAGAGCGTTTTCATCAAGGAGGGAGACGAGCCCAGGGGCCCTGTGGCCAGTGTCTGGCTACCTCTGCAGTCCCAGAAGGCCAGTTCTCGCTCCTCCACATGGGAGAGCTTCCTGGAGAGAGCCGAGCGGTGCTGACCCAGCAAGGTCACTCACTGCGCGCCGCCCCCCCTCCCCCCTCCCCCCCCCTCCCCCCCCCCCCCCCCCCCCCCGCCACCGCCCCGTCCCCTCCAGGCTGCTGGAAGAACCAAGGGCTGCACTGTCCAAGCCCAATCCCCAGACTGAGCTCCCGGATGAGCTGGCTGGGAAACTGCTGCCTGGGCTTTTTGCCACCAGACTGTCTTCCCACTGTATGGTGGACCGGGCTAGACACTGGCCGCAGATCACAGCCCCGGACCAGTCCTGCAAATGGTCCCACAACTATCAGTGTATGGGCCCAGGCCCTGGCCAGTCTGCTCTCAGTGGGAGCCCCCAGCACAGTCCCCAGTCACATGTGGTGGTCAGTGAAAGGATGGCGTGTCCATGCCAACACAAAGAGGGTTGTGGTGCCCCTTGGGCCCGGGCACTTCTGCTCAGGGATGACCAAGCTGCACTCAGGCTACATCCACACCACCCCCTGCCTTCCTGGCTCAGGGCACACACACTCCCTGCCCCCTGCCTATGCTGGTGGCCTCTCTCCCCGGAGCTGAGGCCACATCCCTCCTGTCCTGCTCCTTAGGGGACAACCCACTGCCACCGAGGGACCGCGGAGCACCAGGAAAGTCCTTCTCTTTGCCCCCATCCTGGTCCCTAAAACTGGACTAAAGACTAAAGCAGTGGCTTCGACCTGCCCAGGGGACAAGTCACCTGCTCACTGACCACACACTGGCAAGGAGGATGTGTCACTGGTCACAACCCTGCCCAGGGCCCGTCCCCATCGCCCATCACACCCCTGCTGAGGCCCGTTCCCATCGCTCATCACAGTCCTGCCCAGGCCTGTCCCCATAATCTCCTAAAGACTTTCGGCCGCTTCCTTAAATGACAGGTTGAGAGTAAGACCCGCAACCTGGTGCCTGGAAGGTGAACGCGGAGGGGGAGCTGGTTCCGGTCGCCCCAGCCCTGTCGTGGGGGGCGGGGCGGCTTCCTCAGAAAGGCCCCACCCAGTTGCTCTTTAGCGCTGTGGGCCGCTCACAGCTGTGGCACTCGGCTTTGTGGAGGTGGACAAGGACAGCCATAGAAACCCCGTTCGCTGAGGAGTGACCAGGCCTAAGAGAAGGCAACTGGCCAAGGGGCAGCGGGCGCAGTGTCAGGACCCGACACCGTGGTGGTCAGGCCACACCCGTTTACCGGCTATGTGTCGAGTCCTTATCCCCCTGTCCTGTGGCCCCCGAGAGCCCTGAAGGCTAAAACAACGTGAACCCACACATGCTATGGCAGGCCTGGCCAGCAGGGCCTGTGAGGAAGGAACCACGGGCCAGATTCAAAGCTGGACAAACAACGCAGCCCCCACGGGGCCGCCACTCACCGAGAAAGGACTTGGCCACTGCGTGCAGGGCTTGCGTGGGCCATGGCATGAACCAGTCAATGCCCGTGTTGTTCACCAGGCCTGGAAGAGAGGTGAGATGTTGGCCAGGCCACGACCTCACACACACAAGGATGTCGGTCCTATCCTCAGGGCCGAATACAACACCCCTGCCCTGATATGCAGCCAAGCACATCGACAGCACTGACAAAGGTCCTTCAGGGCAGAGGACTAAACCACCCCCACTCGGGACTCTCTGCTCCTTCCCAGCACGCTTGTAGTCATGAAGCGTTTGGGGGCCCTGCCCCGCCTTGCCCTCAGGGCCTGCTGGTGACTGCAGGGTCTCACGGGCTCACAGCTCACTGCAGGGCCTCCTGCAACAGGGGCCCAGTTCTGTGCCCTACACCTTTTTTCCCTCCACCCATCCCGTCCCTCCACCCGTTCTGCTTCTCCCAGTCACTGGCACAGCCCAGGATGTGGACACTCCTGGTGCCTCCTCCTTGCTGTGGGCAGTGCCCAGGCTAACCTGGGAAATTTCGGCAGCGGGTTCTCAGGGTGTCCCCAACTGGGGACATGCCGAGGACCATGTGCAGATTGTTGGCGCTCTTGTTCACGAAGTACTGCCACACCGACTCCTTGGCTAGGCCCGTGCCCTGCTTCATGGCCTCCTGCCCAATCTGGCTGAGGATGGCCTCCTTCTCCTCTTCCGCAAACAGCGCGGGCACGATTCCTGGGAACCAAAGCCCGTGTGTATGTGTATGTGTGTGTGTGTGTATGTGTGTGTGTGTGTGTGCGCGCGTGTGTGTGTGCGTGTGTGTGCACCTGTATGTGCCTGCACTCTGAGGGTTTGCGCAGCCCCTGGGTCCCGCTCTCACTACCAGCCAGAGACCCAGTGACCCGGGAGGAAATGGCCTCATTCTCCTGGGGCCCTGGTGCTCCTCCTGACCTCAACGCTCTTTCAATGATACCTGAGTCTGTGCTCAAGCCCGGGATCCTGTGAGGCTTCAGCCCCACATGCATCCCCTCAGTCAGACCCCTCGGGACTCTGCAGCATCTCCCCTGACGCGTGGTGAGAAGCATGGCTTCAGGCTCATCAGACACTGGAGACTGACAAGGGGGGGGCAATGACCCCCAGATCCCCACCCCCGTCCCAAGCCGCACCTGAGGTCAGCATGTTGTTGATGAGTTCCAGGAAGCCCTCCTCCGCCACGTGGCCGTCAGTGAACAGGAAGATCATGGACTTGTTCTCGATCCCGAGCTTTGTGTACAGGCTCTTGAGATCCTCCCGGAAGTTGTTCTCCGAGTAGCCTCGACTCAGAAGAATCTCAAACACCTGCAGAGAGGGCAAGCGCCCAAGTGGCAGCAGCCCCGGCCCACAGTGTCAGGTCCATTGGAGCTGGCTGGACACTCCGATCAGCAGCCACACAGTGCTCCGGGGACAAGGAGGAAGGAAGGGAGTGTGGACAAGACAGAGAGACACAACCCAGGGAGGGTGAGGACACACTGGTGTCCAGGATGGGCCAGCAGGAGAGACAGTGGGAAGAGGCCACCCCGGAACATCAGTGCAGGGCACAGGGCGAGGAAGCCCAAGGACCTGATGTTCAGACTCAACCAAGCCACAGATAAGCTCCCAGATCTCAGCCCCACCTTACGGTCAGATCAGACCGACCAAGCATATGTTGACATGCGGGGGGGGGGGGGGGGGGGCGAAAGAAACAAAACCAATTCTCAGGGTCAGAGACAGTCCAGTAAGGAGCACACTGGCCTTGCTTACTCCTGACCCAGGTTCGATCCCCGGCACCCCACAAGGTGCCATAGTCCCACCAGAGTGATCCCAGAGCACAGAACCAGGAGTCATCCCTGAGCACTGTCCGGTTTGGCCCAAAAATGAATCTCGACTCGATGAAAACACAGAAGCCACAGAGTGATATTCCACTCTCATGTTTGCACCCAAGACCCACTGTGGGCCTTGGGCTGCAGGAGCCTTAACGCTGGGTGGCGGGGCCCACTGACCTCGCAGCCGGCGGTGAAGGCGGCCAGCCGGGCCAGGGACTGCTTGCCAGAGCCACCGACGCCCACCAGCAGGGCATGGCCGCGGTACATGCGGATGATGCGGTGCACGCGGGTCAGATGCTCCAGCGCGTCGTCAAAGAGGACCAGGTTCATCTTGGTGTTGCTCTCATTATACTCCTCGAGGAGCTCCTGGTCAAAGCAAGAAAGGCTCCTAGATGATGTCGGATTGTTTCGGACAAGGTCTCCCCTGCCGTCCCCCAGAGACGGAGAACAGAGAACTTTTCAAGAAGCCATACTCTCTGAAAGGACTAAGGTGGACGTGACCTGGGTTTGCCCTCCCCGTCAACATTCCCATCTGCCGAGGCCAGGGAGAGCGTGCAGCCAGAAAGGCGCTGGTCCTGCATGCGGATGACCCAACTGTAATCCCCAGCAGCACACGAGAGCCCCAGCAGGAAGAATCCCTGAGCACAGAGCCAGGAGTGAGCCCTGAGCACAGCCGGGTATAGCCCCCAATAAAACCAAAGCAATGTTCATTAGCTGGTTTGCGACTGACAACAGGAAACAGGTTTCAAGTCTCCACTGGAGAATAATTTGGGCAACATACCAGAACCCAGGGTCCCTTATATGGGCTGGATGGGGTCAAGGCCGGGCCCTGGGGTCTGTGTATCTGACAAGCTCCTGGCAGGACTCAGGGGCTCCCAAAGCCAGACACCTAGTCTAAGAAGTCTAACACCCGCCCCAGCTCCCAGCCCTGCCCTTTCCCGCGTGCCGGACCACAGGCACCTCGAACAAGGCCTTGGCGGCCTCGTAGTCCTGGATATCTTCATAGACACGCGTTTCCTCTTCATTCAGAGCCATCCGGAAGTCCCCAAACAAGATGGGGTCCCTCATCGCCACCTCCTCATCGTCTGGAAAATACTTCACGACTAATTGCTGGATGAGGTCTTGTACCTGGCAAAGACAGACCACGGAGGACCCAAAGTCACCAACATGGACACGCATGACGGGGGAGTAAGGTGTCCCAGTCGCCATAGTGTAACCCCTCTGCCCGTCTCGTCCATTCCTCTGCAGTTGGGAGCAGGGCGGGCTGCTGTGGTTTTCACTCCCGCGCTTTCCACCCCAAGCACGATGTTGAGGGGAGACCTGAGCACCAGTTGCCGTGACTCAACATACTGACCAACTGCTTGTCTGTTGCGTTGATCAGGCGGTCATGGAAGACGCGCAGACACTCATTCCTCCACACGCGCACCATCTGCGTCACCGTATGGAACCTGCGGGATGGCGGGTGGGGTCAGAACCAGCATACTCCTGGCAGGGCTGGCTGTGAGGCCAGGGATGGCCCATCCTTGTCCTCCTGCCCTGCACCCTCCTGTTCAGGGTGTTTGACAGAGGACGCGTTTCATGCGTGACCGACCCTAAAGTCCTCCCCAGGGTGGAATGTCCTCTCTGACAAACACAGCGACGGGACAGACAGCCACTGCCGCACTCTGGGGTGAGACCAGCATCAGGGCCCCGGTGGAAACTCTTCTTAAGAACCAGTCCCGTCTACAGACATAGAAAGACTGCATTCATCTGGGGAACATAAAGTAACAAAATAGGAGACTAACACCCAAGAATAGCCAAGATAAGTACCAGGATGTTTACTCCATGGCTTGGAGGCCAGCCGCACACTCTAGAGGAAAAGGCAGCTCAGATAGAGAAGGGAGCACCAAATAAAGGGTGTTGGGAAGATCCGCCCAAGATGGGAGATGCGTGCCGAAAGTAGACTATAGACCAAACATGATTGCCACTCAATTCCTTTTTTTTGCAAACCACAGCACCCAAAAGGAGAGAGAGAACAAAAGGGAATGCCCTGCCACATAGGCAGGGTGGGATGGGGGGATGGGGGGGTGGGAGGGATACTGGGACGAGTGGTGGTGGAGAATGGGCACTGGTGGAGGGATGGGTACTCGAGCATTGTATAACTGAAACCCAAGCACAAAATTTGTAAGTCTACAGCTGTTCCTCATGGTGTTTCACTAATAACAAACAAACAAACAAACAAAAAACTAGTCCCGCCTGGACCCAGGTCTGGCACTTTCTCCAGCTTTGTACCGAGTCCTGACTGGCCCCACATCCCTGATCATGGCACCCCACACCCCTGCGTCCCCCTCCTCTTTCTTGGCAGGAGTCACCCCTGGCAGTGTTCAGGGCCAGCAATCACACCTGAGCCACTGCTTGACCCTTGGAACCGTCTTCCTGGACCTTTCCCCAAGGGCCACTCCACCAGAGAGCCTGTGAGGACAGGCGGACAGTCCTTTACATGCTGTTTCAGTGTGTGGATTCAGAACGTGGGTCCCAGCACTGCACAGCCACAAGAGGGGATTCAGCGTGAATGCTGGCAGTGGCTTTACTATGACGTGGCAGGCGGGGGCTGAGCCAGGCTGGGCAGTGCTTAGGGGCTACTCATGGCTCCGTGCTCATAGGTCACCTCTGGTGATGCTCAGGGGACCTTAGGGGCTGCCGGGCATCAAACTGGGGTCGGCCAATGCCGGTCAAGACCTTAAGCCTGTTCTCTCTCTCCGACCACCTCAGTCTGATCTCAACAGGACCAGCTCAAGTGTAAGCCTTAGGCCCTTCCTGTCGCCCGTGCGGATGGCTCCCCTAGACACACAAGGCCAGCGACCGGAAGCAGGAAACAAGTCCTGTGCCTGAGCCTAAGGCTCCCTGGATGAAACTCTGACCGGCTGTGAGGAGAAAGGACAGCTGAGGGGTGCCCAGCTGCCCACAGGCCCACACCCTGCCCCAGCCTCTCAGGCCTCCGCCAGGCTGGGCCCTTCCTTCCAGCAGGGAAGGGGCTGGGCCATGAAACCGAATGCGCCAGGGTCTCTGCCTTCCAGCATGACGAGCCGCACTCACCGCTGGGGGTTGGTGAGGACGAGGCCGTTAAAGACGCGCGAGAGGTCTCGGAGGTTGAAGATGTAGTGGAACTTGGACGGGGTGGGGGGCAGGTCCTGGACGACACTGCGGTACAGGTCCAGCGTGCAGCACGTCAGCAAGTTGGTCATGGCCACGATGCTGACGTGGAAGTCCTGAGGGGGGAGGGACACAAGTTGGCGCCCTCTGTGGCACATGGAGTGGGGAGCCAGAGCCCACGCCAAGGAAAGGGCCGGCATAGGAAACCCCATGGAAGCAGCTGCACATGAGCAGCCGGGGTGGCAACACAGTGACTGGGCATGCGGAGAATATTCCGGAAACAGACAGTGGTCAGAGCTGCCCAGGGGTGCAGACAGCACCGTAACCGAACTGGACACGTGGTAAAGTTAGACTCAGCTGAACTACGGCACCATTTTGGGGCAAGGTGGACCCTGAGGAGGCCCACACTCTGTGTCCACTCCTGGTGCATCACTCGAAGCTTGCTCCTGGTAGCGCTCTGGGGCCCACGCGGTGCCAGGGACCAAGCTTGGGCCTCCCACACAGCATGCGTGTGCCCCAGACCTCTACGCCACTTCCCCGGTCCCTGGTCACAGTCTGAGAGAGGGAAAATGGGGAAGGCCAGAGGCGCCCACACTGTCCCTGCACTGGCCCCCAGCTACGCCTTAACCCGCAAGGGAGCATGCAGATGAGGCCCAGGGTCTGGGCAGCTCTCGGGAGGGATTTGTTTTTGTTTTTTGTGTGTGTGTGTGCATTTGTGGGTCACACCCGGCGATGCACAGAAGTTATTCCTCGCTCTGCACTCAGGAGTAACCACTGGCGGTGCTCAGGGGACCAATATGGGATGCTAGGAATCGAACATGGGTTGGCCGCGTGCCAGACAAATGCCCTACCCGCTGTGCTATCTGTCCAGCCCCTCGGAGTTTTAACTGATCCACAGAGGCTCCAGGAGGGAGAGCGCCTCAAGTGGTGACCCTGCAGCCACACACACATCCTGGCCTCCCCACCCCATGCTGCTGGCCCTGAGGGAGTCCAGGAGAAGCCCCAAAGCCAAAGCCCTGGGTGGGGTGAAGGGAGAGGCAGGAGGGAGGGGAGCGTGTGCAGGGAGGAGTCTGGAGCATGGCCAAGTCAGGCACTGAGCGACAGTCTCCATACATCTCCCTCCTTTCATCCCCCAAGCCCAGTGGACACGCACCACCACCCTGTCCCTGTCCGGCTAACAGGGGCTGGGCTAGCATGAGGAACTTGAACGCGAGCACAAGGGGGCCTGAATCCAGCACCCCTGACCCCAAGGGTGCCTGCAGGAGCCGAGCAAGACTGTATGGCTCCCGCCGGAGAACACGTGGAGCCAATGCTCCATGCCAGGGCCTGAAATGCCTGAAATCCCACCGGCTCAGGTCTATTTCTCTCCTCCTGGTTTTGAAGGAAAGTAAACCATGTTTGCGGGCCTTTAAAGGGCACTGTGCTACCAGCACTGGGCCAAAGGCACCCGGTCCTGCCATCGCCCACCTGGCTCAGGCCCTGCCCAGGTGGACCCTGATGGACATCAAGTTACCGCGGTGTGGCCGCTCAAGATGGAGAAATAAATTCGGTGCAGAGACTTCTCGGAGGGAAACAGGACGTTGAAGACGCTGAACAGGGAAATGAACCTGGGGTCGACCTCGTTGCGTCCTCCTCCGGCCTTCCCCATGGCAGCGATGAAGCCGAGGTCGCGGATGTTCTTACAGTTCAGCTCCTTCCCGCGGTCGTATAAGTAGCCTTTCTCCAGGAGCAGCTTCAGCAGAGCGATGGGCTGCTGTGTGCCGTACTCGTCCACCTGGGCCAGAAGGGGAGTGAGCAGTCGGGCTGGACTCGTCCGCCTGGACTCCGAGGCCTGCGAGATCATCTAACACTCGCGGGACAACTTGGGATTTCACTTCAGAGTCTCAGAGTTTGTGATTCGACTTTCAAAACCTTTCCCACAATGGACCAGGGCAGGGACTGCCACACTCTGCTTGAGACTGCGGAGTACCAGCCCGTAAGAGATGCTCAGAAATCGTGGGATGGACGGATGGATGATGGGCAGAAAGGAAACAGGGAGACGGGTGAGAGGTGAAGAGGAGGGTAGATGGATACGGAATGGACAGGCAGATGGACGGACGGCTGATGGTAGGTGGTGGGTGTATAAATAGGTGATTTATAGATGGACATGAGGATGGGTGAGGAGTAGCAAGGGGCGTGGATGAAAGGGTAAAAGGTGGGTGATGAACAGATAGTTGGACAGATAGATGGAGAAATGTGTGGATGGAGGGGGAGGTGTGTGTGTGTGTGGGGGGAGGTGCATGGATGGGGGACTGGAGAGGGAGATAGGGATGTGGAGGTGGGGGAGGGGAGGGGATCGAGGGCTGGAGAGGGAGAAGGGTGTGGTGGGGGTGGAGGCGAGGTTAGTGCTGGACAGCTGCTCAGGTGGAGGAAAGCGTAGGGCATGAGAGATGTGGGTGCAGGCTGTCTGCACACGTGGAGCTGGCGTTGCATCCTGCCCACACAGAGATGACGTTCAAGGGAAAAGACAGAAACCTCTGATGCTTTGACCCCAGAGCCTCCCTCATTGGTAAACCCAAAACTCTTGTCCTTCCGATTTCCCCACACAGGGGCCCCAGGAGAGTGCGGGTCCTAAAGTGCAGATGTTAAGAGCACCAGGCCGCAGACATGTGCGGAGCAAACGCCAGGGCTGCTGCAGCCGCAAGCGTCAAGGACTCGGGAAACAGTGATCGTGCAAGCACAGCCCATCCTCACACCACAGCCAGACCCCATGCCTGCAGAGCTGGTACAAACGGCACCACTCCCCCTCACACCACCTCCTCACAGCACTGCCGGTCACAGCCCCAGCCCCCGCCACCTTTGGCATGTTCATGTCGTCCATGAAGACCAGAAGGCGCTTGCCCATGGGGGGGCCGTAGGTGTCTTTGGTTCGCTTCTCCACGTTGGCTTCCAGGTTTCTCTGGATATCCAAGGACGTGGTGCGGGAGGAGAAGTTCACCATCAGCACAAGCTGGAAAAGGAAGCGAAGCTGGGGAATCCCACCCGGCTGGGAGCCACTGCCTGGACTAAGACAGGCGTGAGGCTGCTCCTGGTCATGTTCTCGGGTGCTTAGGCAAGAACCCCTTCCGTTTCCTTTCATTTGTTTTGCGTTGGTTTGGGGGCCACAGCTGGTAGTGCTCAGGGATCACTTCTGGAAGTACTGGGGGCCCCATATGTGGTGCCAGGGATCGAACCCAGGTCAGGTTCATGCAAGACTAGCGGCCTTCCCGCTGTCCTACGGCTCTGGCCACTTCTTTCAACCAGCCGAGGCAGCTACATGTGTCCTGGGGCCAGCAATGATGGGCTGGGGTTTGGGCACAGCCCGGTACTCCACAGAGCACTCCCACTCACGTTGGTCTCTTCGTTCAGGTTCTTGAGGAAGTTCTGGGTGGTGGCTGTCTTGGAGGTGCCCGATTCGCCGACCAGCAGGACGGGCTGTTTGACCCTGACTGTCTGCTCCAGCATCCAGGTGATGCGGGTGGTGTCCGTTGTGTGAACTGGGCCACAGGTGGAGAATGGGGTGTCACAGACACCACAGGGAGCATCAGGGACTCACTACCTCAGGAGACCCCTGTGGGCCCTCCCCCTGCTGCTCAGAGCTTTGTGGGGGCCGAACCAAGTCCTAGGATGCCTGTCCGGACCAGGCACAGAGTTTTCTGGGTCTGACCCATTTCTACAGCTGCCGTGGCCCTCACGATCCAGCCTTCCATGGGCTCTAACATCAGACTTTGATTCAGACACGGCACATTTCTGCCTCGGTTTCCACCCCAACACCCTGCCAGAGCTGCAGGCTTGGTCTTTCTGACCAGTCAGGCCCTCAGAAGAGACAGCAAAGCCCCGATCGATGTGCATGTTGGGGGGTGCTCACCCCTCCAAGAAGGGTCAAGCTTCCACTGCCTTGCTTTAGGGGAGGGAACCAGCAAGACGCGAGCCCAGCATTATTTCATGAGTTATTCAGCCTCCTTGGTGGCCCAACGGCCAAGTCTGCTCTCAAGTCACCCTTCCCATGGAAACATACCCAGCTCTGTGGGCTGATGGGAGGGGACACAGCGCTAGCAAGGCGCATGCTGCCCCTTTTCCCGCAACCAGCACACAGCACAGGACGTAGAGCCCAGTTGGCCAGGACTCACCCAGGATGTCGATGAACTTCCTCTCAGGGTCGTGGACGTACTCGGGAACTAGAGAACTCCAGGGAATCCACTTCTTCTGCGTGGAGTCGAAATGGAAGTCATACAAGGTGGGGAGTTGCGCTGCAGGGGAAGGCACGGTGGGTGCCCATGGTCAGTGCTGCCAGGGGCATGGCCGAGCCTAGACGGTGGCTGCCCGGGCACTTGGCGCTGATGCTAACAGCACTGATGATGAAAGGCAGAAGCGTAACCTCAGCCCGGTGGGAGGCCCTGGTGGGCCCCACTGGAGGCCGGTCACACAGGGTTCGTCCTGCAGCAGGGGAGGGCCAGGCCCCTGGAGACGGCGTGTGAGGGGGTCAGATCAGGCCAGGTCCCCAGTAGCCAGTCCTACCCTGCAACCAGCTACTCCCACACATGCACACATGCCCCCCTGTCCCAGCAGCGCCAGCCACGGGGCACAGCAAGTCCCTTCCTGGGCGGCTGCCTCCCACACCTGCCCCCCACCTGCCCCACCACCCGGGAGTCCCACCAGGGCTGATGCTGGATGCCTCCGTGGCCAGGAAGACTACAAGGAGTAAGGCCCAAGTGGGGGCTGCTCCAGTCCTGCTTTGGGCAGGGCGGGGCGGGGGAGGGGCGAGTGGGGGAGTCGGGGAGGGGGCAGG
This sequence comes from Sorex fumeus, assembly GCF_029834395.1. Taxonomy (NCBI): domain Eukaryota; kingdom Metazoa; phylum Chordata; class Mammalia; order Eulipotyphla; family Soricidae; genus Sorex; species Sorex fumeus. Next base: position 6,413,412 of record NW_026606144.1, on the reverse strand, counting down.
GACAGGAGGTGTGAGAGGGACAGTGCTGTAGTCAGGGGTAAGAGAGGGTCAGAGGTGGACGAAGGGTGGACAGAAGCGGGGTGGAGCAGATGGACAGAGAGGGTGAACAGCGGCCCAGGGAGACCGGACAGGCTGGGGGACAGGAACGCAGGGCACCCTCTGTCCACTCAGCATGGGCGGAAGCACAGAGGCACCAGCAGACTCAGCAGATCAAAGGGAGGGGAGGGGCGAGAGCCGGGCAGAGTCCCGCGCAGAGCCCCCGACTCCTACCCGGCAGCTGCCCAGGGATGGCCCAAACCCCATCGGTGCTGGCGGACGGCAGGGATGCCACGTTCTTGACGCTTTCGTCGAATCTGGTCCTTCCATCCTCGAGCAGGGAAGCGCCCAGCGAGCAGTACAGCGCCTCCAGGAAGTAGCACTCCAGGAGGTCAATGTCTTCGATGTCCCCGTCCAGCAGTGCGTCCAGCATCCGGCTCAGCTGGGTCACCTGGACATGGAAGGGGCCGGTAGGGCCGCGGAGTTCCGCAGCACTCTCAGAGTCTGTTCTGCTCCCACATCCAGGGCCCCAATCCTTGGTGCCACCTGGAGCCTGGGCCTCGTCTCCCGGGGCTGCAGGAGGGACACGCGCCTCCTTCTCGCCCTGGTCAGGGAGACGCCGTGAGCGCCCTCACCATGTTGAGGTCCGTCTGGGAAACGATGGTCTTCAGCTTCTCGCCTTGCCTTCCGTCCACGATGCCCTCCACAATCACCTCCATCAGATAAGGCACATATTTCTCGAACAGAGAGTTGAGATCGTTTTGCTCTTGCTGTGGGAGAACAGGACCCCAAAGTGGTTTCACGGGGGTGGGGGGGAGGAGCCATGGTGGGAGAGAAAGGGAGAGACATACCTTGTGACCAAAGATAAAGGGGGTACGTGAGGAGCCCATGAAAACTTCATGTGGGCAGGATGCTTGCACCACGGGGGCACTCAGCAACTGCCCAGGGGCAGTCACAGGGCCCATCTGACCACACAGCTGACCTGCCAAGGTGCAAATTGGCAGAAGACCCCTACCCTTTGCCCGGGATCGCAGGCCCCCTGGCCTCAGAACCCTGAATGGCTGGGTCTCTCAGCCTCCTCTCTGCCATAACTGGGCTTGGCTGGCTTTTTCCTCTCTGCCATAACTGGGCGTGGCTTCCCAGCTCTCTGTCTCCCCTAAGATGTGCACCCAGACCACTAGCACCCCCCCTGCTCTAACATGACCAGGAGTCCCAATGGGACCCAGGCATCACCTATGTCACCTGCCCCCTCCTCCTCTCCCCCTCCCCACTCCTGCTCCCCACATCATGGACAGAGCTTATTGGTGAGACGAAGTCTACTTCAGAGCAGTCGCGTGACCTGTCACAAGGCCTCACCTGAAAAGCAAGGTCTCCCACGGAGCAGACCCTCGGACTGAGCTGGGTAGGTGGGTACTGGGTGCTGCCCGCAGGTGGGACCCCAAAAGTTGAAGTAGGGGTCCCCGGGGACAACCGCAAGCCACGCCCACAGACTTCTGATTTCTTCTGATTGATGGCTACACCCCCCACCACACACTCCGTGAACTGCAGCTGCTCTCATACCTGCCAACAGGCAGAGGGAGTTGTTGACCAAGAAATTGGCTGGCCGGCAAAGCCAAGAAAACCACTCCACTCTTTACAGAGACAAACTGGCCAGTTCCTCCTACACTCGCCGAGCAGCAGGAGCGATCTGGAGAGCAAGTAAGGGAGGCGCCCAGCTTTCCATCCCACCTGTGGATCATTAAAGGTTCACAGCCACAGGCAGGTTGGGGTGAATCACGGCCGTGGCCTTCGGTGGTCAATTTCCCTCAGGATCACGGGCACCCAACCAGAGCCTGACAGGAAGGACGTGAAGTTCTTTCTAGGAACAGTCCTCACCTTGCTTGGTATCTGACTGACCCACTTTTTCCAGTAAGGTTCATATTTCAAGTTTTTAGGGTCCACGTACACCATTCCACAGCGACTCACAGTGGCAGGGGAGGCATACTGGAGGTCTCCGACCTGCAGAGGGAGATGGACAGTCCAGTCCCGTCAGCAAATGTGAGACCACGCATTCTGGGTGTCACTGGGCCCCCAGGCTGACCAGCATCCCTGATGCTTCTGACTAAACACTTAGATTTAAAGGAGGAAGATTGTAACAAATCTTTGCTGCTTCACCACTTAAAGTTTTCTCACATAACACCAATGTGAAACATCTGCCAAAAGTGAAAAAGAAGGAAGTTGTGCAAACTCCACCTCCCCAAGGATTTTTTTTTTCCAGTTTTTTTGGGCCACACTCAGTGGTGCTCAGGACTTACTCCTGGCTCTGTACTCAGGAATCACTCCTGGTGGTACTTGGGGGACCATATGGGACTTCGGGGATGAAACCAGGTCAGCTGCATACACGGCAAATACCCTCCCCATTTTATTATTGCTCCAGTCCCAGAAAAAATATTTTGAAAAAACTACCATAGATGATGGTTGGATCTCTGCCTTGGCCATGTGTGAAAAGAAAGGGTTGAGAACATGACATCCTAGGCCCACGTGGGGGGTGGAGGCCACCAGGAAACAGGACAGAGCCCAGAAAACCAAAGCAGCATAAGACAAAATCACGGAGAGAAAGAGAAAGACAATCACAAACTCCAGATAAGACAAACAGCTTAGAGGTCATGGGGATTGCAGTGGACAAACAGCTCGAAGCAAACATCCCCGACTGATGCAGGGCAAGCGGGCACAACTGTTACTGCCAGGAAGAGCCCCTCTGTCCATGCTGCCCCTGTTCCAGCCCTCACTGTCCTGTCCCAGCCCCTCACTCTCCTCCTGTCCCGGCCCCTCCCTCTGCCCAGTCTGAACCCGCAGACACTCCCCTCAAAGAGCAGCGCGCAGTGTGCCTGCAGGCGGATGCGCTCGCCGTTGGCCAGTGTCAGCAGCTTGTTGTCGTCCATCACCGAGTTCATGTTTTCCACCCACAGAGCGTCCACATCGCCATCAAACAAGATGTACCTGCAGCCAGCAGAGCCGTGAGTAGACGGTGCCCACAGACCCCACGGCAGGCAGCATCCGCTGAGGTCTGCAGAACTGATACACAGCGGGGACACTTTCCTCCCACTGTGCCCACAAAGCCGGCCGCTCCCAAAGGTGGCAGTGCAGCATGTGCCAGTCCTATGCCCACGGGAAGGCTGAGGGTACCAGGCAAGTGGCAGGGGCACCCGCAGGCCTGAGCAGCGCCCCTAGTGCCCACCTGAGCCGACCAGGGCCTGCCTCATCTTCCCACCCCTAGCAAGGTTCACAGGCTGCTGGCTGGACAGACTCGGAAGCCCCCAGCCCCACGATACTCACTTCCGCTCCTTCTTGTCCGTTGGCTTGTTGATCTCCCGGAAGATGTTGGACAGTACCCCGTCTGTCCAGTCCCGGGTGGTGGGGTCCAGGATGCCATAGAGTTCGATGACACTCACAGCTTTGGGGTTCAGGATGTAGAGCTTGGTCGTCAGCCCCATCCTGAGTCATACAAGAGACCTTGGCTGTGGAGCCTCAGTAGCACCTTCGGGGTTGCACACGTGTGCATGTGTGTGCGTGTTGTATGTGCATGTGCATGTACACGTGGGTATGTGTGTCTATGTGTGTGCGTGTATGTGCATGTGCGTGTGTGTGTGTATGTGTCTGTGTGTGTGTGGTGCGTGGGGCACGATTCTAAACTCCAGGCTCCGTCAGGCACTTCTCTGCAATGGCTCCCATCACCCTCTAGGGCAGTAGTGCATGGCCCCACCTGCCAGGAGCCGATGAAGTAGGGCTGAAAGTGCAGCTTTGTAAGGGGAGCTAAGGCTCATGTGGACTGAGCCATGCAGGCCACGGCCACACACAGAGCACGTTCTCGTGACAGTTTCAAGGTCAGACAACAGGAGCAGCATCCAGAGGCCAGGCTCCCGGGGCCAGCCTGTGAACTCCGAATGCCAGGTCTCCAGAACTCACAGACTGCCCACTGGGAATCATGTGGGTGGGGCCGTCTCCCCAACCCTGCCTTCCAGAACATTCACTAGAACCACAGTGGAACATGCCACATCTGTGCACTCATGGTGCTGAACCATGCACTCCTGCAGCAAGGGCCGCAGTCACTCACCGGGTCTGGGCCTGACACAGAGTGCTGATGACCACAGACTTGCCCCCTCCCGTGGGCCCGACCACCATGGTTGTGTGGCGGGTCAGCATCGTCTCGAACATCTGGACCACCTTGTCCACCTGGGGGGAGACACGAAGAAGAGCCAGGTGAGTGGCAGCCCTTGTAGCTCCTCTGGACCGGGAGCAGCTGCCCCTTGGGCACGTTCACCACTCCAGCCCTGTCCGCATGCTCTGCTCCTGAGGTTTCATCCCTGTACCTGGCCTGGCCTGTCCAGCCCTGAGAACCACTGAGGCAGGTCCGACCCTTCTTCCCTACTGCCCGGCTACCTGCAGGCATGTCAGGGTCACAGCCCCAGGCACTCCCTGGGCACAGGCGTTGGAGGCCCTGGTCCACACTTTATTTCTCTTTATTCATTTTGGGTCACACCCAGCGGAGCTCAGGAGCTTCTCCTGGCTTTATGTGGGGGCCAGGAACCAGGTCCCCAGCTGAGGTCTCATCTCCCCAGACTCAGCCTCAGAGCAGCTGCAGGGCATGGCCCCAAAGCACCCTCATCTCCTCTAACACCCACATCAAGAGCAAAGGTGCTCCTGTCCAGGGGGCCTCGGATGTTCCCATCTGGGGGTCTTGGGTGCTCCCGTCCTAGGGACCTTGGGTGCTCCCACCCGGGGAGCCTTGGGTGCTCCTGTCCCAGGGGGCTTTGGGTGTTCCTTTCCTGGGGGCCTCGGGTGCTCCCATCCTGGGAACCTTGGGTGCTCCTGTCCTGGGGCCCTGACCAAAGGCAGCCCCTAGTGTCTGCAGCCTTGAGCTGGAGCCGTGGACAGGCACTTGGAAAACCTTGTCTTAGTGGGGGCAGCTAGTCCCCGCAGGCCTCGGGGATCACAATCCTGCCTATGCCACCTGATTCAATTCTCTGGACTGGTGGGGGGAAGGGGAGAGTTTGATTGATGCGGGGCCCCCAAACAGGATGGGTACATCGCCTGCCCACTAAGCTGAGGAGCGTGCAAGACATGTCACACCTCCAGACACAGAGGCCCCACGTCTGGGAAGGGAGGCCAGCCTGACTGGGCCTGCCGTGGTGCGGGTGGCCCTGGGGGATTGTTGGAGGCCCCTCACCTGCACAGGCAGGACCATGTAGCCATTTTCCTCCAGCACCTGTTCCACGGCGTCGTTGAAGTCGGGGTAGCGCACACGCGGGCAGTCCAGCCCCGGGAAGAGGTCGGAGATGAGACCGAGGAAGAGTGGAACGTCCTCGAACACGAACTTGGGCAGGTTCATGTCCCGCAGGGCACGCATGAGCACCACGTCCTGGGAGAAAAACTTCGTCCACGACCCATGGGACTGGCCAGTCCCCAGGAACATGGGTGTCCACCACCCTCCACCCCTGCCGAGCGGTGGGCCAGGCAGCATCCCCCTGGCCTCTCTGAGGGGAAGGAAGAAACAGCTGCTCTTGCCTGGTGGGTGCCTGCGTCCCCTCTGCCCTGACCCCCACGCCCCCCTGCTGGCCACACTCAGTCAGAGAAGAGAACACGTGTAGCTGACCGGAAGCTGAGGGCCAGTGGAGACACCTTCCCACGGGCCCGGGCACACCCACTCACCTCTCGGAGGTCCGAGGAACCCCGTTTCAGCTCCCCCGCCATCACCAGCACTGACTTGAGGGCGCGCAGCCCGAAGTCGTAGTGGTTCTGCTTCGACAGCTGCTCCCGGGCCAGCTTGTACAGCACCGTCATCTTCTTGGCCAGAGCCTTTCCGGGTTAAAGAAAAAAAAAAGATTTTAGATTTCTGGTATTAAGTGGGTCTGTGATGTGCTGGCATGGACAGTCCTGGTGGAGACTCACTGCTAACATGAGTGCGAAACCCCCACTCTTTTCTAGAGAGAAAGAAAAAAAAGGGGGTGGGGTGGGGCCAGAGCAATACCACAGCAGGTAGGGCTTTTGCCTTGCATGCGGCCAATCCGGGTTCAATTCCCAGCATCCCATATCGTCCTAAGCACCTCCAGGAGTAATTCCTGAGTGCAGAGCCAGGAGTAACCCCTGTGCAACGCTGGGTGTGACCCCAAAACAATAAGGAAAAAAAGGGGGAGCACTGACAAAGAAGGAAGGAAAAGGGAGAAAGATGAAGGAGGAAGGAGGGAGAGAGGGAGGGATGGGAGGAGGGAAAGGAGAAGGGAGAAGGGAGAAGGGAGAGGTAGAGAGAGGAGGACAGAGGAGAGGAAGGAAGGAGGGAGGAGGGGAGGGGGGAGGGCGGGAGGGCTCACTTACCTTGGCCCCCAGGAAGCCCTCGGAGAAGAGCATGATCTCACAGATCTGCTGCAGGTCGGGCACGATGACCACCACGGGCCTGAAGAGTGCCTTCACTGACTCGGGCAGCTCTGTGCGGCCCGCGTAGCCGGGGTTCATGGTGATGAAGATGCCCATCCTCGGGTCTAGGGAGATCTCGTGTCCTTCGAACTGGAGAGCAAAGGAGCAGGAGCTGAGGCCGCAGCCTGCTGGGGGAGAGGTAGCCGCACTGCCCAGTCGGGGGGACAGAGCAGCAGAAGCCAAAATAAGCCACCAGGGCTCCTCGGGATGCTGCATGACCCCAACAGGCTGCATGACCCCTCTGAGGCTGGTCCTTTCCGGCAAGGTCACGTGACGAGACCACGTGTGAGGGAACTGGCTGACACTCTCCCCACAGAGCAAATTTCAACTCTGCCCTGCAGAGAAACAGGCCTGAGCTCAGGCACCCCAAGCCCTAAGCCATGGCCGCACTGCTGCCCGTCTCTCCGGCCCAGGCCGCTCTCCCTGTCCACGCCACCTACTCAGACTGGCCATGTCCTTTCTCATGGCTTCAGGAGGACAGAAGCTGCAGGTGCTCTCAGGCACAGGTTGCCCACCCTCTCCCGTCCCAAATCCCTTGCCAGGCCTGGACTGTGCCTGGCATGTCTGGTTGCAGGAAACGTCCTCATTTCTTGGGGCGTGGGGATGGGGGTGCTCCCAAGGGGGAGCACCTGAAGGAGGTCCACGGTCCCCCTTGTGTGTCAGCCAGCTAGGCCTGAGGTTCGATATGACGGTCTCGGGACTGTACTACCAGTATTATCCAGCTCATCCCAGCAGCGCTTGAGGGCGCGTGTCATGTGTGGTGCTGGGGCCTGGTGGGGCCGGCCATGTGTGGCACAGGTGCCTTGCCTCGTCTCTTCGCTTCTTCTGGCTCTGAGCCGTGCTCGGATGCTGCAAGAACCCGAGTCTCCACCCGGAGACAGACGTGAACCGGCCTCCCTGGCAGGAAGGCCAGCCAGGACAACACCTGCTCCCCATGGCCCCAAGCAAGCACTATTCCCAGGGGACAGGGATGCCCCGAGGTGGCGCCCGGGGCCCACCTGGAAGGTGGTGAGGTTGTGGATGAGAGCATTTCGGATCGTCTGGATCTGGGAAGAGATGACCGACAGCACGGAGGCATCGATGCGGTTGAATTCATCAAAGCAGCCCCACGCGCCGCACTGGGCGAGGCCCGAGAAGATCTTCCCGACAGCCTGCAGGACACGGGCAGGGCCAGGGCCATCAGCCAGCACCCTGACGCGACACGGATTCTGACTTTCGGGTTCTCCCCCATGGGACAAGGTGAGGATTTGAAAGTGGAAAAATAAAAAACAGAACCAAGATTTCTGGCTTCCCTTGAAATACCAGGAAACCGAGCAGCACTGAATCTGCTTCCCTAGGGACGGTGAGTAACCGGAACCAAACGAGCTCCTGTTCAAACACATGCTCTCCGCGTAGCCGCAGTCCCCACAGATCCCTGCCGCCTGCCTCAACTGCCCCCTCTTCCTCCCTCTGCTGTCTGAGTCCCCAGCTCCACCTGCTGTCAAGAGAACAATGCTCAGGGTTCTTTCAACTGATGCTAATGGCCTCCTGGCCCGTGGCCTTCTTCCTGTGCCCCCCTCCCCAAGCCCGTTCAGCACACGCCCGGGACAAAGTAGAGCCAGGCCTCACTTTGTAGTCCATGCCTTCGCCACAGTTGGTGACCACGCAGAGCAAGCCCAGGGCTTTGGCCAGGTCCTTGGTGGTCTCAGTCTTGCCGGTGCCAGCGGGGCCAGCAGGCGCCCCACCCAGGAACATGGACAGTGCCTGTCGGAAGCCAAGGGTGAGGGTGTTGAGCAGCTAGGTCCTGGGAGGAGGTGCCCCCAGCTCTGCACAGGAAGAGCAGGGACACAGACAGGCGCCTTCCAGTAGGTTTCCTGCCGAGTGGGCCACCTCCCCCCGTATTCTCACCCCACCCCCTCCACAGTGTGGCAGGACAGAGCCACACAACGCAGCCTCTGTCGCTCAGGATCCCCAACATGAGGCGAAAGGGGAGAGCCAGACTCTGCCAGCATCTCAGCCCTGAGAAGCCTCTCCCAAGGAGGCTCATGTACATCCAGGGCCCGACTCAAGCTGGGGTGGGCTGTGGACCACCATGGCACCTTCCAGCTGGAGGGGCTGGAAAGCAAACAGCATAGGGGGTGGGGGACCAGGCTGGGCGACGCTGCAAGGATGCGAAGGCGCCTTGCTGGCCTTGCCAGACCTCTCCCTGGCCTCTGCTCCAAGGGCCTCACCAGGTGAGTGTGAGCCTTTAGCAATGCCCAGAATTTAAGGCCAGTTTTAGAGAGCCCCGTAAACTTGACAGCCCAACCCCAAAAGCACAATTAGGTCCCGTTCTAAATTGTCTCTCCAGCTTCTTGCGGCTACCACAGAGCCCTGGTCTGCGGCTGTGCTCTGTCCCCACCCCGTGTCCTCTCCCCAAATACAGACACACAGCCCCAGCTAACGGAATCCGCAGAGACCCTGCCTCTGAGGTCACTCTCTGGGTCCCGAGGGGACTTGAGCTGGGGGGAGGAGCTCCGTGCAGCTCTTTGGGGGTGCACAGCCCAAGCACCTGCGTGAGCGTCAGGTAGATGCGGTCCGTGAGGGGCGTGATGACCAGCCTCCCGTTCAAGCCCATGTACTCGTAGCCGTAACCGAAAGTGCCCGTGCACTGGCGGATGATGAGCTCGTCTGGGGCCCGGTCCCAGTAGAACCGCAGCTGGCTCTCCCATTCGAACTCGCGGGCCTCCAAGATGCTGTGGGCCAGGGAGGAAGTGGGTGGGTGGAGGGGGCGTGGTGGGAAAGATGGGGGCGGGGCTATGGGGCGGGGCCAATATGGTGGGGCCAGAGTAGGTGGGGTGGGACTTGGGCAGGGCCAGCAGCGGCTGTGCAGGCGGTGCGAGGGGGGACCTGGGCAGGCCAACAGGGTGGGGCCAGCAGGGGCGGGACGGGCAGGGATGGGGGGAGGAACAGCAACAGCGGGGGTGGCCAGGCTGGACCTGGGCGGGGCCAGGCCAATGTGGCTGGGCGGGGCCAAGTGGGAGGTGCTGGCGGGGCGGGGCGGGGTCTGGGTCCTGGGTCCTGGGTCCTGGGTCCTGGGGCTGACCTGGCCCTGATGAAGGAGTCCACGATGTCGCGGGCGTGCACGTCGATGATGAGGACGGTGTTGTACTTCTTGCGATCGTTCTTGCTCAGCGGCGAGGTGATGCGCGTCACCAGCTCGTCAATCTGCTTGTGCATCTTGTTGCCATAGTTCTTCATGGCCTGCTTCTCCCCCTTCTTCACCTTCTGGAACACATCCTCCACCTCCCAGGTCCACCACACCTGGCTGGCCACCAGCACCACCATGCCCTGGTACAGGAGCATCCAGTCGACCCTGCGGGGGCAGTGGCAGGTAGGGGCATCTCTGGGCAGCGCCCTCTCCCTGGACCCGTGTTAACAGTCTGTCTCTCTGAGCTGCAGCAGACGGCAAGCCACACTGGCAGAAAAATCTCAGGCCTATAAATGGGGGTCCCATGCAAGGGTCTTCTTGAAGCCCCTCCTGAGATGTGGGTAAAGCGAGATGGGGGGTGGCACATCCTGAGAACTGCAAAGAGGCAACGGTGCCATCATGGGACCATCCCCCGCCCCCATCCCCCCCCCCATACCACATGCAAATCTTGCTGACTAGGACACCAAAAGAGCAGAACTGTCTGGCCGCATTTGACAAGGAGCAAGTGAGATGGAGAAAGACAGAAACTGTAATTCCTGCTGGAGCCACAGCACAGCACAGCTGTGTGATTTTTCTTGTGTGATTTCTCTCAAGTGCAGCAGGAAAACAAACTAACTGACACACAACTAAAGCAGATACAGAAGCAGGTTGGTTACTGGGTGGGTGCAAGGCGATAGGTGAAGGGGAACAAGTATATGGGGAGGACGAAGGTTTTTCCCCCACTCCGGACCGTAGGGCAGCCAGCATGAGGGGAGGCTCTGTGGCACTGGCTTTCCGTACTTCACTGCAAAATCGGCATACCCTGTTCTTCCAGAATCATCGTTTTTAAAGCTTTGCATTAATGGTTGCACCCACATATTTGCAGGGGGCAAAGGGGGTCATAGATCCGTGAGGATCATGCAATAAATATGGGTGAGCCATCACAGGACTTGCACCAGACGGCCGAGTGCAACCTGTGTGACAGACCTAAAAGGCCATTCAGCCTTTAGTCTACAGCACAGGCTGCTGAAAACAGCTGTGGAAGCCTGGCGACCTAGGGGGCTGGCTCAGGAAGAAGGGGGGTGGTGTCCCCGCAGCAGACCCGGCTCACAAGCAGAAGCGGGCGCGTGCATGGGAAAGCAGCTCCGGGCCCCCCGCCCTCGCTGGGGACGACGCGGGTTTGGGTCACTTCCCACTCGCCCTGCCAGCTCGATGCCCGGCCCGGGCCCCGCTTTGGGGAGCAGCGCTGGCCAGGGCGCCCCACCTGCTGCGGTCGTCGCAGTAGCGGTAGATGGCCTCCTTGGTGATGCGCCGGTTGCTCCTGCGCATCTCGTTCAGCACCGCCGTCATCCAGTCCTCCACGCGGCCCTCGGCGCGCACGATCTTGCGGAACTCCATGACCTCCCCCTCGGCCGAGATCATGGCCGACGCCAGCTTCTCCCCGCTGTCCTGGTCGTGGAAGCGCAGGGCCGCGATGTTGTCGAACATCTGCGGGCGGGAGGGAGCATGGGGTCAGCGGGTTGGGGGCTCCGTGCACCGCCCCCTGCAGCGTCGCCGACAGCGCCCTTTCCGGCACGGAGTCTGGAGAGCCGGGCAAGCCGCGTCCAGCAACACCCAGGCACATCCACGGAGAGTGCACGCAGGGGACCGTGGCCACCTGCTCGGTCATCAGAACATTTGGGAACATGACCCTTGGGGGTTCACTGCCTAACCGGGGGTTTCCTCGAGGAGCCTAAAAAACAAAATTTTTACATGGCGAATGTAAAAAGAAACATGTAAAAAGAAACTGTCAGTCATCGAATGCACGCAACACGTGAAACACGTGAGGACACTTGGATCATGTGAAAACTGGGGGGGGGGGCGGGCTGCTTTATATCACCTGCTCTCAACTCATGAGAACTGTCCCCTCCACCATGTGATCCCCAGCACTGAGCACATGCCACCGACTGGTGACGTCTGCCCCGCACCACGTGCTCCTGCTCCTTACCACGTGAGCAGGTACCGCCTATCCAGGGGCACCTGCCCCCACCACGTGCTCTGCACCACGTGAGCAGATACCACCTATCAGGGGCTCCTGTCCCCACCACGTGCTCTGTACCGCGAGAGCACCTGCCCTCTCTGCAGCCCCGCACCTTGATCATGTGCTCCTGCACACATAGCGGGTCGCTGCTGCCCAGGATGCTGAGCAGCTCGTCGTCGGAGATGAAGAAGAAGCGGGGGAAGGCGTTCCTCTTGGAGTCCAGGTAGTCGTTGAGGCTCTTCTGGCACTTCTCCAGGCCGTCGCTGATGTTCTCTAGGTCCTTCAGGCGGTTCGGCGCCTCGCAGCACCTCTTGATCACTGGGTCCTTGAGGGTCTCAGCCATGATCTGCGGAGGGGAGATGGCAGCGCCGTCACGGTCCCGCAGGGCTGCCCCAGGCGCACCAGCACTGAGAGCTCAACCGCGGGCACAGTGCCTGGGAGCCTGGCCCAACTCCGCTGCCAGAGCCACGTGGTGCCAGCAGCCTCCCCTACCGCCCAGAACCTTCTGCGCATTCCAGACTGGAGAGCTCAAAGGAGAGGACGCCCCAATGTCCAGTCACAGGGGGACAGCAGTGTTGCTGCCAGCGTTTGGATGTCTGTGTCCAGAAATAGTAATAAAGTGAAAATTGCTTGTCTGGCATTTTGCAGGCTCCCTGCTAGGGTGGCAGGGAAAGAACCATTTGGAAGGGCAGGTCCAACTAACGAGGGCTGGGAGCAGACCCTCAATTCTAAAGACTCTGTTAATTGGAATGAGGACGGAATCGCTGTGCATTTTCCTAATTATTTTTTCAAAGAGCTCATGCAAATGGATAGAAGATTCGCAACGAATAGATAAAGGATCCCAGAATGTGAGCAGGACCCAACTGGGGCCTTCTCTCTCCACTCTCTCTGTGGGGAAGAACTTGGCACAGTCCCACCTCTCAAGCAACTTGTCTCACAATCCCCTGCAGTACAGAGAATGCAGACCTGCTACAGATTTACAAAAGCCAAGAGTTTCATCCAAACCATATTGCCAGTAACTATTCAATAATCAGTGCCTAGCCACTCACTGATACAGTCTACAAAGGCATGAAAATATTTCCTCAGATATCTTAATAGAAAAAATGTTTTGTGGCATTAAGAGAAAATTGCAAAATAAAAGACAATGGGGTGGGGCTGGATCGATAGCACAGCGTGTAGGGCGTCTGCCTTGCACACAATCTACCCAGGTTCTATTCCCAGCATCCTGAGAGCCAGGAGTAACCCCTGTGCATCGCTGGATGTGACCCCAAAAGCAAAAAAAAAAAAAGACAATGGGGATGCGACGTAGCTCAGTGGTAGGGTTGATAACCCTGAGAATAAGGCACTAGCCAGGAAGGAAAGGTCAGGCACTCCTAATAAATTTCCCTGTACCATGCTGATGCCAGCACCGTGGTTTGTGGTAACTGAGTCTCATCCTGGTGTGAGTCACTGGTTATAAGCACCAGTGTCAACATGTTAAGCTTATGCACAGAGAAAAACTTGTGTATGGCATTTAAAGCATTTATAATAGAGATGGAGCCAGGAAAAAGGCATCTTTTTGACATTTCTCTATCTTCCAACTTTCTGAAATCAGCAAAGATCATTTTTTAAACCAAAAGAAAGCTTCAGCACCATGGCCAGCTGCTGGGGGAGGGGTGTCAACAGTTCCAGACCCAGGTTCTGAGTTAGGACAGGTCAGGCATAGTGCTCCCTGCAGACACAGGACAGCCACGGTGGACCTCATGCCCCACCCGACTTGCCCTTTTAAATATTCTGTCGATGTTGTCAAACTTCTTGGCCTCCTCTGGAAGTTGTGATCTGATGTCTCCCCCAATGAAAATGCTTTCCAGATACATCCATTTCCTCTGGACCAACATCCAGATCTGTGAAGGCAGACACTCCAGGTCAGCGGACACCCCCCAGACCCGGGAGTGGGCCACATCAGCTCGGGTCCTGGCTGCAGGCCAGGGTTGAAGGCGTCCATGGCCATTCCCTGCCATTCCCAGGCTGGAGCTGAACTCACAGATTTAAGTTCATGGCTACATTCAAAGGCCAAAGCAAAATACTCCAGGGCATATGGGCCAGGAGGGAGGGGCAGGTTCTGGATGGTGAATAGAACTGGGAGGATGCAGATGCCCCGACCATACCCTCAACACAGCCCAGCACAGCACTGTGTGCCCTGCAATTCCACCCCCAGGTTAGCACCCCAAAAACCTAAAAGCAGAGAGAGAAAACAAAAGGGAATGCCCTGCCACAGAGGCAGGATGGGAGGGATACTGGGATCAGTGGTAATGGAGAATGGGCACTGGTGGAGGGATGGGTACTCGATCATTGTATAACTGAAACCCAAGCACAAAAATTTGTAAGTCTACAACTATATCTAATGGTGTTTCACTAATAAAAATTTTAAAAAAACTAAAAGCAGGGACTCAAAATGCATGAATGTTCCCAGCACCATGGTCCACTCCAGGCTGGGCAGTGGGAACAGCCCAGCGAGCCTTGCAGCTGGACAGAGATACAGGGGGCAGCCTGTTCACTCACTGGGACAGAACACACCACAGAGGCAGTAAGGAGCTTAAGCGGGTCAATGCAGGAGAGAGCTATCAAAGCATGCTGCTGAGAGAAACCAGTCCCAAGGCCATACCCTGGGATGTTGCCTACCCAGAGGGAATCACTCAGAGGCAGAAAACAGGCACTACCAGGGATTGGGCAGAGTGGTGGGCAGAACTTTCTCGAACACTGGAAGTGTCCTGCAGCCAGAGCTCTAGGGACTGAGTGAAAAGACCCTGATTTGTGCAGCTGAGACCAACATGGTCAACCTGGGCTTCATCCCCAGCACACCATATGGTCCCCCAAGCCCCACCAGTAGTAATCCTGAGCACAGAGCCAGGAGTAAGCTCTGAGCATGGATATGGCCCCAAAATTTAAAGAAAAAAATCAATGAACCTGGAAACATGGCCTGAAGGGTCGAAGCATATGCCAGGCCTGTGCCAAGTCCTGAATTCAACCTTCAGCACTTCCTGGTCCCCGGGTACCCTGAGCCTAAGCCATGAGAATCCCCACCTGGCTGACCCAGTTACTGCCAGGAGTGGTCCACAGGCAAAATAAATACATTATAAAAATATGTATCTAAATCTAGGGGACTGAAGCAATAGTATAGGGGCTAAGGCACTTGCCTTGCACACAGTGGACCTGGTTCAAACCCCAGCACCAAAGAGGGTCCGAGCTGGGCCCAAAACAAACAAACAAAAAAAACTCGAATGCACCAAATCCAGGAGGGAAATGGGGAGAGGGAAGGCTTGCCCCATGCAGGAGCCTGGTCTGCACCTCGATCACCTCCCCGATGAGCGAGAGGGTTTTCTCCCACTTGTGCACGGTGTTCAGGAATGGCCCCACGAATCTGCTCCCCGAGATGCTCTGCAGGTTGACCGTGTTGTCGTCCAGACACTGGACCACCTCCTCCACAGAGCCCAGGATGTAGCCGCGCTCCTGCGTGCCCTTGTAATACTTGACCACAGTGAACTTCATGTTCTCCCACGTGTCCAGGATGTCCTTCACAGCCTGGGCAGGGTGAAAAGGATGGTCCAGATGTGGAAACAGAGCAAACAACCCAGTCCAACCAGCATTCCTGGGCAGGCCTTCTCTCCACCCCCAAGTCTTGGGGGGGGGGGGACTCTGAGAGATACAGAGAGGCTTTCCCAGGGTGACCCTCAGCCCCATGCTGGACATGGCCCCAGCCAGCATGTGCCAGACCCACCTCCCCAATCCTTTGAGGCCCCATGAGGGAGAGATTATCACCCTCAGGCCACAGAGCTAGGCGCTGCCAAGTCAGAGAGGGGAGCAAAGCGCCCAGTTCAACAGATGCCCAGAGCCAGGACTAGGGTCTAAAGTCTCCCTCTGACACATTCAGGGCACCTGCCCTCAAGCTTTCTGCCCAGCAAAGCAGGAAAATCAACCCCCAGATCATGCTCCCATTCATGATCACATTCAAAACAAATGCATGTCTGTGCATACACAGATGTGCCAGGAGTGTGGGGGTGGTTACATGTGCACATACATGTGGGTACATGTGTACATGTGACATGCAGGAGTGTGGGGCATAGTGCACACGTGCATACATGCATGTTTGTGAGAGAGGATACACAAACTGTCCATTCTAATTATCTTCACGGGGTGAAGTTATGAATGATTTGCTTGTCTCAGTTTTTCCACCATGAACATCGATTGTTCCCTGAACAGGTCAGAAGCGAAACCAAGAATAAGCCATTAAGCAGAACAGAACCAGGAAAGCGCATCCTATTTCTAGACCAGGTCATTTAACTCCCACATGGGAGGGAGCGCGGCTGCCCGCACCTGCCCTGGGCTTCACCTTCTCAATGGCAATCTCCTTGATGGCTGAGGTCACAATCTGGCTGAGAACATCAGTGTGTCGGTGAAGCTCCATCGCAAACATGTTTTCCAAGGTGAAGGTCTCGGTCATTTCAAAGAATACACCTGTCTTCTCCATCAGCTCCTGCCAATGCCTGCAGCAGTGGCAGTGCCACATGTCTGCAGGTCACCCCACAGACCCTGGCACAAACCCCTCGAGGAAAGCAGGGAACAGTGCGGGAATGATCTTTCCAACCTGTGTCCCACCACCCCACCACCCCGACCTCCAACAGCCAGAGGAAACCAAGAGGCATGTGGTGGAGGACGCTGTTGGCAAGGTCACACAGGTGACCCCAAGGGAAGGACAGGACAGAGGTGGCCGGGGCAGGAGACACCGCTGGTGCTGTCACAGCTGCCCAATTGCCCTCTGAGACATGGCCGCCATCCTAGAGTACCGTGAACCAAGGAAAGTCATTAGGGGGAACAAAGAGTGGAACTTGTAAAGCCTCTGAGTGAAACCACCGTCCACGGTTCTTCACTTACTGGGGTGCATTCATCGCACTGGCGCAAGAACCCTTGGGGCAGGCCTGATGCAGGGGGACCCCCATGGTGCCCTGGTTCCATCCCACTACACCCAGCAGAGGCATCACCCGGGGCAGGGCCAGGCCCACCTCTCCCTAAGCGCCTCGTTCTTCAGGTCAAGAAGCAGAGGGATGGACTCCTTGAAGGCCTTCATTTTGCTCTCCAGGTGGGCGGCCGCTGGCAGGCTGCGCGCATGCCGGGGCAGCTTCCGCAGGCTCTTGAGGAAGCCCTCGATGCCCTCCTGGAGAACCTGCACGTTCAGGTTGACCCACAGGGTCTGTGACCACTCCTCCTTGGCAGACTGCAAAGGGATCACCAGGGTCTCGTCAGCATGAGGACGCAACATCCCCGGACCTGCACACTGCCTCGTCCCCTGAGCCTCATGCAGGCAGCCCCACTCACAGGCTCTGCAGCACCTAGGGTGACCCCCCAGTCCAGGGGACCTGGGTGATGGTGAGGCGGTGCGGCCTCCCCACAAGCTCTCTGTCCTTCCGGGACATGAGCTCGGCAGGAGACCCCAAACCAGAGTCGTTTTAGTCAGGCATCTGTCAGGCTCATCTGCCCACAAGCAGTTCAGGCCATTGAACACTCAGGCCCAGACCTCCCTGCTTGGTTCAAACTTAAAAAGGACGCTGAGGGATCTGGAATAGAGCAGGATGCCTAGCTTCCACGCCCAGCACTAAATGATCCCCCAGCATGTCCAGGAGTGACTACCAAGTGCCACCAGGTGTGGACCCCCAAAAAGAAATAGAGGCGTGAAGAATTTTTCTGGGTTGAAGTCAATTTTCATGACTCGTTACTTCCTTTTTTGCAGACTTTAGTAAGAGGAGAATTCTAAAGGAACCACCATCCTTCCCGAGTCCCTCGCCTATACACAAGGTCAGTGTTTCTCAAGGCTCTGGTCTGTCAGGCTGCCCCCCGCACCCTGCTCGGGGCCTCTGTCCACTGCAGGACCACACACAACTCCAGCCCCACAGTGCCACCTTCCCAACCAGCGGATGCCCTGCCAGCATCCTCTACTGCTGGACTTGTCGGAGGGTAGAGGGGTGGTACATCTTTGCCTCCCCAGGTGACACGGATGGTTCCCCTCCTCTCTGCAGTCACCTACCCACCCCACTCCTTCCCACCAACCCCAGGACCCCAGAGCCCACGTCACGTCTCACCAGACATTCCTGGGTTGGCACAGAACCACTGTGTCCTTCCTCCCCTGTGCTGGGGCCACTTCCCTTTGGTTCCTTTGGCTGGTCCCCCATCCTCTCTTAGTCCCCCTCTGCCCCCACCAAGGGAGTCCATCCCTCCAGGAACCGAGGGGCAGGTGTGACTCTTTCCTGGACACCTTGCTGACCCCCACAAATGCACTCGCATCAGCATGGCCCTAGGATGCAGAGTGAAGTGCCAAGGTGGAGCGAGCGAGTGAACGCAGCAGCCAATGCGTCAGAGCCTTGGAGACAGACCCACATCCCAGCTGCCCTGCGGGCTGCCACCAACACCCCGCAGCGAGTCTCGCCTCCACACGGACTTTTCTTCTGTAGTAGTGGGATAAAAGTCCACTTTAGCCACGCTGACAGCAGCACTGAGTCCATCAACCATGCCAGCACCACTCCCAAGTTCCAAAATGTTCTCGTTACCCTACAGAAACCCACTCCTGCTTTCTCCTTCCCAAGAGCCAGAGCAACAATTTCCACCAAGCTCCTTGGTCAAGGAGCCATCACCAGCCCCCGATTCTGGCAGGGGTGACCTTTCCCGGATAGTGCCACTGTGTCCCTCTGCCCCAGTGTCCATCTGTCTGTCCTCCCAGTATGGCCCTTACCCGGAGGCTTTCGTAGAGGCTGTAGATCCGCTGCAGCCCTGACATCTCCTTCTGCACCTTGAGCAGCTCCGGGTACATTGTGATGGGGAGATCGAAAAGCTTCTCCGCGTTAGCCAGCTCCTGCCGGCTCTTCTCATGCCTTGCCAGCTCTCTTTCAAACACAGACAGAAGTTCCACTCCTGACAGACAGACAGACGGATGGGTCGGTGAACGACTCCATGGGCATGAAGGGTGTAGGAGAACTCCCACACCATGAGCTGGGGTCCCTCTGCACTGGAGGCTTGTCTGGGAAGGCAGGGCCCAGGCAAGGCTTCATCCCCCATTGTCCGAGGCCCAGCGAGGAGCAAGGATGGGGTGGAAGTGTCTGCCCAGTCCCTCCCGCTAAGTGGCCCTGCCCTGGAATGACATTCGAGCTCACACCAGGGTTTTAACATGCCTGAGGCCCAGATCCCAGTCCGTCCATTCCCAGATGCCCAGGTGAACCCACGTGCAGAGTCACCCAGAGCTCTGACCCATTTCCATCCTTCCCACAGGAGCAACCCAGCCATCCCTCCTGACTTCTGGCCCCTGGATTTGGCGACTTATCCGCCCTCCACTGGGGCCTTGGGAGCCTCTCTGGAACAGGGACCATCACCAGCTTCCCTCCAGGTGTACCCAAATATCTGGGCAAGGGGCTCTCCCAAGTGAGAAGCTGGATGGAGCTCAGGGAGGTTCCAGCACTTGCCTTGCACATGGCCAGGTTCGATTCCCAGCAGTGCCACGAGTGACCGCTGGAAACTCTGAGTCAGGCATAAGCCCTGAGCCCAGCCAGATGTGCCCCCAAAAGAAAAGGTAAAGGTAAAGGCCCTCCCGTTGATCATCGATTTGCTCGAGCGGGCCCAATAACGTCTCCATTGGAGACTTTGTTGTTACTGTGTCTGGCATATCGAATACATCACAGGGAGCTTGCCAGGCTCTACTGTGCGGGCGAGATACTCTCAGTAGCTTGCCGGGCTCTCCGAGAGGGGCGGAGGAATCGAACTCGGGTCAGCCACGTTGGCTGCGTGCAAGGCAAACACCCTACCGCTGTGCTATCGCTCCAGCCCAAAAGAAAAATAAAATAAATACAACAATAAAAAAATGAGAGAACAAAAAAATATATAACAATAAAAATGCTCCTGAGTGTGCTGAGGGGTCAGAGTGCGACCCCAAACCAAAATCTTCTCATGGGTTGGAGGGGGAAGCAGCAGGCACCTGGGAGGCGGGGGCGCAGCCCTGACTACCTGCTGGGGGCCCCAAACTAGTCCAGCCACACCGTGGATCATCTCTGGAGCCCTGGAACACCAGACCAGGATTAAGGATCCTGTGTCCCAGGGCATAGAGAGCAGCTGCTAGCTGGCAGGTCAGGAATCTCTGTGGGGATGTGTCCTGAGATATGGGGGACATGGATATGGGGGACGGGCCGAGTCCAGCCTGAGATCCCCACAGGCTGCACCTCACAAGTCCTCCATTCTCCTGGAAATGTTTGCTCCGGATCTGCCTCGGCCATGGGGCCAAAGACTCCCAAGGGGCCTCCCAGGAGAATCGGGATGGGGCAGGATCTGGGCCTCTGTTCTTTGGCCCAGTCTCAGTTTGATGCTCAGCGACTGTCTGGGCAGTGTTGGGACACACAGTGCTGAAGTGTAACTCAGGGCCCAGCAAACACGCTTGTGCCCGGGGGCCTGTACTGGGGGAAGTCTGAGCTGGTCTCCTCTGGGTCACATCACACCCCCTGATCCCTCTCCAGAGGGGTACCACAGTCTTCGCGTACACCCTACTTCTACTGCTAGCCCCCCCAAGACAGAGAACTAAGCCTCCACCAAGGTCCCACTGTGGCCTGGATAAACTTCCATCCCAACACCCCTTCAAACTCTGTGACTGGAAGAGCGGTAAAAAGGCAGTGGTGGCGGGGGGCGCAGCCCACAGGCGACTGTGACAGGAGGAGGCCAGGAGGAGAGGTGCCATGCGGGCAGCTGCCGGGCCCAGGTGGTCGGCCACGGTGCCCCTCTTCCTCATGCACTGCTGAGACCCCCAGACACATGTGTCTGGACCCCACTGTGCCCCAGGCCTGGGCTGCGAGGGGCACTCACCTCTGTCCAGGTCCTCGCCCACAGAGCCCGGCCCGGTCTGGTAGAAGCGTCTGGAAAATTCATCTATCTGGGTCCGGTAGGCCATGATCTCTATGCGCGTGAACTGTGGAGAGCGGGTCGCACTCAGCAGGGGCGCCCCCACCCCCATCTCCACACTGGCGGTCATTCCCAAGTTACCTCCGTGAAGGTCCTCTTGATGCTGCCCAGCGAATGCTCCACATTCTGCGACTCCTCGAACAGGGCGGACCATGTGCTCTCGAGCGTCTCCACCAGTTCTCTCTCCGCCTCAGGAGGCTGGTGGGAAACACAGACCAAAGTGCCGGGGAACTGGTCAGCAGCTCAGAACCATCCCCAGGCCCCACTGCTTCTGGGAAGAGCAGTCCAGGCCAGTCACTGGAACCAGCATTTTGTCTTTAAAAAGGTGGGTAGATTTAAAAGAATCGTGCTTTCCAGTTAAAACCTGGATAAAAGTGCCTTGGAAGTGGATAACACAGGTGGACTGGGAGAGAAGTCCGAGACCAGCCCTCACTAAGCAGCAGCTTCCACTGGGTTTATCTCGGCTGCACCAACATCAGCTAGTCTGGCAGGCTGGAGCAGCCTGGGCACCAGGTGCCAGAAGCAAGACTACAACAAGCCTCTCATCCATCCTGCCCAGTAAAAGAAGCAAAGAACAAAAATGAGCATTTTCCAGGGAGAGTCCGGAGCTGCTTCCACGTGGTGAACAGGGAGTCGAGCTGCACCATGCTGGGGTGCAGTGCTCAGTGAGCAGAAGGGCCGGGTCACTGCAGACCTGGGACCAGGCAGAGTGCTGGCCAGGTTAGAAGGAGCTGTGGGAATGGTAACAGATCCCTGTCAGGAGTTTACAAGAAGTGCCCAGGACACATGCCAGAACATTCATCATGACAGTCCTGGTGAAGCCAGATCAAAACCACAGAGCCATCAGTCCAGAACAGAAGGAGGTGGTCTAGCCAGCTGTTCATTCCAGTCACTCAGAGATGACCAACGGCAAGTGGACAAACGGATCAGCAACACTGATATTGGCTTCCAATGTCATGGGGGGGGGAGGGTAGGGGGAGGCCGCAGGACAGACAGACACAGGAAGCCAGTTTCCTGATTGAAACTTGAAACAGGCAGAAAGATGTAATGCTGTTCAAGGATGCATAAGCAGGGCCCAGAGAGACAGTGCAGAGGGGAAGGCACTTGCCTTGCATGTGGCTAATTCTGCTTTCATGCTTGGCACTGAATATGGCCCCCTGAGTCCCACCAGGAGAGATGGTGAGCACAGAGCCAGGAGTAAGCCCTAAGCACCACCAAGCAAGCCCCAAGCACCAACCCCACGACCCTCCAAATAATAATAAAGATGTATAGGCGTGGAGCTAGTCATAGGTGCTTTACTTTTTTCTTTCTTCTTCTTTTTCTTTTCTAAGTTTTTGGGCCACACCCGGAGATGCTCAGGACTTACTCCTGACTCTGTGTTCAGGAATTACTCCTGGAAGTGCTAGAAAGACCAAAGATCAAACCTTATGCAACCACGTGCAAGGCAAGCAACCTAACATGTTATACTATCTCTCTGCTCCCTAGGGTGTTTTAATTTCCCAAACAAAAATATTTGCCAAAGGAGAAGAAAAGAGGGAGGGAGGGAGAGGCTGGAGAGACAGTACAGCAGGAAATGCACTTGTCTTGCACGTGACCATCCTGAATTCAATCCTTGGCATCCCATGTGGTCCCCAGAGCCCCATCAGGAGTAATTCTTGAGCACAGAGCCAGGTATAAGCCCTGAACACAGCCATGTATGGGCCCAAAACAAACACAAAAGCATTAACAACCAAAAACCCAAAGAGAGGGAGGTCTGTGAGCAGGAAGGGAGCTTCTGGGTGATAAAAGAACTCATCACATCCCCCTGAGCACCAACACAGTCCTAAGTTGTTTCTTACACTTGAAAAATAAAAAGGCAGGGGCTGGAGCAATAGCACAGCAGGTAGGGCGTTTGCCTTGCACATGGCCGACCTGGGTTCGATTCCCAGCACCCCATATGGTCCCCCGAGCACTGCCAGGAGTAATTCCTGAGTGCATGAGCCAGGAGTAACCCCTGTGCATTGCTGGGTGTGACCCAAAAAGCAAAAAAATAAAATAAAATAAAAAGGCAAAGTAACCTCTACCTAGCTTCTCCCCATGACTATCCCCTGCTTGTAGTTACTCTGCCCATGGCCATACAACATGCTTTGCTGAGGCTGCTGAGCTGGAA
Source organism: Sorex fumeus (assembly GCF_029834395.1). NCBI lineage: Eukaryota > Metazoa > Chordata > Mammalia > Eulipotyphla > Soricidae > Sorex > Sorex fumeus. Next base: position 6,390,645 of record NW_026606144.1, on the reverse strand, counting down.
TCACAACTGGCACTGTGAAGAGGTATTCAATTCGCTTTGTTTCATTTTACTGTTTATGTCTCCTGCACCTAAAAATACTTTCCCTGTGAGTCAGAGCCCCTGCCTAGCACCCACAACTGCCAGGCAGGATCCCTGGACCATCTACCGCCACTGGGAGATCTGGTCACACATCTGGCCCTGTTTGACATCACAGAAGTAGACAGGCAGACTGAGAGCAAGGATTTGGCACAAATTGCACCGCTAATCCCATATGCGCACCAAGAATCAACCCCAAAAACTAGAGAAGAGAAACTAAGGGGAGGTTGCAACTCTGAACTGGCCCCCGGCATACTCCCCAAAAAACACATTTCAGCATTGCTGCCTGAATGCTTCCAACGCTTTCCTGGGTCAGTGGGAAGGAGGAGGGTCAGCACCCCGACCCCCCCCCCCACGCACATCCCAGATACCCTCAAACCCCTCCCCGGATTTCTAAGAAGCCTTGAAATCCATGTTGGTCATCCGCCCTCTGCCAACGAAGAACAATGCATTGTTATCTCCCGCCAAGATCCAGAAGCATCCCTCCCAGAGGGGAGAGGGAGAACGGGCTGGAGGGCACGTTTTGCAAGCTGGAGCCCTGCGTTCTGTCCCTGCACCTCCACCTCCAGCACCAGGGAGTAACGCCCAAGACCAGAAAGAACACCCCTAAACTTTTCACTATACATAACTAGCGGCAGCTTTGCGGAAGTAAAGGCACCAGGCCCGCTGGGAAGTGCTGCTACAGAGGGGGCGACAGGACGGGGGCCTGTGGTAGGGCAGGACCAAAGAGGTGGGTCAATGGAAACGGGCTGGCAGAAGGGGCGGGGCCAGTAAAGTGGGGCCAATGGGGTAGGGTGTGGGCGTGGTCGGGGCGTGGCCTGTTGGGTGGCGGGGGGGTGGAGGGCGCATCGTGGGCCTGGTCAGATTGGGGCCGTGGGCAGGGCCGCCCCCCAAATGCAGGTGTCCACTCACGTAGAGTTTGTAGAGAGCCATGGTGCGGTAGCGCTCCTGCACATCCCGGTACCTGAGCTCCATGGACAGGGATTTACTTCTAATCTCCGCAATGGTCGCCAGCACAAACTTGAGGTCCTCTAGGGAATCTGGGCCCTTCCTCAGGTTTCTGGCCAGGACCTGTCCAGGAAAGGTCCAAAGCCACGCGGGATGAGCGTGGGAGACTCCCCGGCGGTTCCAGACCCATGGGCACCCTGGAGGGAGAAACCACCTCCATCTCCTCGTGCAGGCTGTAGAGCTCCTCCCTGGCCGAGTCGTTGAGCAGTTTGCCCAGCGAGACCACCCAGGACTTGGCGTTCTCCTGCACCGTGCTGGCCAGAGGGGCCAGCTGCAGCCGGATGCAGTGCTCATCCTTGACCAGCACACGGTGCATGACCTCGTCGGAGATCTTGGCGTAGAACTGCAGCTTCTCGTCGAAGGCCACGCAGGGCGGCTTCTTGGCTGCAAACCTCTCCATCACGATGGCTTTGTCCAGCTTCCAGAGCGGGCGGTACCGCTTCCACTTCTGCAGGTACTTCATGAGGCTGACCAGGATCCTGTGGACATTCTGGGGGACCATGACGGCCTGCTGGATGACCTGCGGGTTCTGGCAGACATCGTGGTAAAAGCTGAAGACGGTCACCTCTTCCTCCTCCCCCTTCTGGGGCGGGCACTCGATGCAGCTGCCGTTCATCCAGCGGACAAAGTGCTGCAAGAGAGCAGAGAGCACAGGGTTCCCATACAGCCCGCAGAGTTCCTAACAGCATCACCACGGGTCACTTCTAAGCACAGGGAGGTGGGGGGTGGGCAGGTAGGAGGCATCTGCCTTTACCTTGGTGACCTCCACACAGCTGCGCACGCAGTGCACACACATCTTGTCAATCTCATTGGCGTTGGGATGAAGGATAATTTCCGGCGCCGTCAAAATGGTTTCCGTTTGGAACAAAGGGACATTTCCGAGGATGAGAGAGTTGAAAGACTGCAGGTTTCTAGGAATTCATTCATAAAAAGGAGTGAGGCAGGCCTGGAGCGATAGTACAGCAGATCGGATGCTTGCCTTGCATGCGGCCAACCTATGTTTGATCCCCAGCATCAAATCTAATCCCCAAGCACTACCAGGAGTGATTCCTAGCACAGAGCCAGGACTAACTCCTGAGCATGTCTGGGTGCGGTCAAAAAATAAAAAGGAGTTCGGTGCACCAACAGTGGCGCTTCTACAGGGAGCAGCGGTCTCAGTGGTACAATGGATTAGGGAGCGAGGGGGACACTCCACATGCTCATGTAGGTCTAATGTGGACTGACAGCTCATGCCCATCCTGGGGAAGTTAACATCTACTTGGCTAGTAGCTGCCTCAGTAATAATAACGTTGACTTCCAAAAGGTCACCTGATTGACAAAAATGAATGTCTGGGTTCCTGCTCTGCCTGGTTTGGCACAAGACCAGATCAGGGACACACTCTGGGTTTGGCTGGTTGGTTTGCCTCCCCAGCAGCCCCACCAGCAATGCTCAGCCCTCGGAGCTGGTGCATTAATGCAATGATCCAACCATGCAATGCTGTGCTGGGGAGTTACCTGGACCACTCACCCAGCAATGCTCAGGTGACCATGTGGTGCTAGGAACTGAATACATCCAGCACATGCTAGGCACACATCCTAACTGTTGTACTGTCTCCTGGCCCTGGGTAGCTTCTTCAGATAAGGGCTCACTCCTGGCAGTGCTTGGGGCACATGTGGGAACAGTGATGGAACCCAGACTCCTATGCTCAGTCTCCTGAGCTATTTCTCGGACCCTGGGGTGAGGCTCTGCGGGGGACACCTGGATCGTCCCATAGGCCATGCCCACAGCAGACAGAGTGTCCCTCCCTTAACACGGAATGTGACAATACAGGCGCAAACTAACGAAGTTCACTCCCAGACTCTGAAAACTGCGGTGGTTCCTGTGGGGGAGGATGGGGAGGGAGTGGCAGGATGGTTCTCAGAACTGTGATGCCAATGAGACCCATACTGGCACATGCCACCAACCCCCCCATTCTCCGACATGACACAATGCCATAAACCAATGAGAGGCCACGAGAGTAAGGCTGGCCCTGGCGCAGCCCTACTCACTTGAGGATGAGCCTGGTAAGTGTCTCGTAGATGCGGTTCTCCCAGTATTGGTAGTAGGAGGCCAGCTTGGGGGCCTTGCCTGTGTTGGTGTGGACCACCAGGCCCTCGACTTTGGTCAGCAGGGGCGCGATGGCCAGATACCAGCGGACCATGTGGTCCACGTCCTTGGTCCGTTCCCGTTCTATGTGTTCGAAGAACTCCTTCACGCCTGCAGACAGAGACAGACACTCACAAGGTACTATTCAAGGGCAGGTCAGACCGCAGTGCCCATCTCAGGACACAGAAGCAGCCTCTACCCTTATCCCAAAGAGGGCGTGATTCGGCATTGTCGCAGACTGAAAGCCAATAGCCTGTGTCACTCCAGCCCACCAGCTCCAGCAGCCTCCCTCGCAGCAAATCCAGAAAGGCAGCCTCTGGCCAGAAAGGCCCTGAATTCCCTGACAGATACTTCTGAGATGACATAGCACATCTTGTTTGAACCAGCACATGTGAGGCCATAAAAAAATTATTCATCTTACACTGCCAAGTTATTGACACCCACACTATCAGTTCTCACAGACAAGGAGTGACAAAAAGTCAAGTAAAATGTGACATGAATTAAGAATTACCCAGACCCTTTCAGGAGAATGATGGAAACGAGGCAGGAATGGTTTCAGAGCATTGCCAGCACACAGCAGACACTGTGAGTTCACGTGTATGTGAGTGCCATGTGCATATGCTCACGTTTGTGGGCAATGTATGCACGTATGTGCACATGTGAGCACTGTATGCGTGTCTGCACACGAGTGCCATGTGCACGTGACTGCATATGTGTAAGCACTGTATGAAAATGTTTATTAAATAATAATAATGATCTAAAATCAATCTTCTAAACGTCCATAAGAACAAATAAGGAAGGAAAGTATGAAAGAAGGACGAGAGGGAGGAAATAAGGAAAAAAAGGAAGGGAGGGAAGAAGGAATGGCAGGGAGGAGGGAGGAAGGAAACCAAATAAACTTCTGTAAAAACAAAATGAAGACCAGAGAGATAGTACAGGGCAAAGAGTGCACCTTGCAAACTATTGACCCTGGTTTGATCTCAGGAACTGCATAATGATATGTGCACGTGTGTGAGCGCTGCATGTGTGTTTGCACATGTGAGTAGCACATGAATTATGTATATGAGTGTGTCGTATGTGTATGTGCACATATGAGCACTGCATGCATTTGCACATGCTAGCATCACATGCATATGTATTCATGTATGACTGTTGTGTGTGTATGTGCATGTGTAAGCATTGCATATGTGTTTGCACATGTGAATACCACATGCATATGTGCATGTGGATGTTGTATGCATATATGTATGTATGAGTGTTGTATATATGTGCACGAGTGCCATGTGTATAGTGCACATGTGAGTGCTGTGTCTGCACATGTATGAGTATCATGTGCACGTGACTGCACATGTGTAAGCACTGTATACATATGTGTATATGAGTGTTGTGTGCATAAACACACATGTGTATGAATGCTGTATCTGTGTTTGCACACATGTGAGTGCCACATGCATGTGTGTATGGGGTGTCTTATGCATATGTGCATATGTGAACACTACATGCATGTTTACATGCATGTGAGCACCACATGCCTATATGCACGTGTACATGGGTGTTGTATATATATGTGCAGATGTGTGAGCACTGTATATGTGTCTGCAAATTATCTAAGTCAGGCCATAATCAGAGAAACAAGGAGTTGGACATACCAGGGAGCTCCTCCTCACTTTTACGAGCCGGAAATTTAAAGAGGTTTATGGACTCAATCAACATGAGCCTACTGGAAATGTCGTCAGCGTTCTTATGAATCTGGTGCACCAGGGACTCGAACTTCCCAATGGCCTGTTTGCAGCGGGTAATGTAGTCAGCAATGCCTGAGAGAAAGAAGCAGGGAGAGACGCCGCCCTTGGCTTTCCACTATCGCTCGCAGCCACACCGGCTAAGTTAACATCAGCAGTCCTTCCACAGCAGACCTCCCTCGTGCCACCGCCCTGGGTCTTGGAGGGAGCACTGGCACCCCTTGGGACCTGGGACAAGCTGCTCTGTGCTCAGAATCAGCCTAAACATGCATTCCTGCTGTGCGGGCTGAAAAAGCACCTCCTCCCAGCACAGGGGGCGGGGAGGGGAGACAGCTCCCTGCTGTCTCTCGCTGCCGCAGCACCCACAGCCCCACACTCCTTGCCTCCTGCACACAGTAGCCTTTGGCCTCTTGATTAGGGTAGTGAGTGGTGACAGTGGACTCGGCACTCAGCTCTGAGCATGTTCTGAATCCTGTCCTCCCGCCTAAAGCGGGGGAGCATCTGAGTGTGAGTCCTGCAGGTGCAGAGGCCTTTCCAGCCCAGGGTTGACTCCAGAGCCATCTGGACATGCATGTTCTCCACAGAAAGGAGAGGGAAGAGGAGATAAGAGGCAAGCGGGAAAAGCTCTGGAGCCATGAAGGGAGAGAGGGGGAGAAGGCCAGGCTTCTTTATCCAAAAAGTCTGCATGCCTCCGCGCCAGCCAACCTCCACAGGCTGGGGGTCTCTCCCAACCTGTATGGACAACTGGCTGTGGGAAACAGCCAGACCAGTAATTAACAAAATAACTAGCTTAGTGATTGATAGGATAGCCAGATCAGGAATCGACAGAATGATTACATCAGTGACTAACAGAGCAACCACACCACCATTAATAGAAAAAACAGATCAACCAGTAACCAGATAGAATAACCAGTGACTGATAAAACAGCCAGATCAGTGACTGACAGACAGCTACATCAGTGACGACAGAACAGTTAAATCAATGATTGGCAGAAGACTACATCAAGGACTGACAGAACCGCTACATTAGAGATTGACAGAACGGCTACTCAGTGACTGACAGAACAGCTACACCAGTGATCGACAGAACAGCTACATCAATGACTAACAGAATGGCCTCTTCAGCGATTGACAGAACAGCTACATCAATGATTGAGAGAACAGCTACACCAGTGATTGACAGACAGCTAAATCAATGACTGACAGAACAGTTACATCAGTGATTGAGAGAATGTCTACACCAGTGATTGACAGCATGGCTACACCAATGATTGACAGTACAACTACACCAGCAATCGACAGAATGACTAAATCAATAATTGACACAATGGTTACATTGGTGATTAACAAAGTTAGAAAATCGAAGAGCAAAAGGAAGAACCGAGGGCATCACTGGCCTAAAGTCTGGGCAATGGTCACAAACATTCTGCTGAGAGTGCAGAGCTCTCACCTTTTCAAGCCCCAGAACAGACAATGACACAGTCCTGGCACAGGGCCTGCATGCGCAAGGACCTGGGTTCTATCCCTGGCATCCTTGAGGATCATCAAGAGTGGCTCCAAAATAAATAAATGAAGGAGGAACTTGGAATGAGGCAAAAGGATGGTGTCTGAGCACAAAGGACTCAGCATTCCATCAGGACTGACACAGGAAGCTCCCCAAACACCTGGGCTCTGAGCAGCACCCTCTGAGCAAGGGCACGGGTAATCCGGGGAGATGCTTTAACTCATGGGACTAAATGGAAACTAACACAGCACGTTCGCACGCACAGGTAAGACTGAGTCTTTGCTCAGAGAAAAACACGCTGAGAGAAAGAGGTAAGTCCCAGTCAGTGATCCCAGATCCCAGCTGCAGAGTCTAAAAGGGAGCATAAAAAAATGCACAGCAAGGAGAGCAAAAAAATGCACAGCAAGCAAAGGGACATGCTGAAAAGAGTGTAGAGATCAATGAGACCAATGAGGAAACCACTGAGAAAATCAGAGGGGCAAGGTGCGGGCTCCTTGCTGGGACAGATGGAAAGAACAGAGGCTCTTAGCAAGAACTGGATGGGGTGGGCCATGCCGGAAAGGGTCCCTGCCCAACCCACCCACAGAGACAAGGGCCCCTGAGGACTTTAGGGACTAGAACCTAGTGCTCGAGTGAGGTTGTGGGGGGAGGAGAAGGAGGGAGGAAAGGGAGGAGGGAGGGAGAAAGAGATAGGAGGGAGGAGAGAGGGAGGAGAGGAGGGTAGGAGAGAGGGAGTAAATGGCCATAAAGACCCTGCACAAAGGTTTGGAGCAGTTTTCCCACCATTTTGCCAAACGCAGAGGCAGCCCAGGTATCCCCTGCCCCCAGGGACAGGCCGCCCCAAGGGTATCACAGGAAGAAAACAGTCGGGGAGGTTGAGGGACCGGGTTTTGAGGGGGCACCCATGACGGAGGAGAGAGTGGGGCTGTAGAGTGCTGAGGGGAAGCATCCCACCCCAGCCCCACACATGCCCCACCAAGGGCCCAGAGCAGCCCCAACAAAATAACTAAAGCCCGAGGGGCACTGGAAGACACGCGGTTACCAAGCGAGTTCCAGTTCAGCCTCTTGTACCCAGGCCAGAACACGCGCACCAGCTCCTGGGAGAAGTCGTCCAGCAGAAGGGACTCGGCACTGTTCAGGGTGCCCAGCAGCATGTGGTAGTGGTCCAGCATGCGCTGCATCCCGTCCGTGTACCTGTGTGCCGGAAGTGCCACTCAGAGCAGCACCCAGGCCCCAACGCCACCCAACCCACTGACCACCCTTCATGGGGACGCTGGCCACTGCCACGAAAGAGGGCAGCCTCCTTGCTGGGCAACAACCCCGCTGGGCTCTCTCTGTTATTTGTAGGTAAAGGGACAAAGATGACCTTGGCCTTGATGCCCGGTGTGTCAGTCCGGGAAAGTCTGGGCAGTTCTGGGTCATTTTGGAGCATGTGAAGGATTGTTACTGGTTCCAGAAGACAATCTTCCTGTTTGTTTTTGCCTGGGCCAAACCTCTGCGCCACGGGTCACTCCCGATGTTGCCTGGGGGACCCCAGGGAGTGCTAGGGATCCACCCCTAGTCAGCCTCCTGCAAGGCAGACGCCACCCCGCTATACTGTCACTCGGTCCGATAGAGGGATGATCTTCTCACCTAAGAAACTTGTCCTCTTGGAGGGCGACATTCCGAGCCAGCTCGGGGACAGAGAAGCCCAGCTGTTCCATGTACTTGGTTTCATTGATGATCTCCCTGAGAGCCGGTGAGAAGTTGATGATGAAGACCGTGGCCTTGTTGGAGTTGGTGGCATCATCTGCGACAGTCACGGCCTGAAGAAAAGAAGTCAGGGGCTAGGGCAGTGGCCAGGAAGTAGGTCCATCAATACAGCCCCTTTCAGTGGGGGATTCCAGAACATTCTCTGTCGGCCTCAGCATGTAGACAGTCATCCGCAAACTCTGAGCTCACACCTGGATTTGTACAAACAGACCCAGGGATCTGGGCTCCCGCGCACATGTGGCCTTGGGAGTCAATTGCCCTTGTGTGATGGGCTGAGAGTCCACCTCCCTGCAGACTCTGCCCGGGCCTCTCTCGCATCATGGCACAGGAGGGACACGGCTCCCTGAGGGTTTCAGAGACAGAGGGCTCGGCCTCCCGGGAGCAGGAACCTCTTTCCTGGGCAGCTGAAGATGGGTTGACCCTCTGTGTGCTTCTGTCCTGTGACCCAACTGCTTTCACACGTGGGGAAACTGAGGCACGGGGTGACACCACTGGCCAGGTGGGGAGGCTCTCGTATTCTTTTTTTTTCTTTTTGGGTCATACCTGGTGATGCTCAGGGGTTACTCCTGGCTCTGCACTCAGAAATTACTCCTGGCGGTGCTCAGGGGACCATATCGGATGCTGGGAATCAAACCTGGGTTGGCCGTGTGCAAGGCAAATGCCCTACCCGCTGTGCTATCACTCCAGCCCTGGCTCTTGCATTCTTAACCCTGTGATACATGTTTCGTATCTGTCCTTTCTGTTTTTCCCCATGTCCCTGAAGCTTGGCCCTCTGGCTCTGTTGAGCGTGATGGGGACTCCAGCCTCTGGGGTGCAGACACCTTGGTCAGCAGACTCTTCTTCATGAGCACCGGCAGGATCTGCTCCGTCGTCTCCCTCCACTGCTCATACTTCGTGTCTTCATAGTCCTTCATCCTCCTGCCCACCTCCAGGTATTTCTGCCGCACCTGCCAGAGAAGTGGCCTGGGTCTGAGCGAGTCTGCAAGCTCGTATTCTCTCTTTCCCTCTCACCCTCCCTCCCAGACTGTCTCCCTCTCTCCCTCCCTCTCTCTCTCCTTATCTACCTCCCTCTCTCCCTCCCTGCCTCCCTCTCTCCTTCCCTCTCTCTCCCTCCAACCCTCTCTCCCCCTCTCTCCTTTCCTCTCTCTCTCCCTCCCTCTCCCTCTCCCCTCCCATCCCTCTCTCCCCCCTCTCCCTCCCTCTCCCTCCTTCTGTGCCTTTAAAGAAAAGTTTGTCGGGACTGGGAGCCAGTACAGGGCTAACAGTCTCCATCTCTGATGCACGTGGCCCCATCACTCCCGTGTGGTCCTGAAGCACCCCAAAAGCTTGCCAAACCCTGCAAAGGCACTGACAATGCCGGGGTGGAGAACAGGTAGACAGAGAATATGGGGCGAGTCTCAAGCCAGAGGTGCAGGTAGGTGCAAGTGGACAGGCAGGCAGGCGCGAAGGGTGGGACCTCGCGAGACCAGGGCACCCACTCACCTCCTGGCCTCCCTCGCTGTCCAGGATCTCCTCTACCTCCTGGAAGCGGAGGATGGTGTGCTTGATGCGGTAAAACAGGGACCGCTCCCAACAGATGGCGCCCGCCACGGGCGGGTGGTTCTTACACAGCGGGGGGTTGTCCAGGTTTTGGATGAACAGTCTGTTGATGATGTCCACCTATAGAGCAAGCCCAGAGCTGTGTGGTCAGCGGCAGTCTGGGGCCTGGGCCTAAGTGGGGGGATGTCGGGCCCGTGGTGGACAAACACATCAGGGCCAGCCCACAGAGAAACAGAACTACAGAACCCAAAGTCAGCACTGGCTGGCAGGCAGGAATCCGAGCTAGAGGCAAGTGTGGGCCCCATGAGGGGCTCCTGCCCTCCTCATACTCAATCACCGCCTCGCCCTGCGCTGACAGCTGAGATGCCGTCACCCATGGCATATCCCATGTGGGGGTGGGTCTGGGCAGTATGGGGAGTAATGTGGATGGGGTGTTGGAGTAAAGGGGCACAGCATGATCCGACCACCCTCATTCCCCATGTGTGCGCAGAGCTCTGAGTCACCTCTTTACAATACTGGGCAAGGATGTCGTTAAACTTCATCATCATCTGTCGGTTAATGGCCTCCCGTGACCGGATGTGCTTAAATTTTAAAAGCATGTCAAAGGCAGCTTCAGCTGATCGCAGCGTCTTGAAAGACTCATCGATGAAATGTTTTGCTTCTTTCTCAATCACCTGTGGGGCCAGGGAGAGGGGATGGGAAGGAAGAAGGAAGAAAGGAAAGAAGGAAGGGAGGGAGGCAGGGAAGGAAGGGAGGGGAGTGGAGGGGAGGGGAAGAAGGGAGGGAAGGAGGGAAGGAGAATGAGAGAAAGAGAAAGAAGAAAGACGGAGAGAGAGAGAGAGAGAGAGAGAGAGAGAGAGAGAGAGAGAGAGAGAGGGAGGGAGGTCAAGGCATGGGTAGAAGCTGCGGCACCAAATCCAAAAAGTTGCTCTGGAAACTCTGCAGGTGTCTAAAGCTGATGTGATAAATGTAAAATAATCATGTCAGCATGTGGCTATGGAGGAGCCATAACTAGGAATCATCTCTGAAAGTGAACAATAGAAATACCTAGGGCCAAACAGATAGTACAGCAGGTAGGGAACTTGCCTTGCCCACAGCCAACCCAGGTTCAATCCCCAAGCCCCCATATGTTCTCCTGAGTCCATCAGGAGTGATCCCTGAGCACAGAGGTAGGAGTAAGCCCTGAGCATCTTCAAGTGTGGGACCCTCCAAGAAGAAAGAGGAGCAGGAGGAGGAAGAGGAGGAGGAGGAGGAGGAGGAGAAAGAAGAAGAAGAAGAAGAAGAAGAAGAAGAAGAAGAAGAAGAAGAAGAAGAAGAAGAAGAAGAACAAGAACAAGAACAAGAAGAACAAGAACAAGAACAAGAACAAGAAGAACAAGAACAAGAACAAGAACAAGAAGAAGAAGAAGAAACATCTAAAATTGTGAGAGTAGGAAGGAGAGGGGTTAAGCATGAGGCTGCTTTTCCTTATGATGAGTCATTTGGTATAACTTGATTGACAGGTCAAACACTCCATTTGGAAATAAATCACACGCAAAATACGTAATATGTAAAATAACATATTACATAACATCCAAGGTAAAAGAGATGGTTCACCTGGATATAATTCAGGCAGACCCTGAAGCCCCCAGGAGAATCCTGTGGGTTGTGCTTGGAGAGATGCTGGGGTGAAGGTGGGGGCGGCCACAGAAACAATTACTTAGAGGAACCATGCAGGGCATTAGAGCATCTGCCTTACAAGCAAGTGGCTGCAAGTTCAAATCCCCTGTCCGTCATGAGCGCCCAGTACCATCCTGCCAGCTCCGCTGCCTGTGATTTCAGGGTGTGAGTCTGCAAGCAGTGCCACCAGGAAAATGTGCCAGCACCGGGGCGAGGAAGTGTGGCCCCTGGCAAGCTTATGTATAAGCACAACTCCAGGGGCGCAAACTTAGGTGAGGTGCGAATCCCCAAAGGTGTAAGTACCACGTGCGACACCCTCACCCACCCCTGCAAAGATGTAAGCCCACAGGCAGGTGTGCAGTACAAAATCAGTCTCCACAGTCATGGTGGGAAGGCAGGAGCGGCAAATGAAAGATTTTAATCTTGAAAACGATTTTAAAGTGAGAAAGCTATTGTTGGGCGTCACAGGCCTCGGGTGTTCTCCCCTGAGAGGAAGACTGGGACCTGCTCCCTTCTCCCTGCTCAGAGCAGGGGTTGCTCAGAGGGCCCCTGAGCACTGGTGCCGGAGGACACCGGGGTTGAAACCCATCCTCCTGGCCCTAGAGCCCAACTCCGACTCTTTGAGCCTCTCCAGCTTCTTTCCCTCCTGCCCGGGCGCCGTTCCCACGTAACTTCATGGGTAACGATCACTTACTTGTGATTGAAGAAAGAAATGGTTAGGCACACGTGAACCCAAGAGACAAACCGGGCGAAGTCCTGGACCCCCCCCACCAAGACCAAACCCAGGCAGGAAAAAGGAAAAAGTCACAGAAGCTGGTGGGGGCAGGAGGGAAACTGAGGACATTGTAGGAAAGTGGATGCTGGCGTTGGAACATCGGACGCCTGAAACCCAAGCATGAATAACTTTGTAATTCACGGTGATTCAATGAAAAAAAGTAAATAAAATCTAAAAATAAATAAATAAAATCACTTCCTTTAAAATAATTGAGTAAAATTCAATAAAAAGGAAGTAATGCTTTTTAAAAAAAAAATTGAGTAAAATTGGACTGAATCGGATAAGAACAGCCAGGGTCACGGGGCCGAGGTGCTTCTTACCAGAACTTCCACCTTAAAGTCCTCGATGACGTATTTCCAATACTGGGAGGCCTTGATGCTGAAGGGGTCGAAGGTCAGGTTTTCCATGGGGGTCACCAGGCTGTCCACGCGGCACAGGACGTCATCGATGCGCTTGGGGTCCCCGGTCACTGCCTTCAGCTCTGGGCCGAAGATGTTGTAGAACTCCTCCACCACCTGCCCGAGGGAGGCGGGAGGGTCCTGACCAGCCTCCAGCCACCCGCCTGACCACCCAGTGCCTGGCACAGGGGCGCCCAGATGCAGCTAACCCGCCTGCAGCTGAGCCCTGCACCCGCTGCCTGGCGGCTGTTCCCACCTCTTCTCCTCAGTGCCATGCCCTTCACTCCCAGGACCCCTCAGCTCCGGCCCCCTCAGCCCCTCAGTTGCATCCTCCTGGGCCCCTCAGCTCTGTCTTCCTCAGCCCCTCAGTTGCATCCTCCTGGGCCCCTCAGCTCCGTCTTCCTCAGCCCCTCAGTTCCGTCTTCCTCAGGCCCTCGGTTCTGTCCCCTCAACCCCTCAACTCTGTCCCCCTGGGCCGCTCAATTTTCTCCCCTCAACCCCTCAGTTCTGTCTTCCTCAGCCCCTCAGCTCTGTCCCCTCAGCCCCCCGGCCCCGCCCCTCAACTCCAGGGTTCCGCCCCTAGGCCCCTCCACCTTAGCCCCTTGTCTCCACCCCTCAGCCCCTCGATGCCCCCCCCAGTGCCCCTCAGTTCAGTCCCCCTCGGTTCCTCAGCTTCACTTCCTCGACTCTGGGCCACTTCGTCTCCCCTGGCCTGGCACCTCTGAGGGATTGACTGAGGGACCGCGGTGTCCCCCCCCAGGCTGCAGCTCCTCCCCGGCCCTCCCCACCGCCCCCACCCCCGTCCCACCCGTCCGGAGGAGGGGAAGGCACCGCTGCGGCAGGCAGAGCCCCTCAAGTAAAAGGTCTCAGACCCTTCTGAGAACATGCAACAGGACGGACAGGGGCAGGAGACTGTGCGGAAGACCTCAGAAAGGAGTAGCCTGAGCTCAAAGGAGAGCCAGGGCAGGGGAGGTGGGGGAGTCACTGAAAAAGGAATATTCTGGAATACTCTGCGTGCCCTTTCTCTTCCGCCTCCTGGCTCCCTCCTGACCTGGCCCACTGTCAGAAAGCCAGACTGTGTCCTAGTCCCCGCATGCCGTCCCCCACCTGCAGGATGTCATAAAGGTCCTGGCAGATGGTGGCCATGTAATCTGTCCTCTCAAACAGGCGTTTGCGGTCGAACTCCCAGCGTGCCTCCCTCCCCGAGGCCTCGATCTTGGCCCTGGTGTCGAAGTAGGCCTTCTTCCACATCAGCAGCGTGTTCTTGGCCTCCAGGGTCTTGTGCTGAGCACTCGCCCGGTTCTCTCTGGGGAGCAGAGACGCGTGAGGGCCCGGGTCGGTGGGTCTGTCCCCTGCGAGAGGAGGCAGGAAGGCCCGGCCCTGATCCCCACATCAGTCCCCAGGCCTGGCGCTGAGCTCTCAGGCCGACCAGGGGCCCACACCAGAGGGAAGTGGTGACACCAAGGCTGGGGGACCTGCCTCTTTCCCCTCTCCCGAGCCCCTTCCCTGGAGAGGCCCTGGGTGCAGGGTGGAGGGTCCAGCAGGGGCTCTCCCAGGAACTAAATGCACGGGGCACACAGGGGCCATCGCTTGGCCACAGAGAGAGAGGGAAGCTGCGCTGACATGGGGGTCCTGAGAACCGCCACCCTGGACCCCAAAGCCACACACCATGGGCGGGTCCCTGTGCAGCAAGGCTGGGCGAGGCGGGCCCATCAGGACAGGGTTGAGAGGCTGCCCAGGCATGGAGGGAGCGGGGGGCCAGGAGGGGGGCTCAGGAAGGAGACGGGGGTGCAGGATCGTAGGGGGGTGCAGAGGGCACAGGAGGGGAGAGAAGAAGGAAAGTGGGAGCTTAAGGAGGAGGAGGTAGGGGGTAGGATTGTGGGGCGCAAGGGGTAGGGAGAGCAGGGGAACAGGGGGTGCAGGAAGAAGACAGGAGGGGGTCCAGGAGGGGGATCTGCTGGCACAGAAGCTCTTTCCAGGGGATGGAGAAAATGCTTTGAAATGAGTCATGCTGGTGATACACAACCTTGTGAGGAGACTGACAGCCATTGTCACCTCCTGTATTGTTGGGGACACCCCCAGCAATGCTCGTAGGGGGCATGTGGGGCGGGCGCTGGACCCTCCGGCCCCCCTCGAGCCCCATCGCAGTCAGAGCTGCCTCCTTAAGGGGTGCTGGGCCGGGGGCGGGGGTCTCACCTGAAGAGCGTGCGCAGGTTGATCACCTTGCAGACCCTCTCAGCGATCTCCCAGGCGATCCTCTCCATGAGCGGGATCATGCGCTCGTCCTTGTTGTAGTGGCGGGAGATGATCCACACCATGCGCAGGGCGCTCAGCATGGACGGGATGCTCTCCAGGACCACGTGGAAGCTAGTGCCGTGTGTGATGTTCTGGGGGAGAGCGAGGCGGGCGCAGTGCAGGGCGTGGCAGGAGCGCCAGTTCAGAGGGGACGGCTGTGCCTTGCACGTGGCAGACCCAGGCCCAATCCCCGGCACCCCGTAGGATCCCCCAAGCCCCGCCAGGAGTGACCCCTGATGCAGAGTCGGAAGTAAGTGCTGAGCACCGCCAGGTGGGGCCCCAAACAAAAAACAAACCAAAAAAATCTATGAAACACTTTGCAGAGGGTGTGGGGGAAGAATATGAATCTACTGAGTGCACACACACATCCACTCACACCTGCAATTGTCACACATGTTTACACACCACATACACACAGTCACACTCGCATATTCACAAACACACATTCACTCATACACATGCGCACACACACACATACACACTCATATACATACTCACATACACACATATAGTCACACACATGCACATACCACATGCACGTTCATGTCACACTCACATATTCACAAACACACACATTCACTCATACACATGCACACACACACATACTCACACACACTCATATACATGCTCACATACACACACATAGTCACACACACCACATCACATCCACGCTCACACACATCACACTCATATATTCACAAACACACACATTCACTCATACACACACATCCACTCATACAAATGCATACTCATATACAGCTCACACACATAGTCACATGCACATACACACTCGCACACACACTCACATATTCACAAATGCATTCACTCATACAGATGCACACACATACACATGCTCACATACATACATATAGCCACACACATGCACACACACCACATACACACTTACACGCATTCACATATACATACACACACACACACACACATACTTGCATGAAGTCCATAAAGCACATGTCCTATGTGGCAGCCATATTTCCTAAGTCGGTCACCATAGGAATGGAACAGTCGCCTACCCTGCCCAGCACAGTCTCTGGCGTCCACGATCAGGTGGCGGCAGGATGTACCCCTCCAGGTACAGCCCTTTCCTGGCCGGCTGTTTGAGCACCTGAAGCCAGTGACCCTCTGTGGCCCTGGAGGGACCCCTGTGGGAGCCTGGGGTTGCAGAGAGAGGCTGTGGGGTCCCCGGAGGCGAGAACAGCCAGGAAGGAGCCTCAAGCCTGAAGAACGGGGCCGGCGGCCTTCCCCAGCCCCCGGGGGAGGGGTGAGCAGGAGAGGGTCTGCATGGCAAAGGGGAGAGGGAGACTGGGAAGATGCTGGGCACAGACTCGCCCTCGGAAAGCCACCAGAAGCCAGGGAGAGGGGCAGAGAGGCTGACAGCCAGGGCTGAAGGTGCAAAGCGGGGCCCGCCCCACAGGGACGAGAGCACCACCCCTCGGACCCTCACACCAACAGCCCAGGAGAGACTCCCGGCTCTGAGCACTGTCCCTCCAGACTCAGAGCCCACCCCCCAACCCCCCACCCCCGCATGCTAACCTTGAAGTGGCGCTCCACCGTGGCCAGGAAGCGCACGTTGTCCGACGCCTCCATGTGCAGCTTGTAGAGGCCCGTAAGCACTGCTTGCAGGTTGGTCACCACCATCGAGTCGGCCTCCCGGATCACCTCCAGCACCTTCCTGACCACCGGGATCTTCGTCTGCTCGTGGAGGGCGCTGAGCGTGGCATTCCTCTCCCGCCAGAATTCAATCTCGGCCAGTGGACCGTTGCCCTGCGGTGGGTGGGGGGCAGGAGGTCTTGGAGTCTGGGACTGCTTCTCCAGCGCGCCAGGTTCCTCCCCGCCACCTGGCCAGGGAGAGTCAGGGCTGGACAAGCGCTGGCCCCGTTCAGGCCAGACACGCCCCATCTTCCGCCACACACTGACATGCAGAGCCCCCGCCCTGTCCCCAGGAAGGAGTCCCACAGAGCCCTGAGCGGTTCACAGACCCACGGCCAGTGTTCTGCCTGTCCTCTGGGGCCAGCTGAGCCCCAAGTGCTCTGGGCTCTGATTCTCGGCAGCCCCAGTTCCCTACAGGTTCAAACCCAGGAATCATCTGGTGCAAAGTGGGGTGACATCTGGGGCGGTCCCCAGAAAACTCTGAGGAGGCACCAAACTGCAGGCGAGGGCCCAGCATCGTCCCCACAGGGCCCCCACAGAGCCGGCTCTCTCTGGCCTGGGCAGTGGGCAGTGAGTACCTGAGGGGTCTTCTTCAGTTGGCTGTCCACAGCAACGGTGATCTGGTTCAGCCAGTTGATCACACACTGCTCTAGGACATCCACGGTGGCCGGGTCAGCGGCCAGGGCCGACACCTCGCCGTCCACGCTGATGGGGGGCAGAGTCAGCTTGATCTCACCTAGTGGAGGGACACTCAGGGTCAGGCGGGGTCCTGGGCTCCAGCTCCAAGTTGGAAGGCGCCGGGGCACGGACTCGGGGCCGTTATGGTTCTGGGACCTCTGGGAGAGGCCTGGTGGGCAGGTGAGTGGGACGGAGCATAGCTCACAGCCCTGACCAGGCTCCTCTGCAGACTGTCTGCCCGCAGGGCCGTTGACGGAGGCTGGCTGGAGGGGGAGCACCAGTGTGTGTGCACACAACGGAGCACGGCTCACCCACTTGCCTCATGGCCCCGCCCGCCACTGCACCACGGGGGACCCTGCCCTTGTGGCCACAGGGAGGAGCTTCGAGAGGTCAGGCCTGTGAGAACCGTCTCATCCGGAACTCCACCTGTGGGACACTTGTGGGACACAGGAACACCAGCCAAACAGGTGCGTGAAGTTAAAGTAAATAAATAAACCTCTGGATGACAAGGCCCGAGGGAAGGGAGGGGCAAAACAGGCCAAAGGCTGCTCGTGGTGAGCCGGCATTGTAAGTCTGTCCCCACGCTTGCCTATCATGATGCACAAAGGCCGCAGCATCCTGACCCAGTGCAGCTGCAAATCAAAACCCAAGTGAGGGCTGGGGAGACAGTACAGCACAGTGGGCAGGGCACTTGTTCCCTCACTGCCCATTTAGTGTCCCCAAGTCTCACCAGGAGAGCTCCCCGAACAGAGCCAGGAGGCGTGGCCCCCAAACCAAAACTAAATAAAAACTGGATAAGTAAATATGTTGAGTTACATAGTATAAGATCAAGTCGTTTTTTAGAGGAAAAAAATGAAAGTGAAACAGTATTCATCCTGGAAGCTCCAACTCTCCCTGAGGCAGCTGCAGGGGCCAGGATGGTGCCCAGCGAGCCTCACCCTCCAGCTGCTGCATGATTCTCTGGATGCTGCTCACGAATTTCTGCAGGTTCATCATGAACTCATCCCGCATGAGCTGGATGCTGTGGAACTCCACCGCCTCCCCCGGCAGCGACGGCAGGTTCATCTCGTACTCCACGGGGAAAGGGATGTCGCCGTGCAGGAAGCCCAGGGGGATGTCCTTGTGCTGAGTGAAGGACAAGGCCGGCAGGTACACCTGGCGCAGCCGGCAGAGGAGGAAAAGATGTCAGTCTGTGTGGCCACCCAGACAAGCACACAAGCCCTGAAGACCACCCAAGTTGGAGCCCAGCCCCCAAAGGGGCAAGCACTGGCTCACCGGACCCTGGGGAACGACCTGCCCCAGACTCTATGGCCCTGTGGCTCTGTGGCACTGAGGCCCAGGGTCCCATGGCTCCGTGGCAGGGCCGGGAGTAGTTCATCCCGGCTGGCCCCGGGACAGTGAGGCTGGGCCAAGCCTGCTGTCAACTTGCTCCCGGAGGGTCAAGAGGACAAGCTCGGCCGAGAAGCCCCAGACACACGGCAAAGGCCTGGCTGGAAACTGGGGGTGAGGTTTTCGGTTTTCCCCTTTTTCCTAAAATTTGAGACTCTGCTGATTCCCGGGCTGGAGCGATAGCACAGCGGGTAGGGCGTTTGCCTTGCACGCAGCCAACATGGCCAACCCGAGTTCAATTCCTCCGCCCCTCTCGGAGAGCCCGGCAAGCTACCAAGAGTATCTCGCCCGCATGGCAAAGCCTGGCAAGCTCCCCGTGATGTCTTCGATATGCCAAACACAGTAACAATTGTCACAATGGAGACGTTAGTGGGCCCGCTCGAGCAAATCAATGAACAATGGGAGGACAGTGACAGTCACAGTGACAGCTGACTCCCAGAGTTTCCCTGGGTGTGCCATTCTAGAAGTTAGGACGTTTGAGCCCTCTCGTTTCCTGTCTGGGAGCTGGCCGCAGGCTCTGTATCCCTGCCAGTCAGAAGCAGGCTCCTTTCTCCCCGGGACCCAAAGGGTCCCTTAGTTCCCAATGATGCTCTTAAGCTGACCCGAGTGCTGTTCTGGGAATCCCTGTTTGCTGAGCAGGGGTGCTCCTTCCCGCTTCCTCCCACAGCCAGGGTGGGGTCAAGCCATCTGGTGGGTTTTTTGCACTGGCTCCAATTTTCGGAATCATAAAATACCTCCCTGACTAACCACATGGGGCTCATAATTTTTCAGATTTGCTATCAAGCTGGAGCGATAGCACAACGGTAGGGCGTTTGCCTTGTGCGCAGTCAGCCTGGCTGAGCCGGGTTCGATTCCTCCTCCCCTCTCAGAGAGCCCGGCAAGCTCCCGAGAGTATCTCGCCCGCACGGCAAAGCCTGGCAAGCTCTCCGTGATGTATTCAATATGCCAAACACAGTAACAACAAGTCTCACGATGGACACGTTACTGGACCCGCTCGAGAAAATTGATAAACAACGGGAAGATAGTGACCGCCCTCAAGCTGCTCAGTTTTGGTGCACGGGCTCAGGGCAAGGTCACTGCTCACTGCCACAGTGCTCTCCCCACCCACTGTCGCCGCCCTCATCTCCCCTCCTTATTTCTGAGGTGACAACCATGACTGCTGGCTGGAACGGGCTCCTGGCTGGGCTCAGGGGATATTACAGAGCCAGGAATGTTTGGTTTATTTCTGCCTGTGTTTGTGTCTGGAACCGGGACGCCCTAGGACTCCTCAGTGCTCAGGTTGCCCTCCCTCCCCACGCCCACCATGCCCCCCCGCCCCAGCCAGTCACCAGAGAGATGATGTCCCTCAGCAAGCCCAGCACGTTTGCGTTGATCACCCCATACTCGAGCGTCTCGGGCATGATCTCCATGGCCTCCTTCATGTCGCTGGCTTCCGGGATGGGCTCTGCGTGGGCAGACAGCGGTGAGGCGGACGGGCCATGCTCCCGGTACAGGGAACGCTCACGGGGCCACTGACACACGCACGGCCCAGACTCAGCACTCCAGGGACACAGAGCTCAGAGCGCCACGAACACAGACTGCCACAGATGCCCTGAGACAGCATTCTAGGAGAGCTGAGTCAGCACTCCTAAGAGTAATGAGTCAGCGTTCCCAGGAGAAATGAGTCAGCGTTCCCAGGAGAAATGAGTCAGTGTTTCCAGGAGAAATGAGTCATCACTCCTAGGAGAAGTGAGTCAGCGTTCCAGAGGAAATGAGTCAGCATGTTAGGAGAAATGAGTCATCATCTAGAGGAAATGAGTCTGCGCTCCCAGGAGAAACATGGGTTGGGGGGGTCCTGTTCTGCTCTGTCACTGAGTGTGCTGTGTGCAGGTTTCTGTTTGAAGCAGCCTCTGGGGGTGTGGAGAGACGGTGCAGTGGGTAGGACGCTTGCCTTGCATGGAACCTGGTTCAATCTCTGGCATCCCGAACGGTCCCTGGTGCAAAGCCAGGAGTAAACGCTGAGCCTCAGAGGGTGTGACCCAAAAACAAAACTTGAAATAAACAGAGAGGCCTCCATGATCCAGGGTGCTGGCTCACAGAAACTGACCTCCTGCCTGGAGCTGGCCTGACCAGGGGCGTCCCAGCCTCAGCACCACGTTCGGGGCTTGTTTCTGAGCCATGCGCAGTGACGCTCAGTAACTAGGCACAGCTCTGCACTTGGGCAACTCCCAACGATGAGTGGGGCATCACGTGATACCAGGGATAGAACCAGGCCTCTTGGACACACAGTGTGCGCTCAGCCTGTCAAGCTCCCCTCAGCCCTCACGCAGGACTCCCTCCATACAGGGAGGGCCTGACCCAAAGCCCAGAAACCGAAGAGCACACAGCACTCAGCTGAGTACCTAAGATGCAGCCCACCCCCCGCTGGGAACAGGCGAGCGGCCCCACTGCACAAGCCCTCAATGCCTCATAAGCCCTGCAGGGATTACTCTGGGCATGATGGGAAAATGGAATCTATGATCAATGAGCACTGACAACTAATAAAAAACTTATATTCTCAGCCGAGATAAGTACCAGGAGGTTTACTCCATGGCTTTGAGGCCAGCCGCACACACTAGGGGAAAAGGCAGCTCAGATAGAGAAGGGAGCACCAAATAAAGGAGGTTCCTCTCAGGATGGGAGATGCGTGATGAGAGTAGACTATAGACCGAACATGATTGCCACTCAATGTCTCTTTTGCAAATCACAGCACTCAAAAGGAGAGAGATAACAAAAGGGAATGCCCTGCCACAGAGGTAGGGTGGGATGGGGGGGATCGGGGGTGGGAGGGATACTGGGATCATTGGTGGTGGAGAATGGGCACTGGTGGAGGGATCATTGTATAACTGAAACCCAAGCACAAAAATTTGTAAGTCTACCTCATGGTGTTTCACTAATAAAAAGTTAAGGAAAAAAAAACCTTATATTCTCAAGAAATGTCAAGATTAGAATCCAGCTCTCTCTCTCTCTCTCTCTCTCTCTCTCTCTCACACACACACACACACATACACACACACACACACAAACACACACACACACACGAAATAATACCTTTTGTATTTCTGAGAAAAAACACCACGTTATGTTCCAAAAGTTCCTCAGGAACAGGGGTGAAAAGCACATGAAGAACCATCTTCTCCACAGTGCGCTTAATAATTTTCTGAAATGGGAAGGGAATAGTCATGCTCAAGTAGGCCCATCCAATGAGACCCCCCCCAACACTGTGCTCAGGTAACCCCGAACATTCCTCTCAGGTAATCACCCCCCCACCATGTTCCTCTCAGGAAACCTAATGCTCCTCGCAGATAAATTCCCAACGTTCCTCTCAGGTAACCCCCCAATGCCCCTCCTCTCATGTAAGCTCCCACGTTCCTCTCAGTAACCCCCAGTGTTCGTCTCAGGTAACCCCCAACACTCCTCTCAGGTAAATTCCCAACATTCCTCTCAGGTAAACCTCCATGTTCCTCTGGGGTGGGCCCCTCTCCTCAGAGCCATCTGCCCTGCACCCTGTGCCCGCACTCAGCCCTGAGCCTGGTCCTCTCGATACGTTCCCAGGGAGAAGCCACGGCAGAGCCCAGGCCATTCTGGGGAGCTTAGCCCAGGGATATGCTTTGTTAGTCCAGGGCCCTTGGCCACCTCTCAGTCAGGTTCTGGGGCCAACCGGGGGCTGAGGGGACTGAGGGACTAAGGTCAGCCGAGCAGATCCGACATGCCAACATAACCAACCTCCAGTGAAAGCCGCAGGGGCTGGGCAGGGTGGGCTTCCAGGACAGGCAGCCTTTGCCCACATCATACTCCTGCTCGGGCTGCTTTCCTGGGTCTACCCCAGCCCCTTCTCTTTGGGGGTCCAGCACACCCCTGCCCCCTTGCCAGGGGTTATCTGAGCACAGTGTAGGGGGAAGCCCTAGAGCCGTTCCTGCCACCCGTTCAGTCCTGGGGCCCCACCCCGGCACCCCACAAGGACAGTCCTCATGGGACGGCATGATGACATAGAGCCCGGGCAGGCAGGACCCCCGCGCTGCCAACGGTGGCACCCATACTTTGGTAGAAGTGCTTTCCACAGAGTCAGCCGCCTCCTCCCCTTCGGAGACTGGTGGGAACAGAGAGCTGGTCCCCAGCTGCCAGCTCTTAGCTGCGGGCAAGAGCGAGAGTGAGGATGACAGTTGGGAGCAGGCGTCCCTGCTCACCAGCATAGCCAACCAGGCGTTACCCGAAGCAGAGGGACCTCCAAGCACAGAGCCAGGAGGAATCCCTGAGAACTGTCAGGTATGGCCCCAAACCAGAACCAAAACGACAGAATAAAATGAAGGTTCTGGTGTTGGCGCCAGAGCCGGTGCCCGTCTACACTGCCTGCAGCTCACCGCTGTGTCACTTCCTGCCCTCTACGCCCCCAAGATGTGGCTGTGAGGTGCAGGTCTCGGCCGTGAGGTGCAACTGCCTGGTTAGGGGGTGGGCCTAGGGGGTGCAGAGAGGTGGCCGCGGGCTCTGCAGTGATGCCGAGGTCCTGCATCTGCTCACTGCCCTTCTAGTCCTGGACCCCTCCCCTCCCAGCTCACACCTGATCCTTTATCTGACTCGATTTTCATCGTTTCCTCCTCTTCTTCCTCCTCTTCATCGTCCGGAGGCATGGGAATGTCATCTGCTGCCACATAAATGGAAGGAATAGAGAACTGTATTGGGAGAATACACTGTCATGGAGGTTCCCCTGGGGGCTGGGACGGGGACTCAGAAAATGGCGGCGGCGTCCTGGGGCTGCCTGTGGGTACTTGGGCTGGACCGAGGGACCAAGTGGCCAGCAAGGCCCTTTGGGCTGGCGTCTCTGAGCCCCAGGTGGGGGCAGGCAAGTCTCAGCTCCTGTCTGACTCACAGAGCTGCGGAGTCCTCTGCAGTGCCCTGCCTCTGCCTGCCACCCCTCTGTGCCCTGGGGAAGACAGGCAGGGGTCATGACACAGGGGAAGCCCAAGGCAGTGAGCCAGGAAGGGGCTCAGCCCCACTGATGATTCTGGAGGGAAGTGCAGGCCCCTTTCACCTGCCAAAGGTGGAGAGTGCCCAGCACTGGGGGGGTGGGGGGGAGGGCAGTGGTAACAAGAATGCCCCCCATGGTGCAGATGTGGCTGGTGTCTGCCAGGGCCTTTCCTAACACTGAGGGGTAGCCCGGGACCAGCACCCCACTCTCACAGTCCACCCTGCGAGACAGCATGGCACCCACAGTTCACTCTTTGTAAAACGCCGGGTGAGCATCTCAGCATGGGGACTGGATGGGTGAGCCTGTCACACCATGAGCTTCCAATCTACTAAGTCACCGGATCCATCCGCAGTGACACAAAACAACCCCCAAGGGCTGCTGGGGCAGGGTCAAGTTACAAAAGAACACACAGAGTAAGATTGTCACTGGGACTTTTGGAACATTTTCACACATCTAGGTCATCATCATTTTATAAATGAGCGTAAAGAGAAAATGGCATAGATTTGCAGTACATGAAAGGTACATAGGTAAATGGGGATAGACAGGTTGGTGGGTAATGGGTAGAAAGTGGATATATGGATGGATGGATAGAAGGATGGATAAAAGAATGAATGGATGGATGGGTGGATGGATGGATGGATGATTGATGGTTGGGTGGATGGATGGAAGGATTGGTAGGTGGAAGAATGGATGAACTGATGGATGGGTCGATGGATGGGTGGGTGGGTGAGTGGGTGAGTGGATGGGTGAGTGGATGGATGGATGGATGGATGGATGGGTGGATGAGTGGGTAGATGGGTGGATGGATGGGTGGGTGGATGGGTGGGTGGATGGATGAATGGATGGATGGGTGGGTAGATAGATGAATGGATGGGTGGGTGGGTGGAAGGATGAAGGATGGATGGATGGGAGGATGGATGGATGGATAGATGTATTTTCAAAGGATCTGGGCTAAGAATTTTAAAGCTTTTTTGTTTGTCTAGTAATATTAAGATATTGGTAAATAGATTGGAAATAAGAACTTAGTTTTTTTTTTTTCCTATAGCTGGTAAGCTAGTTCAATAGGCTGAGCACACGCATGCAAGGAGGTCTGGGTTCAATGCCTGGTACCACAGCACACGTCCCGCAGCACAAAGTCAGAAGAGACCCCTAAGCTCTGCTGAGTTTAGGCCAAAACGGAAGAGGACAAGGAGAAGGAGGGGAGGAGGAGGAGGAGGAAAAAGGAGGATGGATTGAGGGAGGGATGGATAGATGGATGGACAGACGGACGGACAGATAAACGGGCAGATGTGATTGGTGCTGTCTTTGGGTAAGAGATAAAGTAGGTAGGCACAGGGTCAATTGGGGTAATGTCTGACAGGCCGCAGAGCAAACATGGATGTCAAACATGGCAGCCCTGTTGGATGGAGTAGGTTGAGGGTTGCTGATGTCCCCCTGTCACCTTCACTCCACAGATTCCAAGTGACCTTAACAAGAAAGTCTTTCAGGAATTTCAACATCATGTTTTGTTTTGTCTTTAATTTTCAGCAGCTGGAAATAAGGTGGTGACATCACCTCGCAGTTCCCAGCATGAGCCCTATTCCCCCACCCCACCAGCACTGCTCATCTCAGGCATATCACTTTTTTTTTGGGGGGGGTGAGCTCAGGAATCACTGCTGGCAGCTCGGGGACCTCATAGTAAGGTGCCCAGGATGGAGCCCCTGTTGGCCCAGTGCAGGGCAGATGCCTACCAGGACTACATCCCCAGCCCAGACTCGCCACTCAGCTCGGGCAAAGAGAGGAAGCACCAACAGACATGAACAGAAGGGCCATTCGAGGCCCTCAGGTCCCTGCAGAGACCTACGCTCCCACCCTCGCTCCAGCAGGCGTCACTCCCCAGCCCTTTCCTGGCCCTCAGGATCAAAGCTCCGGACATTTCCAGGGACCGCACCCGGTCCAGGAGC
The DNA here is from genome assembly GCF_029834395.1 of Sorex fumeus. NCBI lineage: Eukaryota > Metazoa > Chordata > Mammalia > Eulipotyphla > Soricidae > Sorex > Sorex fumeus. The sequence goes on along the minus strand of NW_026606144.1, from coordinate 6,365,114 downwards.
ATGCACTACCAGCCCCTGGCAGGAGGCAGGGGGTGCTCAGGACACCTCGAGACCACCTGGGGGGCTGAAATCAGCCTCCCCAGCAAGGAGACATGGCCAGAAGCATGCAGGGCAGAGAAGAACCCCGCAGGTTCACAGATGCCCTCTGCCCCATTCCCACGGGCCCAGGGGCGTTGGAGATGTCAGATGTCTGCAGCCTCGAACCCTGTGAGGGCCTGCGTGTTGTGACATTCACCAGGTGGCCATGAAAACTTGGGAGCCCAGCTCCTGCCAGCACACACGCGGGTCTGCCAGTCTGCCCTGGGCAGGCAGTCAGGACAGAGGCCTGTCCTGGGCTGTCTCGGGCCACCAGCGACGGCTCTGCCGGCTTGTGATTTTCACCTGTTTTATTTCATGCACGAGTATCTGCTCCGGGGAAGGGCCTAGAAGCTCTCCAGGGGAAGCCCCGCGGTGCAGCCGGGCCCCCTGCGCCCCCGCACCCCGCGCTCACCCAGCTCCACCTCCACCTCCTCCTGCACCACCGAGCGGTAGAAGAAGAGCGAGGACGCCGCCTCCTCGTCGCTCGCCTGGTTGAGGAAATGCAGCACCTCGTCCTCCACGTCGCCGTCGTCGCGGCTCAGCAGCTCCTCGAAGAGCTGCGGGTCGGTGAGGCCCAGGGCGCAGTACACGCGGTCGCGCATCCACAACACCCGCAGGTCGTCCATGGCGCCGCCGGGACCGGAGGGCGGGCGTCCATGGCAACGGCCCCTAGCAACGGACGCCCGTACCGGCCGCGGCGGGCACCGCCCCGCGCGCAGACCAGGGGCGGGACGGAAGCTGGGGCGGGGCCTGTGCGGGGGGAGTGGACCCTGCCGCCCCCGACCCCGCACCAACCGGTCCGGACTCAGCCCAGCTGCCTTGGGGACGCCAGAGGTGGCCTGGCAGGAGAGGGGGCAGGGGAGGGGGCCAGTCTGGGAGGGGGCAAGGGAGGGAATAGGAGAGGGGGCCAATCTGGGAAGGGATAGGGAGGGGGCCTGTTTGGGATGGGGCAGGGGAGGGGGCCAGTCTGGGAAGGGATAGGGGAGGGGGCCAGTCTGGGAGGGGTAGGGGAGGGGGCCTGTCAGAGAGGGGGCTGGGGAGGGGGCCAGTTTGGGAGTGGGCAGGGGAGGGGGCCAGTCTGGGGAGGGGGCCAGTCTGGAGACGGGACAATGGGGGAGGTGCCTGCAGTGACAGGATCCGAGGGCTTCCAGAGGGAGAGACGGGTTTCTGGGGGTCTCTGGCAGGGGGCAGAGGGCCAAGGCTGGGCTTCCACATCCCAGCCCTGATACAATAACGCCAAACACTCGAGTTGTAAAAATATAGATGTGTTTATTTGTCATTAGTAAAAGGAAGCGCGAGACTGCCAGAAGCAAACGTGTCCTTTCATGCACGCGTGGCCTTAGCTGTCCACCGCCAGCCCTGCCCGGGCTGGGGCCCTGCGACTGCCAGGCTGACCCTGTTGGGTTTTCCCATGAGAGAACAAGTAGAATGTTTCAAGTTTTTCTAGAAATTCTCAGCGCAGTTCAGTGATGGCCTGGTTGCGAGAGAATTATGCTGAACTGCCCTTTGCTTCCCCATCTTGAGTGAATATTCTTTAAAAACTTTCCTGGAGCTTTGCCAGACGCATGCAAGCAGACCTGGCTAGTTCTCAATGAAGAGAGGAGCGGTTTGGAAGTGCAGGCTGCGAGACAGCTGTGGAAGGTGGCTTTTATTGTCCACGATGAGTCAGGCCCTAAAGTGAACAGTGGATTCCTAAGCATCGAGAGTCACCTCGGCTCATCCTCTGAGGCATGAGAGAATGACAGAGGGTGACGGAGGCTGGTGCCCCTCCAGAAAGCAGTGTGGTGGCCTCAGGGAAGGGGATCCTTTCAAAGAACTGCCCTCACTGCCAAGTCTCGGGGCTCTCCGCACCGCTGTGGGACCCAACTGTGCCCTGTAGCTGGGGGGAATCTTATCTGTGGCCATCATGACACTGATCTTTGAAAAACAAACAGATGTGGTTTCATTAGAGGATGAACCATTCTCCCTCTACGTGGAAAAATGAAATCTGAAAAAAAAAAAAAAAAAGAATTGTTTTCATACAACTACTATAATTATTTTGGGGTCTGGGGGCAGAGCTTAGCGGCCGTAGGTGGTGCTGGGGACTGAACTCGGGTGGCTGAGTGCAAGGTGAGCACCTTCCCCACTGAACTATAGGCTCTGGCGCCACAGCAGATCTTTGGAGTGAATAAAAATGATAAAAACAAACAATTTACAAATACAGAATAGACCAAAATGTTCATCAAGTGCCTCGTTCATTCAAATCTGTATGTCAAGTAAACAGATGGATTTAAAGATCTTAAAATAACGGCTTACTTAAGCATTTTCAATGGATCAAGTGTTTGAAAGTTTAACTCTAAAGCCTTTATCAATCAGACTTTTATTCAGAATTAGTCTGAAAATTAAAAAAAAACTATGACTGTTCTCAAGGATAGGTGCAAACTCTTCATGGTAAAAATCTTAATCTATATTTTGTTATAAAAATATACCAACCACTAATTTCTACCTTTCCTTCACTCAGTTAAAAACCCTTCTGGTTCTGGGTCTGGGTGCAGGTCTCTGAGCTCCACATTCTCTCCCACAGGGCTCAGATGTTACCATCAGCCCTAAGTTAGAAGAGCAGAATGAGCCCTTTCAAAAAGATGCATGTGGGGCGGCCACATTACATGGCATTTTATCCCATTTCACCAATTATTAAAACAAGATTGTAAAAACCTCCCCCACTTGTAACCCTAGACAGTACATGATGATAAAAAAAAAAATTGCCTGTACTTTTCATCAAGACTGAAGGGCATTATTGAAGTTTTTACAAAAGGCCATTATTGAAGTTTTTATTATTGGAGTCATTATTGAAACTTTTAAAAAACTGAACTTCAGCTGCAGGAAACATTATCTGACACTCTGGATGACAAAAGAACTGTGATCTTTTTTAATCAGGTGAGAAGGAATCGAGTATCTGAAACCCTCAGAATTGGTGGGTCAATGTGGGTGCCCTTCCCCAGCCTGTATTTTAAAAACCACTTTACTGTAACTTGGCATTGACTTCTATTTGCTCGTCATAAAAACTGAAATTTATGTATCTGAAAACAAACTGTACAAAATAGTTAACATATGAGGAAGAGGTATAACTTACAGAATTATTTGGCAATATAAGGCAATCAACAAAGAAGGAATTTTTCCTATCAGAAATTTGACATAAGTGAAATTCTCTAACATGATAATTCTTCAGAAATCTGAAAGTGTATTGGTTATGGCGGAACGCTCATGCCAAGCCGTCATTACTGAACTTTGATGAAAGCAGACGGAATGAGAAAGGAACAAACTTGGTGCCTGCACCAACGTAGAATTTGTTCTGAAATTCTACCCTGGAGGGGGAGAAAAAAAATCCAGGTATTAATGGAAGATTGTGAAGAAAGTTTCTTACATTTTTTAAAAACAAAATAGAAATTGCGAATAAAGTGTCTTACATTCCTAAAAACAAAATAATCTGCTCCTGGACTAACGCACAAATACGTTCATGCCCCCCATGCCCCTCAGGAACTGAGACTGTGTAATACCTAGGAGGTATATTTTACAATAATTAAAGCAGTCTGTCATCTGAAAATGAATTCCAAGGATGAATCTAGTCATTTGACAAGCATAAAGGCTTCCATGGCCTCAGTGACCAACAGCTCAGCAACGGCAAACAAGCTAAATCAGGACCGAGCCAAGGTTGCTGTACTGGGCTAGGGACACGCCGAGTGACACCTCGGGTCCCGCTGGGCTCACCCTGCACGAGCCCACGCGCGGAGCCTCACGCTTACCAGTGGAGGCGGATGGCGTGGAGGAACGCAGACAGGCCCTCCATGACCAGGAGGATGAAGATGGTGAGGATGGCGAAGAGGGCGATGACGGGCAGGAGCAGCAGTACCCCGTAGGTGGTGTCCACGCGGAGCCCCAAGCGCATCAGCATGGCCCACAGCACGTCGGAGAGCTCTGCAAGGGACAGCAGCGCTGGGCCTCCCGGAGCGGCCAGCCGGCCCGCCCACGCTGGATGAGGCCCCGGGCAAGGAGCCACGAGCCTGGATGCTGTGGATGGACAGACTGCCTGCGTGCAAGGGAGCCGGCCCCGCCTCAGCCATGCTGGAGTGCGGGCAGACCGCCAGGGGTGTGCCCTTGCCAGCTCGTCCCCACATGCAGGTGGCCAGGCCCACCCTGCTGCCACTATCCATGTGGGGCCAGGGAGACAGCTCAGAGGGCTGGGCGCGGGCCCCTGAGAAGCGAGGAGTGGCCCCGGGCACCAGTGGCAATGACTCCCACGTGCATATTGAGGAATGTTCTGGGGACAGCCAGTCCGGCTTCAAGCGCTGGAAATGCTGCACACCCTGTGCTTTGCGCTGTCCTAGGCCAGCGCCGCTGTCTCCTGTGTCCGAGCAGCATGGACGCTGGGCCTGGAGTGAGCGGCTCCCTGGGCCATCACACATGGCCACCCACTCCTGAGTTCGAGCCGCTTCAGCCTGGCTCCCAGGTGCCGACACTGTCCTCACCGCCCCACGGGGCTCTCTGGGACACACTCTCTCGCCCCGAGCTCCCTCCCTCCAGATTGCCCAGCAGTGGGGGATGCCCACAGCACCAGGAGGGGCTGACCAGCAGAGGCCCGGGGGTGCTGTGCCCTCCACCCTCCCCTGAGTGCTCGGTGTCCCTGAACCCCAAAGAGAAGCCGTAGGGGGCATGAGGACCCCCGAGGGCTGCCCAGACTCAAACCACGCTTCAGCACTGCCCCGGGAACTGTGGCACTCACGCGCGTGGGCCAGGCTGAGCGCCCAGAGCCGCAGGTAGGATGCGGTGTTGGAGATGCAGCCCAGACAGTACTCGATGGAGTGAATGACCTGGGTCATGAGGATCTCTCCAAGGTTGAACTGCGGATGAGAGGAGCACACTCGTGGCACGCCCACGCCACTGCTACTGGCCCGGCCCGGCCTCAGGACCCACCGCACCCTCCTTCCCTCAGCTGAAGGGCTGGGCATGTGCCCAGTCTCCAAACACCCCACCGCCAGGACCCCAGGCCGGTCTGGCAGAGTGCTCAGGGTTCAGGTTAGAAGGAGTCACCCGGAAGGCAGCAAGGGGGGAGACGCGCCTCGCATGCCAGGGACGCTCTGGGGCTGTACGCAAGTGTCCAAAGACAGATCCACACCGGGCACCCCCCGACATGACAGCACCATCCAGTTCCACCATGTTTAACTGAACATCCCCAAGCAACAGCCGGGCAGACTCGCACGCATGCATATTCTGGCAGCCTGCATGGGGCCCCTTCTCCTGCCACACAACTCTGAACCCCCAGATCATTGGGGCAAATGGTGCCCCCCATTCCTGGAAGTGACCAGGTGGCATGAGCAGAAGCCCGATGGAGCAGGGCTGAATGTGCTGGCAGCGGCTCCAGCAAAGGGGGGGCCCAGCCCTGTCAGAATATTCCAGACTGGCAACCCCGGCTGGGGGTTGCGGATGTGGGGGGCAGCCAGGCCGCACAGTCCCCTGCAGGGGTTTTCCCAGTAGTGACGTGGCCGTGTGCGTGTCTAAAGGGAAGACAAGTAAACATGCCAGATCACGGCAGCCAAGGAACAGCACTTCTGAAGGTTGGACCCTGGGTCCGGGTCAAAACCCAGCCCGAACTGCAGTACCACAGGCGGCCCCCTCTGATGTGGCCCAAATATGCCTTTGAGTCCCATCGTGTACCTCCTCACACGGCATCTCCCGGCAGCTCTCCTCCGGCAAGCCTCGGCCCTCCTCGATGTCTTGGCGTCCCAGCAGAGAAATCTCCTCCTCGCTGTCCTTCCTCACCAGCGTGTAGCCACTCTGCCGGCAGGACACAGTGTCAGCACCCCGCAGCTCAGGGTTGTGGCCGCAGAGCAACTAAGGTGTGTCCGTCCGTCCCTCGAGCACAGCCCGCAGCCACACTCAGCCCCAGAGTCACCTGGCCTGCCAGTGAGCTGGGGTCTCGCCCAGCAGGATGGAAGTGCTACCATTTTTGAAAAGGAAATGACAATCGAGACACCAGCGGCCAAGAGATGTGCCTTGGACTGCTCGGTCCACCAAGCACTGCCAGGAGAGTCCCCGAGCACAGAGGTGGGAGTAACCCCAAATGCCACCAAATGTGCGCACCTCCCCTACCCTTCTCACCGCCCAAATAAAACTAGATTCAAGGGAAAACTATGGGAGAAATTTAACTAAATGGCAACAACTGGTTACAATAGGAGGTAGAACTTCAGAGCACTAGTTTGCTGGATTTTCTACCTCTTCTTTTGCTATTAGAAAAAAAAGGAGGGGCCTGGAGCAATAGCACAGCGGGTAGAGCATTTGTCTTGCATGCTGGTTCGATTCCCAGCATCCCATATGGTCCCCCAAGCACCGCCAGGATTAGTTCCTGAGTACAAAGCCAGGAGTAACCCCTAAGCATTGCCAGGTGTGACCCAAAAAGCAAAAATAAATAAATAAAGACGATAAAGCAATCAAGTCCAGAGCGGGCCCTTCCCCTACACTCACCCTGCTGACCCCCAAGCAGCTGCGCCCGTTGTGCAGCCACCACAGGAAGAAAGGTTTCCCCAGGAAGAGCACTGGGACCGACAGCGCCGTGATCGCCAGCAGCAGCCTCTGCACGTACTCCTGGGAGTGGGGGGAGACGTGCTCAGTCTCTGCCACGCTAAGCCCCGGGCACCTCGCCCCCCCCCCCCCCCACTGTGCCTCTCAGCTCCCAGCTGGACAGGGCTGCCCACGGCTGACCTGCCCCGCATACAGGCCGCTGGTCTCACTGGCCGGGAACAGGAACATGTTAATGAACTCGATGAGAATGCTCGGGGCCACTCGGGAGGTGTGCGCGGAGAACACCAGCCACTTGTAGATGATCATGAATATGAGGTATCCGAAGATGCAGAGCATGAAAAGCAGCTCTGGGACCGAGACCAGATAGATGTTGAACTTCTTCCGGAAATGCCTGGGGGGAGAAAGCTGGTAAGCTTGAGGAACGGCAGCGCTCTAAGGTTAAAGCAGCCTCGCCGCAAAGCTCTGCAGCAAAGCCTGGAACGGACACTGGATTCCTAATAAGCCCAGTTCGAAGAAACAAAACATTTCTATTGTGAAAAATAGACAAGAGGGCCGGAGCAATAGCACAGCGGGAGGGCTGGAGAGATAGGGATGGGGAGGGCCGGACACTGGCACAGCAGGGAGGTTTGCCCGGCACCCCATCACCCCAGCACTGCCAGGAGAAACCCCTAAGCATCGCCAAGTATGGCACTCCACCACCCTCCTGGGAAAAAGAAAAAAAAAAGGCATCACTTCTAAACTAACGTGAGTTCACAGGCTGCCAAGACCTTCTCTGTTCTCTGCTCAGTCCCCGCGACCCGAGAGGTGTCTGTGGGATCCCTGAAAGTGTCCACCGCACCCCGGAAGGGGGGGCGGGTCAGAGGAGAGTGTGTCACCAGCTCGCCGCCCTCATGAAGCAGTTAAAGAACCACCCACGTAGGTTTGTGCATCTGCTAAAAATGGTCTGTACTTACACGTGGTTAAATATGCCCAGAACAACTCCAAAAGTCATGTGGGAAATGCCTAAGATCACAGACATTTTCATTTTGAAAGAGTTCAGAAAAGTGAGGCGATTTGTGGCCAAGTTCCAGATCTAAAGACAAATGAGAAAAGGGGAATTTGTGAGAGGCGAGAGCAATAAGACAACAGGGATGGTGCTGGCCTGGCATGTGCCCAACCCAGGTTTGATCCCCAGCACCCCATATGGTCCCTGAAGCACCACCAGGAGTGATCCCTGAGCACAGAACCAGGAGGAAGTCCTGAGTACCACCAGGTGTGGCCCAAAAACAAGAAGAAAGAAAAATCTGTGACTTCCTTCAATGCCTCAGTACTGGGTCGGGGGTATTCGGGAAGAGGCAGCCACGTGCTGATAACGATGGTGACAGACACTGACTCCAACCTGAGACCACCACAGAGCTTTAACAAAATGATTCACCGAAGAGCCAATGGGCCCAGCGGGGACTGCCTGGGATGCAGCCGTGAGAGCAACTATGCACTGGAGTAACCGCACGTCCTGAAAGGCACAGTCCGGGGAGCGTCTGAGCTTCACACACGGCCACTTTCTCACCTGTGGGCATGTGACCACCTACGTCTTACTGGACGGGGAAAGTGGGAAACAGCAGAGCCCAGGGCAGACCCGCCTCGGACCCTGAGGCCGCCAGGGCATCTCTCGCTATGAGACAAGAAAGAGCCAGGCCCCATGGTCCTGCACCAGGGGTCAGGAGTGGGGGACAGCGAGAGTTGCCTGGTTTAAGTGAGACGGCGAGATGGGGTGTTCAGGGCTGGGCGCCTAGCACAGGGACTCCTGCCTGGGTGTTCCAGACACCCGAGGGAGGTGGGAGGTGGGGGCGGGGAGAAACGCCCACGGCACCCCGGGAATCCACCACCACGTATCTTAGAAGACCTAAAAGCTAATGCTTAACCTACTTTGGGGCCAAAAAGAGAGAAAAAGAACACCCAACGGTGCTCATCTGCATTTTCATCAAGAAACTCGGAAAGGCGAGGAGAACCGCAGGGAGCGGCTGGGCTGAGTAAGGATAAGGACGGCAGGCGGGAGCCGGGGAAAGAACCTTCCTCCCAGTGTGGTGTTTCTGGATTTCTCTCTGGGCTCTCTGGCCGTAAGGACTATTTAAATGAACACGACTATTTAAATGAACTCGGAGGACTGGAGCGATAGCACAGTGGGGAGGGCGTTTGCCTTGCATGCAGCCGACACGGGTTTGATCCCCAGCATCCCATATAGCCCCTGAGCACCTGCAGGGTTAATTCCTGAGTGCAGAGCCAGGAGTAACCCCTGTGCATCGCTGGGTGTGACCCAAAGAGATAAAAAAAAAATGAACGCTGAAAGAAAAGAAAACCATGGCCCAATCTCTGATCCCTCTGAAAACAAAACCAAAGCCTCGGGTGACCCCTGAAGCCCCTCCCCTCAGACCCTTGGCTCACAGTGCTAAGCTAGGGGCTAAAGGCTTGTTCCTGTTCCAGCTTCCTGACTCGGAGCACTGACCCCGCAACCCCGCATATCCTTGACAGTGGAATGCTCAGTGTCATGCTGCCACCCGCCACCCGACTGGGCACCTGGCCACACCCCACGAGACAGCAGGCGCCCCCCGAGGTAATGGAAGGGAAAAGCACTCACGGGGTCGATGCCCAGTGGGTAGGGGCCTTGGAACACTCCCGGAACGCTCGGGTCCAGCTGCAGGAGGCGGCTGTGCCTGACCACACTCTCGCTGTGGAGGCAGAGGGGCAGGGCTGACCGTGGGCACAGGCAGGGGCGGGGGACCCGCGGGCCGGGGGACACTTACTTCCAGAGCGTCATTTCCTTCTGCTCGGCTGGGGAGTGGCTGGAGCTGTACATGGCAGACACGTTCCACCCAGAGCCGAAGAGGTTGAGCGACTTTGAGAAGCAGTCGTTGTAGATGAGGCCTGTGTACACTGAGAACAAGCCCATCAGCAAGAGGATGTAGCGACCATTGAAAAACATGCGCATGATCTGTGAAAAGCAAGGCGTGGTGAGCATGCTGGGACGGCCACGGGACCGCAAGGGACCCTCTGTGGCGACGCCAGCCCCCCCAGGGTCGGGGCCCCCTCACCCAGGGGTGACAGATCTACACCTCTTATATGTCAGACTACATGGGGAGGGGCAGAGATGAACGTTCAGGGGCCGAGGAGACCCCTGAACGGGCTGGAGTGATGCTGCCAGCCACCAGCCCTAGTCTGACCCGGAACTGCACTGCGTCTCTAGATCTGGCCCAGAGTCCCGGGGAACTGCTGGGGAGCATCCGCCCGCAACGGAAACATACTGTTCGCACTTTTCTCTCCGGCCAGACAGACGGGAATGCGGACGGGCGCCCCCACTCTGCCCCGCACGCCAGAGCGCGCAGCTGAGATTACCTCTTGGGACTGACTCAGCCTGGGATGGTTTTCGTTCAGCACCAGCAAGAGGGCAAACAAGAACATCACAAAGCCATGCCCGCAGTCCCCGAACATCACGGCAAACAGGAAGGGGAAGGTGATGATGCTGAAGAGAGCTGTGGGGAAGAGCGGCGGCTGCTCACTCCGCAGGGGCAGGCGCGGGTGGCCTCACGCTCGCTCCCCACCCACGCGGACAGGGCACGCTGAGGACATGCCCATCTCCCAAACATGCGTGCGTGGCGGGGCAGAGGCCGGCGGACGGGGATCCTGACCTGGGTTCACCTCGCCGTAGCTCCCCACGCCGTATGCGTCCACGATGTTCTGGAAGCCCTCTGTGAACTTGTTGGTGCGGATCAGAGTCGGGGGCGTCTCCTTCGTCGGGATCGTGTTCATGAAGGAGGGGATGGTAGCGCCGCTCTCTCTCTTTTCCCGTGACAGAGAAGAACAGAACACCAGTGTTCCGGGACTGTTGGACACTGGGCCAGTGACGGTGGGGTTTGGGGGCTCTGCAGGGAAGCGAGAAGGACAGCAGGGGTGCCAGGAGGCCAGCCCAGGGGCCGGACGGAGGAATGGACACGCAGCGAAGGATGAGCATGTGCATGGGAAACCAGCCCCAGAATCGTCACTAAGACAGAAGCACGACAACGGCCACCTCTCAGCAAGGACACGGGGCCAGTGAGGCCAGGCAGAGGGAGCCACATCCCTCTGGCTCAGCAATGACATCTGGACTCATTTGTGCTGCACGGATCCAAGGCAAGGCCTCCCTGGGCCAGGAGGGGCTGCACTCACCGAGCCGTCCTCCAGGGCCCGGCGCAGAGAGTGCAGGTCGGCCTCGGGGCACCACACCTCAGCGATGAGGCACCTGTTGGTGACGTCGAAGCTGCACATGTTCAGCATGTGGTAGATGGCCTTCATCTTCTTCACCTGCACCACGCGGCCATACACCGACTCGGCCGCCTTGCTCAGCACCTGCCTCAGGTAGTCCTCGGTCTTGTGCAGCACCTGGGCAGGGCACGCACTCAGCAACGGTGCAGAGAGGGGGCACTGGCCCCTGTCCAGGGACAGCTGGGCGGTGGGGCAGAGGGGCTCCTCCCACCCTCCAGCACCACCCAGGGGGACAGGAGCCTGGAATCAGGGCCAGCCCCTGCCACCTGTCCTCCATTACACGCCCACTGGGCTGCTGGTGGCTGCTGGGGCCACATGTCCTCAGGGTCACACCTACATAGGGCCCCTGTCAATCTCTGCACCGAGTCCCAGGCCACGAAATCCCTCAGTGAAGCGGGTCAGAGATCACCCGTGCCAAGAACCCCACAGTTACAAGCAGAATCCTGAACCGATGTAAAGTGACAGTCAGCCCTCCAGGGGGTGACAGTCCAGCTCAGCCTGGGTGCAAAGACTAGCCACCCCCTCCTAGGCCCCCCATCAACCAACTGCTAGGAACTGCCAAGGAGGAGGATGGGAACAACGGCCGTCTCTGGCCACCTCCTGGCGCAAAGGGGAAGAGCTCGGGCACGTCTGTTGTGCTCATGGGCAGCCGGTGTAGACTCACAGTGTAGAGGTCCTGGATGCGGGTGCTGAGGCCCTCCTGAATCTCCCTCCGCTCCTCGGCAGTGTTGGGGTACGGGTACACGTGGCAGTGGTAGCTGCGAGACAGAAGCAGGAGGGTCAGCTCTGAGGGGTTAGAAGACGCCTGGCCACGCGCGTCATCACAGGCTCCTGAGCGCCCTCTGCAGGGCAGGTGTCGCGGACAAACAGCTAATAGATTCCATGGTGGGCAGACTGGCTCTTGGCTCCAATCCCCACTCCTGCTCCTGACACACGGTTCTAGCTTGCTGAAACCCGGCCTCATCCTCAGGCTGGGAGTCAAGTCACTGGGAAAGTTTAAAGCAGAAAATGGGTAAGACACCAGCCATGTTAATCATCCCAGAGAAAGGGGACCGGGGAGACTCGCTGGGTCACTGGTCACCTCACCATGCTGCAGCCAGGCCCAGGGCCACCCTACAGCAGCGGTTCTCGGTCTCCTCCTATTTCTGTCCTGTCCATCTTCCTGTCCCACCTGCTGGCCCCGAGACTCATGCCTACTGCCCACGTAGGTAGTTTTCACCATGGTCCCCTTGGAAGATCTGGGCCTCACAGGGAGGCCTGGCAACCAGCTGAGAAACACTGCCTGCGGGTTTGTTTGCTGACTGGCTTTTTGGGGGGCTGGGGACATTCAGAGGTGCTCGGGGCTTCCTCCTGACTGCTGCACTCAGGGATCACTCCTGGTGAGCCCGGGGACCATATGGGGTGGCAAGGATGGAACCTGGGCTGGCCGTGTGCAGTCGAGTGCCCTCCCTGCTGTGCTGTCGCTCCGGCCCCCGCCCAGGTGATATGGATACCACCCCTCATATTATCCTTAAGTTCTGAACATCAACAAATACTGTGGCCATGCCCTAAGAAGGGTGGGTGTGATGCTGCCCACAGCTTTATAAAGCACATGAGTGATGAGGGTCCCGATAACATAGCTCTTCCTGTCACCAGTGGCCGGGGGTCACCCTGGGACACGCCAGCCCCTTCAGAGTGGGGAGCCGAGGGGCTACTCCAGAGCGCTGGCTGGGATAGGGCTTTTCACGCTTGAGGGGAGAAGCCAGGTGTGCTAGGGGGATCCAGCTTTGACTCTCACACCCTGTGGCCACTACCTGCCCCCAGCCAGTCCTGACAGCGGGAGAAGGAACAACAAAGGAGGAAACTGAGATGAAGAAACTTGCTCGAGGTTGCCCAGTGAGGGAGGCGGAGCTGGGTTCTAAAGCCAGGAGAGCCTTCAGAACCCACCCTACCCCCACCACCCACCTGCCTCATGGTGTCAAGGACAAGCCAACCCCATGTCCTGAGCCTCGTGCTCTGCAGTGGTGACATGAGCCACTGCACGGCGGGGAACAGAAAGGAGGGAAACCCGGTCATCCTCCGGCTGATCTTCGGCTGCACTCGCCCCTTCCCCATCAAAGAAATGAAACAACCCATCTGGTATTTTGCTGACCTGGATCTACTTTTCATTTATTTAAAAGGCTGCACTGGCAAGAGAGATGACAAATTACAGAGCTGGGAGGAGCTCAACGGCCTGTGCATGCCCAGAGGGAGACCAGGCCTGGACTGCACACTCGGTCCCCCGGGCAGTCCCAGTACTGAGCCTGGAGTAGGCCCCGAGTTCTGGCCAGTGGGGCCCCAAAACCTGAAACCAACCAACCCCCAGAACCATGATCTTACAAGAAATCAACTAACAAAACCAACCGCCCTGCCTCCCCGGATGGAACTCGACTCGCTCCCAGGAAGAACAAGCACTCACCAGTCACAAATCTTCTTGACTTTGTGTCCGATCTGCTCGCCCCAGAAGGACACCAGGAACACACACCACTTGATAACTTCTCCCTGCCATGACGGAAGCGGGCACTGTGACTTCTGGGTGTGGAACTTGGAGAGAACCTCCAGCTGCTCAGACTCCCTCAGTTACACTCACACAATTAATTCGGCAGACCTTTGGTATGTAACTGCAAACGCACCTGCAGCTAAAATGCACCCCAACCCCGAATCAACGCTCATGGATTGTCAGTGAACTGCTGACACGCAGCGTGAGCTCAGCAAATGTTTCTAACACCAACATGTGCTTTGTAGCGGCGGTGAGACAAGGTCACGCTGCTTCTCATCTTCTCTGTCACCCTACACGTGTCCTGTTCCATCTGGCTACTGCCCTGCTGTTCAGCGCCTTTGCTTCCCACGTGTCTGGCCACGCAGAATGGCCATGAGTATGCTGGAGCTGTCCCCAAAAAGTGGGCAGGGACCCTCACAGTGACAAGCAGCATCCAGAAAGTGCAGGAGCCTGCAGGGAAGGCTGGTCGCAGGGCTGGTGACACAGATACCCTGCTATGCAGGAATGCAAGGAATCACTCTAAAAGGACGTGAAATCCAGTTTAATGAGCTCCAACTGGCTGAAGGGAGAGGGTGAACAGGCAAATACACAATGACCGCACAGGCCGAAACTCACTGAGTAAAACAGAATGAGAAGCGCTGGGAATGGGTTGGGTGGGATTCGCACTTGTCTGGAGCAAGCCCTGCACCATGTGCTGATTTCACAAGAGAAGGGAGGGTTCAGGGAGCAGGTTAACGGTCAGAAACATTAGCAGACAGACCGTGGTGCAGACAGACAAATGCCACACTGCTTCCGGTCCTCCCTACCAAAGAACCCTGATCTGAATAAAATACCAAGAAAGCATCCGAAAGAGGAATATTCTCATACTGACGTCATTTTTAAATGTCAAAATCACCACAGCCAGAGAAGACTGAGAAGCTGTCCGAACTAAGGAGCACAGAGATGTGACGATTAAACAAACGTGCAGACGTGCGGGTCTGAGCTGGACCCTCTGCGGGGAGCAGAGGCCTGAGCAGGTCAGGGTTCGGAGGGGGTCAGCATCTGCCTTTCGGGCACGTGCAGGAGACGGCCCTGGGTCTCAGGGCCCACATGAGGACTACAGAGGCTCAGATGCCAGGTAAGCCCGTGCCCGATGGACCCGTCTACACAGCATCCCCCTGCCCTGCCTGCTAGGGACTGTCCTTCCTCACCGTCTCGGGGTCCTCGAGAGGCTCGTCCAGCTCCGCGTGGGTCAGGATGGTGTAGCCTTTGCAGACCCGCCACAACATCTTCTCAAAGGCTTCCACTTTTCCTTGTTGAATGAGGCCGGACACGAACCTGCAGGGCAGTGGAGACAAGCTGCAGTCTCAGCAGTGAGCAGAGACCAACAGCCTCCAGCCCATCAACCAAGCGCACTGAAGGGAGAGCAAGGACCTGCATTCACAGCAAAACGGTAGGGGGAAAAAGCAAGCCAGAGTGGGAGCACAGTGGGGAGGGCGTTCACCCTGCATGCAGCCGGTCCAGGTTCGATCTCGGCATTCCATAGGTCCCCCAAGCACCCTCAGGAGTGATTCCTGAGTGCAGAGCCAGGAGTCAGCCCTGAGCAACGCTGAGTGTGACCCCAAACAGAAACAAAGCCTGAGAGCCTCCAGCTGCAAGGTGCTCATGATGCTGCATTCTTAAAACATCCCGGAGGTAAGATAAGTATCAGGAGGATTACTCCACGGCTTAGAGGCCAGCCAGGCATGCTAAGGGGAAAGGCAGCTCAGACAGAAGGAAGCACCAAATAAAGGGTGTTTGGAGGATCCTCCCAGGAGGGGAGATGCATGTTGAAAGTAGACTACAGACCGAACATGATTGCCACTCAATGCCTCTTTTGCAGACCACAACACCCAAAAGGAGAGAGAGAACAAAAGGGAATGCCCTGCCCCAGAGGATGGGGGTGGGATTGGGGGATGGGGTGGGAGGGATACTGGGAGCCATGGTGATGGAAAATGGGCACTGGTAGAGGGATGGGTATTTAATCACTCTATAATCGAAACCCAAGCACAAAAATTTGTAAGTCTACAACTGTACCTCATGGTGTTTCACTAATTAAAAAAAAAAAACCCAGAGGTTGAAGAGACAGGACAGGAAGCAGAACACTTCCTGCCCCACATCACCCAGGGCACTGGACAGCTCCTGGGCACCCGACAGACAGAACCCTATATTCTGTCTGGAGGAGAGACTTTGCATCTTCATACATCCCTGAATGCCTCCAGTAAGGGACAGACAGAGGGGCAAGAGCTCATAATAAAGCCACCAGGGACTCGTGAGAAGTTACCCCAGCACCGTGAGCAGCAGAGGCCCTCAGAGGACAATCAGCTCAGCTGTCCGGCTCCTGCATGCCAACCCGCAGGGGTGAGCCTGCAGTGAGGGCATCGCAGACGGCTGGCAGCACCGAGGGGCACCAATGTCGTCTTGGCTCTACAGGAGGCGCCCGTCACAAGGATAGCAAAATCATGCCAGCTGCTGCTCAGACTTAAAGACAGTGGAGCAGTGTTTCCTACACAGACACCCCCTCTCACCACCCACTCTGGCTCTCAAGCAGCGCCGCTCGCCCTGCGCACCAGCTCAGCACCCCCGTGAACAGAGGGGCCGTAGAAACAGCACCCCAGGGTCCCTACCCCAGTTTGGCTCCCAGCCTCTGCATGGAGTTGTAGTCCAGCAAAGACTCGCTCTCCACGGGCGGGAGTTCTTCGTAAGTGGGTTCAAACTACAGAGGAAGAGAAAACCGAGAGTATCACATTAGAACAGAAGCTGTGGGCTGGAGTGACAGTCCAGTGGTTGAAGCGCTCGCTTTGCAGGTGGCTGACCAGGTTCCAGCCCTATATCATCCTGTGATCCCTGAGCAGAGCCAGAAGCAAGTCCTCAGCACCGCCAGTTGGGACCACCAAAACAAAAACAACTGACGCTGCACTTCTTAGTCACGTTTCCAAGTTTGGATTCACAAGGATCAAAGCTGTGTGGATTCTGGGTGCAGAGACCCCCCGACTTGCTCAGGCTGAAACTGTGAGGCTGGTGCAGCATAGGCCCATGACTCACTCAGGCTGAAACGCAGCTCTGGGGCCGGAGCACTAGTACAGTGGGTAAGGCCGTTTGCCTTGTACGCGGCCAATTCGGGTTCGATTCCCGGCATCCCATATAGTCCCCTGAACACCGCCAGGAGTAATTTCTGAGTGCAGAGCCAGAAGTAACCCCTGTGCATTGCCGGGTATGACCCCAAAAACCAAAAAGGAAAAAAAAAATGCAGCTCTGCTAACAAAGAACATTCTCCAGGCTCTGTGGCCTACTTGGAGACATTTATTTACCTAAATGCAAAATTTTACATTCTGTCATGACCTTAATTCAAGACAGAGCAGGGAGGAAAACTAAGTCTGGAAGAGGCAGACGCCCCTGAGGCCCAGCTGGGATCAGGCTCACCACATCGGCTGCTCTCTCTCTTTCTTTTTTTTGCTTTTTGGGTCACACCCAGCGATGCACAGGGGTTACTCCTGGCCCTGCACTCAGGAATTACTCCTGGTGGTGCTCGGGGAACCATATGGGATGCTGGGAATCGAACTGGGATCGGATGCATGCAAAGCAAAAGCCCTGCCCACTGTGCTATCGCTCCAGCCCCATCAGCTGCTCTCTAGCCTGGCACATCAGAGATGCCCTCGGTCTTCCTTCATGCTAAGGAAATTGGAAAATAAGACTAAATTTTAGCATTCAACTTCCAAGGTCTAATTTTCTTCTCATAGACATAAAAAAAGTTGTTGTTTTTTTTTGCAGCTGCTAATGAGAGTGATTTACAAACAGGAAATGTCACACCTGCTAAATTCAATCAAAAGGTAAAGGCTGAAAAGCTGTTTTAATGTCATGGGATCCACCTGAAGTGATACTTCAGCTAAGATCAAAATGCACCTCTCTTGGGGCTGGAGCGACAGCACAGCAGGTAGGGCATTTGCCTTGTGCACAGCCGACCCAGGTTCAATTCCCAGCATCCCATATGGTCCCCCAAGCACCGCCAAGAGGTATTCCTGAGTGCAGAGCCAGGAGTAACCCCTGAGCATCCCCAGGTGTGACCCAAGAAGCAAAAACAAAACGAAACAAAAAAACTGCGCCTCTCTTCCCAAGTAGGGGGGAGGGGGGGCTCCATGGTGGAGTGGCCCCAGGTCAATTCCCAGCACCACAGGCTCCCCCAAGCACGGCCAGGAGTGACCCAGGAGTGACCCGAGAACTGCCAAAGCCAAACTCACAAACACAAAGTACCTAGAGGAGTCGGTAAGGGTCCCACGCTCAGAAGCAAGGCCGGCCTGCACACAGCTCCTACCTCCACATTCCGTTTCACCAGGGTCTTCGTCACTCTCAGCATGTGTGTGTACTCAATCAGTTCCAGCAAGTTCTTCCTCAGTTTCTCCTTATTCTTCGTGACTTCCCTCAGCTCCACCTCAAGCTTCTGCAACTGCTCCTGAATCAAGAGGGTGGCTGCTTACAGGAGGACACTTCTAGAGCCCTCCACCCCACCCGAGGGCGCTGCAGGATGGCGATGGGAGACACCTGCTTCCATGGCCCACCCCACCCTCAGGGCCCTGGAACAAGCCTGAGCTGGTGAGAGTTTGATGGTGTAAGAAGCTGTACGGGGCCAGAGAGATAGTACAGTGGGTAGGGAGTTTGCCTTGCACACGGCCAACCTGGGTTCAATCTCTGGCATCCCAGATGGTCCCATGAGCACTGCTAGGAGTAACCCCTGAACATTGCCAGGCATGGCAGAAAAAAAAAAAAAGAGAAAAAGAAATGTGCAAAGGCCCAGCAGCAATGGTTTCATTTTCATTCGGGTCACTGTTGTGACGTTCAAGTGAATGTGTGCAGCGCTGGGCTCTGCTGAGAACTCTGGACCGAACTGCCTCCAGCCCAGTTCTCAGGCTGTCTTCCCGCCTGCTGTCTGCTTCCCCGACTCATACAGCACTGTGGCTGCCTTCTTTACGTGACTTCTCTCAGCTTCACCCAAGTGACTGGACAGAAACAGTCTTGAGGGAGCTGGCAAGACAGTACAGCAGGGAAGGCGCTTGCTCTGCATGTGGCTGACCTCAGTTCGATCCCCAACACCCCATACGGTTTCCTGAGCCTGCCAGGAGTGATCACTAAGCACAGCTAGATGTGTTCCCCCCTGCCTCCAGCCCCCCCCCCCCCCCACACACACACGAAGATTGGTTACAGAGGTATTATAATACTCAGGTAGCACTATAGCACTGTCCTCCCGTTGTTCATCGATTTGCTCAAGCGGGCCCAGTAACATCTCCATCATGAGACTTGTTGTTACTGTGTTTGACATATCAAATGCACACCGGGGAGCCTGCCAGGCTTTGCCATGTGGGCGAGATACTCTCAGTAGCTTGCTGGGCTCTCCGAGAGGGGTGGAGGAATCGAACCCGGCTCGGCTGGGCCAGCTGTGCACAAGGCAAACGCCCTACCGTTGCACTATCGCTCCAGCCCAAAATATAAGCAGGACTCTGAAATCAATCACAGATGAACAAAAGCTCTCACGGAGACAAGCGCCCTGCAGCACTATTCACTCATACCACGCTGTACCCCAACACCTGCTGAAACCGAACCTGGGGAGAAGCAACCCTGTCTGCTGCCTGTCTGAAGCGACTGTGGCCTTCGCCAGCGTCTCCGAGTCACTGTGGGTGTGACAGGGAGTTAGCTGGGCAGGGGCACAGCAACATGACCCGCCTCCTGCCTCCAGGAGAGAGTTGCTAAGGCCCAGCCGGGAGGGCCCAGGAACCTGCAGGAGCAGGAGAGGCTGAAGAACCTGATTCCATGACCTGATTCCCATTGGCCTGCTCAGCACCGCCAGGAAGGGGACAGAATCTTGCATTCATCTCATGTGGAGGAAGGGAGGAGGAGGGAAGGGGTCCAGTCTTGTCTGGCGAAGCTCAGGGGACCCTAAGTGGTACCAGGAATTCGGTCCAGGGTGGGCAGGATGCCAGGTGAGCACCACACCCTCTGTGATGGTCTCTCAGGCCCGACATTTTAAAGGAAAATGAAACTGCCATCAAAACTTGATGGCAGCAGGTCTGCAGGTTAAGGGAGGAACCTCGCAGCTGCCCTCTCTTCTTCAGGCCACGGCTCCTAGCCGACAGGCAGGAACGCGCCAGGAGGCAGACAGGAAGGAAGGGACAGCACCTGGAGCATGACTAGACCATTTCTCGGGGTTGACTTACCTGCATTTCCAGAACTTGCTTAAGAGGAGGTGCGGGAGGGCTGGTCTCTCCCTCGGGCAGGGGAATATCCGCTCTGTTGATCTCCTGCACCAAGTACACTAGGAACACAAGTCAAACCACAGACTGATCATACATGGCACGAGAGGCGCGTGCTCTGGGTCAGCTGAGAATCACTGCCCAGACGCATGGGAACCGGCTCGCCGCAGCTGCCGGGAGCCGTCAGCTTGCCATGCCCAAGGGAACCACTCCTGGATAAAGGTTTTCTGCTGTCCCCAATTCCCTGCATTCGTAAAACCTTAGCAAAGCACAAGAGTGCCCTTCGAGGGGCAAAACCACCCCCACAGACCTGCCGGGTACGCGCCAGCATGCACGGAAGCAGCTCAAGGAAGCCAGCCCTCCCTGCCCACACGGGGAGCCCCAGGAGACGCGGGCCGACACCCGGTTCTCCCAGGGTTCCCCTAAACTCTCTAGCTTCAAGGTTCTAACGCAGAACAACTTGCACAGGCAGTGAAGTGAAAAAACTACTTTTTAAGTCCCTACTTCAGTTAAAAGCTTGACACTGGAAACTAAGTGAAATCAGTCAAAATTAACTAAATATCTTTGGTTTACATTTTCATTTCATAAAGTGTCCTTTTCTATAAAAGTCAAAATGCCTGGAAAAGTATATTTTGGAGGGGCTGGAGCAATAGCACAGCAGGTAGGGTGTTTGCCTTGCACGCAGCCAACCCGGGTTCGATTCCCAGCATCCCATATGGTCCCCTGAGCACCACAAGGAGTGATTCCTGAGTGCAGAGCCAGGAGTAACCCCTGTGCATCGCCGGGTGTGACCCAAAAAGAAAAAGAAAAAGTATATTTTGGAGACATGCTGCTCATTATTTCATTAAGAGAGGAGCAACAGGACAGCGGGGAGGACATTTCCCTTGCATTCCATATGGTCCCCCGAGCACTGCCAGGAGTAATTCCTGGGTGCAGAGCCAGGAATAACCCCTGAGCACTGCTGGGCATGACCCAAAAACCAAAAAAGAAGTCATTTCTTCCCCCCAACTCCCATTGCCCCCCCCCCCCCATCTCCACATTTTCCAGCTTCTAAACTGAAGCTCAATGACAGGAGCCTTCCCTCAGGGTTCCTCCTTATCTCAGAGTTTCAGGTGAAAAAGTCAAAGTCTTATCTTACTACCTGATAAGAATATAGCCCGGAGCTGCCGAGTTCTAAAGACTCAAGTTATCAACTAATCTGGAGAAAAAGGAAGTTATCAACCAATCTTCAGATCATTTCCTACCTCCCTGCTCTGCTCCTTTGCTCCTTTTTTTTTTGTTTTGTTTTGCTTTTTGGGGTCACGCCCAGCATTGCTCAGAAGTTACTCCAGGCTCTGCACTCAGCAATTACTCTTGGCTGTGCTCCTATTTGTTGTATTACCACTCTGGCCCTGTAATTTTTTTTTCTTTTTGGGTCACACCCAGTGATGCACAGGGGTTACTCCTGGTTCTGTACTCAGGAATTACTCCTGGTGGTCTCAGGGGACCGTATGGGATACTGGGAGTAGAACCCAGGTCAGCCACGTGCAAGGAAAACGCCCTACCTGCTGTGCTATCGCTCCAGCCCCATGGCCCTGTAAATTTTTCTAATGTGAAAATAATTCTTTCAAGTCAAGGTTGGAGCTCAAATAGGGTGCTTGCCTTGCATGTGTGAGGCCTTGGTTTTGACCACAACATAAAATACTAATTAAATTATAAAAATACACTTACCCAGTATACGCTCCAGCTCTTCACACCGCTTCACCTCACCAACAAATTTTCTTTGGAAAGAGCTGACATTCTGGTTAAGCTGAAAAGGGATTCAAAAAAAAGGCTTTAAATCTTCTGAAATTTAAAAATAAACACTATTTTTAAGTGAATTATTATTGGCAAAGGTGGGAGCATGCTCATATATATACTACTGAACAGGAGTCTGAAGTGACAAAGTCTCCTAGAAATCAATTTGGCATTTATTATCCAAAAAGTCTGACAATATCCTTTGGCCAAGTAGCAACCACAGAGAAAGGTAACCAGAAGGGAAACTAGCGGCATGGTTTTCAGGAAGGCGACAACCTCAGAGATGAAAAGAAACTGAAAAATGAGTAATAACAGGAAACAGGCCACAGAAACCACAGCCAGGGTCTTGGGCGGGGAGCCACACTCCACAGCTTTCAAAGAGGCAGTAACTGCTGGCTCTCAAGCCTCCAAAACTGCCGCTCAAGGAAGGTGCGAGGCCGAGAAGGCCAAGACTGTTGGCCTCCATTTGTGGAATGTTCAGGAAATCAAGAAGCAGAAAACTGACTGGAGACAGCCTAGGGTAGGAATGGGGACTGTTTTAAATGAGCATTGGGCTATTATTGGATGGTAGAATGACCTGGAGTCGCAGTGGATGTGTGATTCAGTGATTTCCAAAAATAACAAATCGCCAGAAGGGTAGAGCAGCAGGTAGGGTGTTCGCCTTGCACATGGCGGACCTGGGTTCCATCCATGGCACCACATCTGGTCTCCCGAGCCTACTGATCCCTGAATGCAGAGCCAGGAGTAGGTCCTGAGCACTGCCAGGTGTGGCCCAAATCCTCCCACCAAAGAAAAAGGACTTTTAAAGGATGCGAGCAAAAGTACAGCAGAGAGGGCACTTGCTTGAACATGGTCAACCAGGGTTCAATTCCCAGTATCCCGTATGGACCCTGAGCCCTGCCAGGAGTGATCCCTGAGTGCAGAGCCAGGAGGAACTCCTGAGCACTGCCAGGCGTGACCTCAAAAACAAACAAAACCAATAAATCATACATTTGAAACAGGTGATTTTATTTTTTAATAGAAGCTGCTTTACAACCTCTAATAACATGTTAGTGATTTCTTATAGAAAGACTTAATAGGGCCGGAGTGATAGCACAGCGGGTAGGGCGTTTGCCTTGCATGCGGCCGACCCGGGTTCAATCCCCGGCATCCCATATGGTCCCCCAAGCACCGCCAGGAGTAATTCCTGAGTGCAAAGCCAGGAGTAACCCCTGAGCATTGCTGGGTGTGACCCAAAAAAAGCAAAAAAAAAAAAAAAAAAAAGACTTAATAAAGTCTTTCTATTACCCTAGGTAAAATACAACAATCTTCACACTCTTTTCTCTAAGGAAACTTCTTGGTGGCGTTTTCAGTGGTGTTTCATAACAATACAAAATATTTCAGTTCTGTTTTGGGGCTGGGGCTGGGATGGGGATGGAAACATCTGAAATATGGTGGTGGCAAGGTGTAATGGTGGTGGGATTGGTGTTTGAATATGAATATTAAATGGAATCAAATATTGTGAACTACTTTATAAAATAAAAAAATAATAATAAACAGGAGCTGCTTTTTTATTGGTGTCTGAAAACCACACTTGGGGCATCACAGATACGCATGAGCTCCGTCACTAGAGCCAGCCAGGCCAATGGTCAATTCCAAAGGCTAAGGCTGGAGAGAGGGGCCACCGGGCCAGAGAGCAGGCCCTGCAAGCAGGAGGTCCAGGGTCCAGCCCTGGCACCACCAGAAGTGACTCCCAAGCACTGAGCCAGAAGCAAAATAAGATCTAATCAAGGGAGAAAATGGAAGACAGTTCTGGTAAGGTTCCAGCACATATGAAAATACATCTACACATCTTTAAATACTTTTTCAAAAGAAGCTTGACCAAAGGGTAACCAAAAAGTTCAAGTGTTTTGGCTTCAAAAACTGTAAAGGCTAGCAGGGACCGGAAAACGGAAATCTAAAGGACAGTGAGACCTCACCCCACCGTCTAGACAAAGAGCTTGGGAACAAAAAAAGGCAGTTCTCCTTCACTAGCCGGGGACAGCAGGGTTTAGCCGCTCTAGAAACTGGTTTAGAGATGCTTCAAAAAATTACAAATAAAAATGCCACAGTAGTTCGACTGCTGGGGACCTACCACATGGATCTGAGTGTGACCTACTATGGTCATTACAGCGCGACCAACAGCCCAAGATCTGGAAACAACCCGAGTATCCAACAAAAGATGAGTGAAGCGAGGAACTCTGGGACGTGGACACACACAGGAACACTTTTCAGCCACGAGAAGAGATGAAACGTCACAGCCTGAGAAACCTGAATGGAACTGGGCCTTGCTAAGTGAGTCAGAACATGAAAGACAAATGCCAGATGTCACTCATAAGTGGAAACAAAAGGGAATGCCCTGCCACAGAGGCAGGGTGAGATGGGAGGATGGGGGGTGGGAGGGATACTAGGACCCGTGGTGGTGGAAAATGGGCACTGGTGGAGGGATGGGTACTTGATCATTGTATAACTGAAACCCAAGCACAAAAATTTGTAAGTCTACAACTGTACCTCATAGTGTTTCACTAAAAGGTAAAGGTAAAGGTAAAGGCCCTCCCGTTGATCGTCGATTTGCTCGAGCGGGCCCAGTAACGTCTCCATTGGAGACTTTGTTGTTACTGTGTTTGGCATATCGAATACTCTCGGTAGCTTGCCGGGCTCTCCGAGAGGGGCGGAGGAATCGAACCTGGGTCGGCCATGTTGGCCGCTTGTAAGGCGAACGCCCTACCGCTGTGCTATCGCTCCAGCCCTAATAACAATTAAAAGAAAAAAAAAAAATAAAGTCCCAGAGCTAGGGACCAAGTAACACACAAACACACACACACACACACACACACACACACACACAAAGTGAAGTAAAAATTAAAGAAAGGGATCAGACAACTCCCAGTGCAAACCAACCCTGAGCCAGGGTCAATGGAACTGGAAGCGGGGAGGGGCTGGGAGCACCCCTCAGGGATGTGGGAACACTGGGAGGGTTTGTGGTAAACAACCTCAGTACTCCTGCGAGCAACACATCCCATGAAGTTAGTGTTGGAGCTGGGGTGGTGGGAGGGCTGGGAGCATGCTTTACGTGGAGGGCCCGGAAACCCACCCCCGGCCACACCGTCCCTGAGCACTGGCGGTGTCACCCCTAAATAAAAACAAAAATTAGAGTGTTCATTTTCAGGTACTGGGTTTTTAAAGATATAGTATTTTCATGGTCTCCAAACTTTTCATCATTATTTTTAGTGAAGCAACATCATTTTTACTGAAACCGATTTAGAAAGATGTGAGGGAAGAGAAAGCAAGGAAATGTTCAAGACAGAATACAGACAACAAAGAAACTAGAGACGAGGGGCTGGAGCAATAGCACAGCGGGTAGGTGTTTGCCTTGCACACGGCTGACCCGGGTTCGATTCCCAGCATCCCATGTGGTCCCCTAAGCACCACCAGGAGTAACTCCTGAGTGCAGAGCCAGGTGTAACCCCTGTGCATCGCCGGGTGTGACCCAAAAAGCAAAAAAAAATAAACCAAAAAACCAAAAAAACAGATGAGCAAGCAAGAGACATGTTCAGTACGTGTTCACGAGCTGAAGAGCAAGCCAAATCCCCACTACTGGGTGTTTATTACTTTCAAATCTATGCACCTGCTCACGTGAAAGGGCAAGAATCTCTACTCCACCCTGGCAGCACTTGCACTGAACACTCCTGAGAAAGCCAAGCAGGGGGCCTGGAGAGACAGCACAGCAGAGAAGGCTTAATGTGGCCAAGCCAGGGTCCCGCCCCAGGACCTCATAGGGTCCCCCAAGGACAGGCCCAGAGCAGGAAGAGCCCCTGCCAGTGAAACACAAAAGACCAAGACCAAGAGCAATCGCAATCACACCCACCCACCATAATAGATAACCTAAAGGAACCACTTTCAGGCTCCAAATGACTAACTCGGTGCGGGTTTAGGGAACTGATGAGGTGAGAGGGAAACGAGGCAGGGAAAGCCCCTCTCTGTTTCTGGTTCTGCCACATCGAGCACTGGCTAACGCACAGGGCACATGATGGCTCTCCAATAGCAGGGTCTTTGTGAGGCGGCAACTTCCCGCGCGACGATACAAACCCGGCTGGGTCTGACATTCACCACCGTCCTTGCACTCACTGTTTTCTTTCACAGCTGTTTCTGCTTTTGTTTGGCTTGTTTCTGGGCCACAGTGGCAGTGCTCAGGACTCACTCCTGGTGGTGCTCGGGGGACCATATATAGCAGCGGGAATCACTGTGTGATCAGCGGTGCTCAGGGGACCATATGGGATGCTGGGAATTGAACCCAGGTCGTATGTGTGCAAGGCAGACGCCCTATCCACTGTACTATCGCTCCAGCCCCTCCTATATGATCTCGAGTCCTGCTTCTACTTTCTTTTTATGGCAGTATAATCACCTTAACTCAAGGCTGATTATGAAAAAAATTCTTTTGTTTGTTTTGGCCATTATCTGGCAGTGCTCGAGAGTATTCCCTGTGGTGCTACGTGGGGAAACCCAGGGCTCTGGCCTTCTGAACCTCTCCCCAGGCTCTTAGTACATTTTATTCATTTATGAATTTAATTAATTTTTTGTCCACAATGAGTGGTGCTTGGAGGTGTGTCTCTTGGTGCTTGAGGGGACTGCATGGTGCAGGGGATTGTACCCACACCTCCCATATGCAAAACATGTGCTCTGCCCGCCTAGCGCTCTCCAGCCCTGCAATACATTTTATCTGTGCACTGAGAGCAAGAGCTATTCTCCTGCACAGAAAGGCCCCAGTGCACTGTACGGGGTCACAAAAGAGGTGAACTTTCCCTTCGCAGAGGAGCTCCTCCTATCCAGCTCCACTGACCCTTGACCCCTTTAGGGTTAAGAACTGCTAAGAGAGAAAGATGATCCCCTCTAAGCTGGCAGAAAAGGCCCTGGAGAGGAAATCAGCCAGAAACTGTGAGCAAGTGTCCACTCTGGTGGCTCTGCATGGCTGGGCCACACGCGTGCTCTGGCTCTCACACGCCAGGCACTCACACTGTCACACTCACGATCACACATGCGACCACTCACATTCACTCTCACACTTAACTCATTCACTCTCACCCTCAGTGTCTCACACACTCACCCTGTGTCTTACTCTCATACACTCTCACCCTCAGTGTCTCACTCACATTCACACTCTCATCCTGTGTCTCACTCTCACAAACTCAAACTCTCCCACACTCACCCTCAGTGTCTCTCACACACTCAGACCCACACTCACACTGTCGCCCTCTCAGAGTCTCACACTCACGCTCACCCTCTCTCACACTCAGGCGCCTCTGGGCTTGGAGCAGACGCTCCTCTCAGTCTCTTCAGGTGAAGCTTCACTCCGCCCTGTCACTGCCAGGTCGGAGGACCGAGCACTCAGTGGGGATGGGCGAGCACTCAGAGGAAGGGCGAGCACTGAGGATGAGCGAGCACTCCCTGAGGATGAACGAGCACACCCTGGGGCTGGGGCTGGGTGAGCACTCCCTGAGCTGGGCAAGCACTCCTTGCAGGCAAGCACTCCCTGGGCTGGGTGAGCACTCCCGGGGGCGAGCATTCCCCGGGGTGGGCGCGCAATCCCTGAGGCTGGGCCAGCACTCCCTGGGCTGGGTGAGCACTCCTGGGGGCGGGCACTCCCCGGGGTGGAAGCCAATCCCTGAAGCTGGGCGAGCACTGCCGGGGGCGAGCTCTCCCCGGGATGGGGGCGCAATCCCTGAGGCTGGGCGAGCACTCCCCGGGGTGGGCGCCAATCCCTGAGGCTGGGCGAGCACGACCCGGGGCGGGCGCGCAATCCCTGAGGCTTGGTGAGCACTCCCGAGCGAGCACTCCCCGGGGTGGGCGCGCACCCGCCGGCGCGCAGCGGGTGACAGCGCGGGCCGGAAGCCCCCTCCCGCCGAGCCTCGGGCCGCCGCCCGCCGCGGGGTCGCCGCGCCCCGCCCCGCCCCGCACGCGCCCCGCGCCCGGCCACACTCACGTCCCGGAACTGGACCAGGCCCTGCTCGCCCAGCGCGCTGAGGCACTCGTAGGCCGTGCCCGACTGCAGGAAGAGCTGCGCCAGGCACATGGGCTCGCTCCGGAACAGCGCGCCCATGGCGGCCGGACCCCGCGGCCCGGCCCACCTCGGGCACCTCGGGCACCTCGGGCCTGCAGCGGCCGCCGCTCCTGCCACCGCGGCCCCGCCAGGCCCCGCCTCCCGGCGACGGCCGGTTCCGGTCCCGCCCCCGGCGGCGGCCCAATGGGCGCCCGGCGTGACGCCGCCGGAGGGCGCGGCGGGGCCAATGGGCGCGCTCCGGGCGCGGGCGGGGCGGGGCCGGGCCGGCGGCTGCGGCGGGGACAGCTGTGCTTCCCGGCGGGGACCTCGGCAAGGTCCAGCCCTGCCCAGCCCCGGCCCGAGCCGCGGGGAGGCTTCCGTTCCTGAGGCTCCGTTTAGAGCGGATGCACGCTGATCCTTTCTTTGAAACGGGAGAGGGTAGTCAACGCTAGATACATGTGTATGTAAAAACATGGGATTTGGGGGCATTTTTGCTTTGTTTGGGGGCCACGCCCGGCGTGCCCAGAGCTGACTCCTGGCTCTGCACACGAGTCATTCCTGGCGGGGCTCAGAGGACCATATGGGGACCAGTAAAGGATTGAACTGGCCAGTGCTCTAGCCATATATGTATATTCATTTGTTAATAAAGAGATTGACTCTCAGAGGCAAGCGCAACATACAGCCCGAAGGCCTAAGCCTTTGTAACCTGGGATCAGTTCTCCGGCTTCTCCTAACACGGTCCCTTCACTGGCGACCCTCCCGCCTGTCTGGCTGAGTCCGGCCCAGCCCTGGCTATAACCATGCAGTCCTGCCTTTCTGTGAGCCACAGGGCACCTGCCCCTGTAAGTTTGATTTGCAGATCTCTTCATGAACTTTTCTACAAAATGTAAGCATTCCATTTATTTATTTAAAGCCTGCAGGGAGAGAGGCACATCACTGAGGGCTGCTAAGGAGTCAGGTTGTGGAGGGGTTTCCAGCTCTGTGTATTCGGGTCCAGGGGTCACTCAAGAGCAGGGCTGTCATCAGGAAGGCCGCCAGTAGTAGGCTCTTGGCAAGGCACTGAGAATAAGGCTCGCCTGCAAGGCAAGGCATCACCACATGAAGCACGCTCTCCACCTCGTCGCTGGTTGGTTGGTTGGTTTGAGGGTCATACCCAATGGTGCTAGGGGAGCCCTGAAGTGGCAGGGATGGAACCCAGGCCTCAGCATGCCACGCCTCTTCTCTCCAGTCCCTTGGGTGTCTCCCCAGGAGCTATCTCCCTCACCCTTATCTCTTTGGTAATTACCCAGAGGCAAAAACGTGAGCACTGATCATTTCTAAGTGGACAACACTCACAGTAAATGTTTTCTTTGGAAACTTCTCTGTATGTTTTAAGTTTTCTCTGACATTCACACATTTTTAAAAAATGTTTCCATTGACAGAACAACATTCCAGAAACTTTCACTGTACCGTGATAGTGCTGGGTTAGTGGGTAGAGGAGCTGCGGCCAGCACACGTCGTTTCTCTCACAGTCGTACTCGGTGAAATTTATCTGGTACCTAGAAAACATTTCAAAGATAACAACAGCTACAATCATGCATGCTCTCCTGTAGAAGCATCAAGCCTCGATTAAAGAACCAAACACCCATGGTCCACGGTCCATGTGTGGGATCTTCTCTATCTAAGCCAGGTGAGGGGTCAGAGGGTCTGGAGTGCTGGGTGGGCGCAGGGAGCACTGTCTGTGTCCGTGCTCCCTAATAGTCATGTCAGCTAGTCACCTGGTGAGTGGACGGGGTAGCCGGGCAGGGACCGTGATGAACTGCACAGATGCTCCGAGAGGGAAGAGCTCGGCCCGGCCCTCACAGGTGAGCCCGCACTGGAGCTGCCAGTCCACGTGGGAGAACCTGCAGGGAGAGAGTCCAGGGCGTTACCGGCCCCTCTGCAGTCTGTCCAGACATGGGGGCACTCCCGGGCAGCGACTAGCAGAAGGCACTCCCCCGCTTCCTCTGCTCTATTACAGTTTTCCGGCCCCATGGAGGAGACACAGGAGCATGACCTCCCACCCCCTGCCGCCCCCACACACACGGCTGGCAGTGTTGGACTGTCCTGGGTCCTGCCCATGCCTGTCACCTCACTGGAAAGGGGCGCTTTTCCTTCCCGTGGTGTAGGCTGGTCTCCGCAAGGGTCCTGGCCGCACAGCGCATACCTCATAATGCTCAGTGCAGCACTGTGAGGTACGTGGGGCTGTGCCTGCCACCTGCCGCCTCCTGGCCACTGCACACCCAAATTCCCCAGGCACAGCTACCCCTCCCGCTCCTGGCTGAAAGGGCCAGAAGAGGTCACGCTGCCCAGGCTGGTCCCTTCCTCCAGTAGCCCTGCCGCTGCCCCAGCCATGGCAACTGTCCCAAGGGCGCCAGGACCAGAGTGAGCCAACAGCGTCTCCCGGGCTGTAAGAGACTGTGGGCCGGGCCAGGGGTGCTGCGGGTACCACACAGTGCTATGGCCCAACCGGGGACCTCACGTGCAGGGCACGGGCCACCACTTGAACCACATTCCTGGGAGTTCTAAGGAGGCAAGAAAGAATGAACCCCCACCCCCCTCCCACCGGCCGGGCTCCACGGTCCAAAGCCTGGACTTGGTGCTCATCTAGACAC
This sequence comes from Sorex fumeus, assembly GCF_029834395.1. Classification (NCBI taxonomy): domain Eukaryota; kingdom Metazoa; phylum Chordata; class Mammalia; order Eulipotyphla; family Soricidae; genus Sorex; species Sorex fumeus. The sequence goes on along the minus strand of NW_026606144.1, from coordinate 6,334,964 downwards.
CCCTGAGAATCAAGCCTGCCTGGAGGGGAGAGGAAGGGGGACCACCTGGGCCCTGGAGCAGGCACCAACACATGCCCCTTCATGCCTGCATCAGCATGCACTGGGCCCCATCACTTAGAGTTGGCAGAAGTGCCACACGGAGGGGCGTCAGGACTATTCCAGACGCAGAGAGTGGCTCCACAGTGGGGAAGGGACCTGGGGAAGTGAACCCGCCTGTCCACAGTTAAGTTCTCTACCCTGGCACTGTTCCCTCTCTTGTGATTTCAAGCAACGCTGGAAAGCCCCTAATTATCTTTCTATGTCTACAAATGCTTTGCAGAACCCCTTAGAGCTTTGTACATAGTTGTAAACTGGCACACCTCAAATAAACTTGTGAGGACACTGTTTGGAAATGCTGCATTTGGGGCCAAAGCAATAGCACCGCGGGGAGGGCGACTGGCTTGCACACGGCCAGTCTGGGTTTGATCCCCCGCATCCCTAGGGTCCCCTGACCACTGCCAGGAGTGAACCTCGAGTGCAGAGCCAGGAGTCACCCCTGACCATACGCATTTATGCACATAACCATGTGGCCTAGACAAATAACAACTTGGTAAATAACCCACGCTGCCCAGCGAGCATCCCCCCTGGGAGGAGGGCAGGGCCGCACCTGGTCTCTACGCTGAGGATGGCTGCCTGCGGGATCCCTTCCACAGCACCAGCGTCTGACACGAGGACGCGGATGAGCAGCTGGGCCGGGACCTCCTGGCAGATGCCGCCGCTGCCGCTGGTGTTGCTCACCGCTGGGCCTTTGCCTGCGCACACACAGGAAGCCGTGGAGCCACGAGAGCCTCCTAAGCCGCCAAGCCATGGTGCAGGAAATGCCACCAACAGGGACGAGTGACATGGTGCTCCTAGCCAGCCCTGCTGCCAGTGCTTCCGTGGGTGACAAGCATGTTGGGACACCAAGCCCTGGCCAGGCCCTGAGGCCGACCCCCAGCATCCCCAACCACGCCCTGATGGCAACCCCAGGTACCACCGGCCTGAGCAGCACCAGGAGTAACAGAGCGGGTGGGTGGCCAAGAGACGGCACAGTGGGGACGGCCTGGCCTTCATGTGGCCCACCCAGATCAGATCATTCCTGGAACTGCACACGGTCTCCAGGGCACTGCCCAGAACAGGCCCCGAGCACCATCAGGTATGGCCCCCAATCCAAAAAAACAGCGCACACATGCATGCAAGCGGTGTGTTTGTGAGTGCGCATGTGTGTGTGTGTGTGTGTGTGTGTGTGTGTGTGCATGTGTGTCGGGAGATAGTTTGAAGGACAGATGCCCTATCTCGCACCCAGAACCACTGTGCCCTGCAGTGAGCCTGGCTGACAGTGCCATGAGGCACGAGCCCGTTCCCAGGTTCCATTGGAAACCCACAGGGCCTGTGAACAAAGCCCATGACTGCCGGGAATGCCTGGTTACGGCTGTGTCTCACACAGGACCAGCAGCCACGCAAAGGGTGGACCAGGAGATCAGCTTTGCCTGGGTTCTGAAGTCCCTCCCCTCTCCCCTCTCCTCCCCTCCTCCCCTTGCCTCCTCCCTCTTCCCTTCCTCTCCTTCCTTCTTTCCCTCCTCTTCCTTCCACTCCTTCCTCCTATTCCCCCTTTCCTCCTCCCCTGCCTTCCTCCCCTCCCCTCCTCCTTCCTCCCCTCCTCCCTTCCCTCCCTTCTCCCTCCCTGCGCTCTCTGCAGTACCTGTGCTCCAGTTCCAGTTGCCCACATCTCTGCTAGTCAAAACCAGCAAGTGAACTGGAACACCCCGGAAACCCAACAGCCTTGTGTAGGAGTCCCTTCGCGGACATGATCAGCTCTAAATGGGAGCACTCTGAACCCCGCGCCACATTTCTTTTTGACACACCAAAAAAAAACTCATGAGTGGGAGTCGGGGAAGAAGCTCTTGCCCCAAGAGCCTCAGCTCAGGCAGAGGTGAGTGTCGCCGCAAGCAGCTCCGACTCACCGATGACCTCCAGCCAGCCGTCACTCAGGTCCTGGGGGTCTGAGTTGCCTCTCGAGGCCACGTGGGTCAACTGGATCAATGACTTGAGATGTTCTGCGGCCTCCTCTCTGCAAAAGAGTCGGACACTAGTCAGTTCTCTCCCAAAGCCCCTCTGGGGGATGTCCGGGGGGATGTCCAGGGGCTACTGGCTGGGAGCCAGACTGAAGGCCCTCCTGGTGAGAAACGCTGGGGAGGGGTGGGTCGGGGGTCCTGTCTTCTCCCCATTACCCCAATTCCCTCTGACCAAGAGCTGTGGTGAGGGGCCGGAGTCAAGGCTGGGGTCCCATCCCTGACATCACAAAAAGTAAAAGTGTTGGAACGAAATGGAAGTTGTGGGCTCAGATTAGGAATATTCTAAAATGCCACCGATCTTTCCACATTTAAATGACTGTTTTACCACTAACAAAGAAAACAGTGGGCCAGAGATAGGACAGTGGGGAGGGCGCTTGTCTTGCACACGGCTGACCCAGGTGCGCCCCCCCCCCCCAGCACTCATACGGTACACAAGCCCACCAGGGGTGAAGCACAGTTAGGAGTGGTCCAAAACCCAAAAAGGAACAAAAACCAGAAAACTGATGCATAGTTATAAATACTCTTGCTGGATGCCCCAGACAGCTAAACAAACAGTGCTTTATAAGTCGTGGGACAGGGCTTCAGAATTTTTTCTTTGCAAGTTAATCATACCCTCCCTTTTCATACTTTACAAGAATTAGGCTCCAACAATCTACATTAACTTCAGCAGAGAAACATACAAATGTGGATAGAGTGGCATTATTCCCAAGGAAGCTTATTTCTCTTGACAGTCATTTGGTTCAAACCTCTAGGGCACTGATTGCCTTTCTTCGCTGTCACTTTTTCTCCCTCCCCCACCCTGTTATTTTGGCTTTTTAGTCTGCATTTGTGCCACACTCTTGCTTTCTGTTTTGTTTTCTTTTTCTTGGTTTTTGGGTCACACCTGATGGTGTACCCAGGCTATTCCTGGCTCTGCACTCAGCAATCACTCCTGGTGGGCTTGGGGGACCCTATGGGGTGCCGGAAATCGAACCCAGGTCTGCCTAGTGCAAGGCCAGCGCCCTCCCGGTTGCGCTGTGGCCCCAGCCCCTGCTCCTGCTGTCTGAGCAAGCACGTGGGAAGCGTTCCTTTAAGCTGACCAGCCCAGGTGCTCGCACGCCCCCAGTGACCCACCTGAGCTGAGTGCAGTTCTCAGCCTGCGGAATGCCGACCAGCAGGAAGCACCCGGATTGCGCGTTCTCTCCGAACAGGACGGGCTTGAGACGCGCCGCAGTACACAAGCCGCTTCCGACTGGAGAAGGGAAAGGCAAGCCTCTGGCTGTCATTGCTGAATAATGTCACATCTGGTCACCATCACTGTCCACAGGGGCGAAGCATCTGAGTCCGGCAGCTGAGGCTGCTCTAACGCGCAGGAGCGGACTGAAGCCCCTTCCTCAGGGGGAAGGCCCCACGCAGGCCAACGGCCAACTCTGCACCCGACCGACACCACAGTGGCCAGTGTGGGGTCTGGCCACCACACCAAGGACGCTGAGTGGTTTGAAGGAAGCCCGGGTCTCCTGTCCCCAGGAGGCAATGACCAGGCCTCCCTCGGCCAGTGCCCTACTTCAGTCTCTTCCCAGTAAATGATGTGGAAACCCAGGCAGAGCAGACGCCAGGAACCCACCAGCACCCTGCGGATGAGCTGCCACCGTGCCTGGCCTCACGGCCGCCCCTGAAAAGCAACTCCCACTCGTGCCCACAGACGCCTCACCCACTACCCCGTCGCCTCACCTGGTTGCCAAAGGTGTAAAGTCGTCACATTACTCGACCCGTTGGTATCCAGAGCTCGCAGCGGCCTGCCAAGCTGATAACCTGGACAAAGGCAAAGATGGGGCTGCCCTCCTCCAGGCTGGGGCACAGCTGGCGCGGCCCACGGAGCCGTGAAACCCCCACGGGCAAAGCTGCTGGGCCACCACCGCAAGCCCCGTGTTTCCCTCCTTGGGCTGTGTCCTGGCAGGGCTCATGTGGTACCAGGAATAGAACCCAATGGGCCGTGTGCAAGGCAAGCGCCCTCCCCGCTATAGCCCCTAGTAGCCTCATTTTTATTGATTTACTTTTTGGGAGCCCGGCAAGCTACCGAGAGTATTCGATATGCCAGACACAGTAACAACAAAGTCTCCAATGGAGATGTTACTGGGCCCGCTCGAGCAAATCGACGATAAACGGGAGGGCCTTTACCTTTACCTTTACTTTTTGGGTCACACCCGCCGATGCTCAGGGTTTACTCCGGGCTCTGCACTCAGGAATCACTCCTGGAAGTGCTCAGGGAATCATAGGGCGTGCCAGGAATTGAACCAAGAGCAGCTGTGTGTGAGGCCCCCTACCTGCTGTACTATTGCTCTGGCCCCTAGTAGCTTCATTTTTTTTTTTTTTGGTGGGAGTGGGGGGTCACATTAGGCGATGCTCAGGAGTTACTCCTGGCAGTGCTTGGGGGACCATATGGGATGCTGGGAAGGAATCAAACCTGGGTTGGCCATGTGCAAGGCAAATGCCCTACCTGCTGTACTATCGCTCCAGCCCCAGTAGCCTCATTTTTAAAAAGAGAAACAGCAAGAACTAGAGAGACAGCACAAAGGGCTGGTGCACAGCTTAGACCTGGCACCATAGGGTCCCCTGAGCACTGAGCTGGGAGTAGCCTCTGAGCATTGCCAGAGAGAGAAAGAAAGTTTGTTTTTTCAGGGCCACACTGAGAGATACTCAGGGGTTCCTCCTGGCTCTGCATTCAGGAGTCACTCCTGGTGGTGCTCAGGGGACCATATGGGATGCCGGGGATCGAACCCGGGTCGGCCACATGCAAGTGTCCTCCCCACTGTGCTGTCGCCGGGCCTGAGGTGGAAAGACTTTGAGCAATACGTTTTATTCAACCAATAGATCCACATCACACCGTGTCCCCGTGGCACTTTCTAAGTGCACAGCAGGGACCAGAGGCCACCAGCAAGGCCCCCTCAAGGAGCAGCAGGCAGGGTCCCAAATAAGCAGATGCACAGCAGCCAGCAGGGGAGTCAGGAGGCAGGACAGGCCTAGGCGGCTCCGGCCCCGTCAAGGAACCAGCCGCTTCACCTGGGCCTGGACGGTGACTCCTTCTCCTGGGGCTCTGCCTTCACTGCAACCGGTACTACCCCGATGCTGTGTGACGGCGAGCAAAAGGAGGGACAGAGTGTGACAGAGGACTAAAGCAGGCCACGCAGGCCACAAGTTAAGCAGCGAGTGCCGGGGCCCTCAGCAACGGGGCGGCCTTACCTGGGTTTCCTGACACTTCCTTCTCGACGCCACCGTTGTAGCTGACAAACTGGACCGTGAATGTCTGTGTCAGGAGCCCTAGAAGCAAACGAGGCAAGACAAAAGCAGCGAGCACTTCAGCAGGGAAAGGAATCACGCCTCTGGTATGTTCTTCACCTGACCGCCGCCTTTGACATGTCTTCCTGAGAACCGAGTCGTGGCTACAGCCAAGAAATAAACCTGCCTTTGCGCTCTGTGTTAAACAGAGACCCCCCCAGAGAGCAAGCGAGCACCCCGTGGGAAAGACAGAGTGCTCCCTGGGGCCTTGGCGGAGATACCTTTTTCTTTTTTAATTTTGTCTTTTTTGGGTCACACCTGGCAGTGCTCAGGGCTTAACTCCTGGCTCTGCACTCAGGAATCACTCCTGGCGGTGCACAGAGGACCATATGGGATGCCGGGGATTGAACCCAAGTTGGGGACTCGCTAGGCAAACACCCCACCGGCTGCACTGTCGCCCCACCCAGTGGGGGTACCTTCCTGGTGGGCATGCATAGAAGCTCTGACGATCCTGACGTCCACCTCACTGACGGTGTTATTGTTCCACCAAAAAGTATAGTGCTCCTCCACGGCCATGCTTCTGGGGGCCACGCCACGGCTGAGAAGTATCTCTGCAAACAGAAGGGGCCTTCAAGCATGATCCCAGCTGGAGGTGGCCCCCAAACACCCCAGAGTTCCTGTTTGGGAGCCCCTCCCCCCACAATTCTCGGGGCAAGGATGGCGAGACCCCAAACTAGTGTGTGGAAAGACCCCAGACTAAAGGGGAAGAAAGGTGCCAGGATGCGGCCCTGGAGCTGCTGGTCCAGGCCATGGGGGGCTGAGAGCAGACACACCCCGAGAGCTGCTTCATGCCCCCCACTCTGAGTGATGGCAGGGCTGATGGGGGCTCGGGAGGGTGTTTCCAGAGCCCACCTGCATTGCTGATGAGTCTGTCCAGGTTGGCCGCCTCCTCATAGACAACGTTGGGCGTGACCAAGCCTGCAAGAGCCACGGTGAGCGTCCTGGCTGGGAAGCCCATAGGGTTCCCCCTTCCCCAGTGCCTCTGCAGGGCCTGTGCCGGCCACCAGCGCAAGAAGCGCAGGAGTGACGGGCCATATCTGCTGGGGCCTGCGTGTCCGTCCTTTGCCAGGGCAGGTCTCAGGCACTTCCTGCCTCTGCAGCTCCAGCGTGGGGTCTGAGGGCAGCCAGGTGGGCAGCAGAGTGCCCTGAGCTTGAGAGAAACTCGCCAAAGACTCCCGAGCCCCCAGCCCCATGTGCGAGGTCTCCCCTGGGCCCTGCAGTGCTCAGGGCCCACAGGGCCATGTCTGCCACGGCGGCTGGAGGCATCGGGGACAGAACTCAGAGCTCTGCAGTGTCAGGTCTGTGCTGTGTCCCTCACTGCGGCTGGATCCCCACCCCGGGCCCATCCCGCGAACCTGAACCTCACCTCCCGTTTTCCAAGAACTGGACACCCTAGCCGTTTCCAGCAAACTCCACCCCCCCACCCCATCTGCGCAGTCTCAGAAACAAAGGTCTGGGGAAAGATCTGGGCTGTGTAACACAAAGACCCTCCCAGACCCTCCCGTCCCGCAGAGCCCCTGGGAGGGACAGACAGCCGGTCTGGGGGGGCAGGGGCCGGGAGCAGCCCTGCAGCGGGCGAGTCTCAGCAGAGAAAGGTGCTCCCACCCTGGTGGTGCTGGCGGTGGATCTCAACACGCCACAGAGGAGCTGGAGTCCGTCACCAAAGGCCTCACGGCAGAGCCCAGCACCACAGTGGTCCCCCAAGAAATGTCCAGATTAGGGGGCCCATGGACCGAGCAGCTCAGGGGTTGGCAAAAGGGGAGCACAGGCATGGGGTGCAGAACGTTCTAGAGTCAGTGAGGTGACGGCTGCTCAGCCCTGCCCAGGCTCTACACGCCTCTGAATCCTGCGTTTTAGAAAGGTGAGTTTCTCATCGCAGGATCTTATCTCCAGCAGAAAAGCAGCCAAAGAGCTGGGGAGAGGGCAGGGGTCAGGGCACAGGGACTGCGCCAGGCTGAGCACTGGGTGGGAGGCCGTGGGCCTGTGCGCTCGGGGACCCTTACCTGGACCCCGGCAAGGCTTCCCCGCCTGCCCTCCCTGCAGCCCCACAGGTGTTTGCAGGACCAAAATCTCCCACCCATCAGCTAAAATGCAGACCGAGGTTGGCCCAGCAGAATGACCTTGGCTTTGTTCCAGGTTGGACGGTTCAATACTTGCCGGAACCACAGTGGGGCCCAGCCGGCAGCTGCAAGCCACCAGGGCCAGTCTCGGTAGTGGGAGGGGCGGTGTGGGATTTGAGTGGGGGTCTGCTCATGCAAAGTGTGTGTTTCTCAACCCTGAGCCACCTCCTCATCCCAACAAAGTGCTTTCCTGGGCCGGAGCAATAACACAGCAGGTAGGGCGTTTGCTTTGCGCACGGCCAACCTGGGTTCGATCCCCAGCATCCCATAGGGTCCCTGGGCACCACCAAGAGCGGTTACTGAGTGCAGAGCCAGGAGTAATCCCTGAGCATCGCCGGGTGTGACCCAAAATAGCCAGAAAGAGACCCAAGTGCTTTTATCGTTGATATGTCAGGTTGGGGGAGGGTCCGCACCAGTGCTTGGGCCCCAGACAACCCCAATGGTGCCAGGCAGCCTTAAGTGATCTCGGTGGGGGGCTGGAGTTGTTTTGGAGGCCACCCCTTGCGGTGGCTCCCACCTGTACTTGGGGGTGCGACACTTGCGCCCCGGCCCCAGGACTCAGGGAACACCCGGCCCGGCGTTACATTCCCCACCCAGACAGACCTCCCGTGGCAACGCTCCGGATCCTCACGTGGGGGGTCCCAGCTCGCTGTCGAGGCGCTGCCAGGTCAGTGATGCACTGGACGTGGAGGTTGTGAAGGAAGGCGACAGGGGCCTGCTGCAGACAGTGACCCGCCAGCGACACCTGCAGGACAGGGAGTGAGGCTGAGTCTCTGCATGTGCCCCCCCCACCCCCGCCCCTACCCCCTCATTTGCCAGCGTCACAGCTGTCCTGCCTGCCAGTGCCAGACTGATACTGGCCCTAAGAAAGTGAGAAGAGGGGCCTGAGCGATAGCACAGCTGGTAGAGCGTTTGCTTGCATGCGGCTGACCTGGGTTCAATCCCCCGCATCCCCTATGGTCCCGGAGCATCACCAGGAGTGATCCCTGAGTGCAGAGCCAGGAGTGATCCCTAAGCATCAGTGGGTATGACCCAAAAAGCAAAAAATAAGAGAAAGTGAGATGGACTCATGACAACAATAAAGGAAAACGTTTTTGCCTCCGTATTTTCTTCCTACAAATATTTTTGCCTCACAATTTTGAACTAAAAAAAAAAAAATTTCGTGGCTGGAGTGACAGTCCAGCGGGCAAGGCTTTTGCTTGCACGTGGTTGACCCAAATTCGATCCCCAGCATCCCATATGGTCCCCAAACACGCCAGAGCTCAGTCAGGAGTAATCCCTGAGCATCACCGGGTGTGGGTGTGGCACCAAAACAAACAGGAGCCGGAGCGATAGTCCAGCAGGGAGGGCATCTGCCTTGCACGCAGCCCACCCGGGTTCAATCCCCACCCCGATATCCCATGTGGTCCCCCAAGCACTGCCAGGAGTGATTCCTGAACGCAGAGCCAGGAGTAACCCCTGAGCATCACTGGGTGTGGCCAAACAACAACAACAACAACAACAAAATAACAAAATAAGGTTTCATGGGCCCAGAGAGACAGGTCAGTTGGCGGCCCAGGTTGATCACAAGGCCCCGCCAGGAGTGATCCCTGGGTGCATAGGCAGGACTTGCCCTGAGCAATATCAGGTATGGCGTAAAATTAAAAACAGAAAAACTAAGCTTTGGGGACCAGAGGGATAGGGGTTAAGGTGCTTTACTGTGCATCCAACTGACCCCAGTTAAACTCCCTTCACCACCAAAGGTCACTCCTGAGCACAGAGCTAGGAGTAGCACTGTAGCACTGTCCTCCAGTTGTTCATCAAATTGCTCAAGCGGGCCCAGTAACGTCTCCATCATGAGACTTATTGTTACTGTGTTTGGCATATCGAATAGGTCACGGGGAGCTTGCCAGGCTTTGCTGTGAGCTAGGAGTAAGCCCTGAATATTGCTGGGCATGAAACAAAAAAATCAAAAACAAGAATTCATCGTTTTAAATTAAGATGTCACAAGATATTTTTAAAAATTACAGAATGCTATAAAAAATAATGTATTCTTGGCTTGCTAAAAACCGACTATTCAGGTATGAGCCAGTCATGATGGGGCGACTGAAACCTCATGGGAATGGGGGCGTTCCCGGCTCGTCCTTCACACCCTACCAAGGTCAGGAGTTGCCCCCCACGAGCGGCTCTCCAGCACGGCCCTGGCTCCAGAACACAGAAACCAATCTCATAATTATCTGACTCTCAGCAGAATTACTTCCAGGCTTAATAAGTAAAATACCAGAAATCCAATTCTTGTGACCAGCTGTAGAAAACAAATGATTTCACAATGCCTTTTCAGCATGTCTGATTTGGGGGTGTAAACTCTAAATAATAATGGTGCACCTTTTGTCGAAACAATGAATCTAATCAAAGTAGATAGAGTGTTAACTAGAATTCATCTGTCTCACAGGCATTGGGAGGGTTGGGGGGTGGGGGTTTATTGGGGTTCTTCGTGGTGAAAAATAAGTATTGGTAAAGGGAAATATGTTTGATATTTGCATGACCGAGACCTAAACCTGAAAGCTTTGTAACTTTTCCCACAGTGATTCAATAAATAAATAAATAAATAATAAAAACCGGCTATTAAACAAAAGTGAAGAATGATAGTTTATGAAAGTGTTTGAGTTTTAGTACATCAAGACTGGTTATTAAAATGCAGAGAGGCCCTGAGACCGTCAATCGGCACAGAATCAAACGTCCACAGAAGGAAGATAAGTACCCAGGGAAAAGTCCTACAGCACAATGTGACTTCACAGCAATAAGAAGAAAACAAGAAACAATTCAGGCCATGAAAACAGGCCTTGCTACCTGTGGAAGGGTGAAATACGCCTCTTCTTCAGTGATGATTGGATCTCCCTGTCTGTAACCAAGGTCCGAGGGGGGTCTGGAGTCGGCACGCAGATGCGCTCCGAAGGAGAAAGGGTCTTGTCCGGAGGAACTGTGCAGCAGAGAGAAGGCGCTCATTGAGCTTGCGGCTGCTACCTGCTAAAAAGTGCTCCGAGGCTGAAGACGGCTCCAGGGAAGGAGCATGCCAGAGGGTCCCTGCCTAGCCCCTCACAGTCCTGCCAGGATCAGCCCCCAAGTGAGCACTGCCCAGAGCAGCCCAAACCCACCCCCACTCCCAAGGGCCCTCAAACCCTTCCTCTGCTTTCCCACCCACTGTCATCCCATGCCCATGCCCGTTGTCTGTCCAGTGCAGGAGATGCGGAGACAGACTCAGGGCCGTGCCCTCAATCTCTGCTGCCCGCTCGGCCTCTCCCAGGCTTCCCCTGACACATTCCATTCCAACAGAGGCATCTGCACCCAGTCTCACCGGGAGGGCGAGGGGTTAGTGGCGTGTGACATAACTTTGCTTCACTAACAGTGACAGGAATAAAGTTGTGAAACTTGAACCAGACAGAAGAATAAAGTGGCCCGTGAGCCTGCTTTGTGCCCCCACAGATACCCACCAGCCCCTGCGGTCTCAGCAACCGGGGGCAGCGGCCCACCTAGCACTGCTCAGGGATGACTCCTGAATCAGTGCTCAGGGAGCACTCCTGGCAGTGCTCAGAGGGCCGTATGTGGTGCTGGGGGTCACACACAGGTCGCTGTGCCCGGGGCAAGTGCGCCAGCCACTTCTGGGGGCAAGCGACGGGCCTGACCGGGAGGGCAGCACTCACACGGCCCCGTGGAAGAAGTAGCCGAGGAAAGGCGAGTTGGCGGGGGGCGACTGCACACACAGGAAGGGGAAGCCACCGGGGGCCGCACGGGCCGAGCAGAGCTGATCCGAGGGGGGCGCCACGTCGCCGCCCCAGACGCCGGTGAAACAGGCCTCTCGGAACAGGCCGCGCAAGTCCTCGGAGCACTCCTGGGAGAGAGGGAGGAGTGAGGGGCACCAGATGCCCCCATGGCAACGGCCTGCTACGTTTCCCCACGGGCCCTTCCCAGCCACCCAGCAAACAGCCACTGGCGACAGCCAAGTGGCCACAAAAAATACAGGAGAGGGGCCGGGAGGGGCTCGGGGGAGAGTGCTCGGCCTCGCACATGGGGAGCCCAGGGTCCACCCCTCCTGGCAATGCAAAAGCAGACCAATTAATATATATGTTAGAAGAAAAGACGAGAATACAGCGGGGGAGGGAAAGAGTCAGTGGCCTTTGCAACAGCCATCACCAAATTACGGCTGGCCGGAAAGCTAAGGCCAGAGAAGGGAGGAGGAGGGAAGGAAGGAGGGGAAGGGAAGGAAGAAGGAAAGGAAGGAAGAAAGGGAGGGAGGGAGGAAGTGAGGGAACGAAGGCAGGAAGGAGGCAGGAGGGAGGGAAGGCAGGAAGGAGAGCAACAATCCTGCCCAGGTCCGGAGAGCACATGCCTCGGGGCCTTACTCATTCACACACAGGCGCCCGACTTCGGCTCCTGGTCACCAGAAGGGCCTACCTGGTCGCAGCAGCAGCGGATGTCACAGGCCCCAGCCGTCAGGTTGCAAGGACACGGGCCCAGGGGCTGGTACACCTGGTTCGGGATGACGGTCACGTTCTCTGTAGGAGCAGAGCCCAGGGCAGCTCAGCTGTGAGGGATGGCACAGGGAGGGTCCCAGCGTGGCTCTCGGGTTCCGCCCCCCCTCCCCGTGCAGGCACCTTCAAACTCACCACCTCCCCCGAGACACAGAGGAACCATGGGTAGCCCGACGGAATCCCCAGCACCCCTTGCTCCCAGGGGATCACCCAGGGCTAGAGGACCATGCCAGGGTCAGAGCTCATAAGTGGGCTGTGTCCCTCCCTGGCTGGGACACCGCAAGGCTGGAAGCCACCGTCAGAGCAGAGCAGGGGTCGGCTGTGGGCGGGCCCGGATCTGCGGCAGGAGGGTCCAAGGTGCTGAGGGGACAATGGGAACTGCCCAGTCGCCCTGACGGGACAGACACACGGGCTGGTGGGAGGCAGAGGAGCTGCCCGGGGTTCGGGGTGCAGGGTCAGGAGCACTGGTGTGGGCGCAGGCCCTCCGGGACTCTTCTCTTCAGGGAAGGTCTGAGCTGTACCAGGCCCGGCCTCCCAACCCACTTCCAAATGCAAGATTCAACTTGTGCCCAGCCACTCAACAACCACAGAGTCATGGGGAACACTCACAGCTGAGCAAAGAACACAGTGGATGCAACTCTCGAGACCAAGCCTGGGTGCATGACTTGGTAAGGCAGAGAATAACAAACAAACCATCTATTAGCAGTGCGTGCGTGTGTGTGTGTGTGTGTGTGTGTGTGTTTGTGTGGGGGCAGTTGTGCTCTACTCAGAGCCTCCTCTGGGTGCTGTGCACGGGAGTCACTCCTGATCGTGCTCACGGGACCATAAATGGTGCCTGGAACTGAGCCTGGATCAGGTATAAGCGGTAAGCACCTTAACCCCTGCACCATCTCTCCAGCTCCTGTATATTCTTGGGTTCGTTTGTTTTGTTTTGGGGTCACACCCAGTGATGCTCAGGGTTTACTCCTGGCGGTGCTCAGGAGACCATACGGGATGCCAGGGATGGAACCTGAGCCAGCCATGTGCAAGGCAAACCTCTCTCCAGTCCCAGCCCCTGTACTTCTGTGGGACTCTGGCCCACACGCAGGGGTTACCCCTGGCAATGCTCGGGGGACCCTGTGAAGTGCTGAGGATCAGACCCAGGTTGGCCACATGCAGGCAAGCCCCCAACCTACTGTATTATTGCTCTAGCCCACAAAGACAGAAGCGTTTGTGGAGACTCCACTTTAGACAAAGTTGTTCATCTGTCTCCTCCACCCCAAGTCTTGTTCCCAGACACTCCGAAGGTGCATTACAGGCATGAGGAGTGGGCCCCGTGGCCAGGACTGGCTTGCCTGAGGCATTGTGGGCAGGCGAGGAGTTGGCCAAGATTTCCGCCTGGATGAGCAAGTGCGCCTCGCAGGAGCCATTCCGAGCTGCTGTGACCAGAAGCGTCTGCAGCAGGCACGGGGACTCGGGGAAGGACTCCGTCCCTTCGGAGGAGCACCACGGTGGGGCGATCCTCAGGCTCACGGTCACTTCCAGCGCACCCTGCAAGGAAGACATAGCGGCTGGGAGGGCCAGACAGACCAGGTGGCAGCTCGCCTGGCACGGCTGACCCTGGCCAGGTCCCAGGTACCACACAGAGGTCTGTGAGCACAGAGCCAGGAGCAGCCCCTGTGCACTGCTGGGCGCTGCCCAGACACCAGAAAGAAGGGAAACACCACCAGAAGAGTGTGTGGTGGCAGGAGCACACGGCCACCTGGGTCCCTCTGACAAAGGAGAACCACAAGGCGAGGTGACACGTTTGGCTCAAGTCTGCCCAGGACACTGTCCTCCCAACCCTGGGCTTAAAACACTCAGGGAGGCCCAGCGTGGCCTGACAGATCCGTGGGCCCATCACCCCTTCATCTACCATCCCTCGCTGGCCACACCCAGGAAGCCCCTTGGAAACGCCCCCTCCCGGGCATTGGGAAGAGCAAAGTCTCATCTGTGTTCTCTGCACTGGGAAGGCCCGCCAGGACCCTTGGGCCCCACGGAGGGTTCCGCCTCTCAGACTTGGGGGCTCACACCTAAGTGCAGCTGGGCAGGAGCAATGGCTGGGAGTGTTTCGGTATTTGTGTTCTGTTTGGTGTTTGGCTTTCTTTTAGCTTACTCCTGGCTCTGTGTTCAAGGTCAGTCTGGTGCTCAGGGGACCATCTGGGGTGTCAGGGATCAAACTCGCCTCAGCTGCAAGGCCAGCGCCTTACCGGCTGTACTCTCTGGCCCTGCAAGTGTTCAGGAGTTGCAAACCTATCAGCCCCTCGGACTGTCCCAGCAGACAGCAATAGAGGCTTCACCTTGGAAGCACTGGGGCTGAGGGTATCCAGGAGCCCAAGGGGCTGGCGCTGAGTGCCCCTGGCAACGCCCCATCGGCTCAAGAGATGCTGCAGAAATCTGTCCCCGGGCTGGCCCAGGGCCCTTACCACCAGCGGGGTCGCGGTCACGCTCCAATTCCCCGTCTCATTGCTCTGTGCGCCACAGCTCGGCGGCGGCAGCCACCCTGAGGAGAGACACAGGCGGGTGCCCCTGGAGAGGGTCCCGGGACGCGCCCCCCCGAGAGGGTCCCGGGACAAGCCCCTCCCCCCTCGGCCTGGACCCGACCCCAGGTCCGCGTCTGGGGGAAGGCCAGACTTACCTGGCGGCTGCAAGGCCGCATCCCTGTCTCGGCTTCCTCCCCCGACCCCGCCGCGGTCCCCGCTGCCCCCTCTGAGCGTGCAGTGGCCAGCGGCCGGCCGGAGACCCCACGGCGCCCGGCCCGGACCCCGGCACGCCCGACTCTTTACCCTCCGCGTCGTGCAGCAAGGCCAGAGACACGCTGACACCGTCGGTGCCGCCGAGCAGGGTCGCGCTGACGGCAGGGCTGGACATGCGGATGAAGGGCGGGATGAACGCTGGGCGAGGAAGCAGACGGGGAGGGTCAGCGCCGCGGAGGCCCCGGTCCGGGAGTCCACCGCCTGCCCGCTGACCCCCGCTCCCGCGCACGCACCCAAGTCGCCTAGCAGGGGTCTCGGGACACTCTGCAGGAGCAGGAGCCCCCAGAGCAGAGCGCCGGAAGGCGGACAGCCCATTCCTGGGGGTCGCGTGCCGCGCCCGGGAGCGCGGCCCCCTAGAAGCCTGGCGGCGCCCCGACGCCGCCGCGCGGGCCCCACCGCTCGGTCGCCGCCATCTTGTCAAGCGGACGCCCGCAGCCATGGCAACCGCCAATGGGCCGCCGGCAGGGCGAGCGGCGCGTCGTGATTGGACAACTGTAACACAAGGTCCCGCCCACAAGCCCCGCGCCCAGAGACACCCTCCAATGGACCGCCGGCAGGGTCAGCGGCGCGTCGTGATTGGGCTCTCCCAGTATTAGGCCCCGCCTACAGGCCCGCCTGCAGCCAGGGCTGCGGGGGTCCCCTGGCCGGGAGTTAATTAAATTCTGCTCTGCTGAAACGCCTTAGGAAACTTAACTCTCTCTGTCCCCAGATTCAGAAGAGATTTTATTCGAGAACAGTCGGGGGAAGCGCAGGAAGCGCCCCGGCGTGGTGTGAGGGTCTCCCGAGGTCTCCCACCTGGGCTGGGTGGGAAACTCCCACGCCAACACGCGCGAGGCCTGGAAGTGGATGCCCGGCACCCAGCACAGCCATGGCAGCCCGCGATGCCCCAGCAACTCAGGTGGCACCCAGCACTGCTGGGACCAAAACGGGCCCTAGCAGGAATCTTGGGGTTTCTTTTAGAGCGCTGAATGTTCTAGTTATATTATCCACAACTCTGGACAGTGTAAAATGAGTTGAGTTTAGACTTTAAATGGACTGTGGGCTACATCCCAATAAAATGCAGTGAAAAATGATTCTCTAAAGTGGCATCACTAACGTGTTGTTTTGTTTCTATGCTATGCGTACTCAAGTGATAATGCAGGTGCTGATATATACTTGGAAAAAAAAATTTTTTTTTTTTGGTCACAACCAGAGGTGCTCATGACTTCCTCCTGGCTCTGCACTCATGAGCACTCCTGGCAGGGATTGGGGGAACCATATGGGATGCAGGCGATTGAGCCTGAGTCAGCTGCCTGCAAGGCAAGTGCTCTGCCACTTTAAGATTGCTCCAGGCCCCATGTTTGAAAATTTGAATGGACTAATCACTCCTTCACAAGAGTATCTTTGTTTTTGAGGAGGGGGTGCTTTTTGGGTCCCACCCTGCGATGCTCTGAGGTTACTCCTGGCTCTGAACTCAGGAATTACTCCTGGCGGTGCTCAGGGGACCATATGGGATGCCGGGATCCAGAGTTGGCCACGTGCAAGGTAAACGCCCTCCCTGCTGCACTAACGCTCCAGACCCAAGAGTAACATTTTCATTCAAGAAAATTGGTGTTCCAAAAGTTGTTTTGGGGGGCTGGAGTGATAGCACAGCTAGTAGGGCATTTGCCTTGCACGCAGCTGACCTGGGCTTGATTCCCAGCATCCCACATGGTCCCCTGAGCACTGCCAGGAGTGATTCCTGAGTGCAGAGTCAGGAGTAACCCTTGAGCACCACCAGGTGTGACCCAAAAAAAGTTGTTTTTGGAGGGAGACTCACAAGCCATTTTTCAAGTAGAAAGGTATTTTTGAATTATAAATTTTTATACCAATTTTCTATGTTTAAATTTGAAACGTTCATACAAAAAGCAGAAAATTTTCCTCAAATTCTTCGTGATAATTTCTGCTAATATAAAATAATAGAGCTGGCAGTTCAAAGGGCTAGCATGCAAGTTTCTATGTGGGAGCCCTTGGTTCACCCCCAATATCACTCGGTTCCTTGCACACCACTGTAATGCACCACCAGGTGTGGCCCAAAGTAAAACCAAAAATATTTAATGGTTGGGGAATTGAACAGACATGAAATCAAAAAAAAAAAGAAAATAATTCAAGGAAATATAAGAATTTTAATTATAAAAGTTCATATAAAATAAGCCATAAATACAAGTTAAAAATAAACCAGAACTAAGCCAGAAAACATATTTTAATTGAAAAGGTTGTAACAAAACCTTACTGGCATGTTGAGATTATTCATTTCCTAAGCAATGGGATACCTTACTCCCTAAACAAAAATGCAGACTTCCATTACACTTAATTAGGCAATGACATTATCAAGTACTTTTTGTAAGGAAAACAGATTCTCTATCCCCAGGACAAACACTTGTCATGTTACCACCAAAATCTGTGTACTTGTTAACAAAACAAATTCAGAATATGAATTATCTAATCAAACATCAGATAAACAAAACTTAGCTTCTCAGATGGTTCAAAGAGAAAACTTAAATCTTATTTTATACGATGTCTTATACACAACATACTTTCAAATAAAACAAATCTTAGTATTTAAAACCAAACGAATCACCATTTCCAAAAACCGTTCCTACACTGTGCTGGCTGGAATTTAAAAGGCCTTTTATGCATTTCATTACATAGAAAAAATAGTGTGTTTTTTTTTTTTGGCGGGGCGTAAGGAGGCCCTACACCTGGCTGTGCTTAGGGCTTACTCCTGCCTCTGCAGACAGGAGTCAGACCTGGCAGGGCTTGAGGACCCATCTGTGTGCCAGGCAGCAGACCTGGGTAGCAGCACAGGGCTAGCACCCTCCCCGCTGAAGGCAGAGACAGCAGCACCCGAGCTCATCGGCCCCCTTTTGACTGCTGAGATCACAAATAAACTTTTTATTTTGGAGAAGTTTTCAGTGCTGAGCAGCCCAGACCTCCCAAAGATCGGCACTCCGTTATTAATGCTTCTTCGAAAATAAAAAGGGTTGTTTTGGTTTGGGGTCACACCTGGCCGTGCTGAGGGGACCGTATGGGGTGCTGGGGACGGAATCCAGGTCAAGTGCGTGCAAGGCAAACCCCTGAGCCACTATGCTACCACTCGGGCCCCAAAAAGGGAAAGAATTCTACTGGGGACAACATCCCACTCCAAAGAATGCTCGAGAAACAGTCAGGTATACGTCAAGGCGCAGAATCACGAGGCGTCTCCATCTGTGCTCCTGAGTCCGCCTGTCACAGCATGTGCAGCGGGACCCCCATAACAATGGAACAAATAAAATGGAGTCTGCAGGCATGCCGTTGTGATGACTGTGATGAGGAGACTACACCCAGGAGCTCTCAGAGGGCTGTACCCTCAAACCAACCTGTGCCCCAAGCAGAGCAAGGGTGGCACAGACTTTCCAGGGGCTACATGGCTCCTCCACGAAGCTGCCTGAGTTCCAGAAGCTTCCTGGCTGGCACTCAGGCAGACGCTTTGACTTTCTTCTTCTTGGACTTGAGGACAGGTGGGAGAGAGATCTTGAAGGCCGTCCTGAGGAGAAGGGCTGGTGAGCACCCAGCCCACCCAGGCCTACCCACCCAGGCCAGCCCACCCAGGCTGGTCCACCCCTCCAATACTCACTCGCACGTTGTGCAGATGGGGCTGAAACTGCAGAAAACTGTCAAGCAAACAACAAACAGGAGGGTCTCAAAACCACGCAGCGGTACAACGGGGCGGCAAGCAGGAGAGCCAGGGCGGCCAGGCTGGGGGGACTTACTGGACAGACACACGGAGCACACGTAGCCGATCTCGATGAGGTTCCGGTGGCAGAAGCATGCAGCCCGGTAGTCCACGTGAACCGGGGGCGGGAGGATCAGCTGAGACCGCTGGTCTTGGTCAGGAAGAAACACCCACTGTTTTCCCAATAAGGAGAGACAAGGAATTTTCACTTAAGGCATGAGGGGCAGTGCCTGGAAGCCAGCCCTGGACATCAGGCAACGGCCAGTCAGTGTCAAGGACAAGGTCTTAACCGGGCTCTCATGCGCCCGTCTTGGGGCTGCCACAGACTGTCCAACATCTCACACGGCCCCAGGCCCAGAGAGTCCCACCCACTGAGTGACCCTCCACTGTAGCCCGGACAGTCCCACCCACCCAGAGCCCATCCCCTGCATCTCCCCAATGCTGGCCCTGGGGCGCGGCCTACCAGCAAGTACTGCAGTAGGGAGGGCATCTGAGGCACCTTCAGGTACAGCCCTCCGGTGATGTCACAGGCCTGCAAGACATACAGCTTTGGTGCCCGACGCACTGGGCCTGAGGGACCCACACGCTCCGGGGGCTATGGAAGGTGAGGAGGTGATGGAGAGGGCCAGAAACTTCCGCCATCCCCCGCCACCCCCTCTCACCCTAAGACTTGGTGCGTCTCTCGATCCACCTGTCCACAACGCTCACAAACTTACTCTCACCATGAACATTCATGCTCTTTCAAAGGAAAACTCTGCTCTGTGGTTATGGGGGTGGGGGAGCCCGGGCCTTTGCACTCCCTGTGAGCAGCACCTCTAGTCCTGCTTCGCTTTCACATCCGACAGCACTCAGGCTACTCGGGTTTGACACTCAAGGACAGCAGATTGTTCTGACGCATGAACCACTTTTATGAAGTCCTAAAAGTCACTATGGGCACAGCGGGTAGGGCGTTTGCCTTGCATGCGGCCGACCTGGGTTCGATTCCTCCGCCCCTTTCAGAGAGTCTGGCAAGCTACTAAGAGTATTTCGCCTGCGTGGCAAAGCCTGGCAAGCTCCCGGTGGCATATTCAATATGCCAAAAACAGTAACAAGTCTCACAATGGAGATGTTACTGGTGCCCGCTTGAGCAAATCAATGAATAATGGGAGGACAGTGTCACAGAAGGTCACTATGTGAAACAGTTTGTAAGGGGCGGTCAGAGCTCACAGCACACACACGGGCAGAGCGCTCACGCAAACCCACCTGCTGAAGTAGTCCTGAGTCGGAATCCAGGACACAGGCATCAATTAGAATATTCTAGAAGGGCACAGCAGAAACAGTCTCCTTAGCAAATCTGAGCTCCTCCTCACACCCCAGCCGGCCCCACACCAGAGCTGTGCCGCTCTGCAGGGTCCCCTCTGCAGCCCCGTGCAGAAGCCGCGCCCTCACCTGTTTCTGGGCGGCGAAGATGACATTCATGAAGTCCATGTACTGCAGCGCGCTGTCCTCTGCGGCCTTGATCACCTACAGGCCACACGTCAGCCCTCTCACACCAACACCCCTCATCCAGGCACCCCCGGACACCCCGGCACCCGCGCGCTCGGACACTCAACTGTCTTATCACTGCTGGGCAGGCTGTGCTGTCTAGGCAGGGACGTGAGCCTGCCCCGACACCAGGCCCAGGAGCGGAGCAACGTGGACAGCAGCCTCGACCACCGCCATCTCCTGGGCAGAAAGGAGCTACTGCTAATCCTCTGGCTACTGAGGCCCAGGACAGAGGGACAGACACCCAGGACAGCCGCCTGGCCCCCAATGCTGAGGAACCACCTCCATCTCTTCCTCTGCACACCACTTGCTTTCTGTTTTTCTAAAATGAAGCTTGACTTGAAAACATGCTTCAAGAGAGGAGAGGGCCAGCGCTAAGGTTCCTTTCCGCACTCGGCCAACCTGGGTTTAATCCCGGGCACCTCTGCCAAGAGTAACTCCCGAGCAGAGGGCCAGGAGTCAGCCCTGAGACCAGTGGGTGCAGTCCCAAAGCACCTTTGTAAAAGTGCCTTAATGCCTATCAGAGCAAGTTGCTGATTACTCTCTTCTAGAACGCTAATGGACTGCTTTCGTTTTGGTGGGCTGGGGGCGGAAGTTTGGGCCACATTGGAGGTGCCTGGGGGTGACTCCTGGAGGCATTTTGGGGGACAATGAGGGACTACACAGTGCAGGAGCCGGAATGGGCGCTGCATGCTGAGCCTGTGCTGCAGCCCCGTGGACCAACCCTCACACACTCCTATTTTGGCTTTAAGGTCACAGCCAGTGATGCTCAGCTTGACTCCTGGCTCTGCACTCAGGGCTCACTCCTAGCAGGCTTGGGGGACCTACGGGATGCCAAGCATTGGGTTCAGCCGCATGCAAGACAAGGCCCCTACCCACTGGACTACTTCTCCAGCCCCATCCTCACAAACTTATTTCACAGGAACAATGTCTGGCCAGTGTGATACGCTTTACTGAGACAGCCCCCGTTTAAATTTCCCACTAGCTTTCATTTGGCAGGTAAACACCGGTTTGATTTTTAACATCTTACCAATATCCTGGATTTCATTTCTTGATTATCTATGAAAATAAAAACAAATGACAATTTCACTGGATCCAGTCAAACATCACGTGTTATTCACAGTTTTTAACAGCCACCAAACTCACATTAGTAAGAATTCGTTTTCGTAGAAAAATGCAGGTTCCTACCTTTTACTTCTTTATTCATTCTATGAATGTCTTTTTTTTTTAGCATTAAGGAATACAAAGTATTGATTCATGAATGCTTATTGTAAACAGAGAAGCTGCAGAACTCCATTAAGCAGTGTCTCGTGGCTGCGGGAGGAAATGCCTCTTCACAGCAGCCATGGAGCTGCCTGCCGTCAGCTGGGCCACCCAGAGCTATGGGCTGACCACAAGTGATCTCCACCCCAGAAAATTAAATGCGTCACTGAGCTCTTGTGCCATCATTCAATGTTACCTAGCATTCGACAATGCAGCCCCAAGCAACAAGATGAACTGGAAACCACACAGATGGGCAGGAGCCCAGTCGGAGCCCAGGCCTTGGAACCATCCCGAACCAACCAACCATCAAACCAATGGACTGACGGGGACAGTGAAACACCAGATGACACGGTCACCAATTCTGCACCAACAAATGGCTTTCAAAACACCATTAGAGGGGCCAGAGAGACAGGACAACAGGGAGGTCAACCCAGGCGCAAACCCCAACATCTCATCTGGCCCTCAGCCCACCAGGAGTAATACCTGAGCAGAGCCAGGAGTAAGCCCTGAAGCAATGCCAGGAGTGCACTGTCCCTACCCCACAGAAGAAAACAAACCCTTCTGCAAGATGAAACATGGTAAGGAAAAACCTCCCCGACTGCTCACAGTAAGGCGCCTGGAAGCATCTAGGGAATCATCTGCTGCCGAGAACCGTTCGCATTCTTCCCTTTCAAATCTTAGGGACTTGGAATAAACCATGTTAGGGTACACACACTTCCATGCCCGCGGACCCCAGCTCGGAGGAACATCAGAGAGAGCACCACGTGCGCGACTGAAGCCCAACCAAGGATACAGCAGAGAGCTTTGGCGAGGGACCCCGCCAGCAGCGTTTCCGTGTGCTGACCCTTTATGTCACCTGCAAATAAAAACGAACACTTAAAAGGGAGTTTTCAGGTTCTTTTCGTGAAGTGAAATCATTTTAGAGCAAAGCCAGCTTCAGACAAATAATGAAATCATAGATATTTTACAACTGGGTTTAAAAACACAGATTAATGCTTAGCTTTTTTGGGGGATGGGGGTACCGGAAATCAACACTTGCTTTGAAGGCATATCCAGCAATGCTCAAGGCTGACTCGTGGCTCAGTGCTCGCAGGGTTCAATCCCCACTTCTCTCTCTCTGGCCCCCAAAGCAATGATTTTTTTTTTTGTAGGCCATACCTGGCAGTGCTCCAGGCTTATTCTACGCTCAGGGGTCACTTATAGCAGGGCTTGGGGAGCCTGATGGGGTGGTGGGCATCAAGCCCGGGTCAGTGGTGTGCCAGGCAAGCGCCCTGCCGGCTGTACTATCTCCCTGACTCCCTGGGCTACAATTTTATTGAAAGGCTTTTGAAGAGCAAAGAATATGCAAATAGAATCTCAAGAACCTTAAAAGATAAGGACGGTCTCAGCTGTTGGCAAAGTAACAACAAGGAAACTTAAAAAGTGCTTACTCTTGGTCATTAGGTCTTTAACTTCCTCAACAATGACTTCGTTGGCTGCTGTTAGCAGCTCATACTTCCCGTCTTTACTCCCTGAGGGATTGAACTCTGAAGGTGGGTTGCCAGGGTCGCCCAGCAGGTCGCCGAGGGCTCCGTTCTTCCCAGGGTACAAGAATCGGCTGGAAGAGAGAAACCGGACACAGCAGGACTTGCAGGGCCTGATGCGGGTGGCAGTAAGCAGGACAGCCCAAGTCTCAGCTCACAAGGCCCTGGAACAGCCTCCGTGAAGTTTCATTCGTTTGGGGGGTGACCAGGGCCGTATCCAGTGGTGGTGGGGAACGGCTCCTGGCTCAGTACACAGGTGTGGTTCCCAGAGCTGCTCTGGGGATCAAACCTGGGCCTTACACAGGCAGTGCAAGTGTGCTACCATGTCACGTCTCCAGCCCCACAAATGCCTTTTCTTCTTGGGTTTGTTGGTTTTTTTTTGGAGAGGAGCCCCCAGGGCCAGTCCTGGTGACAATCACTCAGCCAGTTCTGCTTGGAGCCCACAGCGATCGGAAGGTGCATGTGTGGGCAGAAACAGAACCCGCCTTTGCACCCCGGCCGCCACTCTTACCCTTTGGCCATGCACCAGTCCATAGATTTTCTTTGTTGGGGGGGTGGGGGAGGAACAGACCACACCCTGGAGTGTTTGGGGTAACAAGTGTCATGTCGGGAATTCAAATTGAGGTCAGGGCAAGCGCCTCACCTCTTTCTCTTTCTCCAGCCTCGTCAATTTCATTTGTATAAAATAGTATTGATTCCTCAAATATTAAAAATGTTTATAATACAGGCCAGAGCGATAGCACAAACAGTAGGGCGTTTGCCTTGCTCGCAGCTGACCCGGGTTCGATCCCTGGCATCTCTATGGTCCCCTGAGCACTGCCAGGAGTAATTTGTGAGTACAAAGCCAGTAATAACCCCTAAGCATTGCTGGGTATGACCCAAAAAGGAAAAAAAAAGTTTATAATGGCTTTTACTGATATCTTAGCCAAAGCAACGCCTTCTTCATCCAATTCTGAAAAACTGTAAGAGGCACCTTTACTGGGTGGCTCAAGGGACCTTTGGTGACACTTAAAGCCGTGACCCTAGGACCAAAAACAGCCAGGGAAGTGGCTCAGCAGGAGTACTTCCCTTGCACATATGAGGCCCCAGCTCTGATCCCCAGCACAGGGAAAAACAAATAAAAAGGAACCAAGCAAACATGAGAAACAGCCCTGAGCTTACACGGAAATGCTGGCATGTAAGAGGCTCTTCTACCATGCTATGACATTTAACGTGACAGAAGAGCATAACACAACCACGGACTCTATAGTCAGGGTGATGAACAGCCAAGCCATGGGGTGTGTACTACCACCTGGGTGCTGTCACTAGGACTGTGACCAGCACGCCTCCACACTCATGCCAGGAGGAGCTCACCTGGCAGAGCAAGGAACTGGTTTGGCTTTAGGAACCCGAGTTCCAGAATGAGCCTTAATTCTACACACCAGAATCACACAGAGAAGGATGGTATCACACCATGGAAGGTTCCAGGAGGCAATTCTACCCACTAGGAGCAGAAAGGGTGACGGCTGCCTATTCCCTCACAGGATTCACTGTTGGCCAATTCGCTCTGTAGCTGAATCTGCACCGGTTAAGTGTGTCTCTCATGCCTTGGGCGTTTTTTATCCCTAACCCGCAAAGCGCGCAAGCCCAGTGCTGCCTGTGGCCGTACCTCTCCTGGATATGACTGGCTATCACGGCGAGCTTGTTGGAGCGGTTCATGAACAAGTGCGAATTCCCCAGCACCATGACAGCGTCGATGCATTTTGACAGAGTAAACTGTTGGGAGAGAGAGAACAGGCTGCGCGTAAGCTGCCCCACGCTGGGCCCAGCCCTGATCTGAGGGAAGCTTCGTCCGACCTCAGACTACGGCATGCTGCTGCTTCCCCCAAGGCCATGAGCACAGTGATGCTCTGCAGCCACTTCCCCAGCTCGCCTGTGGCAGCTGAGGTGCCCAGACACTGCCTGCGCAACCACAGTGGACGGGGGCAAAGACTTTCCGGAGAGTTACAGCCTTCCTAAGTGGAACTGGGGCCAGGGGACAGACGCAGCAATGACAGGGCGGTGAGATACGAGAAACCAGCCCGCGCTGGTGCCTGGCTGTGCCATAACGCCATAGCAACTCAGTGGCAAAGGGACCGTACTGTTTAGTCGGCAGCACCAAGCATCCATAGGCAAGAAAATGGGGCCCTGGACCAGAGCAACAGCACCGCCGGGAGGCAGCCTGCCTTACATTCAACCTGGGTTCAATCCCCGGCACCCCATCTGGTCCTCCAAGCGCCACCACCGGGACTGATTCCTGAGTGCAGAGCCAGGAGTAAGTCCTGAGCGCCAGTGGGTGTGGCCCTAAAACCAATAAAACTGGGGGGGGGCGGGGGGGGGGGGGAGACAACCCAGACTCTGCTGAGAGGGGCCAGGAATGAGGCTCAAAGGGCTGGCGCAGATGTTTTGCATGGGGGAAGGGTCAAGCATCACGGGGTCCCCGACTCTGCAGGGAGCAATCCCTGTGCCTGAGCATGGCCAGGTGTAACATGGCCACGAATCACCGAAAGAGAACCACCTGTGGGAAGGAGGGGGGAACAGCAATGGCGTGCAGACAGGAGCCAGGGAACTTTCTGCGCAGCAGAAACCTCCCGAGGCGGAGCTGCGGCAAGAGCTAAAGTCGGCTGTGGGTCCCCACCGAGAAGTCAGGCCAGCCCCTCGGCAAAGGAACTCTGTGTGAGCTGTGCCTTCACAGGGCGGCTCGGCCACCCACAGACCCCTCCAGCGCGCTTACCTGAGACTCCTTCAGTGCTTGCTTTCCCCACCAAATTGGGTTGGTATCAACTATGATGACCAGCAGATTCAATTCATCTTCTGGAAATGTTAATTGAAAAAACACATTAGTCTTGTACAAATGAACCAAGGCTAATGTTCACGCTGTAAAACCAGAGATGTGAAGCTCTGGATTCCTAACAAGCTCCTGCCTCCTTGAGTCTGGCACCAGAATAAACCTTCCTGGTGAAGGGGGCATGCTGGATTTTGTTTGCTTTTCACTGCTTGTCCTCAATAAGCCCAGAAGAGTTGCAGTGATCACGACCCACAGTTATAAAAGTCAGCAGAAGGTCCCCCAGGCAGGCTAACAGAGCCACACATCCATCCTCACACCTGTGAAGCACCTGAAAGGATCTATCTGCACAGAACCCAGGGAGTCAGTCCTGATGCCTCTCCCCGCCCTCAACCTCATCCTCAGCGTCCACTTTCCAGATAACCAGTGTTAGTTTTAACCTGGGTATGAGATCATAACCTCTTATAGTCTAGGTCTCCTTCTCAGAAACCGGCAAGCTACCGAGAGTATCCTGCCTGCACAGCAGAGCCTGGCAAGCTCCCTTGGCATATTCGACATGCCAAAAACAGTAACAATGATGTGTCTCATTCCCCTGACCCTGAAAGAGCCTCCAATGCAGCACCGTTGGGAAGGAGGAGTAAGGAGAGGCTGCCAAAATCTCAGGGCTGGGACGAATGCAGATGTTACTGGTGCGCGCTCGAGCAAATCGATGAATAACGGGATGCCAGTGATACAGAGATAGTGATGAGATCATAACATTTCTTTA
Source organism: Sorex fumeus (assembly GCF_029834395.1). Classification (NCBI taxonomy): domain Eukaryota; kingdom Metazoa; phylum Chordata; class Mammalia; order Eulipotyphla; family Soricidae; genus Sorex; species Sorex fumeus. The sequence goes on along the minus strand of NW_026606144.1, from coordinate 6,308,542 downwards.
CTGAGCTCCCCCCCCCCCCCCGGGGAACGGCGCACATGAAGCTCAAGGAGACCGAGCACGTCACTTGAACACACAACGCGGCAAGTTCTGGCCTGCACTGAGCAAGGCACGGGGTGCCTGAAACAAAAACAGCAACTTTCGTTTGCCGGGTTTTTTGCCAGTCTCAAGGTTCGTGAGACTCTGTGCATCCTCTTTTTCCTCTTTCCAAATCCCTTCACGAAAACGTTGGCACGGGGAGCCAGAGAGCTACACTGCAGGAAAGGCGCTTCCGAACGAACGATCTTCGGTGCCCGCTGCGGGTGGCCCGACGCCCGCGGGGACGCAAGCCACCGCCGCAGGATGAAAGAACGAATGAACGGCGCGCGCACGAGCTTCTCCCCGGAAGCCCCCGAGGCCGGCAGCCAGGGCACAGGCTCCCACTGGCCGTCCTGGCGGGGACGAGTCCGCCTCGCCCCGGATGGGGCCACGGGAGGTGCTCACCGTCTGACACCATGACGACTCCGCCTCGCCCGGATCTGCGCGCCAAGACTTCCGGCGCCGACAAATGACGCAACGCTTAAACGAATCTGCGCGCCCCAACTGCCGGCGCCGACAGATGACTCATAGCTTGAGCCAGTCTGCGCGCCCCTACTTCCGGCGCCGACAGATGACACGCCGCTCAGGGCGGTCTGCAGGTCCCGACTTCCGGCGCCGACAGATACCCTACTGCTCGGGCCCAGCTGTGCTCCCTTACTTCCGGCACCGAAAGATGACGCACACTGAAGCGCGGCGGAGCGCCCCCATTTCCGGTGCTGACGGATGACGCGCCTCTGGGTCAGGCCGCGCCCCGTAGCTGGCCCCGCCCCAAGCGCCGGAAGTAGCGAGGGGAGCCGCGCGGCGCGCTGTCAGTCTCTGGGCTCGGCGGCGGCGCGGTTGCGGCGCGGGTCCGGGCGGTGCGGGCGGCCCCGGGCACCATGGACAACAAAGGTACGTAGGGCCGGGCCGGTCCCCGTGTCCGCGGGCGCCGCCTTCCCCGAGGGGCTCCGGGCGGCGGGCCCCGGGCGCGACTCCCCCCGCCGCGGGCTGGCGTCCGTGCCGCGGCCGTCGGCTCCCGGGACCTGAGCTCGCAGATAGCGAGGGGGGTCTTCTCGCGCCCCCGTCGGTGTGCCCCAAGCCAAACGCCCCGGGCGAAGGGTCTCTAGGAAGCTCCTTCGAGTGGGGTCGTTTGCTCCCACCCTCGGGTGCTCGGGCCCAGGCGCCAGGGGGGCAGATCAGACCAGATCAGGCCCCGCGCGCCCCGGCTTCCGCCCTGCCCCAGGAGCCTGACGCGCCCCTGCGCCTTCCCAGAGCTCATCGGCTACTTTAAGTCTCAGATGAAAGCGGACTCCGACACCGCCTCGGCCGTGGCCGCCATCCGGACTCTGCTGGAGTTCCTGAAGAGGGACAAAGGTAAGCGGGCAGTGCGTGCGGGAGGTGGTGGGCGCCCACCCAGGGCAAGCTCTGGACCCCTTTCTCCGGAGACTGGAGAAAACACTAGCGTTGTCAGCCCTTGTGATTCCTTCGATTTGGCGTCCGAACCCTGCATGTGAGCAGAGTGTGGTGCCTCGTGTAAGATATAAGAACACACCTTTCGCCATTTAGCCGGCTCCTCCCGCTGCGTCCCCTTGAACTGAGGACACATGGCCCAGGGCTGCCACCCAGCAGAGTCTCCCACCTGCCCCTGTGGCTCTTTACCGCTGTGTGGTCCTCCCTGAACCGGTCACCGTGCTGGCCTGTCGTGCTGGCTTCATTCCTGCGGTGGTGTATGCCTAGTGCCTCACTGAGGGCTCCTGATTCGTTCTACATGGCCCTGGCTCAGAAGCCGGCTTCCCCCTATCCTGCTGCTCTCTGTCCTCATGCAGTCCTGCCATCAGCTTGCTTCTGGCGGGACCTAGTGTCGGCTCCACCAGAGCTGAGCCCGTCTCCCGTTTGCTGAGAGCGCATGGTACCTGTAATGCATCCAGGCAGTGTTGGGTGCATGAGTGAGGCCAGACCCCCACCAGGGGGTGACCCCTCACTTTCCTCATGCGATCTTCAGGGGAGACCATCCAGGGCCTGCGAGCGAATCTCACGAGCGCCATAGAAACGCTGTGTGGTGTGGACTCATCTGTGGCTGTGTCTTCCGGTGGGGAGCTCTTCCTGCGTTTCATCAGCCTTACCTCCCTGGAGTACTCGGTACGGCCACCAAGCTTGTTGGCTGCGCATGCCCATGGCCCGGCCTGGGGTTTCCCTGCACGTCATTTGGCTTCTCCCTCCTCCCCTAGGATTATTCCAAGTGTAAAAAGATCATGATCGAGCGGGGAGAGCTGTTTACCCAGAGAATCTCGCTGTCGAGAGATAAGATCGCAGATCTGTGCCATACTTTCATCAAAGACGGGGCGGTGAGTGGAGACTCGTCAGATGGTCTTTGGGAGCGACGACGAGTCCGGGAGGGTCCCGCCTGCCACCTAAAGGAGGGGGCTGTGTGGAAGAGCTGGCGGGAGCAGGGCACGGGCAGGAGCATCTGCACACCAGTGGGTGTCGTTGCTGTAACTATGGGCCACCCCAGGCATGACCCTGAAGACTCGCCTCGCAGTGCCCTGCCCCCCTTGACTGTCCGTGCCGTAGACTCAGCTAAGTCCCAGCAGAGCAGCACCTGGAACCACTTCTCTGTGACAATGAGCTCAGGATGGGTGTTTTTTTTTCTTTTTCTTCTTCGTTTTTTGGCCACACTAGTCAGGGCTCGGGCCTTCCCCCTGGCTCTGCGCTAAAGGATCACTTCTGGTAGTGACCATATGGGGTGCTGGGGATTGAACCAGGAATGGGCACTTTTTTTTTTCTTTTCGAGTCACACCCAGCGATGCTCAGGGGTTACTCCTGGGAGTGCTCAGGGATCTTATGGGATGCCGGGAATTGGACCCAGGTCACCCACATGCAAGGCAAAATGCCCTTCCCGTGTGCTCTCCCTCCAGCTCCGAGATCTTCTCTCGGTCTTTGGTTCAAACCGTTTTATAGAGCAGCCACGCTGCCCCGTGGTTCTAGATCAAGCAAAGAAAGGCCAGGGCTGCCACCCTGGTAAAGGGTCAATAAAACCTTGAAGGGCCTCTTGGGCCAGTGCCAGCGTGCCTCCTCCGCCAAGCAGGACCTTGTTTATTCTCACTTTGATGCTCAAGCCTTCTCCTCTGTTTTATTACTTCTCGCCACCCTGGGAAGTGTGTCATTAAACCCATGACTTACTGGCTGGGAGCTGAACTCGTATAAAAGCCAGTTGTAAGCAAAGCCATTTGGGACCAGCAGAGGCCAGCTCACATGGTGCCTCTGGCTTGGCCTCACAGAGGACGGGCCGTGGGGACCCTTTGCTTTCCACTGGGCTGCCGTTCTCCATCTCCACACCCAGCTCAGACAGAAGCTTCCAGCTTGCCACAGCCTAAAGGTGCCCTGCACCACTGGGCAGGGAAAGGGAGTCCCAGAACCATTTTAGGCTGTGTGCAGGCTCAAAGCACTGCTCATCAGGATGCCTTTTGCTGTGGAGGTGCAAGGGGCTCCCAGAAGCACCCCAGTATTGGGGGTGAATTGAGGGGCCCCCAGAAGCCCCAGAGCAGGGCCCCCTGATGCGCGCTCTGCCTGCAGCGCATCCTGACTCACGCCTACTCCAGAGTGGTCCTGCGTGTCTTGGGGGCGGCCGTGGCGGCCAAGAAGCGTTTCAGCGTCTACATCACGGAGTCCCAGCCGGATCTCTCCGGGCAAGTGTCTCGTGTGGTGAGGTGCGGGGGGGTCTTCACAGCCCGCCGAAAGCACCCCTGGCTTTGCCGGTCAGTTCTGCCTCCTGGCAGCAAACCCAGCCGGACTCGGGCTTGATCCAGGGAGTTAGCCCAGAGGAACAGCCAGAGTTTGGAGGTCACTGTATCTTGACCTGGTTTCCCTGAAATCGAATCCCAACTCCTGCTTCCACAGCCCCGAGTATTGTGTTCTGCCTCTCTGCTGACACCCCCTAATGTGAGTCATGGGACTCCCCATGCCCCATCACAGGGCTGCTTCTGACTCTTGACGTTTTCCCAATGTCGTTTTCAGCAAGAAAATGGCCAAAGCCCTCTGCCAACTCAACGTCCCGGTTACTGTGGTCTTGGATGCGGCCGTGGGGTAAGCGCGCCATGCTGGTGTGGGTGGGCGCGGGGCAGGTGGCGGTATGCAGAGATTACTGCCCCAGTCCTGCAGGCTGTGCACTCGGGGACAGGGTGAGGAACCTGCGCAGGCCACCCGCCCTTGAGAGGAAGGAGCGCACTGGAGGCGGAAGAGGAACGCTGACACTACGCATACAGGAGCCAATGGCCAAAGACTGTTTGTTTGCCATTTTCCCAGCTACATCATGGAGAAAGTCGATCTTGTCATTGTCGGGGCTGAAGGCGTTGTTGAAAACGGCGGGATCATTAACAAGGTAGGGGTGCGGGTGAATGGCCGCGTTCCTGCAGGGTCAGGACCAAGTGCTGATTTGTCTGTTTCCCGGTTTCCTCAGAAGTTGCTTTATCAAGGGGCCGGAGTTATAGGATAGCAGATAGATTAGGGTGTTTGCCTTGCACACAGCTGAATCCCTGGGAACCTCTGTGGCTCCTTAATCCTGCCAGGAGTGATCCCTGAGCACAACTGGGTGTGGATAAAAGAAACTAACGTGACAAAGTTTACATTAACATCTTTGACAGAAGTCATGTTATTTTCTTTGCTTCTTGGTTTTGGGCCACACCCTGCAATGCTCAGGGGTTACTCCTGGCTCTGCAACTCGAGGATCCCTGCTGATGGTGTTTGGGGGACTTAGGGGTGCCGGGGATCAAACTCAGGTCAGCTACGTGCAGGCACACGCCCTACCCACTGTACTATCACTCTGGCCCTATGTCTCTTCCTGGCTTTGGCTGCTCCTCTGTGATGACGGGAACCTTGAGCTTTTCATGTGTTGAGTGACATTTGCCTCTGGAGAACTGTCTCATCTGAGCTCAGTGGGCTGAGCCTATGCTTTGCATGCGAGAGGCCAAGTTCGAGCCCGGAGTGACGTGGGCACAGAACCATCCCTGAACTGAACAGGGAGGCAGCTTGGGCTCTTCAGAGTTTAGGTGCCCCATTTGTTGCTCACTTTCCCAAGCCCAGCTCATCTTCCTTCTCTTGACTTTCCAGATCGGAACCAACCAGATGGCTGTGTGCGCCAAAGCACAGAATAAGCCTTTTTATGTGGTGGCAGAAAGTTTCAAGTTTGTTCGGCTCTTCCCGCTAAACCAGCAGGACGTCCCAGATGAGTTCAAGGCAAGAGTTTCACGTGCTTGCGGGGGATGTTTGGGTCAGCCTTTTGCTGTAGGGCTGTTCCCTTCACAATAGGGACATGGGTGGTGACCAAGTTAGGCTCCATAGCTGATGTGTTCGTTTCTCCTTCCACCTCTTGTCACCTTGTCAGAAGGGAGACAGGTCACCCATCTAAGGGTTGGCAACTCTGCCCAGGCATAGCCCTGCCTGCTCCCACTAGCCCCCACTGACTCAGGCAGGTTCATTCTTCCAAGATGGGACGTTCCAGTCACTGGAACGCAGCAGGTGGGGAACAGTCCTGCCGCGCACTGCACCCAGGCTTCCTCATGCCATGGCCCTGGTGGCACTGGCTCCTCACAGTGTAAAGCTCAATTACCCCGAGTGTGCTTGGGGTCCCTGGGCTGGGGCTGAGGCTTAGGCCACTCCTGTTTCCACAGTACAAGGCCGACACGCTGAAGTCTGTGCAGACGGGCCAGGACCTCCGGGAGGAGCATCCGTGGGTGGACTACACCTCGCCTGCGCTCATCACTCTGCTCTTCACGGACCTGGGGGTGCTGACGCCCTCAGCCGTCAGCGATGAGCTCATCAAGCTCTACCTCTGACCTGAGCCCGGACAAGCAGCCAGTTTCCTCACGTGGAGGTTTACAGGAAAGACGTCAGGAGAATTTTCTGTTCATCGTCATCGAATGTGTTCATGGTTGCCCTTAAAGCTGAATCTTGCTCACGGTTTCCAGAAACTCCCATTTCAGGACTCGCCTGGTTCACAAATGACTGAGTACGTCCCTACTGCCCGAGCTCTGGACTGCCTTCAGAAGCCTCAGGGGAGACGCACCTGGGGAAGCCGTCTCCCAGTGCAGCCACTTTGCAGGCACCGTGGCACTCAGTTCCAGTGTCCTGCAGGGCTCCCATCTGTGCTTGATGGCACAGGCCCAAGGCGGGCAGCAGGCATCAGCTCCCCCGGGACAGTGCACCTTCCAGAGTATCTGAGAATGTTGCCTCTGTAAAAGGGCCACGGTGCTGTGGAGTCTGGTGGGCCAGAAGCCACACTGGAAGCTCAGAACACACGGGAATGGGGAAATGTCTTTGGTGCCTTGGGGTCAGGGACCAGAGTGACAGTACAGCAGCCACAGCGTTTGCCTTGCTCAGACCGACCCATGTTCAATCCCTGGCATCCCATATGGTCTCCGAGACTGCCCTGAGAATCACTGGCTGTGGCCTAAATACCAATGAGAAAGGTCAGAGTGCACGGTGGGGAGGGCGCTTATCCTGCATGTGGCTGAACTGGGTTTGATTGCTCATGCAACCCAGCCCACCAGGAGTGACCCTTGAATACAGGGCCAGGAATAAGTCCTGAGCACTGCTGGGGTGGCCCAAGAAGTAGAAAGAGCCACAGTAAAACCAAATCCTTTAATTAGAAAAATACTGCTATCTGTTCCTGCCAGTCACTGTCCGTGTCCTGTTGGGTTGTGTGCGCTGTGGGCAGCGCTGCGTCCAGCACGAGACACCCCCAGTCTCTCACTCAGCCTTGGTGGCCAACAGGGCAAGCTGGTCTTCAGGCCAGCCCTCTGTTCCTCCTCATTCGCCCTCCAAGTCTGAGGTCCCACAGCCCACAGGTGTGCAGCTGCCTTTGCCACCACTCAGCAGTCCCTTCTCAAACTCTGCCTCTGTGATTCTGCCTTTCTTGAACTTCCTCAAGAGCCTGGTGTCGTTGAGAAGTTCCTCCATGTCCTCATCATCCATGTCTGAGCCCTGAGTGCAGAGGGACGAAACGTTGCCGAGGCCCTGTGGAGGCAAGCGCTGTCTCCTCCCCCAACACCTGCTCCCATCAGTTGCCACAACCCACCCTCACCACCACCCAGATGAGACAAAGACCTGCAACGCCCCCAGCAGAGATACTCAGAATACAACGGGTTCAGTGCCGTTGCAATAGCATGGCAGGGAGGTGTCGGTCTTACACGCGGCTGACGTGTATTCAATCTCCAGGACCCCAGATGGTCCCCAAGCCTGCCAGGAGGAATTCCTTAGTGCAGGGCCTCAAGTAACCCCTGAATGTCGCCAGGTGGCCCCCAAGCAAAAACTGCTCAGGAGTCCAAGGGGTAGGGGTACAGCCCAGCCAGGCCCAGGTTCCTGCCGAGCACAAACAGCTGAGAATTTGAGTAATAAAACCATGATCCTTACCTCCTCCCGGTTCCTTTTCTTGTTTATTTTTTTCCTCTTTTCCTTCTTGGCCTTCTGTTTTGACCACGCTTTATTTTTGATGAATTTTCGTTTCCCTTCAGTTTCTGTTTTCTCTCTCTGCTCTTGCAACAGTTTCTGCCTCTGCTTCTCTCTGGCTTTGTCTTTGAATGGGATGGTGTCTGTATCAATGTCCACGGGCACGAAGTCGGGGAACTGCTTCCCCCTCAGCTCTGGCATCCTGGGCATCCTCAGCAGGGCGAAGCCTCGGGCAAGGCTGGCCAGGTCAAGATCTGGAAGCAGAGCAGCGACGCGTCCTGGGAATGTGGCTTTAGGCCAACGGGCCCAAACAGTGGGGAGGATGCCAGCTTGATGCTGCTGACCTGGGCTCAGTCCCAGCACCCTATGGTCCCTGAGCACAGCTGGACACCAGCTGAGATCCCGGCCATTGGGGCACACGGTGCCGGGCACTCACCCTTCAGCCGGAAGATGAGGCCACACTCGTGCTTCGCATAGGCCTGCACGAAGGACACGAAGGCCCTCACACCCTTCTCGAACACGGCCCTATCCGCACACGCCATGGCCTGCAGCTTCGGAAGGACATCGGCCGGTTGCTGCTGCTGCGCCATCTCCTGCAGGGGGCACTGCCGGGCCACCAGTCACCTCAGGATCCCCCTGTGCCCTAGGCCTCAGGCCCCCTCCACCCCAAGTGTTTTCCTGGATCGAAAAAGTATTTTAAATTCTCCAGTGGGGCTCTGGCCCCTGTGGGTGTCCAGGATATCCCAGGGGGGGCCACAGGAGAAGACTGGAAATGCGGGGGCAGGGCCACAACAAGAGATCGGGGTTCACGGAGGAAACCAGGTGGGAGGTGGAGAAAGTGGAGGGAGCAGGGACGCCCTCCCAGTGCTGGGGTCCCGGCCCTTGCCTGAGCTCCTGCAGGGATGGACGCTCACTTTTTGGTTGATGGCCAGGAAGCTGACGTAGGACTCTTCCATGGGGAGGAGGAACACCAGCGCGCTGCCTCTGTGGCCGATGCGGGCCGTGCGGCCACAGCGATGTACAAAGGCACTGTGGGCGACGCCGGTGGCATTGTCAGGGAGAGACCCTCCCGAGCGCAGCCCAGTCTGACCCCACTCAGCAGGCACTGGGGTCATAGGAATCAGCCAGTGCCTAGGAGACGCATCCTAGCAGGATATCCAGCAGGGCACCCCGGGTTCCATCCCCGGCACTGCAGGGACTCCTGAGCACCAAGCCAGGAGCAGCCAAGCACCTTGGCTATGGAACAAACACAAAACAAAGGAGAAAAAAAAACTCAAGAAAATGCAGAAGGGGTTGAAGAAATAGCACACCAGAAGGTGCTCACCTTGTAGCTGACCCGGGTTCGATCACCAGCACCCTACATGGTACCCCGAGCCCTGCCAGGAGTAATTCCTGTGCATCGCTGGGTGTAACCCAAAAAAACAAAACCAAAAACCAAACAAGAACAGTACAAGGGTAAGGCACTTGCTTTCCAAATGCCAATCGGGCACAATCTCCAGCCCCATATGATACCCCGAATACCACCAGGAGCTGCCCCCAAGTGATGCCCAAGCCCCTCCCACAGCAGAACCCCTGCAGACACCCCTGCCAGCTGCGCCCTGGCTGCCCAACCGCCTCTTCCTGCCGACTCCGGCACCTACTCATGTACCTGGCACTGCTAGGGGGGTCGTACTGCAGAACCCAGTTCACCTCAGGAATATCGATGCCCCGGGCCATCACATCCGTGCACACAAGAATCCCACTAGAAAGCAAATGAGCCAGAATGACAGCACAGCGGGGAGGGCATCTCCTGGCACGCGGCTGACCTGGTTCGATCCCCAGCATCCCATACTGTCCCCTGAGCACTGCCAGGAGTGGTACCTGTGCGCAGAGCCAGGAGTAACCCCTGAGCATTGCTGGGTGTGACCCGCGTTCCCCCCCCCCAAAAAAAAAGACAAAAAACAATACTGTAGAAGGGGCCACCACAAATCATCCAGAGGGTGGCTTCCAGACCCGCCCAGTGTGAGAGCTGGACAACACTGAGTTTTTCGTCCTGGAAACCTCCAGGTGTTGTCAGAGCCCTGGTGATGGATGGGGGGAGGCAGGGAGAATAGGGGGCGTGAGGGGGCACACAGGGGCAGGAGGCGGCAGCGGCAGGCAGGCCTGCTCTGAGGACTCGGGCAGAGCCAGAGGTGAGTCAGGGCCGAGGTGGGCGCAGGGTGTTTCATGCAGAGAAGAGGCGCTGAGGGCCAGACGGGGAAGAAGCTTCCAGACAGGGGAACCTGCCGGGAGGCCACCCCTCACCTCTGCAGCTGGCGGAACTCCATGAAGATCTTGTTGCGCCTGTACTTCATCTTGCCGTGGATGCACAGGATCCGCACGTTCTTCACCAGCCCCTCCAGGGCCTTCCCGTAGTACTCGACACACGCGCAGGTGCTGCGACAGGAAGAGCAGGACACGGAGCGTGTGACAGGGAAAGAGCACTGTGGCAAGGATGGAGGGTGTTGAGGGGGATGGAGGGCCGTGGTGGGGACACAGGGCAATCGCTGGCTAGCATGGGCCTCCCACCCAGAGCTAGGAGGAGGGTGGCCAGAACCCACAGCCGCGCTCTGGCTGTGAACCCGGGCTCCAGGCTCCATAAGGCCCAGAACACACCCACCAGGCTAAGTGGCCCTCATCCAGGCGTGGTGCAGAAACAAATAAATTCTAGAAGCTGCCCAACGTACCTTAGGGAAGAGCTTCCTCCCCGAATGCATGAGGGCAGGGCTCAGGACATGACCCTCAGGCCGTACCTCTCTAAGCAGCAGAGTGGGGTCACCCCATAAGGACAGCCTCAAAGAGCTCGAAGCTGTCCCAGCTGGTGCTCAGGGTATCTGAGTATCTGTGTATCTCCCTGCACCCCAAACATTCTTTTGCTATTTCAAAAGAAACTAAATAAGAAACAAACCCAACACAAGTGAAGCTGAAGTAAAGAATGTTCTTCCCGGGGCCAGAGACAACACAGCTGGGAGGGCGCTCGCCTTGAATGCAATGACACAGGTGTGATCCTATGGTTCCCTGAGCACCGCCAGGTGTGGCCCAAAAACCAAAACAGAAAAAAAAAAAAGTCCTCTCTGGGACTGAAAGACAGGACAGCATTTAAGGCATGTGTATGGGGCTGACCTGGGTTCGATCCCTGGCACGCCACAGGACTCCCGCAGTCCACCAGGAGGGATCAGAGCCAGGAATAAGCCCTGAGTACAGCTGCGTGTGACTCAAACGAGGAGGAGGAAGAGGGGGAGGGGGGGAGGAGGGGGAAAAGGAGGAAAGGACAGGAGGAGGGGGGGGAGGAGGGGGAGGAGGAGCTGAAGAAGCGCTCTTCGTGCACGCTGCCCCGCAAGCCATAGCACCTGCTCTGCCATCTCCCTCCCACTTTTCCTCCTTCACGTCCCACCACAACCATGACAACAGCTACTGCGTCACCTTGGCATCACGAGAAAACTGTTGAGGAAGGTCAGGTCAGGGGCAGAAAAACTGACCCCGATGCATGCCAGACTTTAAACACAGCCCCAGGGTCTGGGAGGAAAGGACAGCGCGAGAGCGTTTGCCTTGCACCCGGCTGACCCCGGCTCGATCCCCAGCATCCCATACGGTCCCCCGAGCACCAACAGGAATAATTCCTAAGTGCAGAGCCAGAAGGAAAGCCCTGAGCATCACCCGGTGTAACCCAAAAACACAAAACGCACAAAAAAATTACTATTAAATGAAAACCAGCCACAGATGTTGGGTTCTCAGGTTTGTGGTTACAAGCATGCATTTTACTGAGAAACCAACCAGAAAAGATTCCAAATGCATCTGCACATTCTGGGTGGGCTAAGAGCACCCCCACCTCCCCGGGGTCCTGGAGGGTCGTTACCTGAAGAAGACCAGGTGTTTTTCACGCTTATGATTTCGAAGAAAGTGTACCAACTGATTAAATTTCTCATGCGCCTTGCAGACCTACAAAAGGATGACTTTAAATGATGCCAGAGCAACAGTACAGCAGGTAAGATGTTTGCCACGCGCCCCAGAGGTCCCCCGGGTGCTACCCAGAGTGAGCCCTGAGCACAGAGCCAGGAGTAAGCCCTGATCATCACGAGGTGTGACCGAAAAAATGAAACAGAAAAGAAACGGCTTCAGCGCTGACACCAGGTGGGCAGCGGGCACTGCTGAAGGTCAGGGGGTGCAGGGGGCCCGGCTCTCACCATGTAGTAGTTGTCCAGGCGGGATGGGGTTTTCTGGGTACTGCTGGCCGCCACGCCCTTCTCCTTCACTGAGATGCGGACGGGGTTCCGGAGCCCGGCACGCACCAGGTTCTCCACCTCCTGCGTCTGCGTGGCCGAGAAAAGGCCCGTTCTCCTCTGCCTGGGGAGCAGCTCCAGGATGGTGTTTATGCTGGAAGGGGGGATAGCTCAGCACCCCCGTATCAACCCGCCAGACCACAGGGTTCCTCAAGAGGGACAAGCGGCAAGTCACCGCTGTCACCCTCCCACTTCCTAGGCCTCCCCCATCCAGGCACATAATTTTGTTTTACACGAGAGAAATTAAGACCTAACAACTGTGAAACTCAAAACCACAAAACAGGGCTGCGGAGAGGAACCACAGGGCGGGAGCACAACTGTGCGTGGGGGAGCCCCAAGTCCAAGCCCTGGCACCACCCGGTCCCCACAACTAATGCCCGGGACACGGCCCGAGCACAGAGCCTGGGGCGGCCCACCAGCGCCCAGCAGCCAGAGGAACTGCACGGGCTTCCCTACCCCGCTCCCGCACCTCGCCTCGAAGCCCATGTCCAGGAGTCTGTCGGCTTCGTCCAGCACCAGCACCTCCAGGGACCGCACGCAGCTGGCCAGGTCCAGGCCCTCGGCCTTCCTGCGGAACATGTCCTCCAGGCGGCCTGGAGTGGCCACCACGATGTGGCCCCTGGGGAAGAAGCCGCCTGCCTCAATGTCCCGAAGACCGAGTCTGTGTCCCGAGAGTCCCCGAGAAGGAAATGAGGAGCTCGGGCAGAGGGGGAGGGGGCGGGCAGGAGCAGGGGGAAGCGGGTGAGGGGAACGTGCACAGGAGCTGCTGCGCTGAGCAGAGGGGGGCACGGAAGCCCCCCCCCCCCCCCCCCCCCCGCTTCAGAAACACCACAGGGTGGAAAGACAAAAGGAAAAATGTGGAGGAGGAGCAAGGTTAGGGGTAAAACCCCAAGGCCCAGGTCATGGGATCCCTGGGCAGGTACCAGCAGAGGGGGCATCTGTGCGTGTGCAAAGTCACGTGGGCGGGGAGGGGCTCTGGGGGCGACCTACCCATGCTCCTTGAATCTGGCCACATCCTCAGCAGGGTTGGTGCCTCCGATCCAGAGAATCTGGCTGCAACCAGAAATGGGTGCTGAGCGTGGCGGGTCACCAGGGGGAGGAGGGTGCGAGGGGCTGGGTGGGAAGTGCCAGGACCTTTCGGGAGGGGGGAGGAAGGCAGGGCCGCCCGGGTTACCTGAGCTGTGGGAAGTGCTTGGTGAAGTGTGCCAGGACCTCATGGATCTGCGTGGCCAGCTCCCGCGTGGGCGTGATGATGATAGCCCCCACCTGCCAGGGCCCCATGAGACGCGCTGATGCAGCCCCTGATGCTGGGCCCCGCGCCCTACAGAATCCCCTTCTGGCAAAAGGGCCCCCTAGGCTCCTGGGCTACTAAGGGACACCAGGCTTTTGCCAGTGGCACTGCATCTGCCACTCCCCCCCCCCCCCCCCCCCCCCCCCCCCCCCGGGAAACCATCACACCTTCTGGGCCCGGGTGGCCACACAGGCCTCAGCATTTTGCCTGGGCCACTGCAAACTGTGAAAGCGCCAACAGAAGCACAGAAAACAGGCCGAGCAGAGAGCACCAAGGGCTGGAGGCCCCCTGAGCACCACTGAATGGGCCCTAGTGACCCTCTGTCCCACTGGGCCTGAGCATCACATTACTGGGCCCCCAAGCACCCCCCAAACCAGGTACTGCTGCTGGGCAGGCCCCCTACACCCCAAAAGGAAGTCATGCTCAGGACAACAGGGAGAGCTGGGAGGGACAGCACGGATGGCCAGCGTGGGAGCATGGCTTTGGGGATACCAACATCAAGGGAAAGCAAAGTTGCGTATAGGACAGCAGCGACAGGGCTGCCGTGTCCGCTCCCGGGGCAGTGACCACGTCACACGTGGGACCATAACGAAGAGGACGGGCTGCAGTGTCCGCTCCCAGGCAGTGCCCAGGTCACACAGAGGACCTGCCGCCCCTGGCAGTGAGACCACGTCCCCGGCTCCCCTCACCTGACTCTTCTTTAGCTTCTCCTCCCGCCTCAGAAGGATCTCCAGGATGGGGATGACGAAGGCCAGCGTTTTGCCACTGCCCGTGACCTGGGGGGTGGAGAAGGCCCGGCTGCGTCTCGCTGGCCATCCCCGGGAAGGCGGGGCGGGCACCAGCCCCAGCCCCGGGCACTCACCGCCTCCGCGGCCACGTCCTTGTTCTTCATAAACAGGGGGATGGTCGCTGCCTGGGGACACGGCGGGGAGTGGTCAGCCAGGGCCCCTGCCACGGCGCCGACACCGGCCGCACGCCGCCCCGGGGAGGGCGGGTCTAGCCCTGCTGGCCCCGTGGCCGTGTCCTCCTGCAGGGTCGCGCGGCACCCTCGTCTCGGGGCTCCCCCCAGCCCAGCGGCGCCGCGGGGGCGTCTGCCCTGCGCCCTGCCCGCCCGGCCGCCCCGAGTCCCGTCCGCTCCCGTGCCGGCTCCCCTCCCTCCCCTTGGCCACACGGCCTGGGGGCGGGGCACAGTCGCGCCCCCGGCCCCGCACCTGCACCGGCGTCATGCACGGGAAGCCCAGCTCGCGCAGCGCGCCCAGCACCCGTGGGTGCAGCGCTACGGGCAGCGACTCCCAGGCCCCCTCCGTGACGTGCTCCATGGCTGGGGCTGCCGGCGCGCACTTCCGTTTCCGGCAGGTCCGGCAGCGCCGCGGCTCCGGCGGGTCGGGCGGGTCCGGCGGCCCCGGGGCCCGGCGGAAACCGGGCTGCGGCGACCGATTCCGGGGGAGCAGCGGCGGGGGCTGCCGGGTGGTCGCCCCGCCCCGCCCGGACGCAGGACCACCCCGAGCGGGCCGCTGGGCAACAGCCGGGCCCGGGGCACACGTTGCTCGCCACAGACGGTGGCCGCACCACCCTGCGACCAGAGCAAAGGACGGGGCCCAGCTGGCCACGTGGACGGGCACAGGGACACCCACGGGCCGGAGTCACCCCCGGCTGCTGGGGCGAGGGTCACCCCGGGGTGCAGGGGTCGCTCGGGCGGGGGCGTGCGAAGCCAATGCAGTTAGGAACCAGCCCGCCTTCCCTGTCGCTGCCCACTCCCCCTGGCCGCCCCCCTGCCGACTCTGCACTCAGGCCTGTCTCCCCACCCAGGGGTGTCCGCTGCGGGGCATCCTATTCACCCGCACCCCGGCAGCTACAGACGGTCGCTCACACGGTGCCCAGTACCTGGGGCTGGCAGGATCGTTCTCCTGAGCTCACACTGCATGCAGCACGAGGGGACAGGTCAGTAGCCGCCAACCGGGGAGTGCTGGCAGCTGACCGCGCCTGCTCCCGGGCTCTGCTCCGGCTCCCTGATGCCGTGCCCAACCCTGTCTTAGGTTTAGAATGAGGGTGAAGCAGCACCCGAGTGGCGGGGAGCAGGATGGGAGCCTGGCTGCTCCCCATCCCATCCGGAAGCAGGGGGGCCCTCTACCCCTCCCACACCCTTGACCCAATTGATGGGAAGGAAGGAACGAGGGCTTCTCCCAAATGAACACTAACACTAAGATGTTCTCCATGGCTTAGCAAAAAAACGTCCGGGGAATAGCCCAAGACATGGGTGCTCCTTGTCACAATCCGCAAACTGGCATAAAAAAGCCAAGACATTTATGACACGCAGGAAACCTGGGCAGATCTCAAAAATTAGAAATGTTAAAAAAAAAATAGAGATGTTGATATTTAACAACAAACGTGAATTAACTGTTAAAACAAAACACAATACTAAGACTTTTTTAAAAGAACTGTTTATTTACTGAACCTGGGGCAGATTAGATTACAACCAATTTTAAATTTACATCTTTTTATTCAATTTTGAAGTGTTTCACACACACAAATTGGCATGCAACAGTTGTCCAGAGGTAAAAACGATCACCTTAAACTGTTGCAAGGATTTCACCCAAGGTTGAAAAATTGTTTATCCTGAACATGAAAACCTGTAACAAATTTAAATTAATTATATAAAACTCGTTACTTGTAGTTTTCCCCTTGCAAAGATCCAAAAAAAATGTACAAGTAACTAATATACATCAGTCACAACATAATCCTGGATCACCCCACACCGAAACCAGCTACACCTTAAATTTTAAACCCATCATCAGAGATCAAAAGAAACTCGTTCTGTCTTATACAAAACAAAATTCACATGTGCCAAAAAAGAAAGACCCAAGAAATAAAACAAAAACAAACCCCCTAGTACTGATAGTGCTTGCTCAGTACCTTAACTGAACAGTGGCCAAAATGCCACTGATGAAAAATAAAATAGTGGCTGTGTATCACTGCAATTAAATCCTAGAGGCTTTAACCCTTTGGCATCAGAAATCCAGATTTTTCCAACATCACGAAGGCAGACCTCCCGCCGGCAAGTGGAGAGGACGGGGTGGCAGGACTAGCACACAGAGCCCCTGGCCGCTGGACACCCAAGAACAGGCTTCAGCAGAGACTGGTACGATGGTTAGAACCGAAACACGGTTATGACCTGCTTGGGTCATCAATTTAAATGGAGGTGATTGAGTCCTAAAGTTCAAAATTAAAATTTAGGGGAAAATGCTGAGCCGTGGTCTTATCTAAGGCAAAAAGAAAATAGATGAAGTAGAAAAGTTCCAGCCTGCTAGCAAATTTCAAAGATATATGCCATCGGGCTGGGAAGAAAAGGTCAAGATTCAGACTGTTCTTTCTCTAGGGACTCAACAAGACGAATCTTGAATGACTTGAATAACAAGGGAAAGGATCCAAAGAATGCAGCCATCTTAGTAAAGTACCATGGATCAAGTACTATCCTCACCAAACTGCATGTGCTGTCGTTAAAGGAGAAAAGCAGTGAGGACTATATGCCTGCATTTCATCTGTGTTGTTGGCGTTCTGAAAGGCTCTGTATAATGGAAGCAGAATTCAAATAAGAAATGATGCCAATCAAATCTCAATTTTTCACCGTAACTTTCCTAAAAAGGTGTTTTTCCCCAGTATCTATTAATCACAAAAAAAAAAGTAAGCTGTGAATGTACAGTTCAGAAAATTAAAACAGAGAAACTAATGGCATTACTCTAACCAAGATGTCTGGTAAACAGTGAACTGAGTTTGGGACCCGAGGAGGCGGCTTCTCAAACAACCCTCCGGACTTCAAAGAATCTCTTCAGGTAGTAGATCTGTCCCAATGTCATGGCAACTAGAACAAGAGCTTCAAAGAAGGACCAGAGGACCACTCTGCTGTTTGTGTTGTCGTTGACTGTGAGGACAAATAAACACAATTTAACAACCAGGAAAGCACAGGCGTCACGCCCCGTCTACAGGGGCGCAGGACTACACACGTTCATTCGCTTCCAAACAACGCAAAGTGAGGAGACGGCAGAGAACTCTAGATGTACATGGGCCGTTATTTTTACAAGCGCCAGGAATCCAACCCAGGCCGCAGGCTTTCTCATGAGCCACATTCTGGCCCCTTCAGTGGAACTTTGAGGATGGATCCGGAATCCCCCTTCCCAAGCACAATGAAGTGCGAGGTGCCAAGGCCCCGCTTTAGAACTAAAACGCTACCCATTCTTCCACCTCCAACACTGCAGTGCCCGTAACCCCATCATGATGCTTTTTTGTTAAACCTGAAAAGTGACTGAAAAAATGAGAGATTACTTCAAGATCAGAATTATACACACAGCATAACCTACACCAGCCAGAAACATCAGTGCCTTTCCTTGCCGGCGCACCAGCCCCCTGTCAACTCCCTGCCCCTGAGCCCCCAAATTATAGGTCGTGTCTAATACTTCTGCAAATAACCAAAACAATAATCAGCAATAGAGTGACAATATTTATCAGCCAAATGCTTACCATTATTTTCATAGGTTTGCACATACAATCTGTGCAAAAACACATGCACTAGCTACTGGACAGATAGGACTCAAATATTATTTCCAAAATAACAGCCAAAATGAAAAAGATTTGGGGGGCAAAGAGAGAGCTAGAAGAGCTGAGTGTGGGTCCGAGTCCCCCACAGACGGGAGCACAGGCTTCACAGGTCGGCCTGAGCACTGTGATGCAGAGTCCTTGAGCACCGGAGTCTCTGCAGAGGCCAAGTATGCCTCTCTTGCCCCCCCACCACCCACACACCAAGTAAATTTTAATAAAATTTTTTTTGAACAAGAATGCCCAGAAAGAGTAACCAGAATGCTATCAACATTGAAATTTAAGGCGAATTATAACATGGAGTTAACTTTTGCTATATTTAGTACCAATTTCTAGCCTTTCAGGATTGTCTGAAAGAAAAACTGGTGAGAAGTGTGTCAAAAGATTAAGCAACTATGTAAAAAAATATTTATTTATCTCGGTTTTTTTCTCCCTCGAGAAGCCCGTGTTCTCTCGTAAACAAGTATATCTCTCTTCCTTTCTCTCCCCTAGTATTTCTTTAAGCTCTTAAAATAAAACTTTGTTTAGCAAAAAAAAACAAAAACAAAAACATATCCCCTGACACTTGCAGAAAGAAGCCCTCCTTCTCCTGAGCTGGGAAGTGGTTCAGGGGTTCGAGCACAGTCTTAATCCCGGGACCTGGACTGAGTCCTGGCACTGCACGACCACCATCACCACCACCAGGAGGGCTGCACCCTTCCCTCCTAAGGGGGTCCCTCCAGTCCTTTAAGGAAGGCTGAGAAACCTAAGAGCACCCCACTAACAGCAGTCTAGTGGCCTGGGTGTGCTGCGGCCCTTCCTGCTGCGTGCTTGGTGCCCAAGACGCCCATGGCGAGCAGGTTCAGAGGAGATCGAGAGACTTGGGCCGGGACAGAACAGGCTTAAAGCATTTGCCCGCAAGGCATTCATCTGGATTCGACCCCAGGAACAGCCTCGGGCCCAGCTGGAGGTGCCATTTCTATGCCATTCCCCCACAGAAGAGCAGTGGCCCAGGAGGGACCCACTCGAGGCGGGGGGAATTGTGGTCGCCAGTGCGGCTCATCCCCACAGGAGAGCGACTATCTCCTGCCAGGTGACGTGACCCGTCTTCTCGGGGCACAGTGAGGTCTGCGGCCCCGTCCAGGGCCGGGAGGAAGAAGCAAGGTCAAGGCACGTGTGCTTGTGCCCGTCCACACCCTGAGCCCTGGCAGCGGGAGGGCCAGCTCGGGGCAGCTGGAGAGAGGCCGCAGGGCCAGACTCTGGGCCTGGATGTGGCGCCATGGCTCACCGAGCAGGGGGCCGAGCCCAAGGTCCACGCAGCAACCCAGGAGCTGCTCCGAGCACAACCACTGAGCACAAGAGGAAGGTCCAAACCCCCAGCACACCCCCAGAAACGCCGGACTAGGATGACACCGGGGCAGAGAGAGCTGGCCGTCGCGGCCTACATGCTGCATGTCCTCAGGCCTGGGCCATGCAGCCCTCCGTCCCCCACAGAGCGGAAGGGAGCCCATAGACAGAATCTTCTGGCCTGGCTTTGGGGCGCTGCTCAGTGACGCTCAGAGCCTATTCCTCTGTACTCAGGGACCACCCCCGCGTGTTCAGGGGAACGAACAGCCGAGATGGAGCCAGGACTGGCACAGGCAGGGAAAGTGCTTCACCCACTTCACTTCCCTCCAGCCCTTAGAGAAGGTGCGAGGGAAACTAAGAGACCCCCCACTAAACCGTCCAGTGAAAAACCCCACTAGCATCTACTAGGAGCTGCGTCATTTGTAAAGCTTTCATTTGATTTTGTCCACGAAGCCCCCAGTGCAGACCACACGCGCCAGCGCGGATGCGGGCCGACTTACTTGCTCTGTGGATCCGCTCCCGAACCTCCATGTACTCCTGCTCGTGCTTCACCGCCGTCATGGCCACCGCCAGCTCATTGATCATTTCTTCCAGTTTGTTCTGGTGAGCTGCGGAGGAATTTCAGAACAGATTGGCACACACTTGGTCATTTCTTTTTGAAAAAATATTTAGAAAGCAGCAAGAATATACCTCAGAGAAGGCACTCTAAGAAAATTATTTTTAGAAATGGCTGAAACGGTACTTTGGGTGTTTTGTTTTGTTTTGGGGGAGAGGGTCACACCCAGCGATGCTCAGGGGTTGCTCCTGACTCTGTGCTCAAGAATTACTCCTGGTGGTGCTCGGGGACCATCTAGGATGCTGGGAATTGAACCTGGGTCGGCCTCATGCAAGACAAACGCCCTCCTCGCTGGACTCCAGCCCTGAAACGGTACTTTGAAAGGCTAATGACAATTTAATTTTAAGGTAATTAAAAGTCTCAACTTTCCTCTTTTAGGGAACACACAATGTTTACCACCAACCGCAGCAACAACAACCCTAACCCTGGAGAGACAGTTCAGCGGGGAGGGTGCTGGCCTCACACATGGTTAACTGGGGTTCCGTCCCCAGCACCCCATATGGCTCCCTGAGCCCTGCCAGGAGTGGTGTCTGAGCAACTCTGGGTGTGGCCCCAAAACAAAATACAATAAACGAAACATGTCAGAAGGCTGAGAAATGGCTGAGAGGGCGGTGCAAAGGCTTTGCTGAGAGCAGCCCTGCTTCCAACCCCTAGTCCCACCGGTGACCTAAGCAAGCCAGGAGTGACCCTGAGCACCAAGGCAGGTGCAGACCCGAAGCACACCAGATGCGAGCCAAACCCAACAGATCAGACGCAGCCACACAAGCTACTTCCAACATCAAGGAGGGGCGGTGAGCCCGGCTCTCAGCACTGAGCCATGCTGCCCAAGCCCGCTACGGCAGTGCTGACACAAAACGGCCAGGAAACGGTCTCCTCAGGGCTGAGAGAGCACAGCCGGGAGGGTGCCGGCCTTGTCCACGGCTGACCCAGGGTCTATCCTTGGCACCGCACATGGTCCCGAGGACCACAGGGACTGTTCCCAAAATCGAAAACCCAAAGAAGGGTCTCTTCCGTCACTGCCAAGATGAGGCCCCGTCTGGAATCCTGAACTGCCAGATTCTTCTCTCTCTGGGCCACAGCCATGCTCAGGAGTCAGTCCCAGTGGGGCTCAGGGGACTTTGCAGTGAGGGGGTGGGACCCAGGCCTCACACAAGGCAGAATTCTGAATTTCCTAAGAGAGCACAGGAGCCCGGCCACCAGAGGCCAGGTGGGCACTTCCCGGTGACCCTCGCAGGCCAAGCACCAGTGGGGGTATCACAGCAGGGCTCACTGCAGTGCCTCCCACGGGCTGGGGGAAGAAACGCAAGAAGGCACGGCTGACTCTAGAACCACTGCTATCAGGGAAGCGTGACCGGCGGCTGCCATTCAGCAACATAAAGAAGCAAAAGCAGTTAGAAGATCCAAAAGGCAGCGCTCAATACTCCCAAGCCAACGCGCCTCACTTTAGGGAAGTCTGACCTCCACTAAATAAACACGAAACTCATCAAAACCCTCACTTTCCGGAGAATCAGCCAAGCGTGACCCTGGACATGACCCTGAAGAGCGTCCCTGAGACTTATAAGATGGCCAGAGAGAGCACAGCGGGGAGGGCAGAGCCGGCTTCAATCCCGGGCATCCCATATGGTTCCCTAAGCCCCGTCAGGAATAATTTCTGAGTGTATAGTCAGGAGTAAACCCTGAGCATTGCTGAGTGTGGCCCAAATCCCCCCAAAATTTGTTTTTAAAAAAATGAAAAAAGAGGAGAGGAATGATAGTACAGCGGAGAGGGCATTTGCCTTGCACGCGGCTGACCTGGGTTCGATTCCCAGCATCCCATATGGTCCTCCGAGCACTGCCAGGAGTAATTCCTGAGTGCAGAGCCAGAGAAACTCCTGAGCATCGCTGGGTGTGACCCAAAAAGACAAAAAGACGCGCCTCACTTTAGGGAAGTCTGACCTCCACTAAATAAACACGAAACTCATCAAAACCCTCACTGGGTTACTAAAAGTCAGAGTACAGTAGGTCAGGCACTGGCCTTGCACGCAGCTAACCCAGGTTTGATCCCCAGTACCACGTATGTTTCCCAAGTCCTAGGAGAAGTGATCCCTGAGCAAAGAGCCAGGAGTAAGCCCTGAGCACCGCCAGGTGCGGTCCAAAAACAAAAAAAGAATTACTAATGCAGCAGACCCAGGTTCAATCCCTGGCACCCCATATGGTACACAAGCACTGCCAGGAGTGATCCCTGAGCAGAGCCAGGAATAAGCCCTGAACAGTACCAGGTATGCCCCCCACAAAAAAAAAAAAAAAAGGAAAAAGAAAACCATGAATCACTAACTAGTACAAATTCCCTAAACTTTCCAATTTCAAAATCTAACACAGCCACACAGCCACCTTCTTTATCATGCAAGTGCTCAAATTATTCAAACATCTAGGGCTAATATATTATCACAAAATTATTGAGCTGCCAGACTGCAGGGGCCAGGTGGGCAGGTGCAGAGAGGGAGACGGGGGTCAGGAGGGAGAGAGACCCAAGAGACTCCTTGTAATTTATCCAGAAAAATCAATTCAGGGTTCACCACTGGTCAGGTGAAGAATAAAAATTAAACATGACCAAACATATAGCTGACGGGCTTAGGCACAACACTCGGTCCTGGCACGGCCAGCCTGTGTTTCCAAATCCCACCTTAGAAACATGGAATAATGGCAAACGAACCTGCTTCCTACACAGTCAACACCCTGTTTGCTCAGACCACAATTACGCTGGGTCCTTTTGACCCTTCAGGGCCTCATGTCAAACAACGAATTACTATTACAAAGTCAATGAGTGTGTTGCCAAGGCTATTAATCTAAAGTGACCTAGCCTAGCTCTCTGGTGATCAAATAAGAACAATGCCTTTAAAACTCCAATTAGTTGCATTTTTCTTTCCAGAGGAAAAAAACCACTCTCATGCTACAAACTCAGGTTAGAAGGAAAGCAAGAATTAGAATCAAACAAGTCTGCAAAAATCCAGGAGAGCAGTCCACATACCATCCCAGCTGTCGCCTCCACCTAAGGGAAAACGGAAAACAAACACACAGAAATTGAAAGGAGCTTGGCGGGTCATCTATAGGGCCCAACACACCTATACACACCAAGGTCAGCAGACTCACGCTACTGCTGGGTCACACACAACCTACATGCTTATGAGGTAAAGTTGAGATAACACTGGTTGCCAGAAAAGGCCTGTAAACTAAAGGACTAAAACACGAACATAATCTTGCAGAAACCGAAAGATCTGGACAAATAAAAGTATATCATCCATGAAAGGGTCGTGGTCACGGAGAGCGGGTGACTCTGGAACAGGAATTCAGAGTGGGCCGCTGGCCTGACCCGCTCACCTTCCGTCTCCATGTCCTGGCCTTTGGGGGCCTCCCCGATGTCGATGGTGAACATGACTATTTTGGGAGTCATGGTGGACATCCTGTTGCTAAAGCAGAACCTGTACGTCCCGTCCATGTGAGCAGCGAATGTGTACTTCCCACTGGATTCCCGGTCTCCTTTGTAAATCCCATTATTATCCGGCCCCGTGATCTGCAGCAGGAGAGAGACGTGTTAAGGGACCCCAGAAGACCGGCCTCAGCTCTGAGCGCGAAGGCCGCAGGTGGCGCACTGGGAAGCGCCTGGGAACCAGGAAGGTCTTGCTGGTCGGCCTTAGGCGAACACCCCTCAGAAACAGGAACTGGGAACTGGAGCAATAGCATAGCAGGTAGGGCATTTGCCTTGCACGCGGCCGACCCGGCTTTGATCCCCAGCATCCCATATGGTCCCCGAGCACCACCAGGAGTAATTCCTGAGTGCAGAGCCAGGAGGAACCTGAGCATCGCTGGGTGGACCCCAAAAGCAAAAAAAAAGAAAAATGAAACAGGAACTAGGCCTCCACAGGGAGTGCCCACGCTGCCTCCTTACCACCAGCACCACCACCGTGGGCGCTCGTGGCTGGTCACTGCAAAACCCCAGGGAGAGGAGCCCCTGGGTGCCAAGACCCTTGCTCAAGCTGCAGTCCTAAGTTACTCTGGCCACCAACTGTGAGCTGGGGGAGGGTGTGCTGGACACGGGAAAGAACTGGACGAGATGGACCAGGCCGATCCCACTAGTCAAGAGGCTCAAGTCGGTGTCTAGTGAAAGGCCACCGTGTGCCCCCGCCCTCCTTCCAGCCCATCTAAAGTCACTCCTCAGTGTTGGCTTCCCGTGGTATAATTTGGCCCAAATCAACCGATACTTCTGGCCAAACAGAAACGCTTCAACTGCATCACACTAACGCGTGACTGTCATATATCATTACACCTGGTTTCCTAAAAAAAAAAGAATTATTTTTTTGAATTAAAATTAGCAAGGGGGAGACGATCTTGAAGGGTACGGGTCAGTTTGTCCCTTGCTCTGGGCGCCTCAATCACCGCCCCTGGGGGGGGGGGGGGAATGGGCCTCGGGCAGGTGTACTCCTGGGGTCTCAGCGGTGACATTCCGGGAGGCTCCGGATCCGATGCCTAGAATCGGACCCACCCCGGCACCCCGGCCCGCCCCAGAAAGTCTGTGACACTCCGGCCACCTGTGCGGGGTCCAAAGCCTGGGCACAGGGCCGCCACCAATGAGCCGCTCGGGGCAGCGCGGGGCAGTGAGCAGCACGGGGCAGGAGGCAGCGGGCTGCGGCGGGCAGGGGGCAGCGGGCAACACGGGGCAGCGGCGGGCAGAGGTGGGCAGCGCGGGGCAAGGGGAAGCAGGCACCTCGGGGCAGTGGGCGGCGGGCAACGAGCAGCTCGGGACGGGGGCAGCGCGCGGCAGGCAGAGGGCAGCGGGCAGCGCGGGGCGGTGGGTGACGGCGGACAGGGGGCAGCGCGGGACAGGGGGCAGCGGGCAGCGCGGAGCAGCGGGGCGACAGGCAGGGGGGGCTGGGGGCAGGGGGCAGCGCGGGGCAGGGGGCAGCGCGGGGCAGCGGGCAGCGCGGGGCGGCGGGCGGCGGCGGGCAAGGGGCAACGCGGGGCGGAGGGCAGCGAGCGGAGGACGGCAGCGGCTGGCAGGGGTCAGGGGGCAGGAGGCGGAGGGCAGCGGGCGGAGGGCAGCGGGCGGCGGCGGCGCGTCCCGTCCCGTCCCGTCCCGTCCCCGCCCGCCGCGGGCAGCGCGCCCGCACCTCCACGTCGATGTCCAGGAAGCCGCCCTCGGCCACCTCGAAGATGAGGCCCATCTTGGTGCCCGAGGTGACCCGCTCGAAGAAGCACTCCTCGGCGTGCGCGTCGATGCTCACGAAGTAGCCGGAGGCCGTGGCCAGCAGCGCGGCCAGCAGCACCAGCAGCTCGGCGAGCGTCACCATGGTGGGCCCGAGCGGGAGTGCGGCCTCCGGAGCCGCCGCCGCCGCCGCCGCCGCCACCGCCGCCGCCCCGCCCCTTCCGGCGGCGCCACCCGCGGGGGCTGATGCGGGCGCCGCCGATTGGCCGGCGCCGCCCGCTGCCACGTAACGGACGCACGGCGGCCGCCGAGGGACAAGCTGGCTCCGCGCGCCTGGAGCGCGCCACGGTGGCTCGCGAGGACCAAACCCCGCCGCTCCGTGAGCGCGCCGCCGCGGGCCAGGATCCAAGTGCTGCTTCCTCCCTGCGCCGGGTGGGCTGAGCGTCATCCCGAGCCGACGGGGGTGCGGCCAGGGCTGGCGCTCGGGGCTCTGATGCTGCTGTCGTTCTCCTCGCAGGGGAAAGCGGGGGGGCCCGGGGTCGGCCGTGCTGCGGACTCCCCGGAGCTCGGAAACACTAGATAGGAAGTTTGGGGAGAGCGAGGTTTGAATCGCGCGCGCTGCGCGGAGACTTGGCGCTGCAGCCCGGGCGTGGGCCCGACCGCTGTCCAGCGGCCCCGCGCAGCCGGTTTCCCGCGATGACCGGGTCCCAGCGATCGCTGCGGGACACCCACCCCCCGCCCCAAGCAGGGCGCGAGAGCAGCGGGACTGGGCACTGACGTCTCCTATGGAGGGGCCATGAGAAGCTTCCTTTAGGTGAAAAAGCCAAAGTTCTCGGCTTAGTGAGGAAGCGGGGAGAATTCTAGCTGGGCTTGCCTGGCTCCACCAGAAGAACCGATCAATTGCGCATGCAGTTGTGAAGAAGGGAAAGGAAATTGATTGTGAACCAATCAATTGTATGCAGTTGTGAAGAAGGGAAAGGAAATCTGTAGTTCTGCGGCTTTTGAAGCTCGGACTGCAAAAACTGCTGCCATGTTTCGTGAAATGTGCTTGGTTAGGATGGAGAAGGGCTGGGGCCGGAGCAACAGTACAGTGGGTAGGGCGTTTGCCTTGCATGCAGCCCAGGTTCAATCCCTGGCATCCCACAGGGTCCCCCAAGCACTGCCAGGAGTAATTCCTGAGTGC
Source organism: Sorex fumeus (assembly GCF_029834395.1). NCBI lineage: Eukaryota > Metazoa > Chordata > Mammalia > Eulipotyphla > Soricidae > Sorex > Sorex fumeus. Next base: position 6,282,562 of record NW_026606144.1, on the reverse strand, counting down.
AGAGACTGGAGTAACCCCTGAGCATCGCTGGGTGTGTCCAAAAATAAATAAATAGCGAAAAAAAAAAAAGATGGAGAAGGGTGGAAGAGAGGAACAGAAAGGCCCATGGATGTGAGCCTGATGTAGCAGAAAGCTTTGAGTCTCTAAGAAGAAAGCCAAGGAATTCAGGAAAGGAGGGACACCTGGTCTCCTTCTGTAAGTTTGGACTGAGAAATACAAAACCGACAGGGAACTGGAGATCTGGTCCTTACAGAAGAGACCCTTGCCTGGTACGAAGCCAAGCCGGGTTTGATCCCCAGCACCACATGTGGTTCCCTGGTCCCTGCCAGGAATGATCCCTGACTGCAGCGCTAGGAGAGTTAGGAACACAGCTGCCAGAGTTGAGGGTGATTCAGAGAAGATAGGCGGTGCAGGGCTGGTGGCAGCAGCTTTGAACACTGTCCTTCCTGCAGCTGTACAGTCAGGCTTAAGTTCCTCAGAGTGTGAGGGAGGCTCCAGACATCACACGTGGCAGGGCATGTGAACTCGGGGCACATGCTAGAGCCGGGTGCCCAAGGAGCATACGGAAAGGCTAGGGAGGCTTCATAGAGGGCCCAGGGCCGACTCCAAAGGCAGAGGAGGCCGCAGAACAGGCAAGGTGGACTTACTGGGATCTGCCAGTGTTTCAGCTGGCACAGACATTCAAGGACCAGATAATGAAATCTGACCTGTGGGTGGAATGGGACATTCAAGTCACTGTCTGGTCACCCAAAGACTATGACCTCCCGCAACTGCATGGCCTTAGGGAGAAATGGGGTATGGACTCCCACTCAGTCTTCCAGAAGTTTCTGGGGAAGAGCCTCAAACTGTTCGGAGTCCTGAACCCTGGGCACCTCACTCCTGAGAGCAGCATGCTGGCTCTGATCCAGGGTCTTGGGGAGCAGATAACACCCTCATGACACGGGGCAGAAAGTCACAACCATGTCAGATTGCATCTGGGTGCCTGCGGCGCCCCCCATCAGCCCCGTCGTAAGGACAAGGGTCAGAACTATGGAAGGATGGTCTGAGACCGAGTCCTTGGGGCAGCCTTGGAATTCTTCTATTTGGGGGTTGGGGGGATATGGCAGGAGGGGCGTGCTTGCCTTGCATGAGCTGGCCCAGGTTAGCAGCCCTCGGTTCCCTCCCTCTCAGCAGGAGTGATCCCCGAATGGAGAGTAGGATACCCACCCTCCAACAGTCAGCCCGGCAGTAAATGAGCAGCTCCGAGGAGCAGGAGGCTCTGGGGTCGGCCTAGGGGACTTGGTCACACTCATGGGCCTGTGCCCAGGGTCTTTGTCCAAGAACAGCCAGGGCCGTCTTCTGCCTGGGCCTTGGGCTTTCTTTCCCTCTGATTCCTCCCATCTGTAGGGGGGCAAAGGGGAGGGGGGCGGGGGAGGGAGTCAGAAACTTGGGCCCGGCCTGTGGTCCCTGGGGGGGGAGGGGGTGCTCCTGAGTCAGGAATTTGCTATTTTCTTTCATTGTTTCCAGTTCCAGATTTTAGAGGTCACACTGTTGAGAGCAGATGCCAGGATAGACATGCCACAATATCCCATCCTGACCCATCCTACGTGAGGGTGGGAGCGCTGGGCTTATCCTTGGGCCATCTGAGCTCAGTCTCCCCACCTGTGTGTCTCCCAGGCACCCTGGTTCTCAATAGTGCTCCAGTCCCAGTGCTCATGGACCCCAGGGGCGGAGGAAGAGAGAAGGGGGGGGTAATGTGTCCCCACTGCTGAGGTTTCAGAAATGACCTGCAAACCTCTTGTTCCTCCTCCCTTCACATGTGGGAACATCAGTCCTCTCCCAGGACCCCCAGAACAGGCAGCGTGGTGCAGCAGAGACACGGCATGTGACTTCTGACCGGAACCAGAAGAGGCATCGTCACTCCTGTCTTCCTGGGGATGGGCTATAGGGTGGGGGCGCGGGGTTCCCCCGACACGAGCACAGTCCAGAGGGCACTCAGCAGCACTGGAGAGATAGGCACCCCCACCCCAGGAACCCTCAGGGTGTCAAGACCAGGGGCAGCCCCCACAGAGGACTGGACAGAGACCTAGTCGAACCCGCGCAGCCCCGACGACTCCTGGCTCTGTGCTCGAGGGTCACCCACTCCTGGCAGGGATCCTGGGCCTAGTGGCGTGGAAGACAACTCCTCCTCATCACGGCTGTGTGGATTTAAGATACTGGATTCAGGGCCTGCTTGTTCCCCGGCTGTTAGCGGCTACTGTGCTCTCAACAGTGAGAAGCGGCTTCTATATTACGGCTGAAATAAACTTCTATCCTGAATTTTCAACCGCGTGAGAAATAGAAGAACAAGGAAAGTGAAGGCTCAAACATTCATGATGGGAGGCGACCAGTAGTGTAGCGGAGAGAGCGCTGGCCTTGCACACAGCTGACCCAGGTTCTATCCCGGGTTCCATCTTCGACACCCCCTGACCCTGTCAGGAGTGACCCCTGAGTACTGCTGAGAGTGACCCTAACATTTTTTAAGTCAAATTTCATCATGACAGTGCTAGAGTGATACAGAGGTAAGGAGAATAATCTGTAGGCAGACAATTCCTGTTTGACCCCTGAAAAGCAGCCACCCCATTTCACCCTTTACAGCGGACAATGTAAGGAGTAAGCTCTGAGCACCACCCACTGGGGCCAAAAACCAGCAACGAATTTTTTTCATCATGATTCATTAATAAGCGACTGTTGGAGATTGTGGCTGATGAAGGTTGGTAAACTTGGTTTCAAGAGTCTGCGCTTAATGGGGCTGGAGAGATGGCACATTGGGTAGGGCGTTTGCCTTGCACGCGGCCGAGCCGGGTTCAATTCCCAGCATCCCATATGGTCCCCTGAGCACCGCCAGGAGTAACTCCTGAGTGCAGAGCCAGGAGTAAACCCTGTGCATGGCCGGGTGTGACCCAAAAAGAAAAAAAAAAAAGAGTCTGCGCTTAAAATGCGGCATGAAATCCTTACTGTCCAGACAAGACCTGATGGTAACAGAGCAGCATCAGCATGCTAGAGGGAGCCAGAGTTCTGAGGAAACAGGACCTCTCAGGCTGAGCAGGACAGCAGAAGGGTGAAGGCTCTCCTGCCTTAAGCCGCAAAGGGAAGGGAATCAGGTCCGGCTGAATCCAGGCGCCATGGTCTCATCAGGCCTCACACTCTCTGCTTTGGGTTCCTTCTCAGAGGGGGTTTCCCAGAGCAGGGCAGCAGAAGTGATGCCAGGGATCCGACCCAGGGCTCCCCAGCAGCCTGGCACACAGCCTGGCTCTTCCCCAGTGCAAGGCAAGCTCCAGTGTGGAACTGCACCGTGGGGCTGGAAGTAATGTGGGGTTTTGTTTTTTATCAGTAGTTGACCTAGAAATTACATCTCAAAGGGGCTGCGGAGAGCACAGCTAGTAAGGTGCTTGCCTGCATGCAGCTGATCCAGTTCAATCCTCGGTACCTCATATGGTCCCCCAAGTCTGTCAGGAGTGATCCCCGTGCACAGAGCTAGGAGTAAGTCCTGAGAACTGCCAGATGTGGCACAGAAGCGAAAAATAATAAGGGTGTTTTAAAAATGGGGCTGGAGCGTTTGTACCATGGGGCACTTGCTTTGCATGCGGCCAAGCTGGGTTTGATCTCTGGCATCCCATGTGGTCCTCTGAGCCCGAAGGAGTGATTCTTGCATGCAGAGCTGGGAGGGAAGCCCCGAGCGCCACCAGGGGTAGCCCAAAAAGCCAAACAGAAAAGAAAATCATGGCAATTCTCCTTATATTCCAGGCAGGACAGCCTGGTCATGGAACATACAGAGAGAGGTGCCCCACTCAGCGTCGGCAGTACGGAGTCTGTGAGCATCTGGAAAGATCTCCAGCCATGGCTGTTACTGTAGTGGATCTTGGTCACATGCCCCAAGCCCCGTGATGGGTTCCGAGGTCACAGGGAACAATGCCTGGAAGTCATTCATTACGGACTTGCCGAACTCAGACACCAACGCAGTGGCGTCAGTAGGCCGCTGAGGATCAGAGTGGGAGGGAGGGTGTCTGGAGCAGGAGGTACCAACACAGACTCAGTGAAAGGAAGGTCAGACTCAGTGTTGAAGTATTAAAAAGAGAAAGGTGGATAGGGTGTAACTGGGGTCAGCCACTTGCAAGGCAAGTGAACACCTTTAGTAGGAGTTTGCATTAGGTTACGTGGTTGCAACAGTGTTAATAGTTCTGGCCGCTGATGTGCAAAGTTACTGCACACCAAGACAATACCTCAGTCACCTCTAATGCCATCTCCCCTACCACGGGGGCATCTGCTGTGTAACCGAAGTCTGAGGGTTCATCATCTGTCTCCTAGTTTGTCTCCTGTTAGTCCACAGATCTGCAGGATTACCTGGAATTTGTTCTTATTCCTGGACTTGTTTGACTTCACGTGACACCCTGCAGTTCCATCCACGTTCGAGTGATGAGCCACCGAGTGTAGAGACAGCTTCAAGGGCCGGAGGGAGAGCACAGCAGGGAGGGTGTTTGCCTTTCACGCACCCAACCCGGGTTCAATTGCCGGCATCCCATAGGGTCTCCTGAGCACCACAAGAGTACTTCCTGAGTGCAGAGCTAGGAGTGACCCCTGAGCATAGTCAGGTATGACCCCTTCCCCCCCCCAAAAAAAAAGACAGCTTCACGATCTGCTCCCTGTCCCTGCCACCTGGGTCACTCCTGTCTTCCGGGCAGTGCTAAGTGCTGCCATAAATACAAGTGTGGCATCTGTCTTTTTGAACGACTGTGTTTGTGTTTGGGGGGTACTAGGCAAGCACCTTAAACCCTGGGCTATCTCTCTAGCCCCACCATCAGGGAAAATGGCAAATCCTGGAAAATCCAAGTCAAGAGTCATTCTAAGTACGTGCAGTCTCAGGCTGCTGCTCCGGCCGGGTGCTGCAGGACTGGGAAGATTCTAGAAGCATGTGCAGCCTCCTGGGTTCGATACCCAGGCAGGGAGGGTGACTGTGCCAGGCGCTGGTGCAGAGCAGGCCATGAGTCGCATCTCAGAAGAGACCAACACGCTGCAGAGATCTTTATCCAGTTAAAAACTTGACTCCAGGGGCTGGAGTGATAGCACAGCGGGTAAGGTGTTTGCCTTGCACGCAGCCCACCCAGGTTCAAGTCCCAGCATCCCATATGGTCCCCCAGCACCACCAAGAGTAATTCCTGAGTGCAGAGCCAGGAGTAACCCCTGTGCATCGCTGGGTGTGACCCAAAAAGCAAAACAAAAACAAAAACAAGCAAAAAGAAAATCAAAGTGGTATCTTGCTGCATAGGAGGGTCTCAAATAAATCTTTAAAAAAAAAACTTGACTCCAGCTGTATCACCCTATTTAAAATTTTAGAATTCCTGGAACAACATGTCATACTCTACACCCCTAATACCAATAGTAGCACACCATATCTGAGGGGGTATAAAGTAGAAAGCAACCAATCTCAAATATATATATATATATATATATATATGCACACAAGGCTCAACCTGTAACAACATTTTAATAATCTCTTACACAAAGACTTAATGGCTCCAGAGTGAGATACAACAATCTCCACACAATTTCCTCTAAGAAAATATTTTTGGATCATTTTAGCAGATTATTCATAACAAGCAATACAGAAGAAATTATTTGGGTTCTGCTTTAGGGGCAGGTTTGGGGGGGATGGAGAAATTCTAAAAATGGTGGTGGGAAGGTATAATGGTGGTGGGATTGGTGTTGCAATATTGAATGTAATAAATTTTGTGAACGATTTTATAAAAATAAAATAAATAAAATAAATCTATGTAACTTAAAAAAAAAAAGAACAGGCCGTTGGTGTCCAAAGACAGGAAGCAGAAGCCAGACCATGACCACGACCACCGCCAGCCTCTTGGGTCAGAGCAGGATGAGGAGGAAGAAAGAGCCAGTGGGAGTGGGGTGCAGGAGCCCCCAAATGCACACAGCTCCCAGCTCCGTGGGTGGGTGGCAGGACGAGGAGCTGCCTTCACCAGCAGGCATCATCCATCTGTGTCCTGGGGGCCCTCCAGGACCTGCAGGGGCAAGCGGAGGCCCTCCCCACCCCCCGAGACCTGAGTCTCCTCCAGGGGTCCCCATCCAGCACCACCATCCTCCTGAGGGCCAGGACTTCAGTGCAGGCCTCTGGGGACCTCAGCAGCACCCGCCACCTCCGTAAGCCAAGGGAGAAGCTGCCCTGTGGTTCCCCAGCTCTGTGGCTGCGTTTCCAGGAAGCAGAGACTTCTCCGCAATCTCAGCTCCCCGGTGAAAAAGCATCTGTCTCTGGCCCTGACCAGGGGTGCTCACCCAGCAGTGCTTAGGGGCTGCTCCTCGTGAAGCTTAGGGGACCATGTGGTTTGGGCCCCCCTCTGACCTCATAGTCTTTTTTTTTGTTTTTGTTTTTGCTTTTTGGGCCACACCCGGCAATGCTCAGGGGTTACTCCTGGTTCTGCACTCAGGAATTACTCCTAGCAGTGCTTAGGGGACCATATGGGATGATGGGGATCAAAAGTGGGTTGGCTGTGTGCAAGGCAAACGCCCTACCTGCTGTGCTATCGCTCCAGCCCTTGATCTCATAGTATTAAAGAGCATTTTGATAGAAAACCTGAAAGTCAAATCGAGAAACTTTTAAGTAATATTTTTAAGGAGTGCAGAATAGAGTACAGTGGACAGGGGACCTGTCTCGCACTCTGCCAACCAGGTCTGATTCTGGACACCACACAGGGGCTCCTGAGCCCCACCAGAAGGAAGGAATCCCTGATCACAGAGCCAGGGGTAAGGCCTGAGCGGGAGGGCAAGCCTCTCACCAGGGCCCAGCCAGGCTCCCTGTGGGTGATTTGAAAGTAAGTCGCAAGCCATTTTATTAATCTTTTTTTTTTTTTTGCAGAGGTTTGGGGGAAGATGTGAGACCACACCTGGCAGTGCTCAGCTCTTACTCCTGTCTCTGTCCAGGGATCACCCCCAGTGGGGCTGGGGGCCACGTCAATTGTTGGAAATCAAACCCAGGCTGGCCAGGGGCAAGTCCAGCGCCTCCCTGCTGTCCTATGTGCAGGTCTCCAGAAATACTCGTAAGTGATTAAACAGGGCCTGCTACACTGTGACCTCTACGTGTGTGTATACACGCATCCGAGCTGCATCAGGCCCGAGGACTCAGTGCTGGGGAGCAAGAACCACTCCTGGCGGTGCTCAGGGCTTACTCCTGGCTCAGTGCTCAGGAATCACTCTTGGCAGCATTCAGGGCTTACTCCTAGCTGTGCCGAGGGCTTATTCCTGGCAGTCCTCAGGGATCACTCCTGGCGGCGCTTAGGGCTTACTCCTGGCTCAGTGCTCAGGTGCCACTCCTGGCTATGCTCAGGGCTTATCCTGGCTCAGTATTCAGGGATCACTCCTCGCTGCACTCAAGGGACCGTGGGCAGTGCGGGGGAAGGAATCTGGGTCTGGCGTGTGCAGGGCAGGCGCCTACCCCGTGCGCTGTGGCTCAGGCCTCCGGCTTCTACTTTTAAGGAAAGGGAAAAGGAGCGCTGGATTCCCGTTCGCTCCTTCCTCCCACGGTGGGCCCTAGGCCACGAGGCGGACGCGATCGCTCTGCCTCGGGGCTCACAGCCCGATGCGGGGCCACACAGCCACACCGGGGGTTCAAACTCGGTGTCTGCGCGGGCCCGGACCCCGGGCGCGGTCGGGAGAGACCCTCCTGGGGCGGGGGACGGGGGAGGCGGGGGGGCGCTGGGGACCCGCGCAGAGTGGGCGCTGCGCTCGCCCGACTCCCCGTGAAGCGTTGGATGCGGGACGCTCCCGTGCGTGGGCCCGGCCGGGGGTCCCCAAGGCGCACCCCAGCCCGCCGGGCGCCCCCTGCCCCTGCAGCGAGCCCCCAGCTCGGCTCCATCCCGCCTCCCTCGCGCGGGCGGGCAGAGGAGGAGCGAGGGCGGCGCTGGCCGGCGGGTCTGGGCGGCTGGTCAGCGGGCTGGTGCGCGGCGCCCGGCATCCCGCGGGACGCGGCCGAAGTTTCCCGAGGAGCCGCCCGCGCCCCCGGCGCGCCCCGGCCGGTCCCCAAGTCGGGAGGCGCCTGCGCACGCGCGCTCCGGCCGCTCCCCCCGCGCCCAGCAGGCTCCGGGCCGCGCCCGCGCCCCGCGCCCGCCCAGCCCGGCCCGCGCCTGCCCAGCGCCTGCCCAGCGCCCGGCCCGCGCCTGCCCAGCGCCCATGCCCGCGCGCGCCCGCCGCCCCGCAGCGCGACCCGGCCAGCGGCGCTAGCCGGCGGGGGCCATGGACGCGGAGCCCGGCTCACCGCCGGCCGCCCAGTCGGCGCTGGACAAGAACGTGGCCGAGCTGACCGTCATGGACGTGTACGACATCGCGTCGCTCGTGGGCCACGAGTTCGAGCGGGTCATCGACCAGCACGGCTGCGAGTCCATCGCGCGCCTCATGCCCAAGGTCGTGCGCGTCTTGGAGATCCTGGAGGTGCTGGTCAGCCGCCACCACGTCGCGCCCGAGCTGGACGAGCTGCGCCTGGAGCTGGACCGGCTGCGTGTGGAGAGGATGGACCGCATCGAGAAGGAGCGCAAGCACCAGAAGGCGAGTCGCGGTCCCGGGAGGGGCAGGGGCCCGGGCAGACGCCTGGTCACCACCCAGCCGGAGCCCAGGGGCGGTGCGTGGGAACCCGATCTGCGACCTCATCCCGGTCAGGGAGGGCTTGTTTCAAAATAATACAAAGTAACAATGATGCCAGATATTACCAGGGGAAACAGCTGCCGTGTGCTAGCTGTGTGGCCCCTAACTTCTCTGCACTTTGTTTTGCTTACATGTCTGAGATGCACTAACGGGCTGGCTTGTAAGAACTCATTGGAGGGCATGTTGTCAGCCGGACACTGGCTGCATCTCAGTCACAAATGTGCACGCCAGGCTTTTTCCTCTCTGGAAATCTCTGTCTCTGACTCTGTCTCGGTCTCTCTGTCTCTCTGTCTCTTTTCTGTATCTCTGTCTCTGTTTCTGTCTCTCTGTCTCTCTCTCTCTCTCTCTCTCTCTCTCTCTCTCTCTCTGTGCATTCTTTCTCCTTCACACTCTCCTCCTTCCTGTGTTTCTCTAAATAAAACTATATTCAGTCACTAGAAGAGAGGTGGAATGGCGGGTGAACTGTTCTTCGGTAGTATTGTTCTTTAGTCGGGGACCGTGGGCTTGGGCCACTCTTGGCTCTGTGCTCAACAGACAGATGGGCACCGGGGCATGGAAGGCCGTGCCCTGCTCTTTGGCCCGGTAGCGTTTTTCTCTGGAAATGAACTCGCCCTTTCGACTGGACCCCCCCCCTCCAGGCCCCTCTCCCCCCAGCCCCTCTGGAGACCTCTGACTTTCCCAGAGCCCCTCCCCCTCCCTAACCACTGCTCTCAGCTGCTTCTCAGCCTTGATTCTATCTTGACTCCTCCCTGGGTGCCTGGGTAGGAATTATCTCCAAATTACAGAAGAAACAGGTTCCAGCAGGCTAGCCCCCCGCTCCTCCCCCAGGGGCCAGGCCCCCCCACACTGCCCCTGTGTGAACCGGGGGAAGGACCGTGGGGATGGCAGGCCGCTGCCCTTCCCTGAATCATGCCTGAATCTGCCCTGGGAGAAGGAAGTTGGAGGCACCGTTTCCTGCCCGGCCTTGGCCGGGAAGCGTCCGTCAGGCAGTGCTGGGCGGGGGGGGGGGGCCTTCTGAGGGGCCTGGTGGCGGCATGGCCCTGGTCCTGGCTTGCTGTGTGGCCTCAGGAAACACACTTGGCCTTTCTGGACCTCCCTGGCACACCGCCACGGATCGTGTGTTTCCGCTGAAAATAGTCTGTCTGGTCCTGTGCTGGCCCCACTGAGCCACTGTCCTCTGCCCCTTCATGGGGGCCGAGAGCTTGCAGACACCCCGCCCCAGCCTCCGTGTCGGGGTGCTCAGGAGCAGCGCCTCGGAAACGGACAGGCTGGGTGATGAGCCAGCCTCTGTGCCTCAGTTTCCCTGGCAGTGAAGTGGGGACCGTAGCAGTCCTGGGCTTGGAGGGCCTGAAAGGCTTCGGACCCCTATCTTCTGCCTTTCCTTGTCACTCTGGAGAACTGGGGCCTGGACAAACCGGACTGCAGGAGCGAGGGGTTGCTCAGCCCCTGTAGTGGGGGGCCCAGCGGGCACCTTTGTGTCGGATTTTGTCCCAGGGCCTCCTGCTCTTGCCCTCTGCTGTGAATTCTTTCTGATGCCCCCGGGCTCACCGTGTTATCTGCACAGTCTCTACCTTATCTGCCCTGGCCTCCCTTTCCCTCACTCCTTCCTCCTTCCTTTCTCTCACGGTTCCCCCCCCCACCCTCCCCCCCCCCCCCTGCCGACTGCTCACTCCTGCTGCCCCCGTGACCATGACCTGCCTCTGCCTTCCTGGAGGGTCCCCATTTCGGACCATGACCTGGGCTCGACTGGGAATTGTGCCTGCCGTTGCCCCCTGCCCCTGTCGCAGATGTGTTGACCGAGAGTCCTGCAGTGCCCACACTTATGTGGGGGCCACGGTGATGGTCAGAGAGGGTCTTGCCCTCAGGGCCCTGGCTTCCTCCCGCGGGGTGCAGTCCCGGAGGGACACGGGCCATGTTCCTGAGCTCACTCAACTTTATTGGGGGTTTGGGCCACACCTGCTGGCACTCAGGGAATGCTCCCAGCTCTGTGCTCATGTGTCACTCCTGACAGTGCTTGGGGGACTTGCCACGCAGTGCCAGGAATGGAACTGGGGTCAGCACGTACCTTAGTCCCCCCCGCCCCACCCTGTGCATGCCTGAGCCCACCCTATCCACCCCACAAGCGCTGGCTTTTGTGAGACAGCTATCAAGCCCACTTTACCCAGACGTATGATTTTTATGTGTTGTCAGTGAGGAAAAGCATTTCTTTTGGGGGGCCCTCCCAGCAGTGCTCAGGGGTCACGCCTGTGGGGTGGCAGGGTTTGAACCTGGGTGGCCATGAGCCAGGCTGTCCCCTCCTCGCTGTGCTGTGGCCCTGGCCCCTGCAAAGCAGCGGGTCGTTAAGAGGTGGAGCCCTGAGCCTTCCCACTGTATGCCCAAGGGAGTCCCAGAGGTCACTGGGCTCAAGCAGCCGCCGGGAGGAGCCCGTCCACTCCCAGCTCTGTACAGGACAGGTGTGGGGAAGGGTGCTCTAGGGCCGGTCACTCCTGCCTGTCCTGGGACAGGTGTGTGGGTGTGTGGTGGTGGTTGTTGTTCGTTTGGTCCTGAGGCCGCAGGGCTCACGCCTGACTCTGGGCTCAGGGATCGCTCCCAGCAGGTGCAGGGGACTGTGTGGGGTGCTGGGGAGTAAGCCTGGGCAGAGCAAGTGGTGATAGCCTGGGGTGTGGCCAGGGGAGGGAGAAGGGCAGAAGTGGGGGCCTGTCCTCAGCTCTAGGGGTCCTTCAAGTGGCCACAGGCTTTCGCATAAGCCCTGGCTCACACAGCTGAGGTCAGTCTGGAAAAGGGGATCCAGTTCTGGGGTCAGAGCCTGCCCTCTGCCTGCCCCTGCCCCCTCACTCACATCTCTTTGGGGACAGCTGGACCCTAGAAGCCCAGGCCAGTCCCCTCAGGGCCCGGACAGTGCCGCCAGCACATCCACGGGGGAAGCCCTGGATGGGCAGGACCCCCCACAGGTCCCCCGGCTCCTTCATGCCCAACTGCGGCCATCAGGGAGCGGGAAGGACCTCGGGAGTGTGACCACGCGCCACCTCTGCCCCAGGCCTCCCGTGGCCTTCAGGGAGCTCTGCTCACGGCGGGCTCCGGGGGTCCTCGTGCAGGCAGGCTCGGGGTGAAAGGTGGCCACCTCCTCCCACAGGTGCCCACAGCTGCCTCAGGTCCCCTGTGGTGGGCCCACCCCAGCCCGGCGGCTGCCATCGGGTCACAGAGACCGCCTCTGCCCACGTAGCTGGGGACCCCCCTAAGTCCTCTCTGTCCCCGTGGATACCAGTGTCATTGAGTACACTACACCCTGCAGTTAACCGTTGGTTCATTTCTCGGTTTTGGGGTCACCCGTGACCATGCTCAGGCTCCTGCCAGCTCTACATTAGGGAGTTGTGGGGTGCCGAGGGTCCAGGAGGGCTCCTTCCCAGCTGTGCCTGCCCGCATCTGGCCGGCCGCCGCTCCGGTCTCTGGACCCTGCCACCCAGACCCGTGAGCCGGTCACCTCATGCCCACACCCTCAGCCCCTGGCCACCCACGGCCATTTGCTGCGGTCGCTGTGGATGCGGCTGGGCGGGGGCGGGGGGGGGAACGGGGGCGAGGGAACAGTTCGTGGTTTCAGAGCCACATGGGGTGGTCGGTGGCGTCTGGTTGCTGGGGCTTGGGGATCTGCCGTGAGTGGCCTGCAGCAGTGCTCCAGGCTTGGGGACAGTCTGCGTTTAGTGGCCGTGGGACTGTGAGGCTGCCAGGCCAGGCTCCTCACCCTGGGCGGGGTGGGCAGGGCGCAGTTAGGGGCACGGGCAGGGGCATGGGCAGGGGTGTGGGCAGGGGCGCAGACAGGAGTAGGTAGGGCATGGGCAGGGGTGCAGGCAGGGGTGCGGACAGGGGTGCGGGCAGGGCTGTGGGCAGGGTGTGGGCAGGGGTCCAGGCAGGGTGCAGGCAGGGTTGTGGGCAGGGATGCGGGCAGGGGCGCGGGCAGGGTGTGGGCAGGGGTCCAGGCAGGGTGCAGGCAGGGTTGTGGGCAGGGATGCAGGCAGGGGTGTGGGCAGGGCTTGGCAGGGTTGCGGGCAGAGCATAGGCAGGGGTGTGGGCAGGGGCACCAGCAAGGTGTGGGCAGGGGTGGAGGCACCGGGGGTCGTGTCACTCCTGAGGAACTTCCCAGCTGCTTCCCACCGCGCTGTCCCTTCGCCTTGTCCAAGCTTGGGTCCACTTCTCCTGCGCCATCATCTGGAAAGCCCTTGACGGGCGTTCCTGACATGCAGAGCCTGAGACACGCAGAGCCTGAGCCCGCGCTCCTCGGGCCCATTGAGCAGTAGGACTTTTGTCCATCCCTGCTGCCCCAGAGGAAGGCTCATCTTACGGAATGTCTGGGCTAAGGTGGGGGACGTGGACACCCCAGGAGGTGGCCCGGAGGCTGCCTGTCCACTGCCCTCCCTGGACAGTGCGTCAGCCGCCAATGGGGCTGTCCTGGCGTGAGGACGGCCCGTGTGCGTGGTGGCCGTGCCCACTGCTGCTCCTCGTGCCCGCGCCAGGTGCCCGCGGCTCACGTGCCCGTCCCTTCGGCAGGAGCTGGAGCTGGTGGAGGACGTGTGGCGGGGCGAGGCCCAGGACCTGCTGTCGCAGATCGCCCAGCTGCAGGAGGAGAACAAGCAGCTGCTCAGCGACCTGTCCCACAAGGATGTCAGCTTCTCCGAGGAGGAGTTCCAGAAGCAGGAAGGTCAGCGGCCTCTCCCTGGCCTGCGTCGTCCGTTCCCCGGCCGGGGCTGCCCCTCTCCCGGCCCCAGCTCTGGTCATTCAGCCGGTCCAGCCGACGGGTTCCCAGATCTCCCACTTCCAGGCTTTTGTTCTGATCCCTGGACCAGCCACACTCGACAGGGCTGGCCCCGCCCTCGGGAAGTTTACCTGCTCATGTCCAGGCTATGGATGACATGCGTGTCAGATGGAGGCGCGTCTGTGTAGGGGAAGGAGCAAAACAGGGGGAAGAGGGTCGAGGGGAGAAGGGGCAGCTTTAGACACTGAGATCAGGGCACTGGGGGGCCCTGGCCCAGAGACAGGGGCAGCCATACAGCAGTCTAGGGAGAGAAGCAAGCGCAAAGGCCCTGTGGCACGAGGGCCAAAGGAAAACCAAAGCCAGGTCTGGAGAAGGCAGCAATACTGACTGTCAGGTATGAGGTCTCCGTGGTCCTTGGGGCCGACTGACCCCCGTGAGGTCTTGGCTGCCCTTGATGGTCAGGCAGGACCCCAAGGCCCAAGTTCGGATTCTGTGCCCGACACGCTGGGAAGAGTGTGGAGCTGTGGGGTTCAGGAGCAGGATGGAACCCCAGAGCCAACACCCGTGAGCCGTTGGACTCTTATCCATACCTAAAGTCATCTAGAACCTTTCACCCGGCACCCCTGCGGGATCAGGGTCGTACCCACTCCCCTAAAGCCGGCTGCCTGCAGGGCTGCTCGCCCTAGAGTCTCAGCCCACCACTGCCAACTGCCGGGCCGGGGTCCCCGCGATCCCCCTCCTCCTACTCAGTGGGTCGGGGTGAGGGCGGTGCCCACCTCCAGCTCAGAATCTGGATCACAGGCATCGTTGGAGGTGTGTGCGGTGGATGTGGGGCGTGTCCCTTAGCTGCCTGGCAGTGGCAGGCCTCGGGGCACTTCCCAAGCCCAACCCTAAACCCAGCACTTAATTGCCCTGGCCTCAGCCGAATCCCTTGCCCGGTGGCACCCCATGTAAAGGTGGGGACACCCACCTCCCCCTCGTAAGCTGCCCGAGTGTCACCTGACTGTCAGTCCTGCGGGTCAGCCACCCTCACTCAGGGCTCTGAGTTTGTGACCTTCTTGCTGAGCACATGAGGGAGATGTGGGTCCAGAGACGGACAGCAATTGGTCCGGGACCACACAGTTGCCAGGCCTGGCGGGGCTGGGAAGGGAAGGGCGTTTGATTTTTGTGGGGGACCCTGAGGGGCTGAGGTTGAACCAGGCATGTAGCCTGGTCGTGTGCTCGTGCCACCAGCTGGATCCCACCGCCAAGACGGCGGAGCTTGCTGGCTCCTTCCTTCGTCAGTGACTTTGGACGGCACCCGCTGCCCTGCATGGCCTTTCTGCGAGTTGCCCGGGATCCAGTCATGGCTCAAGGGCAGCTCTGCTGGGCTCACAGAGGAGCCCCACAGCCCTCTTGTTTGGGGTCCACACCCAGCAGTGCTTGGGGACTACTCCCGGCTCTGTGCTGGTGGGGGCACCCGGTCCCCCGCATGCAGACCCTACACTCCCAGCTTTGACCTACCCCACGCCCCGACGACCCTCTTCCTGCTGCCCCAATGCCCCTGGGTGACCAGTGCCTTGGGCTGTGGCCGGGGCTGGTGGGCGCGGGCCCCACCCACTGTGGGAGGCCTCGCCTCGGAGCGTCGTGAGTCAGCCCACTCGGAGGTGCCAGCTGAGACACACTTAATTGGCATCCCGCGTGGGGGGACCCTTGTTAGCTCGGGGGGCTGGTGTCCCCCAGCAGCCCCACCCACGGGGAGACGGGAGATACCAGCCATGCCTCCGCGGTTATTTTTACTGGGCACGGAAACCATGGGAACGGCAGGCTGGCGCATGCCCTGTCGAGGGCAGTGCCGCTGAATGAGGCAGTCTGGAGGGGGCCCCTGGGGGGGGCAGGGCCGGCTTTCTCAGCATCTGTACGGGATGCCCTGTCACCCTCCCCCGGAAGTCTTCACCTGGAGATGATCCAGACTGAGCACAGGTTCTGCATGCAGGAGGCTGAGTCCAGCCTTAGCACTGCACGGTCCTCGAGCACTGAGCTGGGAGTCAGCTCCCAGCACTACCCAAACAGAAAGCGCTGCCCTGCTCTATCCTGGATACTGTGTCAGCTGGAGGGTCGCAAAGAGAGAGAGAGAGAGGGGGTGGGCTTGAGAGGGGTCACGAAGACCCCCGCCCTGTGGGATAGGGCTGGGAGGGAGCCGAAGGCCTGGAGCACTGTGCCTGGAGTGGTCAGCAGTGCCCGACCCTCCCTGGGGTCATTAGCCCCGGGACAGCACTGCCCATTGCTTCACACCCAAAGGCGGGCCAGGAGCTAGTAGATAGGGCGCGCTCCAGCCCTGTGTGGACCCAGATGCCCCCAGACGCCCTGAGCACCCCTGGGTGCTGTGACGGTGCCTCTGGGCTCCTGGGAGACACCGTAGTGGGATCATCTGTCTGCCGAGGGCGCCAGGGGCCCCCAGGTTTCCTGAGCCACCTGGAGCAGGTGGTGCGGGCGCAGGAGGCGTGTCGAGGCCTGTGGATGGGCCCCCTCATGAGGGGACGGTCACCAACACGGTCAACCTTGATTTTCCTACAAGCCTCTGAAACTTGCTGGGGCTTCTGTATGTCCCAAACACGTACACGGATGCTGTGTCCACCGCATGGGTGCGCAGAGAGGGCAGCGAGGGAGTGACTCAACAGAGCCCAGCGACAGCTGTGGACTGTCCTGCGCAGAGAACAGAGCCGTGGAAAGAAGGGGGGTGGGAGCATGCGGGGGTGGGGTGGTCAAGCCTTGCCCACTGCCATCCCCAGAGCCATGTGTGGAGAGGGGGCAGGGGTCGGAAGGCGGGGACGAGAACGCTGAGGAGATCACGCTGAGGAGGGGAGGCGCAGGGCAAGGTGGGGTTGGGGGAGGTGGGGGCCATAGGGGGGAGGGGGCCAAGGTGGGGTCCAGGGGAGGCGCGGGCCAAGGGGCTCTGGGGAGCAGGTGCCGGTGAGAGAGCCGGGGAGTGAGGGGGCATGTCCTGCTGGCAGGTGTTGGGGGCTCACTCCAGCCCTACCCACCCCAGGCATGTCCGAGCGGGAGCGGCAGGTGATGAAGAAGCTGAAGGAGGTGGTGGACAAGCAGCGTGACGAGATCCGGGCCAAGGACAGGGAGCTGGGACTGAAGAGCGAGGACGTGGAGGCGGTGAGTAACCCGCGGGGTGCCGCCCCCTCCTCCGTGGACCCTGGCAGGGGCGGGAACAGCAGGAGGGGGCTGGGCTGGGGCGGGGGCGTTATCCTGCACTGCCCTCCTCCCACTCTTATCCTGGGCCCCTGAGCGGTGCCTGCCTGAACGAGAGAAGACGCCCCCATCCCCCGCCCCCGGCGTGGGTCAGCGTGTGCAGACGCCTGTATCTCGCCTGTATCTCTGGCGGTCAGTCTCCCCTCGCCTGTATCAGTCTGGCGGTCAGTCTCCCCTCCACACTGTTCGTCTCTGGGAGCCAGCGGGGCTGGGCCAGAGACAGAGTTCAGCCGGGAGAGAGGGCGTTTGCCTTGCGTGCAGCCAGCCCAGGGTCAATCCCTGGCATCCCATCTCGTCCCCCAGCAACACCGGGAGCAATTCCTGAGTGCGGAGGCACGTGTAAGCCCTGAGCACCAGCGGCCCCCCTCCTCCGTGGTCCAAAAAAAGAAAAAAACAAAAAAATCTTTTATAAGTCTTTCTTTTTTTCCTTTTTGAGTAACACCTGGCGATGCTCAGGGCTCACTCCTGGCTCTGCACTCAGGAATTACTCCTGGCGGGGCTCAGGGGACCATGTAGGATGCCAGGGATCAAACCTGGGTCAGCCGCCTGCAAGGCAAACACCCTACCCGCTGTGCTATCACTCCAGCCCCCCCCCTTTTTTAATTTTTTAAATTTATTGAATCACCGTGAGAACAGCCACCAAGCTTTCCAGTTTAAGTCTTGGTTGGTCATACAATGATCAAACACCAATCCCTTCACCAGTGCATATTTTCCACCACCAAGAATCCCAGTATAGGGGGCCAGAGAGATAGCACAGCGGGTAAGGCGTTTGCCTTGCATGCGGCCGACCCAGGTTCGATTCCCAGCATCCCATATGGTCCCCTGAGCACCGCCAGGAGTAATTTCTGAGTGCAGAGCCAGGAGTAACCCCTGTGCATGACTGGGTGTGACCCAAAAAGCAAAAAAAAACCAAAAAACAACAGTATACCCCCCCACCACTCCCCCTGCCTGTGTGGCAGATTTCCATTTACTCTCTACCTTGATCACATTCAATATTACTACAAAAGACTCACCATTATTATTTGGAATTTTCCCCAACATTCAGACCTGCCAAAAAGACATCATTAGATAATATGTATTCTATTGCTGATTATGAAGAGCATATGATGTCACGGCTGCTATTGTGGCCACATGATTTTGGATTTCTGATATTTTGGTAGTAAGTCTAGAGGGATTACTGCCAAAAGCCGCTGGGCTCCGAGGTTGGTTTGTGTGCCTCTGGGATCATAGCTGTTCGGGAGGCAGAGGAGGTGTTCGTGGGTGACAACTCCGGGCCTCATCAGGGTGGGGAGCAGGGCCTGTTCCACCCCCTATCCCATGAGGGCCCGCGTGCCTCGTCACTGCAGTCTCATACCTGGCTGTCCATTAGGCTCTGAAAGATGGTGGCCACCATGCCGCCGCTGCCAGGGCGAAAAGACAGAGGGACAAACACCCTTCCCCTCCCAGGGTGGCACAGCGCCATAGTTTAATGCACAGTCCAAATACATTTCTGCCAAAAACTGGTGGTATCTGAGGTTGGTTTGTGTGCCTCTGGGATCATGGCCGTTCAGGAGCCAGAGGAGGCGTTTGTAGGCCACAACTCGGGGCCTCATCAAAGAGGGTAGAAGGGTCCCTGTTGTGTTTTTAGAGTCTGCAAATGGATGAGCTCAGGGCCGACTCTTAGCTCTGTGCTCAGGATCATTCCTAGAGTGCCTCAGGGGGCCATGTCGGGTGCTGGGGATTGAATTTGGACTGGTCGCCTGCAAGGCAAGTGCCACCCACTATCGTATCTCTGAGACCCCGTCTGTAGGAACAGGATCTGTTGAGGCTAGAGCGATAGTCAAGTGACCTCCGAGTGCAGAGCCAGGCGGAAGTCCCGGGCACCACTGGGCGTAACCGATAAACAGAACCCAAAAGAACAGGAGCTAATTTGGGGCTGGGGCAAGCTGACCCGTGGGGTGCATGGGCTCGTGCCCAGCTTCAGCCCCCAGGCACAGCCAGGCATCCCCAAAGCCGAAGAAAAAGAGAAGATGAAGGGATTTTACCAAAGGGAGAGGGGTGCACTGTGGGCAGCCGGCCGTCCCCCGAGCGCCCCGTGCCGCAGTGCCCAGACCAGGCCCCGTCTGCCCCCACAGCTGCAGCAGCAGCAGAGCCGGCTGATGAAGATCAACCATGACCTGCGGCACCGCATCGCCGTGGTGGAGGCCCAGGGGAAGGCCCTGATCGAGCAGAAGGTGGAGCTGGAGGCCGACCTGCAGGCCAGGGAGCAGGAGCTGGGCAGCCTGCGGGCCGAGCTGCGGCGGCTGCAGGAGCCGCTGCAGGGTGAGCTCCGCCAGAACGGGGCGCCCGAGCCGGAGGTGAGGGGTCGCCACAGGGGACCAGGAGCTTGGGCCTCTGCGCTTGGGTGCGCGGGTGGGCCTGGGCCGTGGGACAGGCCTGGGAGGCCAGGAGCTGCCAAGCTGCCCCTGCCCAGTCACCCCGCTGGGAGGGCCCAGGTCACCCTGGCAGCCCTCCGGAGGAAGGGGGGACGGGGAGGGGGAAGGATGGGGAGAGGGGAGGGGTCTCTCTGGGGCTAGACCCACGGTTCAACACTCCCCCCCAGCCCAAATGGTGCCTGAGCCCTCTGGGAGTGATCCCTAGAACAAAGGCTAGGGGCTCTACCCTGGTGGGTGTGGCGGGGTTGAGGGGTGAAGGGTGGGCAGGGAGAGGGACTAACCGCGGGGGGATCTCTGGAGGCGGAGAGCTGATGTGCCATACCTTGAGGGAACGGATGGCCTTTGGGTTTTAAGGCTGCGACAGTCATGTGGTCAGTAGTGCTCACCTTGCATGTGGCCGGCCTGGGTTCCATCGCAGCACCCTGTAGGGTCCTCCGAGCCCCACCGGAGTGACCCCTGAGGACAGGACCAGGAGTCAGCCCCGGGCACCTCCAGGTGTGGCCCGCAAACCAAACCCCAAAGAAAGGGCAGCCAGTGGCCACCTGCTGGTGTCTCTGCCGGCTGCCCATGGTGCCTGCTGTCCAGGAGTGGGGGTGGCCACGTGAGAGCGGGTGTAGGACGGCCTGGGGGCTGTGTTGTGGCCATCAGGGCCCGACCGGGGTTAAGGACAATGCTCACTGGTTCCTGCCAGGCTGGCTGGGGCTGCTGGATTCAGGAAGTGGCCCTGATGGCCCACGCCCAGGGGACATGCCAGTTCTTACTGCTGGACTGCAGGGCATCTCCTGCGGCCGTGTCTGAAGGGCCCCTGGGGATTAGGGGACAGGCCCAGATAACCCGAACCACCTCCAGGTCCCTCGTGGGTAAGCCTGGAAGGCCGTGCTGGCCCTTGGGCAGCCACTGCCCAGCAGGAGGATCTCTCTTGCAGGCTCGGGCCCAGACAGGCCAGTCCTGGGTTCTGGCAGTGCCTGGCGTCCTCCAGAAAAGCTGGGCCCCCACCTGCTGTTCTAACAGGGTCCCTGCGTCAGGCGGGAATCCCCCAGAGGCACGGGGCATGGTCCATTGCGGCCTGGAGCAGGCCAGGACCTGCTGTCTGGGCACAAAGGGCCCCGGAAGCAGTGCTAGGGCCTGAATAGGCGGGAGGAACAGGCACCAGACACCTGCCCTGGACGTGCCCAGGGACCTGATGCAGCAGGAGCGGGGAGGGCTCAGCCCAGCAGGCAGAGGGGGCCGGGCAGCCTCAGGAGGAGCGCAGGGGGTGGGAGCGCCAGCAGCCCTGCAGCACCCATGGGAGCCCGTCATCCCATTTCTCCTCCAGCAGGAAATCCAAACCTTAATCTACATCCAAACTCCTGCCCAAAAGGGTCAATTTCAAAGCTCAGCACTGAGCCAGGACGCTTGTGGGTGCTGGGGCTGAAGCCAGGCCCGGGGCTGGAGCGACAGGACAGCAGGGCAGGCTTTGGCCTTGCACACGGTGACACAGGCTCAGTTCCTAGCACCCCTGTGGTGCCCAGAGCCCACCATGAATGCCCTGAGCACAGAGCTAGGAGTCAGCCCTGAGCTCGTCCTGTGTGCCCATCTCCCCCGCCCCCCAAAAAGGGGCTTGTTCTCTTCCTCTAGTGCCCCTGAAGAATAAAGTAGAACAGGGTGAAGGAGGGTTGGATAAAGTGTGTGCCTGGACTGGGGTGGGGCTGGGATACCCGCAGACTCCTACATGCGCATCAGGGCCCCAGGCAGAGAGACCTCACCATGGCCGCGTCTTCCCTGACCCTCCCCAGCTGCAGCCAGATGGCCCTGCACATCCGCTGCTGAGCGGCTGGTCAGTGCTCCATGAAGGGAGAGGGATGCTGCACCAACAGGTGTTCACTGGCACCTGGCTGGGCAGCGGCCAGTCTTGCGTGCGTGTCCTGGGTAGTGTCTCCCGGGAGGAGAGAACCCTGCTGAACCCCGCTGAACCCCACTGACCCCCTCTGAGCCCCGCTGACCCCTGCTGACCCCTGCTGAGCCGGCTGCCCACTCAGACTTGTGCACGTAACGCTACCCCTTCGGAAGTGAGAGTGAGGTGCCCGTGGAGTCACGGGGCCTGCAGGTGGGGGACCCTCCTTCCAGGTGGGCTGACAGCTGGACAGTGGAAAACCCGACAAGACTCAGTGTGTCCTGCTCAGGCGGCCCTGCCCTCAAGGCCTGAGCCTCCCTGTCACCTGATGCCCGCAGCGGTCGGTGTCCCCTTTCAAGTGTCCTTCCAGGAGCAGCACATGCCCTCTGCCTCCCGAGGCCCTCCAGCCTCCAGCCCAGCCTGGCTGCACCTCCTCTCCAGAGTCCTTCCCTGGGCCTGGGGGGGGGGGGGGGAAGTGCTCAGGGCAGGGGACGAAGGGGCCGCCTGGTGCCAGTGTGAGAACTGCCCTACCCTCTGCCCACAGTGCCTGAGAGACCTCACAGCACCAGGGGCAGCCCCCAGACCGCCGGCCAGGAGAGCAGGAGAGCAGGCCGGGCGCTTGCCGGCACCCGACCCACCTGAGCCCTCCCAAAGGGACCTGGCAGCGCTCTGCTCTCAGGAATCATCCCTGGCGGATGCAGGACACCATGTAGGATGCCGGGGTGGAACCTGGGTTGACCACATGCAAGACTAGAGCCCTCCCAGCTGTCCTATTGCCCCGGACCCTCTTTCAGATTCTGAAATGAGACTGTTGTGGGGGAACTTCGTGGAGAGGGGACGGCGCAGAAGGGGGATCGGCGCAGAGGGTCACGGCTCTCATCCCTGCTGGCGCAGCAGCCCAGGGCGCCGTAGGACCGGGGCCATGCGTGTGATGTGGGAGCGGCGGCCGCGGGCCTCACGACTTGGCCTCCTGCAGGCGGAGCTGGGGATGGAGGAGTGCGTGACCGAGGCGGAGAAGCTGGCACTGGACCTCAAGGACCCGAACCGGCCCCGCTTCACGCTGCAGGAGCTGCGGGACGTGCTGCACGAGAGGAACGAGCTCAAGGCCCAGCTCTTCGTGCTGCAGGAGGAGCTGGCCTACTACAGGAGGCAGGGCCGGGCGGGGCGGGGCCAGGACTGGTGGGAGGCGGGGCCATCCGGGGCGGGGCCGGGGGGGCGGGGCAATTGGGTGGGGCCTGGCGGGAGGCGGAGCAGAAGGGGGCGGGGCAGGCGGGAGGTGAGGTGGCCCTTATTGCCCAGGACCAGGCTGTGTCTCCACCTGCCCTGGGCACCCTTTTGGCTAGAAGCGCTTCTCATCTCACCAAACCTTCCTGAAACTTTGGGCCCAGGCACATTTCCTTCCGGTTTGGGGCCACATCTGATCAAGCTTGGGCAGCTCCTCCAGGCTTGGTGCTGGGGACTGTGCAGTGCCAGGAATCGAACTCGGACTCACACAGGCAGAGCAAGAGCTCACCCACTGAGCCCGGCCCGCGTGCATTTTATTTTATTTATTTGTATTTATTTATTTATTTTTGCTTTTTGGGTCACACCCAGTGATGCTCAGGGGTTATTCCTGGCTCTGCACTCAGGAATTATTCCTGGTGGTGTTTGGGGGACCATATGGGATGCCGGGAATTGAACCCAGGTTGGCTGCGTGCAAGACAAACGCCCTACCCGCTGTGCTATCACTCCGGCCC
Organism: Sorex fumeus; assembly: GCF_029834395.1. Classification (NCBI taxonomy): domain Eukaryota; kingdom Metazoa; phylum Chordata; class Mammalia; order Eulipotyphla; family Soricidae; genus Sorex; species Sorex fumeus. The sequence continues at coordinate 6,259,885 of NW_026606144.1, read as the reverse complement.
CTATTTGTATTTGCTTTTTGGTTCACACCCGGCGATGCTCAGGGGTTACTCCTAGCTCTGCACTCAGGAATTACCCCTGGCAGTGCTTGGGGGACCATATGGGTTGCTGGGAATAGAACCTGGGTCTGCCACGTGCAAGGCAAACGCCCGACCCGCTGTGCTATCGCTCCAGCCCCCCCCCCCCGGGGTGCATTTTGTAATCACAACCTTACAGTTGCTGGAAAGGGATGTCCCTGACCCTGTGGCTGGCTCTGGGTCCCGGCACCTCAAAACCAAGCACAGCGGTGTCTGCAGGGAGTGGTGGAAAGGTTCCCCCTAAACAGAGAGAGAAAGGCCCTCACTGCTGCTGAGAGCTTGTTTCTGCTGCTGCCACCAAGTGAAAAGACACTGAGATCCCCGTCCCGGTGCCGTCTGAGCTGCCGTCTGGCACACGCGCTGGTGGCCAGTGTGACCAAGTTGAGGGGGTTCAACTGCACTGGGCAACATGCAAGGGTCGTCACGGGTGTGGCCAGCGGCTGCCATGGTGGTGACTCCAGTGCTCTCCACCAGTATGAAACACCTGTGACCGTCCTTCCCCCCTGCTTCACGCTCTCCCCCTCCTTCCTTCTCTCCTCCCCGCGGAACATAGCACACGTGCTTCTACCTCAGGACCTTTGCACAGACGGCTCAGGACTCTGGGAAGTCACTTGATGGCCCACTCAGTCATAGTGGGCTCCTGGCCACTCAGGGTCTCGTGGCCTTGCCTCCTATCCGCACCCATTCAGAGCAGCCTCCATCCCAGCACCTCTCTCTCACTCCACCCTCCTCCTGGTTTTTTGGTTGGTTTGGGGGGGGGGTCACACAGGTTCTGCTCTCAGTCCAGGGGGATCTTTCATCGTGTCGCAGCATCGCTATTGTGCTTGCCTGTTGCTTCCATGACAGATGGGGCGCTCTAGGGGCCGAAAACCTTAGAGGAGGGCCTTACAGAGAGGGCTCACCCAGTGCCCATGCAGGCGGGAAGGGGAGGCCCCACTCTGGTTGGGAAGCTGAAAAATGCAGAAAGTGATGTCCTCTGCTATGTGCTGGCACACAAGAGGACTTACTGACCTTGGCACCATGGGCATTCGAAGAATGGGCGGGCGGGGGGTCACTTTTGACTTGGAGATGGGTGAAGCCAGGAGGGCTCCCTGGAGGTGGTGTGGAATTAGGTCTCTCCGAGAGAATGGTACCACCCAGGTCAGGATACAGGGTGTGGGGAATCTCTCAGAGGAAAGGAACCACAAGTGTGGAAACAAGCATTGGAGCAGGACCAGAAATAAGATGTTCTGTTTGGGTCGAACCTTCGGAGGAAACCAAAAGTTGAGCTGCGGGTCCCTTTCCTGAAACTCCGCATCTTCAAGAAGGGGACCACAAATCCCTGTGGCTGTTGCCTCCAGAGGGACCTTCCTCTTCACTAGCCCTCCTCGTCACTGATTGGCTAACCCCTGGGGAGGGCCAGGACCTCCTCCCACTCCCCCACCGAGTGCCCTTCTAGAATATCCTCACCAAATTCTCACCAAACATTTTCACAAAATGTTTGACTCTTTATCCTTTCTTTTCAATTTTTCGGTCTTTGGGACACACACAGCTGTGCCCAGGGCTCACTCCTGTTGATCCTGTGTTCGAGGGACCTTCGGGGGTCGGGGGAGTCGAAGCTGGGTCTGCTGCGGGTACGGCAAATGCGCCATAGTATCGCTGGGGCCCCATGTGTTTGACTCTTTCCTCTCCTTCCAGTGAAGAAATGGAAGAGGAAAATCGGATACCCCAACCTCCACCCGTCGTGCACCCAAGAATGCCCCCCCAGTCGGAGTCTGGGATCAAGCGACTGTAAGTGAGGGCGGTGTGTGTTGAGGGGTGGGGTGCTTGGCTCACACTTCGGGCGCCTGCTCCAGGCCTGTGTTGCCACTAATCCCGCCCACGCAGAGCGTCGGCCCCTCTGGGTTCCTCCTGGGGTCCTGGGTAGAGGCTGCGGTTCTGGCTGGCTGAAGTGTGTCGGTGGGTGCAGCCCTGGGCCTGGGAGGGCCGTAGCATCTTCAGAGTCAGGATGGCGGACCACATACCCCTCCCGACTCAGGCTGCATACGGGCTGCGATCAGGCCCAGTACTGGGGGCACTCTAGTCCTTGTCCTAAATTAGACATTAAGCCGTTTTCCAGAACTGAACCCACATCCTCATGCATGCAGAGCCAGCATCGGCCCTGAAGACCTCCAGAGTGGGCTGTGCTGGGGACCTGAGCCGGGTTGGGGACTTGGGCCGGGTTGGGGGGTTGGGGACCCGGCCTGGGTGGGGGTCTGGGCTGAGTGCTGGGGGCTTGGGTTGGGCGGGGGCACTGGGCTGTCTGGGGGTCTGGGCTGTGTGAGGGGTCCTGGGCAGGGCGGGGGCCTGGGCTTAACCTCTGGCGGGTTTGGGAGGGGCCGTGGTCCCCAATTCCCGCGAGCAAGGAATCACTTCCTGGGGGTGAAGCCTGCAGTCACCCCACCGTGGCCATTACTGGTCAGTCATCTTCCACGAGTCGCCTGAGGACAGCACCATGCAGTCACCCCCAAGTCCCGTGGCGCAGTGGTGCCCAGTGGACAGGGTACTGCACCCCAACGCCCCCTTCCCCGGGCAGGGCCTGCGTGCCCCCATCAGAACCTTAGCGAGCTGGGGCTGGGGTGATAGTACAGCGGGTAGGGCATTTGCCTTGCACGAGGCTGACCCAGGTTCGATTCCCAGCATCCCATATGGTCCCCTGAGCACCACTAGGAGTGATTCCTGAGAGCATGAGCCAGGAGTAACCTCTAGGCATTGCCGGGTGTGACACAAAAAGCCAAAAAAAAAAAAAAAACCTTAGCTAGCTGAGCACCACGTGGGCATTCTGGCCACGTGGCTCTGAGCCAATCAGCACAGGGATAGGGCATGTCACATGACAGTCCCTTGGCCAATCACAGTATAGTACAGCTACTGGCCAGTCACATGCTTGCTCTGGCCCAAAGCGTGGTGAGTACAGGCTGTGCCTTTGGCCTCATGGGTTTGTGGTTTTGAGTCCAGGCGGTGCTTTTGGCCTGGGAGGTCCGTAGTGTTGAGTCCAGGCGGTGCTCTTGGGCCCATTCGGAATGAAGCCGAGTCAGCTAAGCAAATGGAAGTGTTGGGTGTCCGTGTAGCCTCGTGGGGGGTGTGGGAGCCCCGTGGCCAGGAGCCTGAAGTCAGCTCAGTTCCCAGGAAAGGGGCTTCCTCTGCAATGCCCCAGAGGGCTTTGCGGGGTAGAGAGACCCTCCTTTCCTGGGGCCCAGGCCAGCTCTGCTGTGCCCCCTGCAGTAGCTCGCCCGACTGTGATCAGGCCTATGGAAAGACTCATCCCCAAAAAATTTTTCCGGACTTTTTCCGTTTACCACTGGAACCCCCATTCTCTGAAACAGGAAGTTAGGAATTGACTTTTGCACATCTCAAAATCCAGAGGCAGCTTCCAGGAATTCAGTGCCAGCCCGGAGCCTTCCTCCACCTATCTCTCCCCTGAGTTGGCTCTGGGGTCCTGTCCCCAAAGGCCCTGGGCCCACCTGCCAAGCTCGTACCCCGTCACAGGGGCCTCTGGTTGCTCAGCCCACCTGGGACTCTGGGCTTGGCAGGGAAGCAGCTGGACTAGAGTAGCCAAAGCCAGACACTGGAGAGAGAAATCAGCTCCACTGCCCAGCCGGCCACGGCATAGTCGAAGCTCAAACAACACAAAAGGCTTTTGACCAGCTGGGGCGGGACACTGGTGGCCTTTGTCCACCTCAGCTGCTTCCCAGGGGCTGTGACAGTTTAGCCGTTCCCTGGAGGCCAGCACCAAGATGGCAGCCCCAGAGGCTGTCCGTCCAGCCTGTCTGCCATGCTGTCCTCCAGAACCTGACGACCCCAACTCCAGAGCACCTCAGCCTACCCAGCAGCACCCTAACCCAGCGTCCTCCTTAGTGGCTGCCACCCTGTCCCTCATGACTGCTGCCAGCACACATCCCAGGCCAGATTTGAGGGGGCTGGGGATGATCCTGGGGTACCAGGCCCTAGCTCTGGCACATCCCTGCCAGTGTATCTCCACAGGTGGGGATTTGAATGCACCCAGCCCCTGGTCTGCGCCTGGCCGCCTTCTGACTGTGCCTCCCCGCCCCTCCCCCTCTGATGGTCACTAGCTGTGTGCCGGCTGCCCAGTTCCCTTATCTCAGAGGCCCGGCTGCATTTCTGGGGCCGAGCTGGTCCAGGAACCAAAACTGGCCAGTTGCAGCCCTGTGCCCACAGGCGTGCTCAGAATAGCCCGGGGCCGAGCAGCTGCTGGCCTTCAAGGCCACTTGGCACTGCCCGGGAGGGTCACGCGGCGGTCCCCTGGGACAGAAGGCCCTCAGCCTGGCCGGTCCACCCCCCGCTGCCCAGCACAGGCACCCAGCTGCTTTGCGCTGAGCCTGGCAGCAGGAAGGCGGTGGCGGTGCTGGGGGAGAGGCTGGGGCCGGGACTGGCCAGGTGGTCCCCTCGGCTCAAACAGCGGTGACAGGGGCACATTCTGTCCCTGTCCTCCTACCCACCCCACTCTCTCAGTCCAGAAATAGCTTCTTCACAGCCACCTGTTACCCTACCTGAAGGGCTAACTATTGGAACGTCCTGTTGTTGGAATCTTCTGGAAAGGCTGGAGTGGGGGGAGAGGGGAGTAAGATGCTGATGCCCCACATCCAAGGCATCAGCTAATGTCTCTGGACATGTGTCCCTTTCACCCCTGGCCTGTGTGGGCGGGGCCAAGCTTCCAGGAGCCCCCCTCCCCCTCCCTTGGCCCCTCAGCTCCCTGTTTTGGCCTCTGCGTCCTGCACTGCCAACTCCCACTGCTTGCCTCGGCCACCTCTAGACCAGCGCCAGGAGGCCAGGGTGACCGAGGGGACGTGTGGGTCACAGGCCGAGGTGCCCCTGGTTCTGGGACCAGTCCGAGGGCAGGACGTAAAAGGGACAGGTCAAGGCTAGCAGCTGGAGGAAGCCTCCGAGGCCCTGGTGGGCTGGCGAGTGTGGGCACAGGCATCTGGCCGGGCCCGCAGGGCTGTACTGTAGGAGTGGGTGGGGTGCGGACACCTCCCACAGGACATGCCTCGAGCCGCCCTCGGCTGGGTGGGCAGCCCCACAGCGCCCTTGACCTTCCTTTTTCTCTCCTGTGTCTCTGCTCTCCGCGCAGGATCTTTACCGCCATCATGCCCATGGTGGCCGCCGGACTCCTGCTGGATGACCCCACCCTGCAGCCTGTCCGACGTCTGGTTTCCCTTGTAGGCGCCGCGTCCGTCTGCCTGGGGGTGGCGTGCGCTGCATGGCCTCGCCCGTGTGTCCGTGTGTGCGGGGCGGAGCCGGGCGTGCGGGGCTCCGTCACCGATAATCCTTTCTGTCTTTTCTATTTCCGTTCTAAAACCACCTTCCCCTGGTCCAGTAAAGACGGTCCTTTACACGCCGGGTCAGTAATCCACGCCGCTGTGACTGCCCGCGAGTGACAGTGACTAATGTGTGTCTCCAGTCTCACGCCCTCGCTTCCTAACCCGCGTGTCGTGTCAAGCCAGGGGGGCCTGTTACCAGAAAGCAGCAAAGTGCACGACCCCTCAATAGGGCGTGCCAAGCGGCCCTCTGCGCCCATCAGCCGCAAGGGGCTTGCACGCACGCTGACGTGTTGCTGTCGTGTTTCTGGCACTGCCTGTTCTGAGCCCGCGGGGTCAGCTGGGATGTGTACCCCTGCACGGCCACGGAGGGAACCCCGTGGAAGGATATGCCCGCCCCAAGATTGCAACATACCCCCAGAAAGGGCGGGGCGGGGGGCCACAGACATAGACATCTGCCCCAGAGAGCTGGGTCTTTGCCCAGGAGTGGGGCGGGGAGGACCTGGCGAGCACCAGGCCAGGAAGGCCGGCTTAGCTAGCTGCCATGGCAGCACCAAGCTGGGCCCGGCTCTGCCTGAGGAAGGCCTTGTTTTACCTGGAGGGATGGCACTCCAGGCCTCAGACACAGCTGCCCCCGATGCTGCCCGTGGCCACTTGACCTGCTTGTCGCCTGGGATTTGGCTTTGACTGTGCAGGGGCGGTTCAGCCTGTGGCCGTGGCTTCACCAGGCCTTGCCCAAAACCAAACCCAAAGACTCATTTGGAGGTTCCTGCATCGTCAGGTTAAGGGGCCGGGACCCTTCTGGGAGCCTTTACTGGTGTCTGAGTTTGTTTGGGGCCCGAGTGTGCAGTGCCCGGGGCCTCTCGCAGACCTGGCAGGTGCTCTGGTGCCGAGGCTCCAGCCGAGGGTCCTGCCAGCACTGCGAGCACCACGTCCACTGCTCGGTCTGGGGTGCTAGGGGTCAGCAGGGCCTCCCCTCTGCTAGGCATGTCTCTGCCACTGAGTCTAGCCCCCAGCCCGTAGCTTTCTGTTCAGGGTTGACTCCTGCCTCTGCGATCAGGGATCACTCCTGACGGTGCACGGGGAACCATATAGGGTGCTGGGGATCGAACCCGGGTCAGCTGCATGCAAGGCAAGCGCCCTCCCCGCTGTCCTGTTGCTCCGCCCCCAGGCCCCATAGCTTTTTATTCCCATTAGTCAAGAGAAGAAATCTTAGGTAGTTGTGTGAGAAACACTGAAGATGTTACACCTGGGACGACACACATGACCACAAACCAGAGACCACACACAGCTGGCCACATATCTGACCACACATATGACCGCAAACCTGGGACCACACATCTGACCACACACGTGACTGCACACCTGGGACCACACACAGCTGACCACACAGGTGAACTGCACACCTGGGATCACACATGGAACCACACACACCTGACCCCACACGTGACTGCACACCTGGGATCACACATGGAACCACACACATCTGACCACACATGTGACCACACAGGTGGGATCACACACACCTGACCACACATGTGATGGCGCACCTGGGACCACACACGTGACTGCACACCTGGGACCACACACAACCTGACCATACATGTGACTGTGCACCTGGGACTACACATCTTACCACACATGTGACCGCTCACGTGGAATCACACACACCTGACCACACACGTGACGGTGCACCTGGGACCACACATCTGACCAGACATGTGACCGCACACGTGGGATCACACATACCTGACTACACACGTGATGGCGCATCTGGGACCACACATCTGACCACACGTGACTGCACACCTGGGACCACACACCTGTTCGCTCTGCGCAGGCGCCATGTCAGTGTCCAGCCTCCGCTGCTCACGAGTAACTGCCACCTGCTCCATTTCCTTCCCACACCCAGAACTGGTTTGCTCCTCGCTGGCTGCTCTGTCCCGGCGTTGCAGAAAGTGTCAGATGCAGAGCGGAGCAGACACTCATTTCTCTCTCTCCCTCCTGAAAGATTTAGTTTCTTCTCCCGCGACAAGAGGCGCATGGCGAACACGCAGAGAAGCATGCCCATCCCGGAGTCCTTTGGCCAGTGGGCCAGCTCGCAGCGTGATGACGGGTACACGGAGCAAGGCCAGGAGGCCCTGCAGCACCTGTGACCACGGCCCCACGCCTGTGTGCTCAGACAGACTCTCAGAAAAACTGCCTCCGTGGGGACGCACACCGAAAACAGGCCAAACTCGAAGAAACGTTTCTCTACGCCCCAGGCTCTCACCGTTTGTAATAGATGACCCGCCCCTTAGAAGATCTATTTAATAATACAGTGAGCTGAGGCCAGACTTCCGCAGTAACTTCAGTGACGCAGTAACTTCTCGATGCCAAATATACCCTCAGCACTAGCACTGCTGCTCGCTTTGTAGGACATTCTCCGTGTGGAGCTTTTATTTTCACATTTGTCAGACTTAAGGGGGAGAAGGGGAGTGGTAACCTGGCGTGAGTTACCTTCAGGAAGTTGGCAAGGTGACAGCGTTTTACGTGAGTGGATGCACGAGACTCGGCAGGCAGGCCTGGGTTGGCGGCCCAGCAGGGACAGTGCAGTGACACCACAGCCAGCAGTCTGTCCCCCCAGCACCGAGATGGCTCTGCTGGAGGTGGGTCTTGTGACACCTTGTCACCGAGAACTCGAGCTGTGGCAGTTGGAAGGAGTGCCTTGGAATCGGCTGTGATTTAGCCAGTGTTAACCAAACAAAGTTGCTGACACTTAGAGGGATGTTTCTCGTGTGGATTTTTTTCCCCCTGGCCTTTCTCCTTTTAGCCTGGGCTGTGTTAGGTGCCTTCTGAGAAGGCGGTGACAAGTGTCACCAAGCAGATTGGGGAGGGGTCCCCGGGGCCTGGGGGATGCAGGGTGGCAAGCGGGCAGGGGGCAGCGGGAGGGCAAGGTGGGTGCGTCTGCAGCCGAGAGTTGGGGACTTTGGCCCGTCACTCTGTGCCCGAGAGCCAGACTGGGAGGAGCAGGCGGAGCTTTGGTGGCAGCCCAGGCACGTGGGGGGCTATGCCAGGAGCCAGCAGGTGGCTTTAGAGAACCAGCTCAGGCTTGAGGGCACGTGGAGACCCCAGTTCCTTCCCTGGGGCCCCACGAGGAGTGATCACTGAGCACTGCCCCCAAAGCCAAACTGTGAGAAATCAACTCAGACTTGGTTTCCCGAATGCTGAAGAACATCAGAGGGAACGATGCTTCTGGGGGTGTTTTTGTTTTGTTTTGCATGTGGGGCGTTTGACCATCCTTGGCAATGCTCAGGGGCTACGTCTGCTCAGTCCCAGGTTTGTTCCTGAAGGACGACGTCTGGGGGTGATCCGGGCTCCTACACGCACAGCATCAGCCCCGGCCCCAGGACGGTGACACACAGTTTCTTTTCCAGGTTCGTGCCAAGGAACTGCCCCCCACTCTAGGCCCTGCCACCTACGTGTCTGCTCAGGGCAGCCACTGTGGTGCCATATGGGGAGCCAGGGATGGAACTCAGCTGCGTGCAAGGCAAAGGCCTTTGCCCCGCGCTATCCCTCCAGCCCCCAACACCAGCTGCCAGCGCAGGACTTGAGGATAAAGGTGGAACCATGACCTGAGAGTCCAGACTTCCTTGTGTCCTTTGCTCTGAATAGATGCATAGGCTGTCCCCACTCCCCGTCACAGCTGACAGTCTCGGCCCCGGGCATCTTGGGACTCTGTTTACACCTGGGGGCTGGGGTGGCCACTGCAGTCACCCTGTGGCTACTGCTTGTGTCCTGCAGTTCCCCACCGCCCACCTGAGGCGCCCTGGCCCTGCAGGCAGGAGCACTGAGGCAGAGCAGCTGCTCACCCAGTGGCGGAACAGTCACTTCCTGTGGCCAAGTCTGGCCTCTCCTGAGTGTCTGGTGTGAGGTGGGAGCACCTCTGGGCTTAATCACCCCCTCTGTTGGGAGCTCACCCAGTGCCCGGGCTTGTGCCTTCAGGGGAGCTCCTGGTGACCCTGCCATGCCTGCCAGCCCAGCCTGACACTGGGTGCTATGCCTGAGGCCCTCGGGAGCAGGTGAGGGGACAGTAGAGAGAGTGCTGGCAGGACCGGGACAGCCAACTTCGCAGCTGAAAACCCTCAGGGAAAGAGCAGATTCTTCCTCAGCTGCTCCTACCCGCAGGCTCCTATGGACAGTGAGAATCATTCTGGGACAGAGCGCCTCCCCCCACCACTGCAGGGCCGGGTATCAAACCCAGGGCCTCAGACCAGCAAGGCCAGAGCCTGGCTTTTTATTTTCCTTGTAAATGCTAGCCTTTCCTGAAATAGAAAAGGTTCTGTGGCACGCAGGGCGGAACGATAGCACAGTGGGTAGGGCATTTGCCCTGCAATGGCCAGCCTGGGTTTGATTCCTCCATCCCTCTTGGAGAGCCCGGCAGAACCTGGCAAGCTCCCCATGATGTATTCGATATGCCAAAAACAGTAACAAGTCTCACAATGGAGACGTTACTAGTGTCCGCTCGAGCAAATCGATGAACAACGGGAGGACAGTGGACAGTGCATGTGGCAAGTGGGCAGAGCTGGTGGCCAGGCTACAGTGAGCGGTGGGGGATGTGTTTCCCATGTCTGAGGCCCAGGGGTTTGATCCCCAAAACTCAAACAAGAACAGGGTGAGTGTCCCCAGGAAGTCAGCTGCTGGGCGAGTGTCCCCAGGGAGCCGGCTGCTGTGACAGGAAGCTCAGGAAGGGGGTTCCAGGATCTGCCTTCCTGCCCCAGAAAATCCACTGAGCCCTTCACAGTGAAGACACCTGAACCCAGCCGGGGTCCTGGGAGCTGCAGATGGATGCTGCTGGCTCTAGGTCAGCACCTCATTTGTTTGGGGGCCAAACCCAGCAGCTACTCAGGGATCACTCCTGGTGGGGCTTGGGGACCACATGGGGTGCTGGGGATGGAACTCAAGTCAGCTGTGTGCAGGGCAAACGCCCTTGCACTGTGCTACCGCTCCAGCCTCCAACAGCTTTTGCCAAGGGTTCTAGGAGCCCCTCTGGACTCTGTTCTGCCGAGCCGGTGAGAAGAGGGCTCCTCATTTGCCCCTCAGACACCAGTGACCGCAGAACCATTTTCAGAGCAGCTGTCGGGGAAGCGGAGCGCAAACCTGGGCTCCAGCGAACAGGAAACGCGCTCGCTCCTGACCGCATGGCTGCTGTTTTATTGGACTCTTGGCTCAACCTCAGTAGGGGAACAAGGCGGGTGGCAGGGCTGATGCAGACCCAGGGGGGCGTGACGGGGTGGGCCCTACTTACTCCGATCCCTTTTCTCCCTCCCCTTGGCCCTGTCGTCCCTCGAGTCCCGGTCTGGCTCCCAGTCGCCGCCGGGCCGCGGCCGGGCTGGCTCCCTGTCCTGCCACCGCTTCTCCCGGCCGCGGTCGCGCGCCCTGGCGTCCCAGTGTCTGTCCCGGGATCGAGACCGCTCCCGCCGCTCCCTCTTGCCCTCTCTCCCCGCGTCGTTCTTCACCACGGGCAAGTTGATGGGCTTCCGGAAGGGCCGATCGCGCCCCCCGAACCGCAGCTGCCCGGACTCCTTCTTGCCGCCCAGCCCTCCACCCAGGCGCCGGGGGATCCAGCCCCGGAGGGTCCGCTCCAGCTCGTAGTCCACGAAGATCTCATGCTGGTCGATGACCAGGCCGTCGGCGTCGCGGTAGGCCTTGAGCAGCGCACGCTCCTCCTTGTACTCGATGAAGGCGTAGCCCTTGGAGAAGCCGGTCACCAGGTCCTTCACCAGCCGCAGTCGCCGGATGTCGCCGTAGCGGGAGAACACCTCCCTCAGCTTCTCCTCCTTCGTCTGCAGGTTCAGCCTCGCCACAAACAGGGTGAGCAGCGGGTCCCCAGTGACACCCTTGTTGGGGGCGTAGCGCGCCAGCATGGCCCTCCAGATGGCGCGGTCGTGGGGGTCTTCATCGGTGCCATCGATGCTGCCGGCTTTCAGTGGGTCATACTCCTTGGCGATGGGCATCCAGGTGCTCATGGTCTAGGGAGGACAGAGACAGCGTCCAGGTCAAAGTCTGGGGGGCGCCCGGACACCCTCCCCGCAGGACAGGGAGCGCTTGGAGGCAGGGGCCTCCCACCCAGAGCCGAGAAAAGCAGGACCAAGGCTGGAGGAGTTCCAGCCGCACCCTGGGGAGAAGCCACGGACAACCACTGACCAACAGGACCGCCACACAGCCCACTCACCTTCCCAAGACAGAAATGTTCACAGGGAGCCAGGGAGAATGCAGAGGGGTGCAGCGTCTGCCAGTGGGAGCAGCCCCCTGGGGCCCTAGCAATGCTGGGGAGACACCCCACCTCCAAACAGCTGGACTCCAGAACTTCTTGGAAAGGGTGTGGCCACACCAGCATCACATGCAGGGACAGTGAGTGCCTTCAGGACCGCCCCTGCCGCCAATGCGGCGGTCACGTGGCCCCTCCCACCCCACCCAGTGTGTGTGTGTGGGAGGGGCACGCAGTGCTGGGGGCCCACACTCGGAGGGAGCCGACTGGGCCTCTGCATGGCACACAGGCGCTCACTCCTAAACCGTCTCCCTGGGGCTCCCACCCTGAATGGTTGAGGCAGGCCTAAGGCACAGCGCGAGTGGCCGTCGGTGGTCCACATTACATCGCTTCAGATGAGGGAAATGTGGCACAGGGTGTTTTATAGCTGAGCAACGCTGGCGCCAGGCCCGGGCAGGCTGGCCCTTAAGTTCCTAAGCAATAAAGGACTTCCTTTTCTTTTTTTTTTTTTTTTTGTTGGCTCTGGAGTCCGCTGTGCTATCGGATTCCTCCGCCCCTCTCGGAGAGCCCGGCAAGCTACCGAGAGTATTCGATATGCCAGACACAGTAACAACAAAGTCTCCAATGGAGACGTTACTGGGCCCGCTCGAGCAAATCGACGATCAACGGGAGGGCCTTTACTTTACTTACTTACTGGAGTCCCATCCAGCAGTGCTCAGGGCTCAACCCTGGATCTGTGCTCAGGGATCACTCCTGATGGCGCTCAGGGAACCCAATGTCATGTCGGGGGATTCAAACTAGAAAGGGCTGAGTGCAAGTCAAGCGCCCTACAGGGTGTAGGACCCCCACCTCCTCACTCTGCCACAGCAGGAGAATTCACTGCAATGGAATCTGGGCACAACTAGCAATCCTGCCACTGTCATTCGCTCTCTCACAGGATGGGGAGTTGGAGCGTCTGACCTAGGACCGTTCATTCACATGTGTCTCTGGAGTAACCGCCGAGGCCAGTACTCGGGGACCCCTGCGTCAGCATCTTGGACACCACGGAAGGAGGAGGACATGTGTCCTTCACGTCAGAGCTCATGCTGAAACGTGTCATAGACGAAGCCCCAGGGCCACAGGGCGCTGAGCTCTGTCCGTGACCCCCCGCGATCCCACACGAGCACAGAGCCAGGCACAGCTCTTGAACACTGAAGAAACAGGCCGGAGAGCCAGGCTGGAGGGAAGGCGCCCGGCGGGCACAGGGCTGATGCCAGGCACCGCCAGGACGGCTGGACAGCTGCTCGTGGCCCCAACACAAACACTAACCAACAACGGCAAGGCTGGAGTAGGCGCTGCATGAAGGCGCCCAGGCGGGAACGACCCCCAAGCACTGCGCAGTGCCCCTAGCGCCACCCAGCGGGAGTGGGCACGCACACTCCCTCCCTCATGCTCCCTAAGGAACAATTTTAGGAAAAGCCAGGGCTCTGGGCCAGGGAGCCGTGCCCGTGGCTGGGCCCAGCACCAAGTGGCCCCCCCAGGGCAGCTGGGAAAGGCCCCCAAGAATGAACTAAAGCCCCCCCAGGGTTCTGCCAAGGGCATGTCTGGTGACCCCCGCTCCTCAGGGCCCCTTTCTAGTGTTTACTCAGATTTCCCTCAAGGATCTCTGGCTTTCCAGCCTCAACGGAGTTACAGAGGGGGCGGCTGGGGAAGGGGGGGGGGGGGGGCGTGCTTAACGAGTGTGTGCAGACTTATTCTCCAGTGAAAAGGCCAGGCCTGGGCTGTGGAGCTAGTCCGGGCCAGACTCCTGTCCTCCCTGTGGCCAGCGCAGGATCCCGAGCCCCGCCAGGACTGATCCCTGAGCACTGCCCGGTGTGGCCCGAAACCAAACAAACAGAAGCCCAGAAAACCAAAGGCCACAGATTTGCACACAGTCGCTGGATTCCCTCCCCTCCCAGGCCCCTCAGCGGGCAGAGTCCCCCTGCCCGCCCCCCCCCCCCCAGCAGTTGGAAGCCTTTGATCCCACACTCACCGCACTCCTGCAGGAGAACCACAAGGTCCCCCCAGCACGGCAACCTCTCTCCGGCCGCTTCTACCCTTGGATGGGAGATACTTCCCTGTCCACGCCAGGACACAAACTGAGGCACGGCACGCTCTCTTCACTGAGGACATCCATCCTGGGGAGACAGGGAGCAAGGAAAGAATGTCACGGGCAAGGGTGTCGGACCGGCAGATCCAGCTCAAGGGGGGTACAGCTCCTGGAGTGTGCACCGCCCCCACAGGACAGCCAGCAGCTCTGCCTGGAGCTTCCTTCTCTCTGCACTAATTAGACAAGGTCCCGCCCTGGCCTCTCCCTGCCACCGCCCTAGGATACAGGGATGGGAAAAGCGACTAACTCGAACTGAACACTAGGAGGTGCAGAGCACTGCCAGGCACTGGCCTCCCTGGCTCTTGGGACAACACCAGAGCTGGCAGCCTATCACTGTGGTTTCAGTTGAGGAAGTGGCTACAAAACTTCACCAAGCTACCCAGTACTCCTGCAGGGGTGAGAGCCAAGGGCTTTACCCCCTTTCTCTTCCCGGGATCAGTCACACACCCTGTGGGGGTCATGGTTCAGTCACGGCTCTATGCTCCCGGGTCACTCGGGGCGGTACTGGGGCCATATTTGGCGCCAAGGGTCTAACCCAGGCCAGCAATGAGCAGGGCGGTGCTGGGGGCATGTGGTGCTGCAAATGGAACCCAGGGCCTCACTCAGGCAGGACCCGGGCTCAACCACGAAGTCAGCCCCCAGCCTCTTTTTGGATTGTTATAGTCAGTATTTCAATAATGGGTTAATATCTGAGTTGAATGGTAGTGATGTAGGCAGGTAGACAGGGAACTTCTGAGAGGAAAATCCTAAGACTGATCCACCCTGTGGATACAGAAAACAGACCTGATAAGACCTTCAGCGGACCCTGAGGAGGTTGGACCCCTCCTCATTAAGTTCCTCAAACCCTCCAACCTCTCCCTTAATCTGATTAAAATGTGATCCAGCCCCGGGAACACTCCAGATCTTCCGGATCAAGAGAACCCAAGAAGAGCCATTTACCCTCTTGAGATGTGTACTAATGCTTTTGTGTCTAATGCTGGAATGTGTCTAGGGGTTCTCTCCACCCTTGGAGAAGCCCGCAGTCTTTCTTGAGCACCTCTCTCTCTCTCTCTCTCTCCCTCCACACCTTCAAATAAAATCTATTTACTTCCCTGCTTGTCTACTCCTGAAATTCCTTTCTGTGAGCGAGACAAGAACCCAAGTACCCTGGGTCCCGGGTGGCAGAGGCAGATGGGGAGAAAGTGACTGGCTTCCCCTCCCGCCCACCGACATCAGTAGGGAATGGAACCAAACAAAGAAATTTACCATTCAAGACAAAAGTACAGCAAGTGAAAGTGCGCCTGACTGAGTCAGAACACGAAATGTGCATAAAACCCAGTGTTACCTTGGCAAAATTCAAATCATCTAGAAAATATAACTAAATGCCTTAACTAGGGCTTTCTGCTGTGTTTGTTACGGGTTTTTACATGGAAGTAAAAGCTCTAGACAGGGGCTGGAGCGACAACACACCGGGGAGGGGGTTTGCCTTGCAAGTGGTCGACTAGGGTTCCATCCCCAGCATCCCATATGGTCCCCCCAGCACCAGCAGGAGTGATTCCTGAGTGCAGAGCCAGGAGTAACCCCTGAGCATTGCTGGGTGTGACCCCCACGCCAAAAAAATAAAAATAAAAAAATAAAAAGCAAAAGTGAAAAAATCTAAAGAGCCCAGTCCCTCCTCAGAGTTCGCGGCGGTGGATGGGCAGGATCAACCACCCCCAGCGCCGCGCCAGGGAATAGAAGCCTCCGGTGGGCACGTGGGCGCGCATGCGCAGAGGCGCCGCGGAAGCCGGGGCGGAAGTCGCGGTGGCAGCTCCCTGGAGCCTCGCGGGGCCTCGGCCCGGGTCGCCGAGCTTTCGTTCGGACGGGGACGGAGGCCTCTGCCCTTTGTGAAACCAAGGCGGCAGGCGACGACGCTCCGACCCAGCCGATACCCCCTGCTCCCCCGACCGACCCGACAGCGCCCTGGGCGCCCGCTCTTTGCCAGGCTCCAACATGGCGGCCGCGCGGGGCCCGGCCGTAGGGGCGAAGCCGCGGGGCCCGGCCGTGGGATGAAGTCGCGGGGCCCCGTAGCCGGCCGCGCCGCGCCCTGTCCTGCCCCGGGGGTCGCGCTCACCGTGACACGCTCGCGCCGCCTCCGCCCGTCACGCCGGCGCCGGCTCCGAGAGCGCCGGGGCTCCTGCGCCGCGCGAGCTGCGCGTCGAGAGCCGCAGATTCGTCCGGCGGCGACGGCAGGCGTCCGCTCCCGTCTTAAAATACTCGCGCCGTGTTTGGCGCGTTGGCAGATGCCCTCTCCCAAGAAGATCAACCTTCATTGTTTGCCCCCCTTCAATATTTTATTTATTTTTCGCCCGAGATAAACGGCGACTCGGAAAGCGCGTTGGAAGGTTGTCGAATGTGCGGCGGGTGTCCCGGGGCTCAATTTCCCTGGTTCTGCGCTCCCGGGCCGCTCAGTCTCCGCGGCGTCGCGGGAAATGCCGACGCTCGCAGGAAACTGCTCATCT
This sequence comes from Sorex fumeus, assembly GCF_029834395.1. Lineage (NCBI taxonomy): Eukaryota > Metazoa > Chordata > Mammalia > Eulipotyphla > Soricidae > Sorex > Sorex fumeus. The sequence goes on along the minus strand of NW_026606144.1, from coordinate 6,243,658 downwards.
CCCCGGAGCTCTCCGCGCTGGATGGAGTAGGTCGGCTTCTCGCACGTGCGGGACGCTTTTCTAGAGTGAGCCTGGGGCCCTGGACGTTTGCATCGTTTCCCGGGCCCCGCTGGAAATCTCGGAAAATGTGCTTCCCCTGCCCCCCCCACCCCTTGCAAGTCCTAAATGATTCTTTGAAAGAGCAGTAAAGTGGACTGGTGCGGTAGAACGGGTACAGCCACGTTCATGCCACATTTATGCACAACAGCAGAGGAGGGTGCAGAAGCTGCCCCAGCGGTCACCTGCTTAACAGTTCAATGCGTAATGATGATGCTCCATGGAAGAGCAGAGGAAGCTTTCCTGCTGGTAGAATCAAATAAGAGGTGCACTTACCTTGCACGCAGCTGACCTGGGTTCTATCCCCGGCACCCCATAAGGTTCCCCAGGTCCGCCTGGGATGATCCCTATTGCTGAGTAGTGCCGGGTGTGGCCCCCAAACAAAAAGTATGTTAAAAAGGGCCGGGTAAATGGCTCGAATGTTCCAAGATTAGAGTCTAAGTCAATCCCTGGTGTGGCATGGCCCTCTAGTCAGGGGCTGGACCATCACCGCCTTACACTGGATAGACAGAGGACACTGCTGCCCTCCCCCCCCCCCCCCCACATGCTTGGGTGGGAGGGATGAAGACTGCGAGGACATAAAGTAACAAATATAAATAGGGACTGGAGTGATAGTACAGCAGGGAGGGCATTTGCCGTGCATGTGGCCGACCTGGGTTTGGTCGCCATCATTCCATATGGTCCCCTGAGCAATGCCAGGAGTAATTTCTGAGAGCAGAGCCAGGAGTAACTGCTGAGCATCTCCCCCAAAATATAAATATATGCATTTATATGTACTGTACGACGTACCTGCCCATACAGTCAAGGCTAAAACACAAAACAAAAAAATAACCGATCTTAGGGTGGTAGATGACACAGAACAGCAGGCAGGATGCTGCTGAGTCCCTGGAACCTTGCCAGGACAGATCCAGGAGTGAGGCCTGAGCATGCAAATGTGGCCCAAAAACGGAACAGAGGAAAGAAAATGCTCAGGAGGGAGAAGCGTGGGTCGGGGACACCTTGACGTTCGTTGGCGGAGCCGAGCTTTCTTCAGTGTCATGAAGACCTGTGCACCTCCTCAGCCACCTACTTTCTGATTGATCTTCCCAAATGAGTGCTCGCGGCTGACAGCCGGGCTTACTTGATTCTGCCCCCTAGCAGGTAAGCTTCTCTACTTCCGTTCATGGAGCATTATCAGCACCGTTACTGGACTGTAGGTGAACACCCCTGTGCTGTTGTGCATAAATGTGCCATGAACGTGGATGTATAAATAATCTCTTCAACACAGCTGCCCAAGGGCCTCTCCCCGAGATGACTCAGCTGGTGCACCTGACAGTTCATCCTCAACCGCACTGCCGAGGGCCGCCAGGACTGTCAGTTGTACGTGGTGCCAGGAATTGAACTTGGGGCATCCTGTATGCCACACGGGCACTCCAGCCCCGAGCCGTCTCCCTGGCCACGCTGGGAAATCCAAGGTGTCTCCAGGCTTCTCCCCCCAGGGGTACTCCACTTTTCCTCCAACAGGTGCACCAGTGGCCATATTCCTACCTCCAGCACAAGGAACAAGGCTGTTATTTTCTGAGTTTTGCTATTTTCTTTGTTTTTTTTTCCCCCATTGCTTATCTTCTTTGCCCCTATGTAACACATCTCTAGAAAAAGAATCCCAGGATTTTCCCTCCAGCGTTTTACTCATTCACAGCTTGTGATGCCGCTGAGGTGGTCAGTGCATGAAAGCAGACGGACTGGCCAGGACAGTTGTTCTGTCCTTTCTCTATTGTGTGTGTGTGTGTGTGTGTGTGTGTGTGTGGCGTGGGACGTGGTTTATTTTTTCCTTTTTCTTAGGGGAGGGGCCACACCCAGCAGTTGTGCGGTCTCGAGGCTGTGTGCTTAGGCGTCACTTCTGACAGTGCTTGGGGAACCCAGTGCAAGACTAGGGACCACTCCCGGGTTGGCTGCTTGCAGAGCAAGTGCCTTACTCCGGAAGTGGTCCGTGGTGCGCTGCAGCGGTCTCGGTCCTTAGGCTGGCCTTGCCTCTCTTTAGTTCTGGCAGCCGTGCCGTCTGATAATAACGTGGTTTGGGGGCCATACCCGGCTATGCTCAGGGCTTCCTCCTGGCTCTACGCTCCTGCCGACTCGGGACCGTATAGGATACTGGGATTGAACCTGGGCCAGCCAGGTACTAGTCAAGTGCCCTGCCTGTGGCATTGGCCTGTTTCTCACACTGTTAGTGCTGGGGCATTCATGGGAACCGTTATGCTGGCTCAGATGGAGGCTGGAGGAGCTGCCTGTGATGGCTTGGCTTCCTGTGGGCCGCATGCGGGGGCCGAGCGCCCTGCTGCCGGTTCCTGTGCGGAGTGGCCATGCTGAGCTTCCTGCAAGCCTCCCACGTCGGGGATAATTAAAACTCCCCAAGCCAGTACTTTACACAGCCGCCGAGCTGCAGGCTGCCATGGCTACCCGGCTGGAGACTTCTGTCGCAGTCTCGTCCTGAGAGATCCTTAAAGCAGAGACTTGGCAGTGCCTGCCAGCTGCCGGCTGAGCACTGTGAGGAATGTTCTATTACATTCCACAGTGCAGCCCAGGGACAGGCTGGCGGCTTCTTCCCCACATAGGCTTGAAAGTTCCCCCTCGCCCTCTCTCCAGATCCACATGTCACATGAATTAGTAACAGACTCGAAACCAGAGCCGTGCGCCCACCATCCCGCAGCCGGACCCCTGTGCAGGCTGTGCTCGAGGAGTGGGAAATCTCCCCAGCGCCGACTGTGTACCCGCATGATTTAACCAGATCCGAAAAGAATATGGAGAACAGGAAGTGAGCCGTGCTGCGTGTGTTCTCCGGAAATAGATGGTGCCACTGACGTCTGCCGCCCGCCCGGGCACCGGAATAGACCCGCCCAGCCCTGCTCATGGAACTTTCCTTCGGGCGGACGCTGCCCCACCTGGCAGTGCCATCCTCTCAGATGTGACCCACTGGCTCTGGTTTCCTGTTTAACCTGGTGGAAACAACGGCCTTACTCTGTTTCCCGTTTCCGTCCCTTCGGTTTAAATCTGAGGTGGCAGCGCCCAGGTGCACACAACCACGCATCTGTCTCCAACCTCAGGGAGAGAACCCTCTCTCTCTCTTTTTTTTTTTTTTTTGGCTTTTTGGTCACACCCGGCAATGCACAGGGGTTACTCCTGGTGCATGCACTCAGGAATTACTCCTGGCAGTGCTCCAGAGACCATATGGGATGCTGGGAATCGAACCCGGGTCAGCCGTGTGCAAGGCAAACACTCTACCTGCTGTGCTATCGCTCCAGCCCTCTCTCTCTCTTTTTTTTTAACCGTAGACAATTTGTTTTCTTTTGCTGATTATGAATAACATATGATGTCACACTGCTGCAGTAGTGGCCACGCAATTTTGGGATTCCGAAATTTTTTTTTCTTTTTTTTTGCTATTTTTTTTTCTTCTTTCTTTTTGGGATTCCGAAATTTTAACAATTAAATCTGGAGGGATTGAGGGCTGGAGAGATAGCACAGCAGGTAGGGCGTTTGCCTTGCATGCAGCTGACCCGGGTTCGATTCCCAGCATTCCATATGTTCCCCTAAGCACCGCCAGGGGTAAACCCTGTGCACCTTCAGGTGTGACCCAAAAAGCAAAAAAAAAAAAAAAAAATCTGGAGGGATTTCTGCCCAAATCTGCTGGGTTCTGAGATTTGTTCCTGGGTCTCTGGGATCATGGTCGTTAAGCAGCTTGATTAAGGAGCCAGAGAGGCTGTCTGTGGGTGGTGACTCGGGGTCTTCTTAGGGCAGGGAGGAAAGGGCCGGTTCCACTCCCATCCTGTGAGGTCCCCGCATATCTTGTCACTGCAGGCCTAAACCTGACTGTCCAACTGCCTCCGGAGGATGGTGGCCACCATGCCACCAAGGGGGAGCAGGCAGAAGGACAGCACCCTTTCCCCCCTGGGGTGGCCCGGCACTGGCAACCTACTGCAGGGACCGGACACATTTATTTTATTTATTTGTTTACTTATTTATTTATTTATTTTTTTGCTTTTTTGCTGGCGATGCTCAGGAGTTACTCCTGGTTCATGCACTCAGGAACTACTCCTGGCTATGCTCAGGGGACCATATGGGATGCTGTGGATCAAACCCGGGTCGGGCTGCGTGCAAGGCAAACGCCCTACCCGCCGTGCTATCACTCCAGCCCCTGGGACTGGACACATTTCTGCCAAAAGCCGCTGTGTTCCGAGAATTGTCCCTGAGTTTCTGGAATCATGGCCGTCAAGCAGCTTGATCAGGAACCAGAGAGGCTTTGCCTCCAATTGTATAGTTGAGCGAGAGGTGGTTTGTGGGTGTGTCTCTCACATACCTAACTTTTGGCCGTTTACTTTCTTGGTAAACTTGGTCCCAAGTTGTTGGGGTCTGACCAAAGGCACACAAGCAGCAATTTTGGGGTATCTGGAAGTCTGAAGGCGCCATCAGGCTGCTGATGAACTCACCTCACAGGTACAGATTGACCTGCTGGCGGCACCATACCCTAAAATCTTCTCTTTTTGAAGTTATTTTTTGACGTTAACTGTTTCAAAACTGGGTAATGGGGGCCAGAGTGATAGGACAGCGGGTAAGGTGCTTGCCTGGCACACGGCTAACCTGGTTTTGATCCCTTGGCACCACATAGGAGTGACCTCCGAAACCCATCAGGAGTGATCCCTGAGTGCAGTCAGGAGTAAGCGCAGAGCGTCGCCAGGTGTGCCTACCAAACCAATAATAATAAAATAAACCTGAGGTTCCCACATGTTCTTCAGCCCTTGAGCTATCTGATGGCCCCAGACACTCTTCTTTAAACATTTCACAACATTACGCTCTTCGGGTCGGCCATTTTGGCTGCGTGCAAGGCAAACGCCCTACTGAAATTGGGTCAGGACTAGAGGTCATTAAACCACACAGCTTGCAAGTGGCAACGCCAATTAAGATCAAGTTATTGTGGTCTGGTTCTAGAGTGATGAACTTTGCGCTTTATACTTTTACCCATTTTTTTTTTTTTTTTTTTTGGCATTTGAGCCACACCTGGAGGTGCTGGGTACTTCTTCCTGGCTCTGTGCTCAGGGAGCTTTTCTGGCAGGCTCAGGAGACCATAAGTGATGCTGGGGATCAAATCCAGGTTGTCTGCACGCAAGGCACGCACCATACCTGCTGAACTATGCTCTGGCCCTCACCCATTATTTTTTAAACTTGAACATGCCCCAGAATACTTAGAGCCCACTTTACTTTTTATATTTTTAATTTTTTTTTGCTTTTTGGGTCACACCTGGCATTGCACAGGGGTTACTCCTGGCTCATGCACTCAGGAATTCCTCCTGGCAGTGCTCGGGGGACCATATATGGGATGCTGGGAATCGAACCCCGGGTCGGTCATGTGCAAGGCAAGCGCCCTACCCACTGTGCTATCCTCCAGTCCTAGAGCCCACTTTAAAACAAAGCCTGCCCCAGAATTTCCACTTCAGTGGATCAGGATTTGCATTTCTAAATACCAGGGCTGCTGGGCAGGGAGCACATTTTAGGAACTCACACAGCTGCAACTGACACTCTGATAATTACCCAGCACTGAGCAAAGGGCCTGCCAGCAGAGTGACAAACTGCATGGGCTCCGAGTTCAGATCATGAACAGGTTATGACAAACGCCAGCAGCTGTTGGGCACTCTGCCACGAGGCACTGCCGTGCTTGTTCTCCACGGCTCACTCTGTGTGGGGAGCTCTTTATTTTTCCCAGTTAAGGGTGAGAACATGGGGTTTTCCAGAGACCAGGGAACTTGATCAGCCTAATGTAACATCAAGTAGCAGTTGTGAGGCTGCAGCCAAGACTGGCCTATTGTCTCAAGAACAGGAGGGAAGCTTGCCGGGGCCACGCCGTGACACTGGGCCAGGCCAGCCGTGCTGTGGTCTTCAGGCCCAGTGTCCCTAGGCCTCCAAGGGCTACATCCAGAGGTGTTTGGGGGCCATGCAGTGCAAGGGCTTGAATCTGAGTCCTGGCACACGCCAGCCATGGCCCCTGAGACCCGCACTCTCTCCTAGCACTCCTGAAGACATTTTGACTTTTTGGGTTTGTTTTTGAGCCACGCCCAGCCATGCTGCTCCAGGGCTATTCCCAGCTCTGCACTGAGGGTGACCCCTGGCAGTGCTTAGGGGGACATATGTAGTGCCGAGGATTCAAACCAGGGACACAGATGACTTAGCCACATGCAGCGCAAGTGCGTCCCTCTGTGCGATCTCTCTGGCCCCATGTTTGTACATTCTGAGGCATGATTTCCAAGGTTTTGCTAGGACACAAAGATGTGTAAAACTCCATGAGGAGGGACCAGTGCAGTAGCACAATGGCAAGGTGTGTGCCTTGCATGCAGCTGACCCATTTTCAATCCTCGGCATCCCATATGGTCCATCAGGAGTGATTGCTGAGTGCAGAGCCAGGAGTAGCCTCTGAGTACTGCCGGGTATGACCCAAAAACAAACAGACAAACCAACAAAAAAGAGAGAAATAAAAGTTTCATGAAGGAATATGTGGTGCCTTAGAATCCAGCTCCTTTTTTGGTGGGTGTAGTAGGGGGTTCAGTCATACCTGGTAGTGTATCTTTCTGACCCAGAGCCTTGCTTTTCGGTATAAATTATTCCCCCCCATGGGGGGGGTTCACGGTCACGTCCTCCTGTTGTTCATCGATTTGCTCGAGCGGGCCCAGTAACGTCTCCTTCGTGAGACTTCTTGTTACTGTGTTTGGCCTATCGAATACGTCACGGGGAGCTTGTCAGGCTCTGCCGTGCGGGCGAGATACTCTCGGTAGCTTGCCAGGCTCCCCAAGAGGGGTAGAGGAATCAAACTCGGGTCGGCCATATTGGGGGGGCTCACAAAAAACTTGGCAATGGGAAAATGTATCTGAATGTATTGCTCGAGGCTCGAAGCCCTCCCATTGATCATCAATTTGCTTGAGCGGGCCCAGTAACGTCTCCATTGGAGACTTTGTTGTTACTGTGTTTGGCATATCGAATACGTCACGGGGAGCTTGTATAATGAACAAAAACTAATTCAAAATAGAGCACGTCATGACTTTGAGGTGTTTCTGGCAGCACCTGCTCACCCACGTGGCATTTCTTAGATGAAATGCGGTCACAGGTACACAACTATTTTGGGAGATTCTGGAACCCGTGTCAGCTGCGTGCAGGGCAAACTCTTTATAGGCTGTACTATGGCCCCAGCCCCGAAGGGCAGAAAATTTTAAGCAGCCTGCTGTCGAGGGTGAATTTCTAGGAAAATTCACATCAGGAGAAACTGTTGACAAGGACAGCCAGCAGAAGAGAGCCGCTGTGGAAACCTCTGGGGGCTGGGGCGGCGAGATAAAAGAAGAAAAGGTCACTTTCAGGCCTCTGCTAGTGTGGCCTGGGGAAGCCGCTTCTAACAGCACTGAAGTTTCATCCATGAGATGTCAAATCTGCATTACGTGGGGCTGGAGCGATAGCACAGCGGGTAGGGCGTTTGCCTTGCCCGTGGCCGACCTGAGTTCGATTCCCAGCACCCCATATGGTCCCCTGAGCACCGCCAGGAGTAATTCCTGAATGCAGAGCTAGGAGTAACTTCTGAGCATCTTTGGGTGTGACCCAAAAAAAGCAAAAAAAAAAAATCTCCATTGGGTATCTGAGGCCCAGGCCAGCCCCAGCACCCCAGGACCCCAGGGCCTGGGTGCTACCCGCAATGTGGTGCACCCTGCCAGCACTTAAATTTGGTGTGAAGGGAAAGTTCGGCTTAATACTTTCACATTTGGGGAAAATACAATTTTCCCAGCACTGTTGTGGATTTTTCGGTCTTCTTTTGGGGCTATACCCTGCAGTGCTCAGAAGTTACTCCTGGCTATGCACTCAGGAATTACTCCTAGCCATGCCCAGGGACACCAGGGATGGAACCCAGGTCTGTGCGTGCCAGAGCCCTCCACTCTGCCCTATGGTTCCAGCGCCCCTCACCATTGTTGGAGAGACTCTTCCTCCCGCCTTGAGTAGACTTTGCGCCCTCGTTGACAGTTACTTGGGCATATGTACAAGCACTTGCTTCTGGGCTGTTCCTTTGTTCTCGTTACTCCTGGTGCCTGTGCTGTATTTGCTGCTATTTCTGGGTGGAATTTAACCTCCCAAGTCATGTCTGATTACATCACTGAGTCCTTGCCCAGGCTTTGTTGATTAGAAAATTGTAGCCTCCGAAAGTAGTCTCGTTGGTTTGCTTTGCTTTTTTCTTTGTTTTACCCTCATAAGATTCCCTAACCTCAGCGTGGAGATGATCCGGCATGCCTTCCACAGAGAAAGTTCCAGTATATTCTCTATTGCTCTTTTCTCCCGATGAATATCACAAACATTTTTTTTAATTTGGTTTTTTAGTTTTTGGGTCACATCCAGCAATGCTAAAGGTAAAGGCCCTCCCGTTGATCGTCGATTTGCTCGAGCGGGCCCAGCAACGTCTCCATTGGAGACTTTGTTGTTACTGTATCTGGCATATCGAATACTCTCGGTAGCTTGCCGGGCTCTCCGAGAGGGGCAGAGGAATCGAACTCGGGTCGGCCATGTTGGCCGCTTGTAAGGCGAACGCCCTACCTGCTGTGCTATCGCTCCAGCCCTGGCAGCATCTGCTCACCCAAGTGGCATTTCTTAGATGAAATGCGGTCACAGGTACACAACTATTTTGGGAGATTCTGGAACCCGTGTCAGCTGCGTGCAGGGCAAACTCTTTATAGGCTGTACTATGGCCCCAGCCCCGAAGGGTAGAAAATTTTAAGCAGCCTGCTGTCGAGGGTGAATTTCTAGGAAAATTCACATCAGGAGAAACTGTTGACAAGGACAGCCAGCAGAAGAGAGCCGCTGTGGAAACCTCTGGGGGCTGGGGCGGCGAGATAAAAGAAGAAAAGGTCACTTTCAGGCCTCTGCTAGTGTGGCCTGGGGAAGCCGCTTCTAACAGCACTGAAGTTTCATCCATGAGATGTCAAATCTGCATTACATGGGGCTGGAGCGATAGCACAGCGGGAGGTCGTTTGCCTTACTAAGCGGCCAACATGGCCCACCCGAGTTCGATTCCTCCGCCCCTCTCGGAGAGCCCGGCAAGCTACCGAGAGTATCTCGCCCGCAGGGCAGAGCCTGGCAAGCTCCCCGTGTCGTATTCGATATGCCAGACACAGTAACAACCAAGTCTCCAATGGAGACGTTACTGGGCCCGCTCAAGCAAATCGACGATCAACAGGAGGGTCTTTACCTTTACCTTTACCAGCAATGCTCAGGGGTTACACCTGGCTCTGCACTCAGGAATTATACCTGGCGGTGCAGGGAACTGGGGGGGCGGGGGCGGGGGCGGGGGCGGGGGTGGACGCAGGGAATGCCGGGATGAGCAGGAATCAAGGGAAGACCCGCCCGGCTTGTCCTGTCTCTCCGGACCAAATATTACAAACTTGCAATTGAACTTAAAAAGCACTGGTCCTGTACCACACGCGAGCCGTCTGCCCACGCCTCTCCGGGAGAGGTGGAGACGCTGCTCAGGCTGGGCGCAGGGCCCTCCTCATCGATGCTTCTAGCACTTTCCTCGCATCTGGTTGCCGTGCTGGCATCTTGCATGTAGCCGGGATCCCGCGGGCCCCGCGCGTGTAGCCATCCGGGGTCCCCGCGGGCCCTGTCCGTGTGGCCGGGGTCCCCCGTGGGCCCCGCGCGTGTAGCCAGCCGGGGTCCCCGCGGGCCCTGTCCGTGTGGCCGGGGTCCCCCGTGGGCCCCGCGCGTGTAGCCAGCCGGGGTCCCCGCGGGCCCCGCGCGTGTGGCCATCCGGGGTCCCCGCGGGCCCTGTCCGTGTGGCCGGGGTCCCCCGTGGGCCCCGCGCGTGTAGCCAGCCGGGGTCCCCGCGGGCCCCGCGCGTGTGGCCATCCGGGGTCCCCCCGGGCCCCATGCGTGCGGCCGGGGACCCCGCGCGGGGCCGGGCCGGGTCGGGCCTCCCGCGTCCCCTGCGTAATCCCCGTGGATCGCGGCGCGTCTTTCCCCTCAACCCCCACCCCGGGTGTCCGCGTGTCCGCCCGCGGGCCATGGGCCCGGGTCCGAGGGGGCAGTGCGCGCGCGGTGCCGTCCCCGCCCCCGTCTCCGCGGAAACGCGGCGCGCGGGCGGCCGGGGCGGGGCGGGGCCGGCCGCTGCCCCCGCCTCGCCGGTGCCCAGCGGCGGCCGCCGCGTCCCCTTCCCCTTCCTGCTCCCGTGCCCGGCGGCCGTGGCCTGGCGGTGGCCCGGGCCGCACCCCGAGGCGGGCGCGATCGCGGCGGGTCCAGCCCGGGCAGCGCCGGCTGGGCAGGGGCCTCCCGGGGCCCGAGTTTCCTGCGCGCGGAGGAGGCCGGGCCGGGCCGCGGGGCCATGGACGAGCCCCCCGTCCGCGGGTCCGACGACGACGGGGACGACGAGGCGGGGCCCGAGGGCGCGCTGCGCAAGAGCCCGTCGCAGCTGACCGCCGAGGACGTGTACGACATCTCGTACGTGGTGGGCCGCGAGCTGATGGCCCTGGGCAGCGACCCCCGCGTCACGCAGCTGCAGTTCAAGATCGTGCGCGTGCTGGAGCTGCTGGAGGCGCTGGTGAGCGAGGGCTGCCTGGAGGCGGAGGCGCTGCGGCTGGAGCGCGACGCGCTGCAACAGGAGCTGGAGCGGTTGCGGTGCGCGGGCGGCGGCGCGGTGAGTGCGGGGCGCGCGCGGGGCGGGGGCCACGCGGCCCCCACGGCGCCCACCCAGCCGGGGGCAACCCCGAACCTGCATTTCCCGACGCGCCTCGCCCGTCCCCGCCCCTTCTGGACTGTGTCCCATCATCCCCCTCCCGGCAATCTTTGAGCCGAGTGAAAGCTCCATCTCAGCGGAAAGGGCAACAGTAGCTCGAGGCCGCAGACCCAGGAGCCCGAGTGGCTTCTTGTGGCTGTTTGTTGTGAGGCCACACCCGCAGGGCTCAGGGGGAAGCGGCTCCCCGCTCTGCGCTCGGGAGCGAATCCCGGGGGTCCCTGGGATGCTGGGCTGGGAGCAGGCCGGTGGGTGCAAGGCCAGCGCCCTCCCCGCTGTCGCCCCAGCCCTACAGAGCAGCTTTATTCCTGACGGTGCCCGACTGGAAACAGCCCAACTGAATTCATCCACCAGGTGGACTATTGCACAGCCTTGCAAAAGAACAGAGGGCCCCGACGCAGCTGTGTCGCAGCTGTGTGAAGGCACCTCTGGAGGGAGACACAGAGAGAGAGAGAGAGAGAGAGAGAGAGAGAGAGAGAGAGAGAGAGAGAGAGAGCAGCGCTGGAAGGGGTCTGCCATCAGGAATAAGGGAAATTTCTCATGGGACCCACTTCACCCTCTGCGCCAGGCAGTGAGCCTGCGGGATGGGCGCTGAGACACCCCAACTCTAGATGTTGCTCAAGGCTGTAAGCTGAGAAGGGGCAGGGGCGGCCTGGGGTCTCCTGGCACTGTCCCCTCGGCTGCCCTCTAGGCTCAGGCTCGTGGTGCTTGGAGACTGGGCGTCCACTCGAGGTGGCCAGTGTCCCCACCTACCCCCGATTCAAGTTGAGCCCTGCCCAGGACGCTCTGCTCCTGGTATCTGGGCCTGCAACTCCGCCCTGGGCTGTAGAGAAAGCCCCCACCCTGCGCCCGGATCAGTGTGGTTTGTGGGGTTTCCTGGTGAAGCAGGGGGACAGACCCCCGTGGGGGAAACGGCACCTCCTCCTCCCAGATGGCACGATGGGGCAGGGCAGGGCAGTGTGATCACCGCGCTGGGTCACAGTCGGGTGCCCCGGGATATCTGAGAGGAAGCACAGCAGGAGATGAGGGGCCCACAGGGGCCACCGGAAAGCGGGGGACAGAGGAGGCGCCTTGCCGGAGGGTGAGAAATGGGGGCCCAATGTCACCCACCTGCCTGCTTCCCTTTTGTGGCTGCTACGTGCACGGCAGGGCTCCCCCGCCCTGGCCAAAACACTGGCCCCTTTCGTTTTCAAACTATTGTGTTTACTCTGGGCAGAATGTGAAATTTCTCATCTCTGGGGAGTTCAGTGGGTAGGGCACTTGCCTTCCACACAGCAGACCCAGGTTGGACCCCTGAATCCTGAGCACCTCCAGGCGGGGCCCAAAACCCAAATGCGAAGGAAAAAAAAATTTTTTTTCATCCTAGCCACTTGCACAGCTTGGCGGCAGTGATCAGTGGGGTTGTGAATGTGCCATCGCCTCGGTCGGTTCCCCCAGAAAACCAGAAACCGTCCCCACCAAAACATGACTCCGTTTCTGCCCCTGCCTGTCCCTCTGAACGCGCCCGCCCCAGCTACGTGAACCAAGTTCAGCATCTGGCCTTTTCATTCGCCAGAGTAGTCTCTGGATTCACCCACTGTGTGGCCCATCACCAGAACTTCTTTCATTCTTTTTACTGATTTATCGATAAATTTATCTTTTATTTAGGGGTCACACCAACCAGTGCTCAGGACTTATTCCCAGCAGTGCTCCGGAAACCATATTTGGTGTCAGGGATCAAACCTAGGTCATCCCCATACAAAGCAAGCGTCTTCCCTGCCATGCTATCTCTCAGGCCCTGAATTTCTTGTTTTTATTTTGTATTTTTTTTATTTAATGGGCTGGAGCGATAGCACAGCGGTAGGGCGTTTGCCTTGCACACAGCTAACATGGCCGACCCAAGTTCGGTTCCTCCGCCCCTCTCGGAGAGCCCGGCAAGCTACCGAGAGTATTCGATATGCCAGACACAGTAACAACAAAGTCTCCAATGGAGACATTACTGGGCCCGCTCGAGCAAATCGAAGATCATCGGGAGGGCCTTTACTTACTTTACTTACTTTATAAAGTTGCTCACAATGATTTATTAGATTCAATATTCCAACACCAATTCTACCACTATTACACCTTCCCACCACCGTTATTTGGAATTTTCCCAACCACCACCCCAGCCTGTCCCGATAACAGGCCCAAATTTCTTTTATTGTTTTCATTTTTTTTTGTTCATATTTTTTTGCTTTTTGGCGATGCACAGGGCTACTCCTGGCTCTGCACTCAGGAATCACCCCTGGTGGTGCTCTGGGAATTGGACCTGCTGTGCTCCAGCCCCCCGAATTTTTTTTTAAAGACTGGATTGGGTCACGACGATGGTCCAGAGGTCTGGAGCAGAGTTCTTCTTGGTTCTTTTTTTAAATTATAACATTTTTTTAATGAAGTTGTTCACAATAATGTATTTCAGCACCAATCCCACCATCATTACACATTCCCACCACCATTATTTTGAATTTTCCCACCACCACCAAGCCTGCCTCAAAGGCAGATGCTGGACTGGAGTGATAGCACAGCGGGTAGGGTGTTTGCCTTGCATGTGGCTGACCCGGGTTCAATTCCCAGTATTTCATATGGGTCCCGAAGCACCGCCAGGAATAATTCCTGAGTGCATGAGCCAGGAGTAATCCCTATGCTTCGCCAGGTGTGACCCAAAAAGAAAAAAAAAGGCGGATGCAAAGTAATTTATTTTGTATTGCTTCTTATGAATAATCCACTAAAAATTATCCAAAAAGTTTTCCTTAGAGGAAAGTGTGTGAAGACTGTTGCATCTGACCTCGTGCCCCTAAGCCCTGTAGCCCTGTGGAGATCACTAATATGCTGCTACAGACTGGGCCCTGTGTGGAGCACAGTTCTCGCCTGTGGAGAGGCCCAAGTCACATAGGACTGGAGAGATAGAACAGTGGATGAGGCGCCTGGGTTCAAGCTCCAGCATCCTATGTGGTCCCTTGCGTCCTGACAGGAGTGACCAAAAAAAATAGTTGCCGGGCCAGAGTGATAGCACAGCAGGGAGCGTGTTTGCCTTGCATGTGGATGATCCAGGTTCGATCCCCCGCATCCCATAGTGATCCCTGAACACAGAGCCAGAAGTAACCCCTGAACAATGCTGGGTGTGACCCAAAAAGCACGGTAGCACTGTCCTCCCGTTGTTCATCGATTTGCTCTAGCAGGCCCAGTAACGTCTCCATTGCGAGACTTGTTACTGTGTTTGGCATATCGAATACATCATGGGTAGCTTGCCAGGCTTTGCCACGCTGGCAAAATACTCTCGGAAGCTTGCCAGGCTCTCCGAGAGGGGTGCAGGAATTGAACACGGGTCGGCCTGGTTGGCCGCATGCAAGGCAAATGCCCTATCCGCTGTGCGACCACTCCAGCCCACCCAAAAAGCAAAAAAAAAAAAAAAACTTGCCAAAGAATGTTCTGTTTGGGGGGAGGCGTGGGCCACACCTGCCCAGCGCACTAAGCCCAAAGGGAGCAGCCCGCAGCTCTGCCTGGGCACCCCGTGTACTGTGCAGCCTGCATTCTGGATGTCTCTGCCTGCAGTGTTTGCACCCAGCCCTGCCGTTCCCCCTGTGATGCGCGGGAGTGGGCAGCAGGCACACTGATAACCGCCTGGAGGATGCTGTCCCGGGCCGGGCTCTCGCCTCCTGGGTTGGGGCCGGGCACTGTTGCTCCCCTTCCCCGGGCGGAGCAGGGCAGGCGCCGTGCTCCCTGCTGAGCGGCTGTGCTCTCTCCTAGGGCAGCCTGGGCCTGAACAAGATGGTGGTGGACCTGGCTGACCCTGAGCGGCCGCGCTTCACACTGCAGGAGCTCAGGGAGGTGCTGCAGGAGCGCAACAGGCTCAAGTGCCAGCTGCTAGTGGCGCAGGAGGAACTGCAGTGCTACAGGAGGTAGGCGCGGGCCAGGCGCGGGCTGGAGTGGACATGTGTGAACCGTGGCACGAGCCAGGGGCTGGGTGCAGCTCTGCCGAGGCCCTGAGACCCACCCAGATGTAAAAACCAAATCACAAAAAGAAAAAGAATGGGGGGCCAGAGCCATAGTACCGGGCCAGGGCAGTAGTCCAGCGGGGAGGGCACTTGCCTTGCACGCAGCTGACCCGGGTTCTATCCCGGCATTCAGTATGAGCCCCCAAGCCCCGCCAGGAGTAACTGCTGACACCGCCAGGAATGACCCCGAAAGCAAAATAAATAAAAGTAAAGTAAGTAAGTAAAGACCCTCCCGTTGATCATCGATTTGCTCTAGCGGGCCCAGTAACGTCTCCATTGGAGACTTTGTTGTTACTGTGTCTGGCATATTGAATACGTCACGGGGAGCTTGCCAGGCTCTGCCGTGCGGGCGAGATACTCTCGGTAGCTTGCCGGGCTCTCCGAGAGGGGCAGAGGAATCGAACTCGGGTCGGCCATGTTGGCTGCGTGCAAGGCAAACGCCCTACCGCTGTGCTATTGCTCCAGGCGATAATAAAAAAATAAATAAAAAGCAGCTGACCTGTTTCAAGCCCTGGCACCACTAAGCCTGTGATGTAGAGCCAGGAGGAAACCCTGAGCATGGCCAGCTCTGGCCCCACAACCCAAAAAACAAGAATAAAAACAAATTACTTAGAAATGGGGGAAAAAAAAGAAAAAGAAAATGGGGGCCAGAGAGATAGTTTAGGTAGGGTGCTTGGATTCAATCCCAGCATCCCATATGGTCCCCCAAGCCCCGCTAGGAGTGACTCCTGAGTGCAGAGCCAGGAGTCACCCTGAGCATTGCTGGTGTGACCCGAAAACAAGGGAAAAACCCACTAACATTGGGCCGGAGAGAGCGTTCCGGGGGGATAAGGAAGAGGCCAGGAATGAGCCTGAGCACAGTCAGGTGTGGCCCCTATCACAAAGCAGCCTGTCCACCAGAGCATTCTCCCAGCACGAAGTGTGATCTGACACGCGGGCAGGTAGCGTGGAGTTTGTCTCTCCACATGCCCTTTGCCACGAGCCGTCTGGAGCCAGTGTGCCCTCCCTGTGCCTCCGGCTGCCCTCCACGGTGGCACTGGCACGTGGCTTAAATACTCATTGAATGTGGCCTGAATTTCCTTTTTGGGGGCCCAACCGTGCCCAGGGTTCTGGGGGTCTTGGCCACATGCAAGGACTTAGCTGCGCTGTCTTTCTTGGCCTCCTTTTATAAATAAACGCCCTCGGTGCTACCTGTTTATTGGGCTGCTCAGGGGTGAGAGAGAGGGTGAGCTTCACACATGCAAAGCTTCTCCTGTCATCTGAGTCACAGTGGTCCAGGGGCCCGCGTTAATCTCGCATACGCCCTTAGCTCGGGAAGGCCGATGCCCTGACCATCCTCCCTTTACTGACTGGGACACCAAGATATGTATTAGTCTCTTTAGGGAGGGGATGGGGGTGCCACACCGAGGGGTGCTCAGGGATCTCTCTTGGCCAAGGACCACATGGGGTGCCAGGCATGGAACCCGGGTCAGCCTCATGCAAGGCAGACACCCTACCCATTGTCCTCTCTCCAGGCCCTTGTGTTTTGCATGTTTTTTTTTCCCTGGGTGGGGGAGGAGTCATACCCAGCAGAATGCAGAGGTCGCTCCCTGCAGTGCGCAGGGGACAGTATGGCCTGGGGGTTGGACCTCGGCCTCAGCCTGCCGAGCTACACCCCCCCCACGTCAGAGTGTTTCATATGCTCTCGTGCTCCAGGACACTGGAGAAGCCTGGAGTCCTAGCCAGCGTCCTTAGACCGGGGAAGGAAGGAGGCTGTAGCCTGGGAGACGGAAGGCTCTCACAACCTACACCAGAAGCTCCGACCCCGCATCTTCTTTTTCTGTGGGGGAAGGGGGCACTCACGGCTCACTCCTGGCTCTCACTCAGGACCCTCACGAGGTGCCGGGCTGGAGCTCAGGTGGGCCGCGTGCAGGGCCAACACCCTCCCCGCTGTGCTGTTGCCCCTGCCCCGGGGTTCGAATCCTTCATTGATGACTTTGTGACGGCTGAATCCCGAGAACCCGTGCTTTAACATCGGTCCCATTTATATGCCCCTTTTCCAGTGGCCTGATTTCGCCCAGAGAAGGCCCAGGAGGAAGAAGAGAAAAAGATGCCCTGGCTGCCAGGGCCAGCAGTGCCAGTGGGAGCAAGCAGGAGAAGACCGCTCTGCGCAGGCTGTGAGTCCCCTGCCTGGCCGCCCGGGGTCCGGACCGGCTCTGGTCTCGCTGCTATCAGCTCCTGGACTCTGGACCTGGTCACATCCATACAGACACCCACACCTGTACACACCCCTGTACATACGCACCTGCACCCACATACACTCGCAATACCCACCCCTGTAATACTCATCTGCACCCACATACAGCCGCAACAACCACCCCTGTACATACACACCCGCACCCACATTCACCCGCAATACCCACCCCTGTACATACACACCCGCAACACCCACCCCTGTACATACACACCCACACCCACATGCACCCGCAATACCCACCCCTGTACATACTCACCTGCACCCACATACACCCTCCATACCCACCCCTGTATATACACATCTGCACCCCTATACTATATACCTGCACCCACACCCACAATACCTCCCCCATACGGACCTGCACCCAAACACCACTATCACCATCACTATCACCCTGTTCTTCAATTCGCTCGAGCGGACCCAGTAACATCTCCATTCATCCCTGTGAAGTGCAAGTGTAGCCCGATGACATATTGGGGACTCCTTCAGTGTCAGGGGAATGAGGACCATTCATTGTTACTGTATTTGACATATCCAGTACGCCATGGGTAGCTTGTCAGGCTCTGCCAAGTGGGCGGGATACTCTCGGTAGCTTGCCGGGCTCTCCTAGATGGATGGAGGCTTTTGGGGCAGCCTCTAATCACCTTTACAAGTGTTCCTAGTCAGGCATATAGGCAGGTGTGATATTCTCAGTAGCCTGCCGGGTTCTCTGATGAGAACCAGAGAATAAGAGGTTGCTTCCGGGAGCTTGGTTTTATAGTCTCTGGATGGCCATTGATGGGGTTACACGGCAGTTGGTAGGTGTAACTGTCTAGCTACTGGAAGGTGGAGGAGCTGGGTGGAGGAGGCTCAGTCCCGAACTGAGCAGGCTTGGAGATCGCAGCCCCGGGTCCTGCACACCTGGGTTTCTCTGCCGGTTCCTCGCCCAAGCATGTGGAGAGTGGTCTCAGCATGGCTTTGGCTGGGTCCTGGAGGTCTTCAGCTGTCGGGGCTCTGCTCGAGGCGGAGAGGGAAACTCAACACCCCCTCCTCCAAGGGGTCCCAGTGAGGACAGCCAGGGGCAGGAGACTCAAACACCATGCACATATATTAACACACATCTGCACACATATACACCTATGCATTCAAACATACATACCTCAATCCACATACACTCACACATCTCTGTGCCCGCCCAGCTCCTGCACACATGTCCATCCTCATCCACACCCACACCCCCACAGGGAGGTGCCTGGCTCCTGGCCTGGCAAGGAGGTCCCGGGCCCCATCCGTGTTTGAGCATCTGCCAGGCTGTCACACAGATGGACCAAGTGACCCTCTGAGGGAGGACTGGCACGTATGCCCATTCTGCCATTCTGGCCGTGGAGAAGCTGAATAGTGATTATCGAGCTGTTATGAGTCGCCCCTAGGAGGGGACAGTTCACTGCCTCCCTGTGGTACGATAGTCTTCAACAGTAAAAACCATGACAATAACTACTTGGGCTCTAGGGGGTTAAATCCCTCCCTCTCTCCCCTGATTTGGGGGATCCTGCGTCTCCCACTGCTGACATGTGTCATGACATTCCCCCAGTATCTCCCTCATGTCTGTTTGCTCCATTGACCCCTCCCATTCCTTTGGGTGCTGAGCCTCAAATCAGAGTGGGGGGGCTTGATTCCCAGCCGAACAAAACACAGCCAGCAGGCACTTCCTTGCCTTGCGGTTAGCTGACCTGGCTTTAATCCCTGGCACCCCTCAGAGTTCCCTAGTGTCAGCCTCTAAGCACAGAGCCAGGAGTCAGCCCTGAGCATGACCAGGGGCGGCCCTAAAATAAAATAAAGGTGCAGAAGCCATTGGTCCTGGGAGGCCTCAAGCACACTGCTGGCTGCAGGCCCGCCTCCGCCCCCACCGTCTCATCCCCCTCTGTTCTCCCAGGTTCTTTTTCCGGTCGGGGAAGCAGACATAGACCAAAGGCCGTGACGTTGATGGCAGCAACTTCTCAGACCCAAGAAGGCAACCTGCTGATGTCCAGAACGGTCTCAGGGCCACCACATTGTATTCTCCTTCCCTTCTCGCCGAGGCTGGGGAGAGATGGCCCCAAGCTCCAGGGCTGCAGAGCTGGTCAGCCCCAGAGGCTCGGCCCCAGAATCGTGGAAGCACTTCAAAGCCCCCACAACAAGGAACCCCGATGCTCCCGGGGCCGTGCTCTGAGGCGGCAAGGCAGCTGGCAGCCTGGGTCGGAAGGCAGGGCGCAGCTACTGACGTTGCAGGGGTGCTTTCCCCACGCTTAATAATTATTCCATCTTGCTAATGTGACTTTCTCTACATGGGTTTTGTATTAAAGGTGACTTGAAGCTTTCCTGTAGTGTTGTCTCTTAGAATGCGGGCGGTCCATCGGCTCCGTCTCCTACTGGCCCTTCCTGACCTCCCCGCTTAGGAACAAGGGGCCCTGGGTCGGGGCGTTTGCGCTGCACGCAGCTGACCCCAGAACTCGCTCCCCCGCACACACGGTCCCCCCGGCACAGAGCCCCTCCAAACAATTGAAAAATTAAAAGAACAGGAGACACACAGGTAGCCTGGCAATAAATATTTTAATTTCATTTTTATGATGACAAATAATTTTCAAGTTTACTTCGCTTTCTTAAATACAAAGCTGAACCACAAACAGGCACAGCCCTACGGTCCGTCTCTCGCTGACACACCCTGTCAGGGCCCCTGCGATTCGCTGACCAGGCAAGTGTGGGTAGGGAAGACCTTAGCACCGTGGCGAGGCGGGCGGGCTGGGGGCACCAGGCTGAGGAGGGCGCCCAGGCCGGACTGTTCATGCTGGCCCGGGCGCAGGGCCCAGGAGGCCCGGGATGGGCGGTGGCAGGAGGGTCACAGTGCAAGAGAGAACTGCACCTTGGTCTGTGTCCGAGCCCCCGACCACCCCGTCTGCCGGGCCTTTCCTGGAGGCTGGGGCGGTGCCCCCGAGTGCATGGCGCCTCCGGGCAAAGAGACAGCAGGTGGGTGGGTACAGCCCAGACCCGCGGTCGGCGACCTTCAACCAACCCAGCGGAGCGGGGACAGGCGGAGCGGGTAAGTAATTTCTGGTCCCACTACAAAACTTTATTTTTGATTAGAACAGAGTACCATCCAAATCTCTCCTACAAAAAGGAAAAACACAAAAAAGCCAAAACAAAACAAACGAAACACCGCAGCCGCTTCACTCGCTCCAAGTCCTATATACACACAAGTCGCTTTCTGTGGGTTTTTCCTTTTTTACCTTTTTTTTTTGGATTTTTATTATTTTTCTAAAATAAACTCAGTGTTCACATTTCTATAAAGAACTGTTTCCCAGTTTCGGGAACCCCTGGCCCGTCCCTGTGATTCCCTGCCCTGAAGCTTGGGGTACCCGGGGAGGCCACGGAAGAGGGGCTGCGGGCCGGCCCTGGCCTGGCCCGGGTCAGCAAGCTGTCGAGAGAGCAGGGGGAAGACTGTGGGCTGCACACCTGTGAGACTCACGCGTTCACGGTGCACCTGGCGAGACGTGAGGGGAACAAGAGCTTGAAAGCATCCCGTCCAGGCTTGGGGGTGGGGGGCCCCTGCCCAGCTCGGACCAGATGCTCGCCCCTGAAAACCTGTGCCGAGTCTTGGACTGCATGCACGGGAAGCACAAACTTTCAACTTGTATGCAAAAAAGATACAAAAACAACTAGGATATAAAAGTTTTGGTGATATAAGGCCATCTGTTCCAGTCCACCTCGGAAACCTGTAACAGATATTTAAATACTACAGTGAAAAGGCATCTTAATATACTTTTTAAAAACATCTGAATCTGCTAAGATTAAGTGTGTAAAAAAAAAAAATCTGATTCCCTTTGAGGGCACTTGTCCACGGCGGTCAGTGCTTCAGCCAGGGGTGCGCCTCAAGGGACGCGCGGCTGCGGTCCCCGTAGTCGTAAAGCAGCTCCTCCCCGGCCTCGATGTCGCGGGAGGCGATGAGGATTAGGTGAGGCACGCCCGCGATGTCGTGCAGCTTTGTCTGGCAGTTCCCGCACTTGCTGTGGTTAATGAGCCTCCCCAGGCGGTCGGTCTCCCGGGTGGCGTCGACGCTGGCGGGGGAGGGGACACACACCGGGGATTAGACAGGCAGGAGGGCACTGCACTGGGGCGGGGGGGTGGGGGGGGGTGGTGGTGTGTGCAATCCCGGACATTGGCGGGAGAGACCCCTGAGCACCGGCCAGTGAGGTGTCAGAGCCAAACAGAACGGCAGGGCTTGGGGCTTGGGGTGCAGAAGGCTCCCGGCGGGGGCGCAGGATGTGACTGCAGAGTTCTGCACAGTGAAATCGCCCCTGGGTGGGGGAGGCTGTGGCTGTGTCTGCAGGGAGCAGACAGGAACTGCCTGTACTTTCTGCTAAATTTTGCTGGGAACCTAAAACTTCTGTGAAAAAAAAGTGTTGGAAAAAAACAAAACATCAGGGGCTGGAGCGCTAGGACAGCAGCTAGGCCGTGTGCACACAGCCGACCCAGGCAGGAGGGCACCGCAGAAGTGATTCCTGAGACCCGAGCAATAGTATAGCGGGTAGAGCATTTGCCTTGCACGCGGCCGACCCAGGTTTGATTCCTGGCATCCCATAGGGTCCCCCGAGCACCTCCAGGAGTAATTCAAGAGTGCAGAGCCAGGAGTAACCCCTGAGCATCGCCAGATATGACCCAAAAATTTATAAAAAAAAAAGTAATTCCTGAGCACAGTCAGGAGTAACTCTGAGCACTGCACTGCCAGATATGGCCAGAAAAACCCCCACCTCAAAAAAAAAAAAAAATCAGTGGCAGGACTCAAGATGGGCCAGCAGGTAGGGCACTTGCCTTCCTTACAGCTGACGCTGGTTTAAAGCTCAGCACCGCATACAGTCCCCTGAACACCACCAGGAGTGACCCCTGAGCGCCTACTGGATGAACCCCCCCCTCGCAAACACACACGACAGGACAGTGGACAGAAGGGCTTCACAGGGAAGGGCGGTCCAGACTGCGGTCTGCCCAGGCTGATGGGTCTTCCCTGGAAGCGGTCGGGTCGTGTTGTTGCTGAGCTGCTCCAATAAAGCCATGGGGAAGCGGGCAGTGACCGAGCTGTCCCCCCGCCGGCTCACCCGGCACTCACCAGTAGGTCTTGCTTAGGTACTGGAAATAATACATGTAGCAGCCCGTGGAGGGGTCCTGCGCGTACAGCGCCTCCCGCTTCTTGGCGTCGGTGATCTCGATGAGGTCCCCGTGGTACTCCACCACGAACTCGCCCCGAGAGAACTGCTTGGTGGCAATCACCCCCCTGCCCTTGCCATCGATGAGGTCAATCTGATGGGAGGGGACGAGAGGGTCGCTCACCAGCAGGAGGGCAGCGGACCGGGTCCCTCACTAGCTCCATGATGCCCCAGTGAACTTGCTTGGGCAGGCCGCGCACATCCACAGGTGACCGCAGCTAGCCCACAGTGAGGCCAGGAGCATCAGCCCCAAATGCTCTCTTGCGCTTCTCTGCAGGTCACGGCCCACGCAGGCGAGAGCTGCTAGGCAGGGCGTGCCCGCTGCTACGGACAAGGAGTCTCAGCCAAGAAAGTGGGCAGTACAGACAAACCCCTGAGGCGGGCGACCCTCGGGGCCAGCAGGAGCCAGCGCAGCTGTTTCTCCACACTCACTCCACGTGGTGCTGGGATGCAGGCTGGGATGCAGGCTCTGCCCGCTCCTCGCTGAGGTCCGTGTCCCGCAGCCCCGCCGGGGCACCCAACGGAGACACAGCAAGACAAAAGCAGAATTACTGGGCACTACCATTTCTCAGGAGGAATTTAGGGGAAACAGGCTCCATTTCCCTGGGGCAGGAAGCCATCAGCACAGCTGCAGTTCCGGCCCCTCGCCACAGGGCCTGGCCTGAACACACCATCTAGTCAAGTCCAAAACTGCACAGGCTGGGGCTGGAGAGATAGCACAGTGGGTAGGGCATCTGCCTTGCACGCGGCCGACCCGGGTTCGATTCCCAGCATCCCAGCATGGTCCCTTGAGCACCGCCAGGAGTAACCCCCGTGCATCACTGGGTAAAGGTAAAGGTAAAGGCCCTCCCGTTGATCGTCGATTTGCTCGAGCGGGCCCAGTAACGTCTCCATTGGAGACTTTGTTGTTACTGTGTCTGGCATATCGAATACTCTCGGTAGCTTGCCGGGCTCCCCGAGAGGGGCGGAGGAATAAAAAAGCAAAAAACAAAAAACAAAAAAAACTGCACAGGCTTCAGCTGCCGGAGGGAGCCGGAGACAGCAGCGGCCTGCGGGGCCTGAGAGCAAAGCTGGGGAGGCGCTGAGGCAACGGGCTGCTAACACTCAGCGGTGCCCTCTAGGAGGGCAAGAAAATTCCAGATCAGCCATAGACAGTCCAACAGGCCAGTACATGCTCCTTAGGAAGGATGCCTGAGTTCCTGCAGAGGCACCAGTTGGAGCGACCCAAGCAATGCTGGGTGTAGCCCCAAAACCAAAGCAGAAAGGAGAAAGAAAGCCTAGGGGTCAGGCAGGGGCGAGGGTACCGCGGCTCTGCCACACTGGACATCAGCAGCGGTGGCTGGAGCGACCGCACGATGGGGAGGGTGTCCGCCTGACCTGCGGCCGGCCTGGGCTCCATCCCCAGCACCCTGTATGGTCCCGAGTCAGTCAGGAGTGACAGCTGAACATGGCTGGGCGTGACCCCAAATAACACAGCAGTGGGGCTGGAGCGATAGCACAGCAGGTAGGGCGTTTGCCTTGCATGCAGCGGACCCGGGTTCGATTCCCAGCATCCCATATGGTGCCCCGAGCACCGTCAGGAGTAATTCCTGAGTGCATGAGCCAGGAGTAACCCTGTGCATCATCAGGTGTGACCCCAAAAAACAACAATAAAACAAAAAAATAACACAAAAGAACAGAGCTTGAGGATGGGGCTGGGGAGATGACACAGAGCAGGGCTTAGCCTGCAGGAGGCGCCAGCCCGCCCGCACGGCAGGTCCCCCCCTCCATGCTCCCTGGAGCCAGCCTCTCACCTTCATTCCTTCTTCCTTCCCGCTTTCAATCAGCTCATCTATTCTCCTTCGTTCCTCGGACTGTGAGGGAAGAGCAGGAAGCACGTTAGCGTCAGCATGCCCTCTGGGCCCCCAGGGCCATCTCAGGCGGCCTCTGTGATGCAGACACCCAGCGAGTTCCCATGCCAGACCTCCATCCTTGTGGCCGTGGGCAGGGTCACCGACTTTGCTTGAACCCCACAGGCAGGAAGTGGCGTGTGGTGTTCTGCCTACCCTGCCGGGGACTGGTGGCATCTTTTGGTTCTGGGAACACTCTAGCAGTACTGGGGACCAACCCTGGGCTCCCAGTCGCAAAGCTTGTGGCCAGTCCTTTGGGCTCGCTCCTGGCCTTCGCCTGGGCAGTTTTAAAAAATGTTCCTAGTGGGCCAGAGAGATGGTATAGCAGGAAGGGCGTCAGCTGAGCCGGGTTCCATCCCTGGCACCCCACATGGTCGGTCCCCTGAGCAAAGAGCCAGGAGTCAGCCCTGAGCACTAACAGATGAATCCCCAAAACAAAGGAAAAGATCTTTGAGGTCAGGAGACAGCTCCCTCGGCCTGGAGAGGTCCAGGCCCACCCCCGGCACTGCCGAGCTGGGAGAAGCCCCAAGGACCACCAGTGTGACGAGAAGCGGGCCCCCCCACCCAGAATTTGGCACTCGATCCCCTGCCTGATGTCCCCAAGAAGTCATGTGGGGCCCTGGGGCCTGCCCTGGCTGCATTTAACAAAGCTTCGTGGCGAGTTTTCTCCCGACACAAACAGGCCATGGCAAACACCGGGCTGACAGCTGCTGCTGGGGGTGCCAACCTGCTCCTTGGGGACAGAACAGCTCACGTACCAATTCTCACGGGGTAGAATCCATTTTCTACCAAACGGCACGCTGTGGGAGCCAAGGGCACCCTGTGGGAGCCAGGGTGGCCTCCCCATCACTGTTCACAGGCCCCCGGCCCCTTCCAGGCCATTTGCCCGATTTGGACCTTCCTACTCCCACATGCTACACTGGCAGCCACCGGCTCTGCAGGCTGTTCTCATGGGGGCCCCCATTCTGCTGGCTGCAGTGACTCCCTCACCACGGTGACATAGGTAAGGGCCACAGCAATGATCGCGCCCACACACACACACACACACACACACACACACACACACGCACCCCATGCTGAACAAGAGGAAGGGACTTCCAGCTCTGTGTTCTGCGCGGGGCAGCAGCTAGGGGGCTTCCTGCATGTGCCAATGGGGAGGCTACAGTCAAGCAGGGCTGGCAATGGGCATGCCAACGTGGGGCTGCTGAGGAGCCGGGGACAGAGTTGGGACAGGTGTGGGCAGGAGTTGGGACAGGTGTGGGCAGAGGGCTGTCTACGACAGAAAGCTGGATGGCGCACTCGTGTGCACCGAGGCTGTGTGGGCATGATGCCAGGGCATGGCCCAGACCCACCCCAGCCAGGCCCAGGAGAGGCCCCAGAGGAGGCGTCAGAGGTGTCTGCTGAGCTTCCACCTCAGCGGCACAGGCCGGGATCTGGTTCCTGCCAGCCCAGAGGGAGCCAGGCCTGGGCTCTCACCCGCAGGCGGTCCTGCAGGAAGCGATACAGGGCATACAGGAGCCCCGCAGAGGTGCCGTCCAGGCAGTCAGCATTTGTCAGCACACGCCCGGCCGCCCCCGCCTAAGGCAGAAATGCCTTGTCTACTGATTAGAGGCCCAGTGAGCCCTGAACCCTGAGCGCCCTGAGTGGGCAGGCGCAGCAAGGCCCGGAGCAGAGGGACTCAAGGCCTGGCCTGGCCTGGGCCAGCCTGGTCTCTACTGTAGGCCAGTGAGCCACAGCTCCTGCCGGTACTCGGTGAAGGTACAGGACAGGATGGGGGTTTATGGGGCTTTCCACCCGGAGAGTGGCGCCTGACCTCTCTGTTCCCTCCCGGAAGACTCTCCCCGTGAGAAAGGCTGTGACTAGGTGCCTGTCCCAATATTCTGAGGTCCTGGGATATGTCCAGCCCATCCTTATCGAGCCAAAGAATGCTGTTCTCCAGGGGCGGAGAGCACCCTGGCCCCAGGCTTTTCCTCATATTTATCTCTTTTTCTTCCTTTCCTTCCTTTTTTTTCCCCCCGCTTTTTGAGTCTGAGTCATACTCAGCCATGTTCAGGGGTTACTCCCGGCTTTTCACTTACTCCTTGCGGTGCTGGGGGACCATATGAGATATACCAGGGATCAAACTTGGGTCGGCCACATGCAAGACAAATGCCCTATTACTCTGGTCCCTTTTTTCTGTTTTCAGGTCATATCTGGCATGCGCAGAGCTTACTCCTGGCCCAGTGCTCAGGGATTGCTCCTGGCGTGGAGACCATCTGGGGTACTGAGATTTGAGCCTGAGTCACGCCAAGTGCCCTATCCCCTGTACTGCTGCTCCAGTTTTTAGTTTTTAGTTTTGGGCCACACGGGGTGGTGCTCAGGGATCACTCCTGGCGGGCCCCACGAGGTGCTGGGGACCAAGGCCAGGTCTACTGCGTACGAGGCCAACGCCCTCCTGCCGCCCTCGCACTCTGGCCCTGGTTTGCTTCTTTCAAGGAAACATCACCGACGCCAGGCCCGACCGGGGCAGGTTCTGTCCTTCCCCGGTGGAGCCCGTGCTGACACCACCCGTGTGTCATCAGGTGGCCCCGCCCGGACCGTGACAGCCTGCAGTGAGCTCTGGGGCTTGGGGAGGGCTACAGACCCGGGCCGGCCATGTCTCAACACCAAGGGCAGGTGCCCGCCTCAAGGAGGTGGTGTGGGAGACGCCCCCAGGAGCCCAGAGCATGGGGGACGTCTGGGGCGTGGACGCCTTAGCCTCCTGCACTCGGGGAGCCGTCCTGCCCTCACCCGACACAAGCCCTCCTCTGAGTGTGGGGGACAGAGGCCCAGCCCAGCCCACGGGCCCCACCGGGTCCAGGAAGAGCTGAAAGCCCCCGGCCCACAGCCCCGCCTCACGCGTTGGTACTGGGCCCGGGGGGAGGCAGGGGGCTACCTGGAGCTCGGCCTTGCTCTTCCGGGAGCTCCTCCGCACAGGGTAGAAGTCCGTGAGTTTGCGGTTCTGCGGCGTTTTCCCTTGAGCTCTGCAGCGGGAAGAAGAAAACAGCCCGGCCTGAGTGTGGGCAGCCGTGCCCAGGAAGCCCTGGGCCGTGCCCGCATCCCTCGACCCCCCGCGCCACACTCCTGGACCCGCGCCGTCCGGGCTGGGCACTCACTTCTTCCTCGGGGCCTGCTTGCCCTTCACGGGCTTCTTCAGGCCTTGCTTGGTGACAGCTGCGTTGGAGGGTTCACAAGGTGAGGTCGGAGATTCTGCTGCTTCCGGTTTTTGGTTTGGAAAAGGGGCCAGGGGGCCCCTCCTGGAGTCTCTGAGCTTCTGTTCCTCGGCCTTCATGGCGCCCCGGGGCCCCGTGGCCGAGTTCCTCTTCTCTGCGGGCGGAGGGAGAGACTGCGGTTTTTGCCGGCACTGTGTTTGGTTTGGGTCACACCTGGAGGTGGGGCCGCGGGCTGGCCAGGCCTCTTTGGCCGTGTCCAGCTCACAGTGCTGGAGCCCGTCCCAGGGAGGCTCGGGAGCCCAGCCTGGCCCCGGGTACCAAGCCTGCCCTCAGCCCCCCAGCCCGCGCCCGGCCCCACAAACAGTCCCTGTGGCTCTGAGGAAAAGGCCTTTCAGGCTAAAGCCCTGAGGCAGCCACACTGGCCTGAGCAGCCCTAGGCGCCGGCCATCAGTCTCGGGGAGAAGACTAGGCCCTGGAGAGCAGGAGAGGGCAGTGCAGGGAGGCACAGCACAGTGAAGCAGACACAGAGAGACACAGACATAGACACACAGAGACACACACATAGACACCCAGACACAGACAAGACACAGAGACACAGACACGGACACACAGACAGACACAGACACAGACAGATAGACCCAGACAGACAAACAGACATACAGACACAGATACACACACACAGGCACACACAACACAGCAGACACAGATAACGCAGAAACACACAACACACAACACAGCACAGGGAAGGACACCCACAGAAACACAACACACTGGCACAACACTCACAGCACACAGCACACACACCAACATGGCACATACACACACCCCCAAAGCACACACGGGATACACCCACACACCACTCCCCCTACAACATTCGCGCGTGCGTGCATGCACGCATGCACGCACACACACACACACACACACACACACACACACACACACACGGTTCCTGTGCGTGGCCAGCCAGGCTGAGGCTTCTTGCAAATGAAGGGCAGGGGAAAGGGCCCAGGTAAGGAGCCTAAAGCGTGAGGCAGGGGTTGGATCTGGGCGCCGCTGAAAGAGAAAGGCTCTATCTTCCCGGGGGCTAGGACCATCCTCAGAGCGGTCCTCAGCATGCCCGGGCACTGGCCGCAGTATCGTGAGGGACAGACAGAGAAACTGATTCAGGCCGAGAAACGGTTGTTTCTGAGCCACGCCTGGAGGTGCTTGGGGACCGCTTGTGACTGCGGGGGGGATGAAATCAGGGTTGCCAGCATCAAGGGAAGCACCCGAAGCCCTGCTCCCCGCACCATTCACTTTCAAAGATGATTCACAGGCCAGGAAGACGGCTCACAGAGCGAGAGAGAGCAGGCTTCCCTGGGGATCGCCACGCCCGGAACCACATCCTTGCTGTCCCCTTGAGCATCATCAGCCATGGGGCCCTTTTTGATTGTTTTGGCCACATCTGGCAACCATATAAGGTACGGGGAACTGAACTAGAGTTGGACAGGCTTAAGGCAAGCATTTTCACCCTGCACTGTCTCTCTAATCCCCAATTTGTATTTATTTTGGAACAGGATTGGGCTTAGGGCTAATTCCTGGCTCTGTGTTCAAGCATCACTCTGGGAGGTGCTCAGGGGACCACGTGGGATGCCAGAAATTGAACCCAGGTTGCCCACATGCACAGGAGTGCCCTACCCTGTAATACTATCACTCCTGCCCCCAAATTTTTATTTTGTTAGTGTTTTCCACCCTAGAGAAGCCTGTGTTCTCTTAGCAGGTATTTCTCTCTTCTGCTTCTCCCACTCTGGAGAAGCCCGTGCTTTCACTTGAACACATTTTCCTCTCTTTCTCTCCCATCACATACAAGTACATTTCTTCCAATAAAAACTATTTTGGAAAACAAAAATTTTTAAGTTTTTCTTTATTTTGAAGGGGCCACATCCAGGATCTAACATGCCAAACAAGCACTTATACCCCTGTACCTGCTCTCCAGCCCTAGTTTAAAAGAATTTTGTTTGTTTTTGGGTCACACCTGGTGGAGCTCAGAGCTAACTCCTGGCTCTGCCCAGGGGTCACTGGTGGTGGGGCTTGGGGGATCGTATGTGGTCCCAGAGACAAAACTCAGGTCAGCTGTGTACCAAGGAAAGTATCCATTGTAGTATCTCCCTGGTTCTAAAATCATTGTTATTACCTTGGTTTTCGGGCCTTTTTTTTCTTTTTGGGTCACACCCGGCCATGCACAGGGGTTATTCCTGGCTCTGCACTCAGGAATTACTCCTGGCAGTGCTCAGGGGACCATATGGGATGCTGGAAATCGAACTCAGGTTGGCTGCATGCAAGTCAAACGCCCTACCCGCTGTGCTATTGTTCCAGCCCCCAGGGGCCTAGTTTTTTAAAAGTAAAATACAATCGTAGGACAAGGACTAGAGCAACAGGACAGCAGGTAGGGAGCTTGTCTTGCACGCGGCCGATCTGAATTCAACACCTGGCATCCCGTATGGTCTCCCGAGCTCATCAGGAGTCAACCCTGAACACCAAAACCAAAAAAGAGGGGCTGGAGCAATAATACAAGTGGGTAGGACATTGCAGGCAGCTGACCTCGTTCAACTTCTGACATCCCAAGCACCGCCAAGAGTAACTTCCCCCAAGCATCACTAGGAGTAACCCCTGAGCATCACTGGGTGTGGCCCCAAAACAAACAAAAACCAAAAAAGAAAACAATACACTGCTGATTGGAAACGTGCAATGGCGCAGGCACTGTGGAAGAGGAAGCAGATCTTCCAAGAGTTAAACAGTTACCACATGAGCCTGCCACTCTCCTGCTGCCATCTCTGAAGGGAATTAAAAACATATGTCCACACAGAAAGTCGGCAGCTTACTCAGTCCTGGCCCAAGGGGGAGAAAGCCTGACGTCTAGACTAGGTCCAGTCCCGGGATGGAGCATTATTTGGCCACAGAAAGGAATGAACAAGGAATGAACCTTGGACAAGAGGAGATGGGGAAGAGACGGGCACCCGGGCGCGTGTGGCAGATGGGTGAGACGAGCACCCGGGGGCGCGTGTGGCAGATGGGTGAGGGCACCCAGCAGGAGCCACTTATGTGCAACAGAAAGTGACTTGCGGGCTGGAGCCATATTACTGCGGGGAGGGCACTGGCGTGGCAGGCAGTGACCTGGGCTCGATCCCCAGCACCCCACATAGTCCCTGGAGTCTCCTGGGAGTAATTCCTGAGCACAGAACCAAGTACACCTTGAGCACTGCCTGGTGTGGCCCAAAACCAAAACAAAAAACGACAACATAAAAGTGATTTGTGGCTGCCAGGGCTGGGGGAAGCCAGTCAGGAAGTGGGGCTGAGGGGGATGAAAATGTTCTAGAATGAGAGTCGTGTGGCCCCCTTTTAAAAATCTAACCCACCCATGCAGACCGTTTCCGTTTCCTTGTGCGGAGCCTTCCTGAGTAGAAGCAGGGAACCGAGGCTGGGCCCCAGGCGTTGTCAGAGCCTGGGGCCACCAGGCAGGCCCTGCGGGTGGCCAGAGAGAGCCTGGCCCCACCTTTGCTTCCACCTAATTTCAACCCTCCCCCTGCCTAACACTGGGAGTTCAACCCGCTGGCCTGGGCCTATGTCACCACAAGCAACATTACATGTTGCTTCACTAACATGCTACAGTACATTAACAACAGTATTAACATTACTATGTTGCCCATGTCACTGGCCTCCAGGTGGGGTCAGAGCCTTGCAAGCAGCCACTGCCCAGGCGGCCTCCACTCAGTGGATGGAGAAAAAGCCAGTCCCATCTGCACAGGGCAGAGGGTGTGGCGAGGGCTGACTCCGGCCCCTCACGCCATCATTTATGGCGCCTCCTGTTAATGCAAAGACTTCCTCCTTAGGGCCTCCAGGGCAGAGTCCCCAGCTTCTCGGCAAGTTTCATTCTTTCACACGTGCAGTACTCAGGACTTAGTTCTGGCACCCTCAGGGGACCCAACGGGGTGCCAGGGTGGAACTGGGGCGGTCGCAAGCAGGGCAAGCACCTCTCATGGCAAATGTCAATGAACAGGGAGCCATCATCTGTGGCTTCAGAAGGGACTATCCGATGTAGACATGGCTGTCTGCTTTTGGGCCACAGCTGGCAGTGCTCAGAGCTGACTCCTGGCTGTGCTCAGGGAACCATATTGGGTGTCGGGGACCGAGCCCTGGTTGCCACGTGCAAGGCAAGTGCCCTCCCTCTGTACTAACGCTTAGGCCTCAGAGCGTGACCTCTAAGAGGTTTCAGCTGGTCTAGGAAGGCACAGACGCTACTTCGGAGGCCTCCGTCTTTCCCGCGGCCTCTTAGCTCCCCACCTTTAGAAAGCTGCGCTCAGACTTGGGCCACAGAACTTGGGAAATGAGGCCAAGGAAGGAAGTTGATCCTCTCCGCGGGGCAGTGGGGACCCCAGGCCCCCCACAGGACCCCAGCTCACTGCCGCAATGCTCCTAGCACCCGAGCCTGCCAACTCAGAGCAGGTGCATTCCCTCTGCAACCTGGCCAGGCTACCAGGCTTGAAGGTCATGCTAACTGGGGAAAGCGGGAGAACCTGTCAGACCCACAGGGCGGGGCTCTGGCCGAGAAGCCACCCTGCCCTCCCGGGGGTCTGTGGGTCCCGCAGCTGAACAGGGCAAGGGTCAAGCTCTGTGACCTGGCCCCACCCGCTCGCGCAGGGCGGTGGTCGGCACCGCCTGCCTCCCAGGCTCACCTTCTCGTTTCTTGTAGCTCCCGGTTAATGGCTTCCCCTGGCATCTGACTTCGTGATGTGCAACTGAGTTCTCTTCCTGGAGCGGGGAGCGCATTCCGGAGCATTTGTTCGAGCTCATGTAGGAATAGATCTTTGACTGCCCGGCAAATACATTCTCCTAAAACGACAAACGCCGATTCTGAAAGAGCCTGGCAGACCACGTCGGCAAGGGGCAGCAGGAAGCCAGACAGCGCCGCGCCTGGGAGGCTGGCGGCCGGCCCGGCCGGGCACTGCGGGTGCCCGGGCCGCTGCCCATCACCCAGTCACTCCGTCCCCGCCCGGGCCCGCGGACGCGCCACGGGGCGTCGGGAGGTCACGGCGACCCGCGCGGGCCACGGGACCCGGGGTTCAGGGGGCTGGGTGGGGAGGGGAGCTGCCGCCCCCCTGCCGGGCCCGGGGGAGGCCAGGGCCTGCAGAGCGCTGCGGCCGGGCGGCGGCGGCGCGGGGCGCGGAGGGGCGGGCCGGGCCGGGCCGGCGGGGTGCGGGTGCGGGTGCGGGGCGGCCCCTCGGGCAGGCCGCGGGGCAGCGCCGGCGGGGCGCGGGGCGGGCGCGGCGCGGCGCGGGCGCGGGGGGCGCCTCCCCGCGACCCCCGCCGGGGCCGGAGGCCGCCGAGACAAACTTTCCCGAGCCGGGGCCGCGCCGGGCCGGGCGGGCCGCGGGGCGGGCGGGGGACCCCGGGGCGCGCCCACGTGCTCCGCGCGGCCGGCGGGGCCGGCGCCTGCTTACCCCGTCGGTGCGGGGCCTCCCCGGGCCCCTCCGCTCCGCCATCGCCGGGCCCGGGGCCGTCGCTGCCACCGCCGCCGCCGCCGCCGCCGCCTCCACCGCGCGGGGCTTGGACATCTTCCTGCCTGGAGAGGGGACCCGGGGAAGCGGGGACGGGCGCTCAGGGCGCGCGGGCGGCGGGGAGCGGGGCCGCTGCCAGGTTCCCGGGGCCCCGCGCGCCGCCCGCCGCCCCCGGCCCGACACACCCACCTGCAGCCCGGCCAGGCCCATGGCGGCGCGGCCCGCGCCCTCGCCCTCGCCGCGGCCCGGCCACCAGCGCTGCCGCCGCCGCTGCTGCTGCTGCTGCCGCCGCCACCAGCGCCGCCGCGGCGCCCCGGGGAACGGCCGCCGGCGCCCCGCCGCGCCCCCCCTCCCCCATGGCCGCACTGGGCCCGGCCGGCCCGGGAGCCGCACGCTCGACCGGCGCAGGCGGCGCGTCCTGCCGGCCCGCCCGCCGCCGCCCACCGCGCGCCCGGCCCGGGAGGGGCTGCAGGGGCGGCGCCGGCGGCGGCGAATCCGGCTCGGGCGCGCCCCCTCGCGCGCGCGCGCGCAGCCGGGCCCGGCCCCGGGACGCCGAGTGACAGCCGGCTCGGGAGGCGCCAGGGCCCGGGCAGAGTGCTGGCGGGGCTGGGGGCCCTCGGGTCCGGGGTCCCCCTTGCAGCCGTGGAAACGGAGGCCACCGGCTACGACGCCGTGGAGCCAGGTGTCCACCCACCCAGGTGGCCGGCGCCTTACCGTGCACCAGGGGGACGCAGAGCCATGGTTAAGTTCTCGGGGAGCTTCTCAGGCCTACCCAGACCGACTTAGACCTCACCAGCACCCCGAAACGAAACCTTTCTAGGGAACAGGGCTGGCAAAGTGAGCGCTTCGCCCAGGTCTCGGACTGGAAGGGGACTTCAGACTGGCCGCCACTGCACCTCCCGACGGGGGGCGGACAGGAAGGAGGCTTGCTGAGACCCCCATTTCTACCCACCCCACGGGCCGCGGTCAGTAGGAAAGTTAATGTCACAGAGGCTAGGCCCGAGCCATAGCACAGACCGGAGGGTGCTGGCATTGCAGGCGGCCAACCCAGGTACCATCCCCCGCACCCATATGGTCCCCAGAGGGCCATCAGGAGTGATCCCTGAGCAGAGCCAGGAGCCTGAGCATCCCGTGTGGCCCCAAACGAGAGACGCCAGGACCCCCAAAGCACACAGCTCTAGGGGCTGAGTCCTAGCCAGGCGGCAAGGCCGGGATTCCTCTCCCTGCCTCTGCCCCAGCAGTTCTCTGTGACCACATCAGGTCACTTCCCCAGTCTCGCCTCAGGGCCGCCACCAGGAACACTGACTCCCATGTCCTACTAGGCCGATATGGCCTGCCGCCCATCCTGGCTACCCACAGCGTGCTCAGAGATGCAGAGGGCTTTCACTCAGGGCACATGGTCACCCCGCAGCCCAGGCCTTTTGACCGTGGGGGTGACACCAGCAAGACACAGTAGCTTCAGGGTGTGTCACCAGACTCCTAACAACCATGCTTTGGGAGCAGGAAGTACCAATAACTCCCCGTCCACTCCCTGACTATCAGAAGCCCCTCCCGCAGGCGCTATCTGGTCTTGGCTCCATGTCATTGTCTGGAAGCTGGAAATCACCTTAAAATACAAGCTTAGTACTCAGTTCTACAGCTCTAAAACCAAGAGGATGTGGGCGATAATACAGCAGGTGGAGTGTTTGCCTTGCATGCAGCCGACCAGGGTTCAATCCCTGGTATTCCACATGATCCCCCAGCCTGCCATGATTCCTCAGTGGAGAGCCAGGAGTAAGCTCTGAGCACAGCTGAGAGTGGCCCCAAAACAATCAAACAACAACAAAAAAAAAAAACTTACAATGCCCAGGTTTTCACGTATCTTCATATATGCATAGAAAACCTACCCACGAATCTGAACCAGTTCTGCTTTGAGACTACTTGATCATAAAGGCTATAATTGCTTCCCTGAAACTCAGTGTAATGGCAAATCATTCATTCAACAAACATTTGCTAAATGCCTATTTTGTGATGGTCCTGTACTAAAGCCACCACTGGAACAGAGTGACAGGCTGAGCAGTTAGGCCAGAGGGTGGGAAGGACCCTCTCGGCCCTGGTGAATACTGGATTGATCCTCAAGCCTAGGGGGAAGCTGGGTCTGGGGGAGCTCATGATAAAAATCCCACGCTAGGGGCTGGAGCCATAGCACAGCGGGAAGGGCGTTTGCCTTGCATGCGGCCAACCCAGGTTCAATTCCCAGCATCCCATATGGTCCCCTGAGCACTGCCAGGGGTGATTCCTGAGTGCAGAGCCAGGAGTAACCCCTGTGTGTCGCCAGGTGTGACCCAAAGAGAAAAAAAAAAATCCCACGGTAGCTGCAGAGGGATAGGGTCGGAGAGACAGCAGGGGATGGCTAAGGCACTTGCCTTGCATGTGGCCAACTCCAGTTCCATCCCCAGCACTGCATATGGTCCCCCGAGCTATGCCAGTGTGGTCCAACCTTCCCCCACCACCACCAAAATAAAAAGTGGAGATGGGTAAGTGGAAAGAGGAAGGCAGATTAGGAGGCCAATGTACAGTGAGGACAGAGGATAAAAGCAGCTGTTCAGGGGCTGGAGTGATAGCACAGTGGATAGGGCATTTGCCTTGCACGCAGCCAACATGGCCGACCCAGGTTCGATTCCCAGCATCCCATATGGTCCCCCGAGCACCGCCAGGAGGAATTCCTGAGTGCATGAGCCAGGAGTAACCCCTGAGCATCGCCGGGTGTGACCCAAAAAGCAAAAAAAAAAAAGCAGCTGTTCAGATCCTGTTCATGAGGCTGTAAATATTTACACAATTGTAAAATGTCAAGAGCAGAGATGATGGTACCTTCTGTCATATGACCTGGCCAGACTCTCGAAGCAAACCACAAGTTTGGAGCAAAGATCACTTTTCTAGGAGAAAAAGACTTTTGAAGTTGTGTAAGTGATTTGATAGTTATGACACTAAATGCCCAGTTTGAAAGTTCCCAAAGGGCGAGGGATGTAGCTCAGAGATAGAGTACTTGCCTTGCATGCTTGAGGCCCTATTCGATGCTTGGGGTCACATTAAAAAAAAAATGGGGCAAGCAAAATGGATGAAAAGGCTAAAGTGCTTCATATGATCCTTGGCACCATGTGGTGGGTCCTACCACTTGTAGCTCCAAAACAAGTTTTAAAAGTAATGAAGCCTCGGAAATGAGTAATTATGAAGCTGAGGGTCAGTGAGGGAGTGGGACTCACTACAAATTGTCTGAGTGACTCATGAGCCTGCCTTGCTAGGAGCTGGGGGGCAATCTCTTTACTTTGGTTACTAGTGAGGCAGAAGAACAAGCAAAGAGACACCACAGCCAGGTCTAGACAGAGACTTTATATAAAGTTGACAGCTAATGTGTCTGAGTGGGAATTATCATTTACCCATTTCAAATATATAAATATTTCAAAGGCCAAGTGGTTAATAGTGTTTAATTAAAGCAAGCTACAGGGCCAGATGGTGCTCAGTGGTGCTCAGGGCTATTTCCTGGTCCTGGGCTAGCACTCCTGGTGGGACTGGGGGACCATATGGGTTGCCGGGGGAGAACCAGGCCAGCGGTGAGCCAAGCAAGCACCTTACCTGCAGTACTATCTCTCCACCACTGCTCCCCCTTTCAATTCACTGCTGTTGCAACAGTTTAAATGACTTTGCCCTGATGGGGAAGATGATTCAGGGAAATACCGTTTCACTAAGATTTATCAGATATGCTTAAATATACTCTGAGATGCTTAGAACTTTTCTGATGAGAAATGTGCACCCTCATTTATCCTCTGTGGGTTGGAGCGCGAGCTCTTTAACTTGAAGTTCACTATGCCTCATTTCCTAATCAG
This sequence comes from Sorex fumeus, assembly GCF_029834395.1. NCBI lineage: Eukaryota > Metazoa > Chordata > Mammalia > Eulipotyphla > Soricidae > Sorex > Sorex fumeus. The sequence continues at coordinate 6,206,852 of NW_026606144.1, read as the reverse complement.
AATCTGGGTAAATCCCCAAAGACCCCAAAGGGACGCTGGGAGAGTAAGTGATGCAAGGGGGTGCAGGGCTGCGAACAAAGGGGACCCTGGAAACACCGGCAGAGCACATCCTCATTTCACTCACTGCAGGGCCGCGCTGCATTAGGCCAAATTCCGGCTCGCCTGTAAAACCCTCTTACTTTTGATAGACATCGCAACCCTTCACTTATTTTTTTTTTAAAATAACCACAATCCTACAATAGCCTTCATGCTGGTTGTGCAGAAGTGACCAGCGGTTGGAGAACACTTTGCCGCATAGCCGCGGGTCGACCGTCCGACCCTCACCTAAATGGGCAAAGGAGGCCCGAGGCGGGGCTCCCAGGCTTGCCACCGCACCCCAACCATCTGCTGTTCGGGAGGGGCCGGGTGTCGCCCACGGGCGCGGGAGCTGAGTCCAGGCGGGGGGGGGGGCGGGGGGGAAGGGCCGGGGCGCCGGCTGCCGCGGTGTCCCCGGGATGTAGGTTACCGAGCTGCGCCCTCGCCGCGGGGTCACCTCCTCTCCCGGCGCGAGTCCGGCGGCGGCTGAGCCTCGCCCGCGCCTCTCGGGGACCAACAGCCACCATCTCCCCGGAGGTGCCCGCGCCCTGGTGTCCTAAGCACTTTCACATATGGACCCACCGCCTCCGGCGAGGGCGGCGCGGCGTGCTGTCCGCATGCTGGAGAGGGGAAATCGAGTCACGGCAGTGGACGGGGCTTCCGGGGGCTTCGGGAGCCGGCCGGCCAGCCCTCCCTCTCCCCGGGGAGGAGAAGGTTCCGCAAGCCTTCCCCTCCCCCACCCGGAGCCGGCGTTCGGTGGGAGCAGCCGGCGGCAGCAGGGCGCCTCCCCGCCGCCGCTCCAGCCACCCCGGCCCCCCTCCGTCGCCACGACCACCCCAGTCGCCCCGGCGCTGGCCACCAGGGCCAATACCTCTAGCCATGGCCCGGCTCTGTCACCGCCTAAGATCTCCCGGGAAACCGAGCTTTCAAAAAAAGTTGCAACAACTGTAGCCAACTGCTCCGCGGAGCCACGGCTGCTACCCTGATTGGCGCCGGCGCCCGCCTCTCCCCAAGCTGCCCCTCGCGATAGGCGAATCGGAGGGAGGGCCCGCCCCTGTCCCCGCCTCCCCGCTGGGGGCGGGGCGAGCGGCTCAGCTTTATACAAACGCTTTCGGGACAGGCTCCGGCGGAGGAGGTGGGAGGGGGTTTAAATTTCATCGTCCCCCGGCGCTGATTGGCTGCGGGGGAAAGACACCCGCACTGTCATTGGCAGGCCCGAAACTCCTCCCTCCCCCTGCGCCAAAGCTCCTCCTCGCGGGCTTTAGTCACGCGGCTGCGAGCCCGGGCCAGGGTGGATCTGATGTGAGACTTCCGGTTTTCGTCCCGTTTGACCGGAACCCGACCTTTGACCTCGCGACCTCCACTTATGACCCGGAGAGCCTCCACTTTCCCAGGATGTTTGGCATCTCCAGCACCTTGGATCCTCCAGCGGTTCAATTCATTCATTCGTATTGCATGAGCTCTTTCAGCAGTATTCAAAACCAGCTGGTACAGCTCCTGCCAACTGAGTCTGCGGGTAAAACCTCCCGGACCCCTCAGCCATCCTATCCCAGCAGGCCTACCCCTCAATAGACTGGGAAGCAGTGGGATTAGGTGACCGGCTTGCTGCCCGCGCTCACACGACAGCTGAATTGCAGGTCCTCTAGCCCCTCCAACTGTTACTTCAGTAGGACATTGTCCTGACTGCCGACCAAGCCCAGCCCTATTCCCTGCAGGAGCTTCTGCCAATCTCTTCCCAGAAAAGTACAGACATCCTGGGTCATCTCTGAACACAGGGAAAGCATCCGTTACAGTCCCTCCCTGGGAGCCCCTCTGAGGGATGTGGGCAAGAACCAGCCATCCGTGCTCACTCTTTGTCCCTAGTTTTTAGTGTTTTAGTTTGGAGGCCACACCCTCCTCAGGGATCATTCTTGGCAGGGGCTTGAGGACCACATGAGCTCTGGATTGAACCAGGGTTGGCCACATTCAAGACACTGAAAGTAGGTTTATGGGGCCCGGTACATACACAGTTCACATGGTCCCACATACGTCCAGGTGTGACCCGGGAGGCCCCTGGGCACCGCCAGAATTTTGTCAGGACCACAGGACTTGAGCAGAGCCACATCTTTGAACCATGGCACAGAACTCCTTGAGCCAGTAGAACAGGCAGCCCAGGAACTGCCCCAGGGCACTGCTTGTACCTTCCCCCTTCCCCTAAAAACAGTTCAGCAGGAGATGGCTGGGGTGTGGGTTTGCAGATGGGAGTTCCAGGCCCAATCCCAGGGACCATGCAGTCCCCAACATGGCCAAGAGTGATCCCTGAACACAGCTAGGTGTGGCCCGAAAACACAAACGAACCAAAAACTCAAATAAATTTAAAACGAGTTTAGGAGGGACTGGAGCGATATACAGCGGGTAGGGCGTTTGCCTTGCACACAGCAAACCCACGTTTGATCCCCAGCATCCCATATGGTCCCCCGAGTACCACCAGGAGTGATTCCTGAGTGCAGAGTCAGGAGTAACCAAAAAAAAAAATAGCTAGTTTAGTAGAACAGCTCAAACTGTTCGATCTTCTGTTATTTTATTCACTTATTTATTGGATTCTGGAGCCACACCTGGAAGTGCTGGGGGGGGGGGGCAGTATAGGGGATTAAACTCAGGCTCCTGCATGAATATACCTGCTGGGAACATCTCTTGGAGACAAGATAATACCACTCATACATCTCCACGTCGATTTGCTCGAGCGGGCCCAGTAACGATAACACAGCGGGTAGGGCGTTCGCCTTACAAGCGGCCAACATGGCCGACCTGAGTTCGATTCATCCGCCCCTCCCGGCAAGCTACCGAGAGTACTCAATATGCCAGACACAGTAACAACAAAGTCTCCAATGGCGACGTTACTGGGCCCGCTCGAGCAAATCGATGATCAGCGGGAGGGCCTTTACCTTTACCTTTTACATCTCCATATTCACAAATTAACCATCTATTTAAAAAACCCAAACATGCAGGAAAGATGTAAGAAAATCCCCTTTAAACTGGGAACAGAGAGATAGTGCAGTGGGTAAAACTCTTGCCTTGCATATTGCCGAACAGGGTGCAATCCCCTGTACCCCATATGAACCCTGAGCTTCACTGGGAATGGATCCCTGAGCTCAGAGCCAGGAGTGAGCCCTGCGTATCACCAGGTTTAGCACAAAATTCAAATAACTAAGCGAAATTGAATAGCGTAGGGCCTGAGAAATAATGTAGAGGTTAAGAAGCTTACCTCGCAGTCTGTGAGCTGAACACCCCACCGCAAGTCCATTACCATACAGTCACTGGGACTGCCAGGGCACAGCCCTGGGCACAGAGCTGGGGGTAAGCCCTGGGGATAAGTCCTGGATGTGGCACAAACTCCGCCCCCATTTTTTTCCGAAGAGAGACAGAGAGAGAAAGAGAGCTCTCATCTATTATTCTGTCTTGTTTATTTTTCTGGTGACAACCAGCCAGGGCTCAGGGCTGACTCCCGGGGGAGTTCAGGGACGGTAGTGTGTGCGCTGCTACCTGGATGGGCTGTTTACCTGCTGTACTGTCAGCCTCCAAGGATAAAGGTGGCAGGTTTTTGTAAGCAGCAACTTTAAGCGAAATGAGATCTAATAAAACTAGAAGCTTAAAGAAAATCCTTTTGTGTTTGGACCACACCCATCTGTGCTCAGGGTTATTCCTGGTGGAGCTCAGGGAACCACATGGTGCCGGTAATTGAACTCAGGCTCCCTCAAGCCAAGAACATGTAAACTCCAGCCTTCTGTGCACTCCCCGCCCCTCCAATAATACCTTTTAGCTCGGTGTCTGTGATATTGTTACCCTCATCAGTCATATCACAGCTCAACATTGAAAGAAACAACATAGAGAGGGCAGGGCCAGACTTAGAAAAATAATGGGGGGGGGGGAGAGAGAGAGAGAGAAAGAGAGAGAGAGAGAGAGAGAGAGAGAGAGAGAGAGAGAGAGAGAGAAATGCCTGCCATAGAGGTGGGGGGGAGGAAAACTGGGAACATTGTTGGTGGTAAACCATCTACTGGTGAAGGGACAGGTGTTGGAATATTATATGACTGAAACCCAATTATAAAAAATAAAATAAAATAAGATTTTTTTTAAATGGTCCCTTAAGCCCCTCCAAGAGTAACTCCTGAGTGCAGAGCCAGGAGTAACCCCCGTGCATCGCCAGGTGTGACCCAAAAAGCAAAAAAAAAAAAAAAGGAGAGAGAATTCCTATAAGTACTTCTCATGCGTAAAGAGGTGTTAAGGTTGGTCGCGAGCAAGGCCAACGCCTTACACGCTGTTCTGTCTCTCCAGCCCCCGTTTCTAGATTCCTGACATGTTTGAAGGCAAGACATAACTTACTGTTTTCGTTTGGTTTGGTTTTGGGTCACACCTGGCAATGCTCAGGGGTTGCTCCTGGCTCTGCACTCAGGAATTACTCTTGGAGGGGCTCCAAGAACCACGCTGGGCCCTGAATCCAGATGGGTCATGTACAGAGAAAGTGCCCTACCTGCCATACTATCTCTCCAGCCCCGGTAAGTCATGACTGATATCCTTTGTCCAAGACTTTATCAGCACTGGGGCCAGAGCAATAGTACAGTGGGAAGGGCATTTGCCTTGCACATGGCAGACCCGGGTTCAATACCTGGCATCCCATATGGTTACCCCAGCACCACCTGGAGTAATTCCTGAGTGCAGAGCCAGGAATAACCCCTGAACATCCGCTGGGTGTGACCAAAAGAGTAAAAAACCAACAATCAAAAAAAAAAAAGAAAGTGTCAGCACTTACCTGGCCTGGCAATACGATGATCACATGACAGGGTGCTTTTCCCAGGGCGAGGCCTGTCCATTGGACTCTGGATATGCTGACCCCTGCGAGCCTTCTTTCAGGGGAAAAAAAATTGTCCTTTTATTTTTTCCCCCAATTTTCTTCCTACCTTTTTCTTTCATTCATTCTTTCTTCTTCTTCTTCTTCTTCTTCTTTTTTTTTTTTTGCATTTTGGGTCACACCCAGCAGTGCTCAGGGGTTACTCCTGGCTCTGCCCTCAGGAATTACTCCTGGCAGTGTTCAGGGGACCATATGGGATGCTGAGAATCAAATCTGGGTCGGCCACGTGCAAGGCAAAAGCCCTCCCTGCTGTACTATCGTTCCGGCCCTTCCCCCACCCCTTTTTGTTTCTTAAAGAAATGAAGAAATGAAGACAGTCTCTCAGGACAGAGAGTATAGAGGTAAGGCTCCTGCCTGGCCCCAGTTGACACCAGCAACTGAATACAGTCCCTCAGCACTGCCAGGGGTCACTCCTGAGCACAGAGACAGGAATAACTGCCGAGCACTGTCAGTGGAACCCCAACTCCCAAAAGAAAATGAATGAAAAAGAAAACTACATACACTAAAAATAAATCTGCGGGCTAGAGAGATAGCACAGCGGGTAGGGTGTTTGCCTTGCACACGGCTGACCTGGGTTCGATTCCCAGTATCCCATATGGTCCCCTGAGCACTGCCAGGAGTAACTCCTGAGTGCAGAGCCAGGAGTAACCCCTGTGCATCGCCGGTGTGACCCAAAAAGCAAAATAAATAAATAAATAAATAAATAAATCTGCTTTTAAAACATTTAAAACCTTGGTCTTGTTTTTTTTTGGTCACACCTAGCAGTACTCAGGAGTTGCTCCTGGCTCTGCACTCAAAAATCACTTCTGGCAGCCTCAGGGGAATTTATGGGGTGACAGGGACCGAACCCAAAGCAAACGTTTTACCCTCTCTACAACTGCCTGGTCCTGGTAGTAAATACTTTTTTTTTTTTTTGGCTTCTTGGGTCACACCCAACGATGCTCAGGTGTTACTCCTGGCTCTGCATTCACGAATAACTCCTGGTGGTGCTCGGGGCACCTTATGGGATGCTGGGAATCGAACCCGGGTCAGCTGCGTGCAAGGCAAACGCCCTACCCGCTGTGCTATCACTCCAGCCCCTGGTAGTAAATACTTAAAAAAAATACTTTTCATGTATATTTGGACTTTCAACATTAATTTTCTTTCATCTTGTTTTTGTTTGGGGGTTACACCTGGCAATGCTCATGGCTTACTCCTGGCTCTGTGCGCTGGGATCATTCCTGGTGATGACAGGAGCCACCAGGTCAACCAAATTCAATACAAAGCCAAACCCTCTGTACTATCTCTTTGACCCTCAGCATTAAATTTCAATTGGTATCTGTTAGTATTCAATTAGTATCAATTAAAAATATATATATTTTTTAATTTCAAAGGACTTAAACCCAGCTCCATTTGATTTTTTTTCCCTTTTGGGTCACACCCAGTGATGCACAGGGGTTACTCCTGACTCTGCACTCAGGAATCACTCCTGGAGGTGCTCAGGGGACCATATGGGATGCTGGGAATCGAACCCAGGTTGGCCGCATACAAGGCAAACACCCTACCCGCCGTGCTATTGCTCTAGCATGCTCCATTTGATTTAAAGAAATAATAAATAATAATTTTCTGTCGGGCTGGAGCGATAGCACAGCGGTAGGGCGTTTGCCTCGCACGCAGCCAACATGGCCGACCCGAGTTCGATTCCTCCGCCCCTCTTGGAGAGCCTGGCAAGCTACCGAGAGTATCTCGCCCGCACGGCAGAGCCTGGCAAACTCCCCATGACGTATTGGATATGCCAAACACAGTAACAATTAAGTCTCACAATAGAGACTTTACTGGGCCCACTCGAGCAAATCGATGAACAACTGGAGGACCGTGACCATGAATTTTCTGTCTCTTGAAACAGAAAAGTTCTGGGGTATGAATGGCTTCAGCCACAGCAGATCCAAGGACTCGATGATCCCAGGGACCACACGCAGTCCCCTGTGCCCCTCCAAGAGTGATCCTGAGCAAAGAGCCAGGAGAAAGCCCTGAACATTGCCGTGTGTGACCCCTAAAACAAAAGGTAAAGGTAAAGGTAAAGGCCCTCCCGTTGATCGTCGATTTGCTCGAGCGGGCCCAGTAACGTCTCCATTGGAGACTTTGTTGTTACTGTGTCTGGCATATCGAATACTCTCGGTAGCTTGCCGGGCTCTCCAAGAGGGGGGGAGGAACCGAACTCGGGTCGGCCATGTTGGCTGCGTGCAAGGCAAACGCCCTACCGCTGTGCTATCCAGAAAATTAAAAATATTAAGGTATTACTATCATCAGAATAAAAAGACCAAGGTCAGAACGATACTACAGCGGGTTAGGGCACTGGCCTTGCAGGCGACCGACCCGGGTTCAACCTCTGGCGCCCCATCTGGTCCCCTGATTCCCACAGGAGTAATTCCTGAATTCAGAGCCAGGAGTGACCCCTGAGCATCACTGGTTGTGACCCAAAAAGCCAAAAACAGAGAAAAAGAAGAACAACAAGAAAGAGGATTCTAGGAAGCCAGAAACATCCGTTATCCCAGAGCACAAATTTTTTTTAGGGTAATGAAAAAAAAATTTTTTTTTTTTTTTTGCTTTTTGGATCACACCTGGTGATGCACTGGGGTGACTCCTGGCTCTTCACTCAGGAATTACTCCTGGTGGTGCTCGGGGGACCATATGGGATGCTGGGAAGGTCAGCTGTGTGTGAGGCAAACGCCCTACCCATTGTGCTATCGCTCCAGCCCTGGGCAATGAAAAATTTTTGAGGGACCAGATAGCTAACTCAACCCAGTGGGGTTCGGCTGGCACTGTGTACACTAGCAGGCAGAGTATTGTTATAATTTATAACATTTAATGCACGATGCATAATAGAGCTATCTATTCTTGGGTCCAGGGTTTGGAGAAGCCCTGAGTGCAGCCAGTGTGATGAATCCATGTCATTCTCAGTTTGTTGAAGCCTACGCTGTCTGTCAGTCCACAGCACGAAGAGTGAACCCCAAGCCATGGTCCTGGAGGAGCACTGAGTGTCCAGTTAGATTCCTAGGGCCTGGACTGGCACAAGGAGCCAGTAAGAAAGCCGAAACATAAGGCCTGTGGGAAAACTCTTTTTCATACCACCAGTATGTTCTCAATCCACAGCTGCCCGCAAAACACAAACTCACAGGAATTCACTGGGCCCAGAGCAAAGTGCAGGGCTTGGCCCTAGGCTCCTGGTTCTACTTTGACTTCCTCAGGCACGTTGAGTGTTCACCTCTTAGCCATGGAATTTTTTTTTTCTTTTTGGGTCACACCTGGCGATGCTCAGGGGTTACTCCTGGCTCTGCACTCAGGAATTACTCCTGGTGGTGCTCGGGGGACTATATGGGATACTGGGAATCAAACCTGGGTTTGTTGCATGCAAGGCGAATGCCTTACCTGCTGTGCTATCGCTCCAGCCCCTTCGCCATGGAATTTTAAGGCTGTGCCAGTCTCTGCTTTTGTCCTGAGGAGTTGATCCTCTCTTGTGCTTTATTATTATTATTGTTATTATTTTGGCTTTTTGGGTGACATCTGGTGATGCTAAGGGGTTCCTCCTGGCTCTGCACTCAGGAGTCGCTCCTGGCAGTGCTCAGGGATCATATGGGATGCCGGGGATCGAACCCGGGTCCACTGCTTGCAAGACCAGCGCCCTCCCCGCTGTGCTATTGCTCCAGCCCCCTCTCTCGTGCTTTGATCCCCCTCGGGAGCCTCTAGCCATCGACTGTAGCTGCTTTTGAGATGTTGCCACCTGAGTGCTCCGTAGCCTTTTCAGAAGGCCTTACGATGGCACGGCAGCTCCCAGTGAACCAAACCTTAGACCTTTGTTCCGCCTTGTCTGAGCCGGGGCTGCTCTTGCTGAGGAGGCAGAAACACAGGCTCAGGTTGCAGGATGGCACAGGTCTAGGAGCGGGGTTCTTGGGCGCCTTATTCTTTTTTTTTTCTTTTTGGATCACACCCGGCGATGCTCAGGGGTTATTCCTGGCTCTGCACTCAGGAATTACTCCTGGCGGTGCTTGGGGGACCATATGGGATGCTGGGGATCGAACCCAGGTTGGCCGTGTGCAAGGTAAACGCCCTACCCACTGTGCTATCGCTCCAGCCCCTCTTGGGCGCCTTAAGCCACGGCACAGCCAGGGCTGGAGATGTTGTACAAAGGCTCTGGCAACGCGGCTGACCCCATAGCAGCATGTGGCCCCTTCGAACTGTCGGGGTTCACTCTGGCCAGGGCTCACTCCTGGCAGAGAGCCAGGAACACTGCTAGGTGTGCCCCCAAGCCCGGAAACAAACACAAATAAACCTGAAAAAGAATCGTGTGATGGGGTAAGGATATGGCTAGAGGCCAAGGAGATGCTGGACCATGGGTCAGTTCCCTGAAGCCCCTTCCACTGCCTCCCGCTTGGAGAGAGCCTCATGGTAATGATGGAGAAGAGACTAACACAGGTAGGTGGCTCGGGGCCACGGAGGGGCCTGCGGAGGGACAGTGTAGGAAGAGAATGACTCTGTCCACAGCCGTGCTCAGCTGTGCCCACGGCTGCTCCCTCCGTCAGATTCATGCAAGATTCTCTGTCAGGTGGGTGGAGCCGTACCAGAGCCCAACCCAGCTGTGAAGCCATGAGGAACAACAGCGGTTAAGTCATTCCACTCGGGGTAGCTCGTCACACAGATAAGCAGAAACGCATCCCGTATTTAGAGCAAACTCCTCATCCTTGTCTTCGTGTGTTTATTTTCCCGAGGTCATAGGTCCATCTAGTTGCACCATCGTCCAGCTGCCTGTCCAGCCACACTGCAATGCCCCCCCCCTGCACCTGCCGAGGAGCACTGCTGACTTTACCTTCTGAGTGTTTCTTGGGCCCTGGTCCTTTTCTATTATTCAACAGTTCACGATCATGATCATCCTGTTCGTCGATTTCCTCGAGCAGGCACCAGTAATGTCTCCTTCTTCCTAGCCCTGAGATTTTAAAAGAGCCATTTCAATGCTCTTTCAGGATTAGGAGAATGAGACCCATCATTGTTACTGGTATTTGGCATATTGAGTACGACACGGGAAGTTTGCCAGACTCTGCCGTGCGGGCAGGATACTTTTGGTAGCCTGCCAGGTTCTCCAAAGGAAAAATAAGATAATAAGATGTCGCGCAGCCGCAAATGCGGCCATGCGCTTCCGGGAGCTGGGTTTTATAGTCTCTGTGTCTTGGTCGTTGATGGGACCAACCTGGCGTTGGCGGCAGCTGGTGGGTGTGACGCCTACCTACTGGAAGATGGGGGGTCTGGGTGGAGAAGGCCCAGTCCCAATCCGAGTAGGCTTGGAGACCTCAGCCCTGGGACCTGCATGCCTGGGTTCCTCTGTCAGTTCTTTCATGCATGAGGCCCGTCCAGACGTGTGGACAGTGGTCCTGGCATGGTCGTGGCTGGCTCCGGAGGTCCTCAGCTGCTGGGGCTCTGCTGGGGCTCTGCTTGGGACGACGGGGGGTGGGGAGAGAGAAACTCAACCCTCCCTCCTCCAAGGGGCCCCGGTAAGGACAGTCAGGCGTGGGGGAAGGAGACTCTATTCAACATTTAGACTCCATTTTTCACTGGGGGCCAGAGAGGGGCCATACCTGGTGTTCAGGGGCTTTTTCCCTGGCTCTGTCCTCAGGGGTGATTCCTGAAAGTATTGGGGAGTCTTATGTAGTGCTGAGGTTCAGACTGGAGTCGTGGGGTGCGAGGCAGGTGCCTTAAGCCTTGAGCTGTCTCTCCTGTCACACTCAGCTCTGAGAACATCTGCTACACTGCATCCATGGTGGTCCTTCTAGAATGCTCTCCGGCTGGGCCATGACCAGTCTCGGGATAGCAGCAGGTTAATCCAAACCCAGCAATAATAAGGATGCTTTTCTGCTTGTTTTGGGGGCCACATCCAGCACTGCTCGGGGCTCAGTCTTGGCTTTGTGCTTAGATCATTCCTATGGGGCTTGGGAGACCCTATGGGATGCTAGGGCTTAAATCTAGGTCAGCTACAAGTGTCCTACTACTGTACTATCTCTCTGGCCCCTATGAAAGAATCTTTGTGGATTGATATATAATTAATCAATAGATACTAAATAAATGTTGTAAGGTGCTTGCCTTGCCAGCAGCTAACCTGGGTTTGATCCCCAGTACCCATATGGTCCCCTGAGCTTGCCAGGAGTTGAAGTCCTGAGGCCCACCAGGTGTGGCTCCCTACCTCACCTCCACAAAAAATCTTTGAGAATAGCCTTTCTTTTGCTTTGCAATCTTATGGCTGACTTTTTAAAAAATGAGGTCTTTGGGGTTGTTTTGGGGCCATAGTTGGTCGTGCTGAGGGCCTACCCTGCCTCTACACTCAGGAACCCACCCTGGAGGTGCTCATAGAACCATGCAGGGTCCCAGGGGTCAAACCCAGGTCTGCTGAGTGCAAAGCAAGCGCCTTCCCTACTGGACTAGGACTCCAGCCTTGTATTTTTTTTTTTAAGTAAAACAAGTTGAATAACGGGAGAGAAAGTGAGTGAGATATGTGCTCAAGAGAAAACCCGGGGTCTGGCGAGACAGCACCTCTGGTAAGGTGTTTGCCTTGCATGCAGCCAACCTGGGTTCAATCCTTGGTGTCCAACATTGTCCCCTGAGCACCACCAGGAGTGGTCCCTGGGAGCAGAGCCAGGAGTAAGTCCTGAGCATCACTAGATATGACCAAAAAAGTAAAAAAGAAAAGAGAGAGGGAGAGAAAGGGAGGCAGAGAGACAAAAAGAGAGAAGAGAGAAAAGGAAAGAAAGGGAGGGAGAGAGAGAGGGAAGGAAGGAGAGAGGAAGGGAGAGAGGGGGGAGAGAGAGAGAGAGAGAAACTGAAGTGAGCAAGTCCCCGCCTCAAGCAGACGTGAGCCAGTGACCCTTTTGCTGTTGTTCTTAAACACAGGTGGTGCCCTGGGCGTACTCCTGGCTCTGTTCTTAGGGGTCAGTCCCAGGTAACTGTATGAGGTGCTGGGGGTCAAACTTGGGTCTGCCACGTGTAAGTTAAGGCCCTACCTGCTGTACCCTCTCTCTGACCCTTCCTTTTTACTTTTCATACTAATCAGGGATCACTAAATAAAAACAACTATTATTCACGAATTACTTTAATGTGAAAAGCTGTTAATGAGCTATGTACATCAGCTATGTTGGTCTGACAGTGTTCCAGAACTTTCAGGCATCACAAATGTGGCAGCTACAGGATGCTGGTCTCACTATTCAGGGTGAGGGACAAAGGGAAGGGGTGGGTGTAAGTTAAATTTGGAAACACAGAAGTGGCACCCCCAGACTCCAAGGAGGGGTCTGTTCAGCGGGTCCCCATGTGTCGCTGTCTGGGGGTACCATGAGGCGCTTGCAAGCCCGGTGTACAGTTTGGTACAACGAGAGCACTTTGTAAGAAGGGAACCTCGTTGGCTGGGGCAGCTGGGCGTGCAGATGAGTCTCTGGGCTGCAGTTCCCAGGAAAGGTTTCTCCAGCATCCCTGCATCACAGTCTAACACTCTGCCAGCGCACCACAAAGCAGAGGGAAGCGCATGGGCTTGTTTCTTTTTTGGGGGGTGTACACCCAATGCTGCTGGGGGCTCTACCTGGTGTAGTGGTCACAGGTGGTGCGAGATTGGGCCCTCGGTCATAGGCTGAAGCTGGTCGCTAGGCACATGTGTTAACCTGTCCTGGCCCTTACAGTGTCGGAGTCACTATATCAGGCTGCACTCTCTCTGTTGTCCTTGTTCCCTGCCATGTTCCCACCTGGTTCAGGTCATGCATGTGCGTTTCCTTTGCCAGAAATGCAGTTCCCTCTCCTCTCGGCCAGTGCCACCTACCTTTCAAATCTCCTGTTATCACTCAGACTTTCTTGATAGTGTCCTCTAACAGGCTGTTGGCGTGTTTATAGCTGTAGTGCAGATTTTCTGTAGTTTTTAGATAATTTCCCCCTGGATTGTAAAGACATTATTTCAAAGGCAAGGACCATTCCTGCCCTCCGTGTGTGTGTGTGTGTGTGTGTGTGTGTGTGTGTTTGTGTGGTGGGTGGTGTTTAGGCCCAGTATTTAGGGCTTACACCTGTCTCTGTGCCAGTTATCACTCCTGGCAGTGCTCAAGGGACCATGTGGGATACCAGGGATTGAACCCACGTCAGCTGCTTGCAAGGCAAGCGTCCTAGCCTCTGTACTCTCTCTCAGCCCTGGATCTCAATTTTGGTTGTAGGAAATTAGCAGTTTAACCAGTCCTTTCTTCAAAGACATTTAGATTGTTTCCCATATTTTGCTTCTTTCAATGATCAATGATGAATCTCGCGCATCTTGTTTATGGACTTATTTGCAGTTATATTATAAATGTTCCAGAGACACTTGTGCTTTGGTTCAAGGTGAAAAGATCACCCACAGACAACAGCAAGAATCTGATTTGGAGCTCAGAAAGTACCTCATTCCATCCCTGGTACCCGATATGGATACCCTGAGCTCTGCCAAGACCTATCACTGCACACGAAGCCAGGAGTAAGCCCTGAGCACAGTCGGTGTGGCCCCCAAACCAACCAACCAACGCACCTCAAAGTGTGGGGGCTTCTAAATTAGAAACCCACTTTCATAACTTAGTACTTAGCCATCACATACAAGTGTAGGGCAATGGGGAAGCTGACTTCCGGCCAGTTCTGAAGTCACCGATGCTCTCATCCTTGCAGATTTTTCCTCTAACATGACTTAAGTAATGGCTTTTTTGCTGTCATCTTACATCAGACCGTAAATTAATGGACAGCAGTGAAGGAGGCAGAGGCAGGTCTTGTTCTAGTAGAAACAATTTTAATTTTCCCCTGAGGAGGGCTCTGTATAGGAGTGAAATGGAAGCTACGGGATCAGGCAGGTATTTAAATGAGCCCATGCATGTATCATCCATACACCGAAGCTAAGACACACTTCGTATCATTTACGACTTTTTTTTTTTTTTGCTTTTTGGATCGTCGATGCTCAGGCTCCTGGCTCTGCACTCAGGAATCACTCCTGACTGTGCTGGGATGGGATGCCTAACTATGGGATGCCGAGGGTGGAACCAGGGCGGGCCGCGTGCAGGGCAAACGCCCTACTAACGCTCCTGCCCCTCATAATCATTCTTGCCTCGACTACTTTTCCCGTTTCCGTCCACTCTCCGATTTGTTTCGGGAAGGGCAAGAACCCCAGGCCTCACCCGCGTGCGGCACCCAGGATCCCGCCGCGCCCCAGGGCTCTCGGGCCCGCGTCCACCCCGCGAGGGGCCGGGGAGGCGGCGCGGCCCGCAGGGGGTGGGGGGGCGGAGCCGCCGGCGCGCCCACTCCCCAAGCAACCGAGTCCGGCGCGTTCTGAGAATGACTGTTCTAAAGGGTTACCAGGACGCTGTTTATTCTGTTGGGTCAAAAAACAGCCGCGACCGCGCACGGAGCGACTTGGGAGCCTGAGCCTGTTCTGCAGCCGTCCCGGACCCGACTACGAGCGGCGGCGCCGGCGGGCCGGGCCAGCGACCCCGCCGGGACTCGCGGCCGCGGCCAAGGGCTCTCGGCGAGCCATGACTCTGCGGCTCATCTTTTCCAGTCCTGACGAGGTACGGAGAGCAGATCAGAGCGACAGAAACGCCGTTAGGCAACTTCCGGGACCAAGCCAGCCCCGAGAGGGCGTTGAGAACGGCTGCCGGCCCCGCCTCGGCCGGTTGGGAGCGGGCGGTGGGACGCATGCGCGCGACCCGCCGGCTGACCTTCTCCCGGCACCGCGACGGGCCGACCTTCTTCCCGACAGCTCGCGGGAGGAGAGGCGAGGGGGTGGGGAGGTGGGGGTTAAAAAAAAAGCAACGACATTCTCGCGAGGTTTTCGCCAGCGCCGGCGGAAGCAGTAGACACGTGACTCCTAGGCGGCCTTCGCCTGCCCCCTCCCCCTTCGCGAAACCCGGCCCCCTCACCCCTCGCCCACCCGGGAGCCGCGGGAACGGGCCGTCTGGGTTCCGGAATTCCCTTGGATCCAACCACTGGTACCGGGCCGGCGGGAGCCAGCAGTTTCCGCGCTGGGCTCGGGCGAGGGCAGGGGCGGTCACGATGGGGGGGGGGCGTCTTCTTCACGGGCCGAGGAGGGGGCGGGGCCGCGGCGCGGGGTGGGGAGGAGGAAGTCACGTGGCCCGCGGCGCGCGCGGCGCCCCAGCCGCCGCCCCGCCCCCTAGTCTCCGGCGGGCGGCCGGGGGGGCCGGGGGGAGGGGCGTCAAGATGGCGGCGGGGAGGTAGGCAGAGCCGGACGCCGCTGCCGCCGCCGCCGCCGCCGCCGCCGCCGCCGCCTCCGCCTCCGCTCCGCTCGCCTCAGCTCCGTCCAGCCGTCGCCGCCCGGGAGAAGCCGCGTCGGCGCCGGACCGCGCGGGGAAAGTGAGTCTCTGCGCGCCTCCGCGGGCCCCCGCGCTCGCCCTCCGGGACAGCCTCCCACTCCCACCCGCTCCGGGGCCGCCGCCGCCGCCCCGCCGGGGCCCCGCGCCCCCCGCGCCGCGCCCCCACGCCCGCCGCCCGCGCGGCCCCGGGCCCCGCGCCGCCGTCCCGGGCCGGGCCGCCGTCGGGGCCGGCGCGCCCCCTCGCCGCGGCGCCCGCCCGGGGCTGCAGGGCCGCCGTCGGGGACACGTGCGGGACCCCTGCCCGGGGTCGCCACCCGCTCGCCCGGGACCCCGCGGCCGGCTGCCCCTGAGGGGCCGGGGCGAGCGCGCACCCCAGCCCGGCTCCTCCCCTCGCCCGGCTTTGTGCGGCCGCCGGCCCGACGCGGCGCGCGGCCGGTGCGGGCCGGGGGCTCGCGTGGGGGGTCGCCGCGGGCCGGGGGCGTGAGCCGGGATCGGCCGCCGCGGTGGAGCCGCGCCGCCGGTGGCAGCCGCACCCGGAAGTTTGTGCAGAACACGTGTTGACGGGAAGGTGAAAAGCCGCTCCCCTTTGACCTTTGAAAGTGGACGAGTGGCCGCCCGGGTCGGGCTGGACCTGGCGTCGGCGGCGCCGGACACCCGCGCGCGAGCGGGCACCGGCCTTGCCGCGGGCGGCCCGGGGGGCCCGGCAGCTGTCAAGCCCCGCGCGCGCGGCGACACGCCCGCGGCCCCGAGCGCGCGCCTGCCCGCTGCTGCCCGCCGCCCGCGTCCCGCGTCCCGCGTCCCGGCCGAGCTCGCCGCGTTCCTCCGCTAAGGTGAAGTGCGGAAAAACGGATTATTATCGTTACCATTATTACTGTGATTTTCGGTGGGACGGTTCTGCAGGCAGGGCGTTTCGTTTCCAGGCTTCCAGAAGTCGCTCTCCGAGTTCACACGGGGAGGGGGCACGTTCCTTGGTTTTCTTTCTGCTCGCCACACCCGGCGGTCGCGGGGCGCTCGGGGCTCGGTCCCGCGCGGCCGCGCGCGTCTCAGGGCCGTCGGGGCGTCTGGCTTGAGCGGTTGGGTAGGCGCTGAAGAGGGAGTGTGGTGGGTTCGCAGCCCGTTGCGTGCTCCTGGCAGACCTTCCCTGTCGGAAGCGTTTTCCCGAAATCGGTGTGGGGAACGGGGTCGTGCTTTTGCCCCACGCGGGCGTTTTCAAAGGCTCATTTCAAAGACGCGAGCTGCGAATACGTTTCCGTCTCTCTTGGTCTGTCAGTTGCATTTTGGTTCCAGAGTTAACTGCCTGTGAAGGACGCCAGTACCCACGCTTTCGGGATCGGACCGCCCGGTTACCTGACTTCCGTTGTTGTGTGGAGACTCTGTGAGGTCCCACACTTCACCTACCGAAAGGCAATTTTCTGACAGGAATTGCCTTCACGTTGGCCAAGAAACGGCCCGACACACGACTCAGCTGTAAAACTGGCCTCTGTCTTTGCATTTGTGAGGACCTGGGTTCAATTCCTGGCACCACCAGAGCAAAAAAAAATCAGTAAATAACAAAATGATGGTGACCTAAAATTTTTGCTGGTGTCGTTTTTTTTTTCCCCCTCCTTTCCTCCATTTGTTGTTGTTGTTGCCATGATGCTTTGTTGTGCTCAGCTGGGGGTGGCTCACTTGTGCGCATTCTGGTGTAGTGCTCACAAGATGTAGGCACACCCTCTGGGGTTGCTTGGATGCTGAGGATCTGTTTGTTGTCCTTCCTGCAGCCCCAGGAAGCAGAACCTTTGTTCTTGGAGCGAGCTCACAGCCTCACACTTGCGAGGCAGTTGCTTTTTGCCACTGAGCTTTTTCCACTCCACTGTCTTCATATATATATATATTTTTGGTTACTCCTGGCTTTGTAGTCAGAGGTTGCTCTCTGAGGTGGTGGTGGGTGTACTTGCCGTGCCAGGGATAGAATCTGGGCCCCCGCTCAGACTGTTGAACTATGTCTCATTTTGTGTTTGTTATTGTTCCACAACCAACTTTGAAGACTGTTCTGGCTCTGCTCAGGGGTCACTCCTGGTGGTGTGATCATAGGGGACCATGTGTGCTGAAAGGGATCAAGCCACCAAAATCTGCTACATGCAGAGCAGATTCCCCACCCACCTCCATCCTTCATTTCATCTCCTTTCTGATGTCTTTTCTTTTTTATCTTTCTTTATGGCTTTTGGGGTCACACCTGGCAATGCTCAGGGGTAACTCCTGGCTGTGCCCTCAGGAATTATTCCTGGTGGTGCTCAGGAAACTACATAGGAGGCTGGGGATTGAACCCACGTTAGCCCAGTGGAAGGCAAATGCCCTCCCCACTGTACTATTGTTCTGCCCCCTCTTTTGTTTTTAAGAGTTGATAGGTCTGTATTCAAGCCATACTGGTGTGACTGGCTTGAATTAAGTACAACCTTTGGGTACACCTTAAATTTTTTTGTAGTTGGGAAGAATAACTTAGAAAACTTAATCTTTTTAATTTTTTTGGAGTGCCTGGGATGAACCTTGTCTTCCCATCCAGGGAATGTACGTGTTCTCCACAGCAGCACAGTATCCTCAGGCTTTTACATTGAATCTCAGATCTGATGGGCACAGAATCAGAGCGCTTCCCTGAGCACCCTTTGGAAGAGGCCTCCTTTACCCCCAAAAAAGAAACAAATACTTCACAGCTCCAAGATACATCCTGAGGCCCTGAAAGAAATTTTTTAACAGGAATTTTTTCTGTAAGATTTGTGTAAAAGATTAATCACATTAATTTGTATATTATGTTGCAGGTTGTAGCACAAATCAGTGGTTTGTTTTTTTTTTTCTTTTTTGGGTCAGACCCAGCGATGCTCAGAGGTTATTCCTGGCTCTGCACTCCGGAATTCCTCCTGGCAGTGCTTGGGGGACCATATGGGATGCCAGGGATCCAACCCAGGGCGGCTGCGTGCAAGGCAAACGCCCTACCTGCTGTGCTATCGCTCCAGCCCCTAATCAGTGATTTTTAAACTATGTTTTTAAACTATGATTTAAGGTGTGATTTGGCGCATAATATACATTAGAACAAAATCATCTATTTCTTTGGTCTTTCAACCACACCTGGCTGTGCTCAGGGCTAACTCCTGGCTCTGTGCTCAGAGATGACTCTTTGACAGGCTTGGGGAACCAAATGGGGTGCTATGAATCAAGCCCATTGAGTGCATGCAAGGCAGACACCCTTCCTATCGCTCCAGTCTCAAAAATAAATGCCTTTTATATATTTTTTATGTCACCATTAAGAAACTGAGACCTTGAGATGAAGCTTAATAAGGTAACAGCAGAGCAAACTAGGAACAGAATTAGAAACCTAGAGATGTGACTTCAAGATTCTGCACTCTAAACCCTATATTAGTACTTTAGTATCCTAACCTTTTTATTTTTTTTTACTTTCTTTCATTTCCAGGCCCCTAAAAACAAAAAACAACCACAAAAAGTATTTGTTTTCTCATGGGGGTGATCTTGGGGGTTAAAACAGAAAATGCAACTTTGGGGTGAATCTCGACTGTCCATCTGAATTGGATGTGATCGGGGAAGATGCTTTTTCTCTCCTGAAAATCTTTTTGGCTTGTGATGGAGGGTACAATAAGGGTCAGTCATATCTCTCTCATACATAAACACAGATAGACATGGTGCTCCCAGTGATGGTCCATGCGGGGGAGGAGGGGAATGCAGTAATGTGGACTGTACTTCACCTTCTGGTTTGCAAGCACACGTTCCTTGGGGTATCTTTTTGCTGTTCTTGCACTTTTTTGGGTCACATCCATTAATGCTCAGGGGTTACTCTGGCTCTGCACTCAGGATTACTTCTGGCTGGTGCATGGGGGAACATATGTGATGTTGGGGAATGAACCAGGGTTGGCTGTCTGCAAGGCAAACGCCCTCCCCGCTGTACTATCACTCCAGCCCCTGATGCTGCTTTTTAAAGCATTTCTGAAAAATTGTATATGATCTGCCCATAGTTTTGTGAGTCCATTCTTCCCGGTGACCATCCTCAGCACCTCCTGGAAATTGGAAATCCTTTTTTTCTTTTTTTTGGTTGGGAGTGTTGGATCACACCCATCAGTGCTCCAGGACCATTCTTGGCTCTTGGTTCAGGAGTGATGTTTGGTATTGCTTTGGGGACCATATGGAGCACTGGGGAATAGAATGGGGATCCCTTCTCCAAAATCTACCTTTAAGGGAAAAAAGGGCACATACGTTTCTCCCCACTCCCTTTACATTGATCCTGTGACTACCCTTCCAATGGCGTGCCCCCTACCCTCCAATGCTTTAGTGTCACCCCCTATGAAAAACACTGGTTTAGTGGTTGGTGAGATAGTACTGTGGGTAAAGCCTTTGTCTTGCAGTGGCTGACCTGGGTTTGACCTGATACCACATGTGCTTTCCTGAACTCCACCAGGAGTGATCCCTGCGTATGACCAGAAGTTTGTACTGAGGGCCGGAGCGATAGCACAGTGGGTAGGGTGTTTCCCTTGCATGCAGCTGACCTGGGTTTGATCCCTGGCATCCTATATTGTTCCCCAAGCACTGCCAGGAGTAATTCCTGAGTGCAGAGCCAGAAATAACCCCTGAGCATCGCTGGGAGTGACCCCCCCCAAAAAAAAAAAAGAAGTTTGTACTGAGTACTAGTTGTGGTCCCTCAAAATAAACCAACAACAACAAAAAATTTACCCATCAGGCCAAGATACCTGCTAAGTATACATTCAGTAATGTCAGTTTTTACTGGATATTAATTGAGCAAAGTGGATGCTTGATGGTTTTAGGTAAGAGAACTAGTATAGAACTGATTTTCAAGTTAATTGGTTGTCAAGAAATAGGGGTTGTAAAGGTAAAGGTAAAGGTAAAGGCCCTCCCGTTGATCGTCGATTTGCTCGAGCGGGCCCAGTAACGTCTCCATTGGAGACTTTGTTGTTACTGTGTCTGGCGGGTAGGGCGCTCGCCTTACAAGCGGCCAACATGGCCGACCCGAGTTCGATTCCTCCGCCCCTCTCGGAGAGCCCGGCAAGCTACCGAGAGTATTGGATATGCCAGGGGTTGTATACTTGGAAATAAAGTTTTAAATAGGCACTTGGAAAAAATTTACTTATAATGATTATGAAAATGATAGTTAAGGGGCTGAAGCAATAGCACAGCGTTTGCCTTGCACGCAGCCAACATGGCCGATACAGGTTCGATTCCCAGCATCCCATATGGTCCCCCGAGCGCTGCCAGGAGTGATTCCTGAGTGCATGGGCCAGGAGTAACCCCTGTGACCCAAAACCCAAAAAGCAAAAAATAAAGAAAAAGAAAATGATAATATGTTATTAGCTAACATTATTTCAAGTCATAAAGCTTTTGCAGTCTTCTGTAGGATTGGTTTTATTCTCATTTGAAGGTGCGAAAACTGTCACGACTGTCTTTTACCTGATGGTCATACTACTAGTGGAAGATAGATATTGGTAATAGTGCTGGGTATTGTTTGATTCTAGTCTCCTCAACTTCATGGTGTGTTGCTGCAAAATATAGTGAATGTATCTGGAAAGATCTGTTTTAGGTCTTAACAAAAGAAACCTTGTCCTCCTTGGAAGTTCAACTCTGATATTCTCCCTGGTAACTATATCTTTTCATTGTTCTGATTGGCTGTTTTCAGAACTCTCTTCCTGCCAGGGATAGCTCTTTCTCTCTTACTGTGTTCTTATTTACTATTTATCCTAGACAATTTAATAGGTATACTATTTTGATACCGGCAATATTTTCAGTCATTTCAGGTACAAATGAAACCTTTGTTGTCCACTGCGATAGAGTCACTCTGTGGTTAGCAACTTTCTGAATTGTTTGGTTTTTGGAATTTTTTTTTTTTTTTTTTTGCTCTTTTGGGTCACACCTGGCGATACACAGGGGTTACTCCTGGCTCTTCACTCAGGAATTACTCCTGGCAGTGCTCGGTGGACCATATGGGATGCTGGGAATCGAATCCGGGTCAGCCGCATGCAAGGCAAATGCCCTATCCGCGGTGCTATTGCTCCAACCCCAGTTTTTGGAATTTTTTTTTTTTTTAAATATTTCCACCTGTTAAATATCTCCTAAGGTCTACAAAAACTCCTTCACGGACACATTATAACGCAGTTCTCTTAATATCTAATGGTATTTCCATTTATATTGTATGTTGGGTTCAAGGTAAAAAGGCCTTTTCTCAGTAATTACTACTGAGAAAAGATTGAATAAGGCCTTTTTTGTGGGGGGGGGATTCACATCCAACGGTGCTCAGGACTTACTCCTGACTCTATGCTCAGGGATCACTTCTGGGGCTCCGGAGACCATATATGGGATGCTGAAGATCAAATTTGGGTCAACCACATGCAAGGCAAATGCCCTACCGCTGTTCTCTTGCTCCAGCACTAATAGCACTAATAATCATTTTTATTTTTCAGGTTTTTGAGCCACCCCAGGTGATGCTCAGGACTTACTCCTGGCTCTCCACTCAGGGATCCTGGCAGGGCTCCAGGGACCATATTGAATACTGGGACTCAAAACTGGGTCAGCTGCATACAAGACATGACCCCCCCCCCCCCCCCCCCGTACTGTTACTCTTGCCCAACCAAAAGTAAAGCCTTAATGTTAGTTTAAAGGGCTCTGTAAGCCTGAGCACAAATTCTGTGTAATAGTTTTAGAATAGGAATATGATTAAGTATTAAGGATTTAGCCTAATAAAAATTAGAATGGCATATGTGTTTTCCCCATATTTATTTTTTTCTTCCTTTCCTATGTTGCTTTGTTAAGGTACATATGTTTTATGGGACCTGGGAATATGCAGGTGTGCAGGGTAGGTTCTCTGCCATTGAGTCACAAACCTGGTTTCTGGTACATTTTGTCTGAGGGTGCAGGGGAAGGGTTTAGGCCATGCCTTGTGTAGTGTTGGGATCCCCTGACTGCTCAGGGATCACTCCTAGCAGTGCTTCGGAGACCCTGGATGTGGTGCCAGGTATTGAAACTGCATCGTGTGCAAATGCCTTAACCTCTGTGCTATTTTTCTGGCCCGCTGATGGTAATTTAAAATTTGGGGGCCGTATTCACCATTGCTGAGGAAATCGCAGCCACTGGCTTTAATGCTTGGAGGATACTCTTGGTGTTAGGGAACCATGCACAGTCCAGGGTAGCAAACTTGGGGCTCCCATGTGTAAAATGTGCACACTTTTTTTTTTTAAATCACTCTTTAATCAGTGAACTAAAACTTAACTGTGTTAAAGTTCATGCCTTTTATTAACCCATACAGGTAATTATTTGTCTTTTGGGTTGTTGAAACAGTGTGTCAGACAACATTTGCCACAATAATGTCTGTTGAAGTGGCTGGCCATAAAAACTTCAGCACCACATTCATCTGAAGGGCATTCCCGGCATTGCGTTCTCATCCACCTTGTAATATTTCAGAACAGCCAATTTAGCCTTCTTTGTCTTATGCTTATTCTTCTTTGGGAGTGGTCTAAGACTTCTTCCTTTTCTTTGTGCCACCCTGAAGTCTTAAAAGGAGATGAAGAGTGGACTCGTTTTGGATACTGTAGTCAGACAAAGTATGGCCATCTTAAAGATGTTTACCAGCAATGATCAGTCTTTACTGATTTTTTTTTCTTTTTGGGTCACACCCAGTGATGCTCAGGGGTTACTCCTGCATTCAGGAATTACTTCTGGTGGTGCGGGGGCGGGGGGGGGGGACCATATGGGACGCTGGGGATCGAACCTGGGTTGGCCATGTGCAAGACAAGTGCCCTATCCGCTGTTCTATCTCTCCGGCCTTTTTTGCTGATTTCTTGTCCTGGATCTTGGCCTTGACATTTTCTGTTGTAGCCGAGGGTTCAACTTCGACAGTGATAATCTTCCCCATAATGTTTTTCACGAAAATCTGCATCTTGGCAGTGGATCCACCTGTGGGTGATGGAAGAGAAGAGAAGGGTTAGATTTTGGGCCACAGAAAAGGCTCCCAGGAGGCTGCATAGGAGGCTGATGCATGCATTCTGTGCACACTCTGATATCCCTCTATTTCATTTTTCTTTTTATCTTGTTGGGCCATACCTAGCAGAGTGTTAAGGGTTTACTCCGGACTTTATGCTCAGAGATTAACTCCTGGCCTGTCTTGGCAGACCCTGTTTGGGGGATGTGTGTGGGGGGCATTAACCGAGTAAGCACCATTACCTACTGGATAGCTCTTTGGTTCTCTTTTTTTTTTTTTCTTTTTGGATGGGGGGGCACCTGACAGTGCTCAGGACTGACTCCTGGCGCTCTGCTCAGGATCACTCCTTGTGGGGCTCCAGTACATATCATGTGGGTTGCTGGGGATTGAACCTGGATCAGATGTGCAAGGCAAATATCCTACCTGCTGTACTATTATTCCAGCTTCAAGTTTTTCATTATATTTTTTTGGTTGGCTTTAGGGCCTATAATGTTCAGGGGTTACTCTTGGCTCTGTGTGTTCAGAGGAACATACCGGATGCTGAGGATCAAATCTAGGTTGACCATGTGGAAGGCAGATGCCCGTTCTGCTGTACTAACTCCCCAGCTCCTGTTGTTCTACAGTTTAAACAAAATTATCTTTCAGGGTAAGTCAGATAGTACAGGGGTTCAAACTTGCCTGCGTAAATCTGGCTTGGGTTTTGTCATGTCATTGCATAAGGTCTCCTGAGTCAGGTGAGGATTGATCCCTGAGCACAGAGCCAGGAGTAAGCCTTGAGCACCCCACTGGGTACTCGTGCAGAACTGTTAGGTCAAGATTATCCAAAGTAAATGGGTGAATCCATATTCCCAAAGATCATTGGTCCTTATGAAGTATTTTGTGGATTAAATGATTTTTTTAAAGGGCCTGGAGCAATACTACAGTGGGTGGGGTGCTTGCTTTGTGTGTGGTCTGTTGAGGTTTGTGACCCATATGTCACCTTGAGCTCTGCCAGGAGCGATCCTTGAGCACTGCCAGGCATGACCCTAAAACAAAAAAGAGATTTTAAAAGGAGAGGGAGAGGTGTTAATTAAAAAAAGTATTAAGGTTTATTTATTTATTAAGCACTGAGCTTTTTTGGTGCGGTATTTGTACTGTGTGCTAGGATAATAGTCCAAGCTAGGCTCTCTGCCTTTGTTTTAATATATTTTTTCCCTTTATATAAATTTATAAATGTCAGAGCCTGGTAAGCTACCCTGGAGTACTCCATATGCCGAAAACATTAACAATGATGGTCCTCATTCCCCTGACCTGAAAGAGCCCTCAGAATACCATCGGGCTACACTAGCATGTGTCAGGGACGAATGGAGGTGTTACTGGCACCCGCTTGAGCAAATTGATGAATAGGAGGACAGTGATACAGTGGTCAGCTAAGTCTATTTTAGAAAGATTTTCAACTTTCTTATAAGGTGGGGTCTTCGTGCTAACTCTTGGTGTTCAGTGCTGCTTCTTTTCATTGATAGCTTTTGAGTCACACTTGGCAGCATTGGTGAGTAGAGGGGGCACTATCCTGGCTTAGTGCTTGGGCATTTAAGCTGTGCAGGGAGTTGACCCTGGACCCTTGTATATAAACTATGAGCTCCAGCTTGTTATCTCCCTGGCCCTTAATTTTAATTTTAAACTCATTTATTCTAAAGTTCAGTGTTGAAGTTTACTTGGTTACCTATGATGACTTGATATTTGTTGGGAAAAGAACATGGAGGCTTTGGGAGTTTGAACAGTCTAGATTCCAGTCTTCTGTTCACTGTGTGGGTGGGTGACCTTGGGTAGATAATACAAGCTTTCTGAGCCTGTTTTATTTTTCAAATTACAGTGCTATCTTGTCCAGAATTGTGGGCTTCTTATATTTATGAATGACATGGTCAGTCCTGTAAAGGATCAGTCCTGTAAAGGATAAGGATAGTCACCGTTATTTTATTTCCTTTCCTTTTGTGGCTCTTTTTTTTTTTTTTTTTTTTTTTTTTTTTTTGCTTTTTAGGCCACCCTGGACTCGGATCATCCCTGTCATTCCTCAGGGGATCATGTGTAGTACCAGGGATTGAACCCACGGTGAGTGTGTGCAGGGCAAGCTCCTTACTGCTGTCCTCTCTCTCCAGCCCTGTTAACTTTTATTTGATTTTTAAAGTGAAGCAAGATACTTTTATTGAATGAAACTTATTTAGAAAGATTTGAGGAGAGAGGAAAAATGTGTTCAAGAGAGAACACAGACTTCTCCAGAGTGGAAATAAGCAAAGAAACAGCGACTAGCAAGAGATAATAAGTGTTAGGGAGAACAGGGACTTGAAGTGCAAGCCTGCAGCCAGTGCTTGAACCTCTGTGTTTTGGGGGAAGTCAGGGAGTTTAGATTACACATGGAGATGCTCAGGGGCTATTTATTCCCACTTCTGTGCTCAGGGGTCACTTTTGGTGGTGCTCAGGACACCGTATGCAGTGCTGGGGATGGAACCTGGGTACCACCTGCAAGGCAAGAGCCTTAACTCTTTTTCCAGTCCCTAGAGCTTCTTTCTAAACAGTACACAAGGGTATGTGACATAAACCTATCTAATGGAGAATTTCTTCTTAAATATTTTGTTTCCAGTTAAAATGATAACCATTCTCCTCCCTTTCCTTTTGTTACAATGATTAGGAGTCGCACATAATCTGTGGCTGTGGTGTCCCTGGGGTAGCATATTCCTGGTCATAGTGTTCCAGAGATTGTACACACTGTTGCCGAGGGGCTTTGGGAGCCCCTGAGAACAAAGCTGCTCTGATTATGCCTGCCTACTGTGAGGGCAGCAGTAGAGATTGGGATTGGATTGGGGCTGGAGCAATAACACTGCGGGTAGGGCGTTTGCCTTGCATGCGGCCAACCTGGGTTCGATTCCCAGCATCTCATATGGTTCCCTGAGCACTGCCAGGTGTGATTCCTGAGTTCAGAGCTAGGAGTAACCTCTGTGCATTGCTGGGTGTGACCCAAAAAGCAAAAAAAAAAAAAAAAGACCTCAGAATTGAGGGGCTGGAGAGATAGCACAGTAGCACAGTGGGTAGGACGTTGCCTTGTACGTGGCCGACCTGGGGTTCGATTCCCAGCATCCCATAGGGTCCCCCAAGCATTGCCAGGAGTAATTACTGAGTGCAGAGCCAGGAGTAACCCCTGTGTACCACCGGGTGTGACCCAAAGAGCCAAAAAAAAAGACCTCAGGATTGTGAGGCAGTTTCTTTTATCACTGAACTCATCCATCTCCTTTTTTTTTTCTTTGTTTTGGGCCATACCAGTGGTTCTCAGGGCTTACTCCTGGCCCAGTGTTCAGGGATTATTCCAGCAGGGCTCTTGGGAATTTATGGGGACATCCAGGGATTGAACTCAGGTCAGCTGTGTGCAAGGCAAGCACCCTGTCCACTATACTGTCTTCTCTCAGGACCTGCTGTCCATCATCTTTAAAACAGTGATGTGTAGTGATCTTTGGGCAGCACCAGGAGTGAGCCCTGAGACTAGCGTGGAGTGACCCAAACCCTCGTCCCACAAAAAGTGAATGCCGGGGGCTGGAGCAATAGCACAGTTGGTAGGGCACTTGCCTTGCACACGACCAACCTGGGTTCAATCCCCAGCATCCCATATGGTCCCCTGAATACCACCAGGGGTAATTCCTGAGTACAGAGCTGTGAGTAACCCCTGTGCATCTCCGGGTGTGACCCCCCCCAAAAAAAAAGAAAAAAAAAGTGAATGCCCAGGAGCCTAAGAGATGGTTTTGAAGGGTTGAGCTTTCTATGGGAAGATCTGGGTTCAATATCTGAAAACCTCATTGTCCTACAAGCACTGCTGGTTGTACTCACCCAACTGGTGACATTGAACTGCGAGTAGTCCCCAAGCACAGCTAGATATGACCTCTCTCCCCCAGAAAAAGAAATTGAAAAGTTATGGTCATTCCTAAGCACCTTATTTGGGGGAAGAGTTGTGCCACATCTGGCAGTGCTCAGGGGACCAGTATGTGGTACTTGGGATCTAACCAGGTTCTTCAGGCAAGGCAAACTCCTGTTGTATATCTCCTGTCCCAATATTTTTTATAGGCCATAGTGAAATAATGACAATAATATTACACTAGAACAAATGAACTAACTGAAAATGTTTAATATTAAATTAATTTGAGAACAACCGATTTCTCTTATATTATTTGGCAGGGCATACCTGTTGATGCTCAGGGCTTACTCTTGTCTGTCCAAGAGTCAGTCCTGGCAGTGCTAGGGAGACCATAGGGGATGCTGGGGATCGAACCCTAGTTGGCTGTGTGCAGAGCAAGTGTCTTACCCTCAGAACTATCTTTCCTGCCCCAAGAACAACAGAGTTCTAGAAGTTGATTATAGATAAAAGAGAGGAAAGTGGAAATTGAGAATGCTCTGGGACTATATAGTGAAGGGATTAAAGGTCTTTGCCTTGCACGCAGCGACCCTGGTTCAGTCTCCAGTATCACCTGATCCAAAGCATTGCCAGTGCAATCCAGAGGTCCCTGAGTCACTACTAGGTGTGACTCTCGAGATCCAGAGCATTGCCATGTGGGCCTGGGCTAATCTCCAGCACCACAGGACCCAAGCAACCTCATATCCTTGCGTCCTGACATTGAACCACCAGCACAGTTGGCCAAAAAGGGCTTCTTGGCACTGCATTTTGGGATCCGTCCTGGAAGGCTCAGAGACCACGTGTGGTGCCAAGGATCAAACCCTGATTGGTCACATGTAAACCGAACGCACTACCCGTGGTACTATCTCCGGCCCAGCAGTTCACTTTTGGTGATAGAGTACTTTGAATCTGGCTTTTAAGAGAATGTGCACTTAAACTATGCTCCTTAAATACTTTCCCATTAAATTCTGCAAACCAGTTTTCAGCTGAAGTCAGTCCTTTTTTGGTGAGGGCTATACCCTGCCTTACTTGGGGATTACTTCTGGCTCTGTGCTTTGGGGACATAGGGACCATATGGCGCAAGCCACTTGCGCCAACACTTTGCGCTTTCTCACCTGCACTGTTTTATTTTTGTCTGTTTTCTCGGGGTGGGGGTTGTCCACATCTGGCAGTGCCCACATCTTATTCTTGTCTCTGCTCGGAGCTCACTTCTGGCAGGTTTGCGGCACCATAGGGTTGTTAGGAATCAAACCAGGCCAGCTGTGTGCAAGGCGAGTATGCTGCCCCTATACTATCCCTCTGCCTCCTGTTTTATTCTTTAGAGTCTTTCCCCACCCCTCGTTACTGCCATTATTTGCCACTTGGTCCTGCTGAAGTGGCTTATAAAGATGTCTCCCACCTTTTTGTCTTAATATTATAGCTTCACCGTTTGCTTCCACACTGCTGTGGAGTACTTTAGTCACAAGTCCCAATTAATTCAAGTGGTCCTCTGTATGAAAGCCCTTTAGTCACACCAGTTATCCAGGTGGTTAAGTGAATAAGGCGTACCACTGTGATTAAGGGAGTTTGTGTACAGGGCAGTGGGTGATGTCTTCCTTCTCTGTCATCACTTGAATCTTGTGTTTCTGTTCTGGGTTTCCATCTCCATATTGAATTGCTTCTATCAGTCTTTTTTATGGAGTGCCACTGTCTTTCATGCCTGATGCTTGATGACTGAATATTGCTGTTTGGATCATCCTTGACCCTCTGATGATTTCTTTCTTAACTCAGCTCTGTTGGCTATAACCTGTCTCCCCAAGCAAAGTTAAGCAGTTCCTTTTTGTTCTTTGCGTTTTGTAGATATTTGCTGTTATTCATGTACATGTTTGCTTTTCCTTTGGTAATGTGAGGTTTCTTGGGACTATTCTTTTGGTGGGGTGGGTGGGTGGGTCACCACAACTAAACATATGCAAGCACTGTTGGCAGGTGGGGGATGCTTCGAAGCTGTGTGCGAGTATTGCAACCAGGTGTGTATATGAGAGCAACAATAGCAATAGTAGAAGGGAAATGGAAAATTAAAATTGTCTTCCCCCTTTCCCTTCCATCATTGCTACTATTGAGAGCTTGTACACAAACACACACACACACACACGCACACCCTCTACCTGACTGATTCTTGGTACAAGTTTTAGTTGTGCTGTTGTGCTGGCAGGGGCGGGAGTCACACTCTTTAGTTGTTTTCACAAGAGTTGCTGTGGTGCTCAAATTTGCCCTTGCCTTGGGGACATTCATCCTTCCTAACTTGATTTTGATGATGTTTTCATGTCTTTCAAGGTGTGCTTGTTGGGATCGCACCCCTTTAGTTGTAGTGTTCACACACATTTGGTTATGAGGTGGTTGGAAATGACTGTGGAGCCAGACAGACAGCAGCAGTGCCAGGCTCGTGCTGTAGACACGGGCTGGCCCAAGCAGTTCAACTCATGGCTTGAGGGTTGTAGTCCAAGTCACTGAGCTACTCCTGGGGCCCCAGAGAAGAATTCTTGGTTGAACTTAAAAATTTATTATTATTATTATTATTATTATTATTTGCTTTTTGGGTCACACCCGGCAGTGCACAGAGGTTACTTGTGGTTCTGCACTCATGAATTACTCCTGGTGGTTCTCAGGGGACCATATGGGATGCTGGGAATCAAACCCGGGTCAGCTGCATGCAAGGCAAATGCCCTACCCACTGTGCTGTCGCTTCAGCCCCGAATTTAAAAATTTATTTATTTTGGACCACACTCAGTTGCATTCAGGACTTACTCCTGGTGCTGCACTCTACCGGCTGGACTTGGGGGACCTTATGTGATGTCAGAGATCGAACCTGAGTTGGTCTCATGTAAGGCAGGTGCCCTCCCCTACCTGCTGTATTTATTCTGGCTTCCTTAGTTGAATTTTAAAATGTTGGTTTTTATATATAGGTTTATGTTTTATGTATAGAATAAAATCCTTAAAAGAGAAATAAAATCTTTTTAATGTTAATATTTAATATTTTAAAGATGGTGGAGCCAGGGCAAGATTTACTGCTTGCTGCTCTGAGTGAAAGTGGAATCAGTCCTAATGACCTCTTTGATATTGATGGTGGAGATGCAGGGCTTGCGGCGCCAGCATCTACTCCAGTTCAGCAGGTAAGAGTTGATCAAAACCTCTGGGAAACATTGGTATTTTCTTTTTCTTTTTCCTCTTTTTCGGTTTTGTTTTGGGATACACCCAGTGATGCTCAGGGCTTAACTCCTGGCTCTGTGCTCAGGGATCATTCCTGGTGGGGCTTGGGTGACCGTGTGGAAGGCTGGGGACCGAATCCAGGTTAACTATCCTGCCCTATCGCTCTGATCCTACTACTATTTTTTTTTTCTTTTTGGTGACACCTGAAAGTGCTCAGGGGCTACTTCTGACTCAGTGCTTGGGGTTATTTTCAGTAATATTTAAGTGTCTGCAGTGCTCAGGATTGGACCCAGGCATCCTGAGCGTAATGCACGTACTCTAGTCTTCTTAAGTATTCTCTTCAACTTTAAGCCTTTATTAATCATAGTTTTTGGTTTTGGACCACTTGGTGGTCCTAGGGGACCCATAGCTAAGGGTTGAACCCAGGGTTTTTTTTTAATGCAAGGAATATGCTCAGCCAATTAAACTCTCTCCTTGGCCCATTTGAAGTGGGGGGGGTGAGTACTAGAGAGCGAACCCAGATTCTCACACATTGGAGACACACGTTTTACTACATAAGTGCTATTGAATTGTTTTGTTTGTTTATGTTTTTGGTCCAAGCTGGTAGTGCTCAGCGAATACTCCTGACTCTGCTCAGGGATCACTCCTGGCAGTTCTCAGGAAACCATCTGGGGATTGAACCTGGGTCAGCTGTGTGAAAGTGCCCTTCCAAGCACCTTATCCACTGTCTTATGGCTCTGGCTGATTCGAGCTATTTAAAATGTTGCTTTATGTGTGGGTATGCATATATGCTGAGGGACAGGATTTGGGTTACATTTGGTGTTATTTGGGATCTGTGCCCAGCTTTATAAGGGTCCTCTCACCAGAGACAGAACAGGGTCAACTGTATGCAAGACAGGGTCCTATGTTCAGTGCTAAGAGATTTTTTTGTTTTGTTTTGTGTTTTGTTTTGTTGGGGATTGAACTCAGGGCCTTGTACGTTCAGTGTGAGTGCTTACTGCTGAGCCATATCCCAAGCTTTTAAGCTGTTTTTTTTCCTTGACATATATGTAAAAGTTAGATAGGAGTTGCTTAGTTGTTTCTGTGGGAAGATTATTACTTTCTTTAATTGCTGCCTTTGTTCTTTATAGAAATATTTTTCTGAATTTACATTATACACATTCTCTGAGGCAAAAATTGGATTCTGGGGTTGGGGTGAATGCCCATCCAGGAGTCCTCTGCTCCATCCCAAGGAACCCAGAGTGCAGCTGGGTGTGTCCCCCTCCCCCAAAACATACACAATACAAGTTAAATTCTGTGTTAACAGTTTTATCAAGATGTTTTGCTTGCAGTTATTGTAACTTAGCTGTTATCAGTAATTTTTACCTTCAGTTCGATTCTTGTTTATTTTGTTTTAACAAAAATAATTATATCTTTGTTCTTGAAATAGTTCATGCCAACAGTATTTTATTTTTTTCTCTCCAGTCAGTACCACTTAGTACAATAGAACTGGGTTTGGAGACTGAAACAGCAGTTCCTGTTAAACAAGAACCAGAGACGGTACCTACTTCAGCACTAATAAATGTTAGGGTAAGAGTTATTTAGATTTAATGTTAACATTAAACTGATTTAGGATTGCAGTACGGTTTTTGAACTTTTTGTGTGGAGCTGGGGAGCACACTTAGGACTTCACATACACAAAGCAGATGCTCTTCTCCTGAGCTGTAACCTTAGTCCTGAGGCTGTCGTATTCACCTGCTCTCTTCTTTCTCTCCAGTTTCCTACTCTTCTTCCCTGTAAACCATGCATTTCACTTTCCCTGCTAGTTAACTTGATCAAGAGAATTAAGAGGAAATAGTTTTCTGTCATTATATTGCAGGTGTTAGACTATTCCCTTGGCAATACTGGGGAGGATGTGTTAGGAATTATTGTCTTGTACTTTACATCTAGGACTGAGTTCCATCCCTGGCACTGTGTGACTATCAAAGCACTGCCAGACATGACTCTCAGAGTTCTCAACAGAGCGCTGTTGAGCCCCAGCATTGAGCCATCTTGCCTCCAGACCTTCTAATCCCTGCCTGAAAGTCACCCCGGGAAGGAAGAAAATGACTCGGTTATATGACTAGGTTATATGACTGAGGCCTGCTCGAGGCAATCGACGAATAACAGGATGGTTGTGATTTGTGTATCGACTAGTGCGTATGCTCTGCACGCTGGAGGCCTGGGCTCAGTCCTGGCTCTGCATTGTCCTCTGAGCACCTCTGGGAGCAACTTGTAACCTTTCTGGTTTTGACACTCTCTCTCTCTCTCTCTCTCTCTCTCTCTCTCTCTCTCACACACACACACACACACACACACACACACACACACACAAACTCTTTCTCTCTTACTTGAAGTGTTGGGGGCCACCGGACCCAATCTGATGGTGATGGAGACATGGACCTTGGTGCTGAGGGTCAGTCTTTAGGTCTGTCGTGTGCCAGGTGTGCTTGCCACCATTTGAATCATGTTCCCAGCCCCAGATACAGTGACTTCTAAATTAAGCAGACTGTTAGGGTGGTTGTCAGGGTGGTGGCAGAGTGGTTGGTTAAATTATATTTTTATATGGATGAGAGATGATCTCAGCCAGAGAGATGGTGCAGTGGTCAAAACATTTCCCTTACAAGAGCTGCCGCTTTGAACCCTAGCCATCATATGGTCATCCTGTGAACCCTAGCATCACTGGACACAGTCCTGGAGACCCCCAAGCACCACTGGGGTTGCCCGAAGAATCCCTGGAACTGTAGGACCTGAAGAGCACCGCATCATCTGGCTCTTGGTTTGAATTGCTACTTGGCTGACTAACAATAACTGGGAGAGGCTTATGTACAGCGGCCTATGAGGTCCTACGCGCCCTCCCCCCCTCAAAGTGTTGTTGAGCGATATATTATAGCCTGGTGCTGCTCAGGAGTGACTTAGGGATCTGCACTTAGGGATCACTCCTGGGGGACTTGAAGGATCATACTGGGTGCGAGGGTGCTAGGTGGGAAGCCCAGGTTGACTGAGGCAAGTGACTTAAGCTGTACAATCTTTCCAGTCCTTTACTTGAGGATTTTGAGCCATTTAGTTAGGGAAGTACTAAGATTGTGTTCATAGCCCTTGTATTGAAGTTTTACTGTATTGCTTAGTCTAATTCATTCTGTGCTTGGAAAATGAAGTCACTCCTACATTCTTTCCTTCCTTCCTTCCTTGGTTTTGGAACACACCCAGCGGTGCTCAGATCTTAACTTCTGGCTTTGCACTTAGGAATTACTCTTGGTGGTGCTTGTGGGATCATATGGGATGTTGGGGGTTAACCCTGGGTCAGCCACATGCTAAGGCAAGCGCCCTACACCCACTGTTTTTCCAGCCCATCTTCTTTCAAAGTTAAATTTTCACCTGTTTAATTAAAAATGAAATGTCGATGCTTATGGAATGAAATGCTTGTTTTAGTGTTTATGGACATGTTCTTAACGAGAGAACTTTCCAGTAGTGTAATACATTTATTGTTATTTCTAACAGCAGCCTCCGTCTACTACAACATTTGTGCTCAATCAAATTAATCAGCTTCCAACCTTGGGCTCTACAATTGTAATGACCAAAACCCCACCTGTAACGACAAATCGGCAAACCATCACATTAACCAAGTTTATTCAGACCACAGCCAACACACGTCCTTCAGTTTCAGCACCCACAGTGAGAAATGCTATGACCTCTGCACCTTCCAAAGACCAGGTCCAACTGAAGGACTTGCTGAAGAACAGCAGCCTGAACGAACTCATGAAGCTGAAGCCCCCAGCCAACATCGCACAGCCAGTGGCCACTGCAGCTAGTAAGTCTTTTTCTGTTTGCGGCAGTGTCAGGTTAAAATGTGTAAATGTTTTTATAGGTTTGATTAGATATCAAAAGAATTGGGCAGGAATGAAGTGGCATCTACAGGTATCTCTACATTTAGAATAAGGAAAATCTGGCATCTTGAAGTGACAGGGAATTGGGGCCTGAGCAATAGTGAACTGTGTGCTGGCCTCGCATGCGGCAGACCCAAGTTCGATCCCCAGCATTCCCATATAGTCCCCCAAGCCCTGCCAGGAATAAGCCCTGGGCATGCCAGGTGTTGGCTCCCCCACTGCTTCCCCCCAAAAAAAAGAAAAAAGAAAGTGAAATTATCAAGTGGCTGGTTTAATATCTTGTGTGGAATAACAGGTTAACAATTTTCTGGTCTCTTTAATAAAGTCTTTCAAACTTCATGTGCCTATGAATCATGTGTTCTAAAAGTCTGATTCTTGGGTGTAGGCCCAAAAGTTTACTCTTTTTTTTTTTTCTTTTTGGGTCACACCCGGCAATGTACAGTAGTTACTCCTGGCTCTGCACTCAGAAGTTACTCCTGGCAGTGCTCAGGGGACCATATGGGATGCTGGGAATCGAACCTGGTTCGGCTGCGTGCAAGGCAAAAGTCCTACCCGATGTGCCATCTCTCTAACTCCTCTATTTTCCTTTGGAGATTCTATTGCTTAATCCTTAAATATTTGAAGCTGGTGCTTTGCTGCATCAGCTCTGACGTTAAATATTTTTTCTTCTGACTTTTACTTTTTGTGACTTTTCCTGTCAGTTGGTGTCAAAGCTGGTAGCTAGACATGTTTTAGATAAAATCTCTTTTTTGTTTTTGTTTTTGTTTTTTTGGATCACACATCACGTTGGTGATTTACAGGGGTTACTCCTGCTTTGCACTCAGGAATTACTCCTGGCGGTGCTCGGGACCATATAGGATGTTGGGAATCGAACCTTGGTCAGCCGCCTGCTAGGCAAACACCCTACCCACTGTACTATCTTCAGCCCCTCTCTTAAATATTTTTTAGGTAAGATCCATAACTTTTTTTTTTCTTTTTGGGTCACACCCGGCGATGCACAGGGCTTATTCCTGGCTCATGCACTCAGGACTTACTCCTGGCGGTGCTCGGGGGACCATACGGGATGCTGGGAATCAAACCAGGGTCGGCAAGGCAAATACCCTACCTGCTGTGTTATCACTCCAGCCCCGATACATAACATTTTAATGACAACTTTATTGAGATAAATTTATAAACCATAAAATTTGCCTCCTTTGGGGCTGGTTTGAAGGGCCAGTGTGCATGGTTTATTCAGGAAACCTGGGTTTGATTCTTGTCACCTCGTGGTTCCCGATCACTACTGAGTATGACCCTAAAACTAGAACCAACTATAAATCACTTCTTTCTACAATTCTGAGTATCACAGTGGATTTTAGTATATTTTGCTTTTTTGTTTTTGGGCCATATCAGATGATGTTTGGGACTTACTCTTGGCAACTCTGAAGATTATATGGGATTTAGAGAATCAAACCTGGCCCAGTTGCATGCCTTACCCTCGGCATTATCTCTAAGGATCTCAGTATATTTTTAGAGTTATATAGCTGTCACTACTAGCTAGAGAATAGGTTTAGGCTAGGCAGGGGTTGTTTTGAGGTCACACCTGCAGTCTTTTTTGGGGTTTTTTTGTTTGTTTTTGGGTGATACCTGGCGGTGCTTAGGGCTTCGTCCTAGTTTTGTGCTCAGTGATCACTCCTGGTGGGGTCAGGGGACCATAATGGGGTGCTGGTGATTGAACTCAGGTCTTCCACTTGCAAGGAAAACTTCCTACTCTCTGTACTATTGCTCTAGACCCACTCCTGCAATCTTCAGGGGCTTCTCTGTTCATTGCTCAGGTGCGCGGGACCATGGGGTGCCGGCATACAAAGCATAGTATATTATATAGCCCTTCGAATCCTCGCTCTAGACCTGGGTTTAGACTTAAGGGAAAAGCTCAGCAGTTCGATCACATCATGTTAGAATTTACTTCTACACTAAATAACAGATTTTATAGTTTCTGTTGTCTGGGGTAAATCTGTTTCGGGGCCACACCAGTGGTGCTGTGGGGCTTTTTTTGGCTTTATGCTCAGAATTGACCCCTCATGGTGCTTGGTGGACTGTAGTCGGTGCCTGGGGTTTGGAACAGGCCCAGTGGAATGCATCCAAGTGCCTTTGCCCTGGTATTTTCTCTCTGGCCCAGGGTTCAGAGCCTCTTGCATGCAAAGCTTGTGTTCCAGTGCATCCAGACGATGCTCTAATTCTGAGAAGCTTATCTTTCTTAATTTTTACTGCTTTAAAAAATAAGTTTTGGGCCATACCTGGATGTGCTCAGGGCTTATTCCTGGCTCTTGTTGAGGGATACCTCCTGGTGCGACTTGGGGAACCGTATGGGGTGCTGGGCGTCAAGCCTGTGTCAGCTTTATATGGTGCTTAGACCTTACCTGTTGTACGATCTCTCTGGCCCCTTGATAGATATTTTTACTTAATTTCTGTCCATCTATTCCTTGTGTTTTGTGTTTGTTTCCATTTTGTTGTACCTAACTTCACTGTACCTAACTTCACTGGGGGATTGCTGTCTGCTGTGTTTGGGGGTGTATACCATGTGGGCCACCGACTTGGGCATCCAGGGTGCAGAGGACTTGCTTAGCCCTTTGCGTGCTCTCTCCAGCAAGGCGTTACTTGTTTTCAACTTTCTCTCCCTCCAGTGTCATTCACTATAGCATGGTGGAGTGTTTGTTTTTAGTTTTGGCATCCATTCAGCAGTGGAGAGGAATACTTGCTGACTCTGTGCTTGGGGGCTGCTTGGGGACCCAGTGGTGCTAGGGATTGACCCCAGCCACCACACTGCAGGAAGCAGTCACTGGCCCTTTGAGCTGGAGGTCTTCTGGGTCACATTGTTTCTTTACACAGACAGATAGCATTGCATGTTTTCTTTCTTATTCACAGTTTAAGTTAGTGATAAGCAGGCTGCTGTGGGTAAATTTTATTGAATGTTTTAAAAACTGGGAATAGAAATACAATTTGTTTCAAAATGTTCATTGACTCCCCTCTCAGCTGATGTAAGCAATGGAACAGTAAAGAAAGAGTCCTCTAATAAAGAAGTAGCAAGAATATGGATAAACGACATGAAGATGAGGAGTTTTTCCCCAACCATGGTGAGTTCAAAAGCTATTTCTTTGTAGTTTGGTATATAACAGAACTTTCAACTAGAAATACTCTAAAACAAGTCTCATTAATGCGTGAAAGAAAGGTTGGATTCCTTAACTACATGAAATTTTTTTGTTTGTGGGCAGTGCTCAGGGGGTTACTCCAGGTTCAGCATTCAGAAATTACTCTAGTTGGTGTTCAGGGATCATATGGGGTGCCAGGGATCAAACTCAGGTCGGCCATGTGCAAAGCAAGCACCCTAAATGCTGTAGTGTCTCTAGGCCCCTGGAGAGGGCATTTTAGGAAGGCAGCTTAAACTTGATCGGCACAAATGAGGTGTGTTTGCTGTGTGCTTGGGTGACCAAGTGAGATAGAAGATGCTGAGGAAGCAAGGAAGGAAATAGAGGTAACTATCTGACAATGTTAGGATAGTGAAAGGACTTGGTGAAATACAGAGTTGGAGGGACAGTGAATAACCTGATTGGAACCTAGAGCCAGGAGAACCCTTGCTGGCCGGGCCAGTGGTTTAACTGGTGGTTGTATACTTAAGGTTGAATTTTGGAAAAATGTTTGTGACTCATGTTCACTGTCTAGCCCATGCTTGTCAACAGTTCTATGCTATATTGTTGATTTTCTTGCCACACCCATCAGGGTTTAGGGGCTACTCCTCGTTCTGTGCTCAAGGGACCATATCTGATTCTTAGGATGGAATCAGGATCAGTTACATACAATTCAAGTATCTTATTCCCTGTAGTATCTCTCCAGCCCTTAAATTTGATTTTTCTTGGTTTCTGGTCTCATAGGGCAGTGCTCCAGAGGTTACGTCCAGCATTGAGAGAATATGCATTTCTGGGGATTGAGTTTGTTGGTCACACATAAAACTGCTAATTTCCAGATTCTTCTTGGCGGGGGTTGTGGGGAGGGGTGCGCACCCCCCCCCAAATGCTTAGGATTTAGGAATCACTTCTTGGTGAATTTGGGGGACCATATGAGATGCTGGAAAGTGAGCTTGGGTGAGCTGTGTGCAAGGCAAATGCCCTCCCTGCTGTATTTCACTCCAGCCTCATGCCTTTACTTTTTAAAAAACATTGTATATGACTGTGATGATCATTCACGGAACTTGCCTGGGGCAGGTTTGGTCTTCTTTTCCTGGTTTAATTTTTACCCAGATGTGCCAAGGCTTATAAACTATAGAGTAGATATTATGACTTATCATGTATTTGATTATGTGTAGAACTTAAATTTGAATTAAATTTTCTCTTCCTCAGTTGAATCTTAAAACTGCGTTGTTTCCTAGTTTTGTTTTGGGGATATTGGGAAAGAAGATGAATGCGCTAAGAGGGTGGGGTGTGAGATTCACAGATTCTGCATAGGAGGTTATATATGGTATGGGGTTTCATCCCCTCTTCTTTTTCCTCTTTGTAGTTCTGGAATGGGAACAGTGAGGACTGAGTGACCGGGGAAGGGAGTCGTCAGGGGAAAGTCATCAGCGGTACGGATGGTGGGATAGAGGTGGAGCCTGCGCTGATCTTGTTAGGGATGAGAGTGGTCACAGACTGCTTGTCATTAGTGCAGAAGCAAAACTATAAAGTGGGTCTCTGAGTTTAGGGCATATCAAAGTGTGGGGTGTGTTTTCTTTTTCTCAAGACTGAAGATTGTGGGTTTTCTTACACGTGAATTTGCTGATTGTTGGCTGGGCCACTAATCCCTCTACTCATTCTGATATAATCTCTCTGTTATAGAAAGTCCCTGTTGTGAAAGAAGAAGATGAACCAGAGGAAGAAGATGAAGAAGAAATGGGGCATGCAGAAACCTACGCAGAGTATATGCCGATAAAATGTATGTCTTTGGGATTTGTCAAAATACTGAGAGCTTCCCTAGTTCTGTTGAACTCAACGTGACTTTCCTGTACACACCATTATCTAACATGACCTGTCAGTGTTGACAAGGATGAGCTTTGTAAGAGCTTTTTCTGCCTTTGTCAATGTTGGGCTACTTTTTCTGCCTGTAAAACGTTAACTTTACCCCCTTTCAAGCTATCTCCAAGCCCTTTGTAATAAGTTTGAATAATGTTTTAAACTATATGCATGGCAGTTTCACTGGTGAATTAGTTTCTGGCTTTTG
This sequence comes from Sorex fumeus, assembly GCF_029834395.1. NCBI lineage: Eukaryota > Metazoa > Chordata > Mammalia > Eulipotyphla > Soricidae > Sorex > Sorex fumeus. The sequence continues at coordinate 6,167,362 of NW_026606144.1, read as the reverse complement.
GGCCACACTTGTTAGTGTTTGGGTGGTGATTGAGCGACCTTGCAGGGCCAAGACTAAATTCAGGGTTCCTGTGTGCAAGTGCAAGACGTTGACCTCCAGCTCTTTCAACAATCTTCCCAGCCTGTTTTTTTTTTTTTTTTAATTTTTTATGCATACCCAGGAGTGCTCAGGGCTTACTCCTGGCTCTGAGCTCGGGAAATACTCCTGGTGGATCTTAAGAGATGTCAGGGATTGAACCTGGATTGGCTTTGTGCAAAAGCAAGTGCCCTATTCTCTTTACTATCTCTCCGGCCCTTCCCAGCCTTTTTAGTGCTTAGTGATAGAGCCCTGCCTCACACATAAAAGGCCAGTCAGTGCTGGCACGCTAAAAAATGAACTAGAGTCAGCAAGTAACATCACTGTGGTCCACTGCATGCTTTTTATGGATAGTGTTATAGGAATCTACCAATGCACATTGGCTTATTTAATGTCCATGATTGCTTTATCTCTGTGACAGCACTTTTCAGTAGTTTCGGTAGTAGTAGAGATCTGATCCATATAAAGTTAGTAAATCTTTAACATATATTAAGTAAGTTGCTGGCCGGCTGGAACAGAAATTAAAATGTTTACCTTTAAGCATCATGAGACTTGTAACTGTGTTTGGAATATCGAATACGTCATGGGTAGCTTGCCAGGCTCTGCCGTGCGGTTGAGATACTCTCGGTAGCTTGCCGGGCTCTCCGAGAGGGGTGGAGGAATCGAACTCGGGTTGGCCATGTTGGCCGCTTGTAAGGCAAACGCCCTACCGCAAGTCCCATGATGGAGACGTTACTGGGCCCGCTGGAGCAAACGGGAGGACCGTGACCGTGACCTTTGAGCATGAGGCAGATCCTGGTGTTTTTTTTTTTTTTTTTTTCGGTTTTTTGAGAGTTTAGGGCTGCAGCAATAGCAGAATTTGCCCAAAGCACATGACTGATCCAGGTTCGATTCCTATATCCCACATGATCCCACAAGCATCACCAGGAGTAATTCCTGAGTGCAGAGCCAGGAGTATCCCCTGTGTATCACCAAGGGTGACCCAAAAAAGCAAAAAAAAAAAAAAAGTTCAAGATTTGATTTCAATCATACAGTGTTCCAACACCCTTCCCTTTACCAGTGAACATTTCCCTAGCCCTTGGTATCAATCCTTTGCATCCCATATGGTCTCCCAAGTACCACTAGGAGTGATTTGAGTGCAGAGATCGAAGTAGCCCCTGAGTATCACCCAAAAGAAGAAGAAGGGAAAAAAAAAAACCCAAAACCATTTTGTGAAGTATGATTTTAAGCAGTTTATGTTACACATTTTTGAGAATTAGGTGCTTATTTTAAATATCAGAGCCAAGATTTTCTTTGAAAGATGTTTCAGGAAGTAAGCTTGCATGTATTTTTTTCACTTGGTTAATTAAAGTGAACGATTTATCCAAATAATAAATTCCTTAATTTAGGATTCCGGGTTTTTTTTTTTAATTGCTGAAGAACAGGGTGATAACGAACAAGGTAGATACTTTTATCTTTTGTCTTAAGTCAAAGGTGATTGAAAAATAAGTCTTTATAGTCAGATAGTACTTTACCATTAGCCTCAGTATAAAGTTATAAATTTATTTCTACTATTAAAGAAATAGTATTTAAAGTGAGGTTTTACTAATCAAACTGAAATATGTTTAAATTTTCATTTAGTAAAAATCGGCCTGCGTCACCCAGATGCTGTAGTGGAAACCAGTTCTTTATCTAGTGTCACTCCTCCTGATGTCTGGTACAAAACATCTATTTCTGAAGAGACCATTGACAATGGCTGGTTATCAGCATTGCAGCTCGAGGCAATCACATATGCAGCCCAGGTGAGTGATGCTTCGTAACTACACCTAGAATTTACCTTTACAGTGATAGCACAGCGACAGGGCGTTCGCCTTACAAGCGGCCAACATGGCCGACCCGAGTTCGATTCCTCCGCCCCTCTCGGAGAGCCCGGCAAGCTACCGAGAGTATTAGATATGCCAGACACAGTAACAACAAAGTCTCCAATGGAGACGTTACTGGGCCCGCTCGAGCAAATCGACGATCAACGGGAGGGCCTTTACCTTTCCTTTACAATCCAAAGGGTAAATCTCTTGTGTGAATTACTTGTGACTGTTGTTTTTCAAGCTCTATATATTAGGGGGGAGAGGGGTAATGTAAATATTGGGAGTGAATTTTCAGTGAATAATTTGTCTTTAATTCACTGGGAATTGGTAGTAGAATTTCAGAGTAGGTTATTTGGCATAATTAAATTACTGGGCGTCTGACCACAGGCATGCATACATGTATAGACAAACATCCATACAGATCATACCTTTTCCCTTTTTTGTTGTAGTGCTGTGTGTTGAACCTAGCCTTTGCATACTTGTGTCATACACTCTTTACCTGAGCCAGAGCCCACCCATTGTTGCAGTTCTTCCTCCCCACACCATTGCCCTCTCTAGAAAGCTAGAAAAAGCTTAAGATTCAGTGGTAGGTACTTATGCAATAAGCTGTGGTGTTAATCTATGGTGGATATTTTTCCAACTTTTTTATCGTTTGTTTTTTGGGCCACTTACGACTATTATAAAGGCTTTCTCCTGTCTCAGTGCTCAAGAATCATGCCTGATGGGGCTTGGGTGACCCGACTTCCTACCCTGAATTGCTGTGTGCAAGGTCAACACCTTTTCTGCTGTCTTTCTAATTTTTTTACCAGCTTTTTAAATATGAATTAGTCCAGGCTTGCTTTTTCTTTGGAAACATGGTAGGGTGATTTTGGGTTCTTTTGTTTGTTTGTGGACCACAACTGGCCGTGCTCAGGAGTAACCCCTGGGATGGGATACTGGAGGTTGAACCCTGGTTGGCCTCATGCAAGGCCAGCGATCTGCTCGCTGTTCTCTCTCAGGCCCCCGAAGCATGGTATGTTTTATTAAAACTTACTTTGAAGGATGAGAGGGGAGAGACAGGGAGAAGTACATGTTCAAGAGAACACAGGTTTCTCTACAATGGAGATAGGTGAGCAAAGAAACAGGCTGAGATGAACAGGGCCTTAAGGAGCAATTTGCCACATTTTGTTTTGTTTAGTTTATAGGGGGTAGGGGTGGGGCATACCTATTAGTGCTCAGGGATCACTACTGGCTCTGGACTCAGAACCAAATGTAGTTCCTGTGTCAGTTGCCTTATCCATTGTACTATCACCAGACCTGTGTTAAGGATTTTTGTTTTACCCTGTGTTTTAAAACTAAGTGATGGTCAAATAGCCAAAAACCTATGATGGAAAAGCTTGGTTATGCAAGCATTGAAAGGGGAATGCAGAATGTACAGTTTGTTTGATTATCTGGAACATGTGGTGGTACAAGAATACAGAATAAAACTGGAGAAAGTATGTACAGTAAGCCAAACAATGTTATTCATACAAAAATCGGTCGTAGGATGGAAGAGATAATACAGCAGGTAAGGATCTTTGCACGCAGTCAATGTGACTTGGTCTCCAGCTTCCTGTGAGATTTCCTCAGTCCCACCGGGAGTGATCCCAGAGTTCAATTCAGAGTAAAAGGTAAGCCTTGAGCATCACTGAGTATGATACAAAAACAAACCCAAAAGGATCATATTATTTTTCTTGTTTTTGTTTTGGGACCACACCCAGCTGTGCTCAGGGCTTACTGCTGGCACAGGGATCACTCCTGGCAGACTTACGGGACAAGGTGGGGTGCTTGAGATCCCTTCTGCCTTGTGCAAGTGCCTTACCACTGTCTTCAGAGGGTCATATATCAGAATTGTGTATGAAAACGTTAACGACAAGATACTTAAAAGGAGTAGATGAATTGACTTTTTTTCTTTTTTTAAGCAACATGAAACATTTCTGCCTAATGGAGATCGTGCTGGCTTCTTAATTGGTGATGGTGCAGGTGTAGGTAAAGGAAGGACCATAGCAGGAATCATCTATGAAAATTATTTGCTGAGTAGGAAAAGAGCATTATGGTGAGTGCAATAGACTCGCTCTGGAGATTCTCATCTATGAGTAAATTACTTACTCTTGTGGGTATGGGTTTTTTTTTTTTTTGAGTATCAAGAATTTATTTTATTCCTGGATATTACTAAATGATGGAATATAAATTTAATATATGTTTTATTTTGAATGGCAGGTTCAGTGTTTCAAATGATTTAAAGTATGATGCTGAAAGAGATTTGAGGGATATTGGAGCAAAAAACATTTTGGTTCATTCATTAAATAAGGTATGAAAATTTTTTGTTCAGTTGATCCTTCAGTGTTGACATATCTGTGAGATGGGAATAATAGTTTTGTTGGATCATTAATGACAATTAAATGAGGTATTTCACAGAAAGATTTTTTTTTTCCTAATTTTTTTATAGTGAAACACCATGAGGAACAGTTATAGACTTAGAAATTTTTGTGCTTGGGTTTCAGTTATACAATGATCAAGTACCCATACCTCTACCAGCGCCCATCCTCCACCACCACAGGTCCCAGCATCCCTCCCACCCCCCATCTCCCCCCTTCCCACTCTGCCTCTGTGGCAGGGCATTCCCTTTTGTTCTCTCTCTCTCCCCTTTTGGGTCCTGTGGTTTGCAAGAGAGGCATTGAGTGGCAATCATGTTTGGTCTATAGTCTACTTTCAGCATGCTTCTCCCATCCTGGGAGGATCCTCCCAACACCCTTTATTTGGTGCTCCCTTCTCTGTCTGAGCTTCCTTTTCCCCTAGCATGTGTGGCTGGCCTCAAAGTCATGGAGCAAAATTCCTGGTACTACAAAGCTCGGCCACTCCTGGGTGTTAGTCTCCCATTTTGTTATTTTATGTTCCCCAGATAAATGCAGTCTTTCTGTGTCTATTCCGCTCTTTCTTTTTTTGTTTTTAATTTTTATTTATTTATTTATTTTTTGCTCTTTCTTTTTTAAGTATCGCAAGTAGAGCCCTGAGCATCGCTGTTTTCATAGACGAGTCTGATTTGTAATATTTCTCTTTGGTTTTGAGACTGATGGAGACTGAATTCTTGCTGTGATTGTATCACACCTGGGCACGTGTGTGGATGCATGTACCATGAGGAATTCTTATATGATCTTAGGAGGTTCTCTGACTTCCCAAAGAATGTCACACCCTTAAGAGTTTCTTGCTATGAAAGTTTAGGTAGCATAAGTGTTTTAGAGAGAAAAGGATATTTATTAAACTATTTTCTTTTCTCTTTTCAGTTTAAGTATGGAAAAATATCTTCGAAACATAATGGAAGTGTGAAAAAAGGTGTCATTTTTGCTACCTATTCTTCCCTTATTGGTGAAAGTCAGTCCGGTGGCAAATACAAAACTAGATTGAAACAGCTGCTACACTGGTGCGGTGATGACTTCGATGGTGTAGTATCCTTTCAGCAAAGATTCATGTATTTCCTAGTGTCACAGAAATCAGTGTAAAGATGATTGACTTTTGGAAAACAGGAGTCTGGTATTATTGCTGAAAGGAGAGCTTAATGATGATAGTCTGAGAAGGCCAGAAAGTTGATTTTTCATTGTAGCTGTCCTGTATAGGAAGCCCACAATGAGTTCCTGGTTTAGAGAAGATTAATAGGTGTGAGAAGTGCCAACTACTCTACTTTCCTTATAGAGTCATATTGTATGCTACATAGTGACATACCTCGTTTCCTGGTTTTGAAATGCTGGTTAAGTTGGCTACCAGTCATGCTTCTCCTTAGAGACTTGACCTGAACTATCTTTGTGCTGGGCATTGGCACAGTGGGTCCTGTTTTCCAGTGTTTTGGGCTGGACAGGAACTCTATGGGTTTTGGTGCGCGTTCCTTGCATGCGGTAGGCCTGGGTTCCATCCAGAGCACCATTTGTACCCCAAAAGAAAATTATGTTTTTAACTAAGATTCATATTACATTCAGTGGATGCTTCTGTGGCTAGGGAAGGCAAGGGGACAAATTGAGAGGCACATAGAGGGCTTAACTTAAAATATTTGTAATCGTGAAGTGAATCTGAAATGACCATGAAATGCTAAGGTATGCTCAGTGGCTTAACATCATCCCACTCCCAACTGTCTTGAGATGCCTTGCGAGACACTGCCTAGGGAAGCAGGACTTCACTCCCAATGTGCTCCGATCCTTAATTCATTCCTTACAGATAGTGTTTGATGAATGTCATAAAGCAAAAAACTTGTGTCCTGTTGGTTCCTCAAAGCCAACCAAAACAGGCTTAGCAGTTTTAGAGCTTCAGAACAAATTGCCAAAAGCCAGAGTTGTTTATGCTAGTGCCACTGGTGAGTACTTATTTAACAAGATACACTTGTAAACAATCGATTGATGAGTTACCAAGAGGGGAAGGGGTTTTTTTGGTAGAGAAGGGTTAATTGATGGTGGAAGGAAACAGGACTTCTGGTGGTGATCATGATAGAGATTCACCGAATTACAGTGCTGCGTATCTTAGTCTGTATTTTGTCACGAACCAGTGTTACTATATCAAAACTTCCTTTATGGACTGGTGAAACAATGCTGGGGTCTAAGGTACTTAACTTCATAAGACCTTATTTCCTTGTGAAGCTGACCCAGTTTCTGTTCTGGCAGTACCTAAAAGAACCAGAAATAAGCCCTGAGCCCTGCTAACTTATGCCCTAAAGAGAGAGAAATTTTTTAAAATTTTAAAAAATAAATAAGATCTCAGTGATAGAGTACAGTGGATAAGGCACTTGCCTTGCTCATAAGAGGATTTAATCCCCAGCACCACTTATGGTTCCCTGAGAACATCAGGAGTGATCCCTGAGTCCCCTCTGGATATGACTCAAATAACTCTTCTGCTCCTACCAAAATAAATAAATAAGGTATCTTGAGAGAGTGTGCAAAGATCAGGGCAGTTACCTAGTATATAGCTATTGCCGGGATCTTGGTTTAGCATCTGGCACCACCAGATGTGGTCCAAAAACCAAACATCAAGAATAAGCTTCAGAGGTAAAATCTTAGCTATTTTTTCAACTGTAATAAACTTTTGGCTGTTCCAGGTGCTTCTGAACCTCGAAACATGGCCTACATGAACCGTCTTGGAATATGGGGTGAGGGAACTCCATTTAGAGAATTCAGTGATTTTATTCAAGCGGTAGAACGAAGGTAATAAAATTTACAATGCAATTATTTTTCCATAGCAGTCTAAAAAATGTTTTATTCCTAACCTCTTCAATGTATGTTAAAGCCCTACTATATTTAATGATAGCTACTGTCTGTTTTAATTTTATTCAGAGGTGTTGGTGCCATGGAAATAGTTGCTATGGATATGAAGCTTAGAGGAATGTACATTGCCCGACAACTAAGCTTTACTGGAGTGACCTTCAAAATTGAGGAAGTTCTTCTTTCTCAGAGCTATGTTAAAATGTATAACAAAGCAGTTAAGCTGGTGAGCATTCTGTTTTTAATTTCTAGTATATTTAATATTGCCGACAGTGCATCCATTTTTCCAGGGTAATTTCTTCATTTGCAGGAGTATAATTAGTATCTATTGTAAAACAATAGATTAATCAACAGATTCTGGTTCCAAATTTTCCAAGCTTTTCGTTAGGTAATTCTTGCGACTGTAGTTTTAGGACTCAAAGAATTAACCTTATAAAAATAACTTCTTAACTAATGAAGAAATTAAATCTGAGCGTTCTACAATTATTTGAAAGGGTCTGAGCAATAGTGGAACAGGTGGGGCACTGGCCTTGCATGCGACCAAGAGTGCCGAGCCAGGAGCAACTCCTGAGCATTGCCAGGTATGGCCCAAAGAGTAAAATAAATAAAAACATTCAAGATTCCCAAGTTCCTCACGAAACTTCATTGTATGAATGTTAAGTAATCCTGAATTTAACACTTTTTGGTACGAATGGTCACTCCCAGCTGTGATTCCCAGGCAGAAACCCCTAAAGCAGTGGGTGTGTCTTTCAGTGGGTCGTGGCCCGAGAACGATTTCAGCAGGCTGCAGATCTGATCGATGCTGAGCAGCGAATGAAGAAGTCCATGTGGGGCCAGTTCTGGTCTGCTCACCAGAGGTTTTTCAAGTATCTGTGCATAGCGTCGAAGGTAAAGAGAGTCGTACAGCTCGCTCGAGAAGAAATCAAGAACGGAAAGGTAAGCGGAACAGCGGAGAAGATGCCTTTTGCATTGGTCCTCTGCAGTGATAATGAAGTTCTCGCCTTTTAAAGAGTAGTGGTAAAAATGCATTTTTTTAGAGCCAGAGACATACTGCAGGAATCTAGGCATTTGCCTTGCACTTGGCCAATTTCAGTTTGATCCCTGGCCTAGCAGCCTAGCATTATATTGCCCTGAGCACCATTGGGAGTCAGCCCAGAACACGTGCCTCTGGCCCCTGTGCCTAGCTCCCAGCCCCTTGGACAGTTTTATTCTTGTGTGAAACCGTGTTACTTTATTTTGTTTTTTACTTTGGGACCACTTCTGGCAGTGCTTAGAGGACAGTATGGTGCCAGTGATCAAACCTAGACCTCTTGAGTGCAAAGCATGTACTCTAGGCCATTGAGTGATCTCTCTGTCCCTAAAGCCTTTAAAAAAATATGTCATTAAGAAACTACAGTTAGGGCCAGTGAGAGAAACAACCTGCATGCTTTGCATAGAGAAGCCAGGCTTTACATGGCTCCTGGGAGCTTAGCTGGTCTAGTTTCTGAGCCCCCAGTTCGTCCCACACCCCCCAAAAAAGGAACATGTATCATTTCACTACATGTATTCTTATGTTCTCCTTGTGTTTTTTCCTTACAGTGTGTTGTGATAGGTCTGCAGTCCACAGGAGAAGCTAGGACTCTAGAAGCCTTGGAAGAGGGTGGAGGAGAATTAAATGATTTTGTTTCAACAGCCAAGTAATGTTTCAAATTCTAACTTTCACATAAATTTCACCTCATTCTTTATATCATCTTTTAAAGGTTATCTGGTTTTAGGTTTTATAATTCTGTGACTTTTTTACAACAGGATTTCTGTTCTGAAAGAGCAGTGCTGAAATGTCAAGCCTTTTGACATAAGTATTATTGATTATTATGCATAGTATTTGAACAGAAACAAGGGCTTGAATCTCTTTTGTCGTGTACATTTTAGGATTACGTGACAGTTTGGTTTTGTTTCAGTTTATGAATTTGAAATTATCATTTATCAGAAGAGCAATTAATAGTTTGTCACAGCTTAGAAATATTTATAGAAAAACTGGAAGTCATGAAATATTTTTGAAGAGTTTTCAAACTATTTTAGGCATCGTCTTATCAGTTTGTTGGCTTAAGCTGCCACTTGTAACTCTAGTGGTAAAATTGCCATGTTGCTTTAGAGGGGATTATTCAAGTGATTCCTCCTTAGATTAGTGTGAGTGATAATTACGTTTTGCATTTGCAGTCTTTATCTTTTTTTAGGATTTCCGTGTTTAAAAACATAGTCATTCATCACATGTAGCTTTGAGCAATTGAAATAACTAATCCAGCGGCTGGAGTGATACACAGCAGGTGGGGCGTTTGCTTTGCACGCAGCTGACCCAGGCTCGATACCCAGCATCCCATGTGGTCTCCTGAGCACCACCAGGGATAATTCCTGAGTGCGGAGCCAGGAGTGACCCCTGTGCATCCCCGGGCATGACCCAAAAAGCCAAAAAAAAAAAAAAGAAATAACTAGACCAAAATGAGATGTTCCATAGGTATAAATATAAACCAGGTTTAAGATTATTATGAAAATATAAAGTATCTTGTTAATAACACATTCAGTGATACAACTTACTACTTAAGTCAGTTCTTCAGTTCCTTTTACTTTCACTTTTTAATGTAGCTACTAGTCAAGAAAAATTGCTCATGGGCTGACTTATATTTCAGTATAATATCTTGATCTGGAAAATTAAATTTTACCTGAGCAGTATTACTATTTTTTAAGATTGAGCAAGGCCTATTTATGTTTCAGAAATATTTTCCTTTAGACTTTTTATACCTGTTATTTGTAGACCCAACTGTGTAATTGTCATTTTTTTTCCTTCCACAGAGGAGTGTTGCAGTCACTCATTGAAAAACACTTCCCTGCTCCAGACAGGAAAAAACTTTATAGTTTGCTCGGAATTGATTTGACAGCTCCAAGTAACAATAGTTCTCCAAGAGATAGTCCGTGCAAGGAAAATAAAGTAAAGAAGCGGAAAGGTATGTGCTTTTCGGAAACAGTTGATGCCGAAATGACTCTCTCAGCAGTGTTTCTCCCTCTCTGGAGTGGGGTGTGACTCTAGATCCTCCTGTGTGGAAGGCTTGCACTGGAGTGTTGAACCACACCTCCAGCTGATCTGCAGTTGCAGTTTTTTTTTTTAATCATCATTCATGTTTTGAGTTTTTCAATTGTTTTTCTCTTTTTTTTTTTCTTTTTTGGTTCACACCCAGCAATGCTCAGGGGTTACTCCTGGCTCTGCACTCAGGAATCACTCCTTGTGGTGCTCAGGGGACCATATGGGATGCTGGGAATCGAACCTGGGTTGGCCGCATGCAAGACAAATGCCCTACCCGCTGTGCTATTGCTCCAGCCCTGTTTTTCTCTTTTAAAAGTTTCAGACGAATTATGGCAGGCTTGGGGGACCTTACCGGGGTACCAGGATCAAACTTAGGTCAACGTAAGGCAAGTGGTAAATCTGCTGTATTGTCTCTCCGGCCCCTCATACAGGGTTGTTTTTTTTTTTTTTTTTTTTTTTTTTTTTATTTATTTATTGAATCACTGTGGGAAAGGTTACAAAGCTTTCAGGTTTATGTCTCAGTCATGCAAATATCAAACACATTTCCCTTTACCAATACTTATTTTTTACCATGAAGAACCCCAATAAAACCCCACCCCCCACCCCTCCCCGTCCCTGTGAAGCAGATGAATTCTAGTTAACACTCTATCTGCTTTGATTAGATTCATTGTTTCAATAAAAGATTCACCACTATTATTTAGAGTTTACCCCCCCCCCAAATCAGACATGCTGAAAAAGCATTGTGAAGTGATTTGCTTTCTACGGCTGGGTTCAAGAATTAAATGTTGGTTTTGGATTTCTGCTCTTTTACCTATTGACCCTGGAAGTATTTCTACTGAAAGTCAGATAGTTAAGAAATTGGTTTCTGTGTTCTGGAGTCCTGGCCGTGCTGGAGAGCCGCTCGCGGGGGGCAACCGGTGGCCTCGGTAGGGCGTGAAGGGCGGACCGAAACGCCCCCCTTCCCATGAGGTTTTAGTCGCCCCCACACTCCCGGCTCATACCTGCTGTCCACAAGGCTCCCATGTGGCCGCCATCTTTCTTTCCAAAGAGTAGAGGGCGAATGGGGCAACACCCTTTCCCCTCCGGCAGACTTGATGGCCTGGATCAATGCAGAGTCCGTTCACTTTTCTGCTCCAAGCTGCTGGGTTCTGCATTAAGTCCTTGTGCTTCTGGGGCCGTGGCCGTGCTGGAGAGCCGCTCGCGGGGGGCAACTGGTGACCTCGGTAGGGCGTGAAGGACGGACCAGAACGCCCCCCTTCCCATGAGGTTTTAGTCGCCCCCACACCCCCGGCTCATACCTGCTGTCCACAAGGCTCCCATGTGGCCGCCATCTTTCTTTCCAGAGGGAGGAGGGCGGAAGGGAGCAACACCCTTTCCCCTCTGGGCAGAAATGATTGCCTGGATCAACGCATAGTCCTTTCACTTTTCTGCTCCAAGCTGCTGGGTTCTGCATTAGGTCATTGTGCTTCTGGGGCTGTGGCCGTGCTGGAGAGCCGCTCGTGGAGGCAACTGGTGGCCTCGGTAGGGCGTGAAGGGTCTTCTTCTTTTTTTCTTTCTGCAACACCCAACGATGCTCAGGAATTACTCCTGGTGGTGCTTGGGTACCATATGGGATGCTGGGGAGTGAACTCAGTTGCCACGTGCAAGGCAAATGCCCTCCCCACTGTCCTATCGCTGCAATCCCCCTCATATAGTTTTGCATGTACAATTAACTCCACTCTGACTTAATCATGAAGTAGTGATTATTTGCCAGGTAGTTTGCTGAGCACTGACCATACATAATCAAGAGTTAAAGTTATTTGGTCTGGGAAAGATAGCCAAGTGGCAGAGTACTTGCCTAACTTATGGCAGGGCCCTAATTCATCCTTGTCACCACATGGACCCCAGACCCCCTTGAAGCACTGCTTGCTGTAACCTTGGTGGCCCTAGAGCACTGCTGAGGATTGCCCGCTTTAATTACATGTTACGGAGTTGAGCAGGGAATGATTATGTAGGAGGTAGGGCGCCTGCCTTACACATGCAGCTTCTATCCCTTGCATCTCATATGGTCCCCTAAGCCAGGAGGAAGTCCTGAGCACTGACAGGTGTGGTCCCCAAACAAACCAGCCCCTGGCCTGGGGCACAAATAGCATGTGCTTCGGCTCTTTGATTTCTCCATGACTCCCTTGAAGGCAGTCTTTTGAGTTTGTACCTATGTATGTATTCCCTTTTTTTTTTCTTTTGTTTTGGAGCCACACCCTGCCATGCTCAATGGGTCTGCACTTGTGGTGTTCAGGGGACATGTGGGATTCTGAGCATTGTACCCAGGTTGGCTGTGTTCAAGGTGAACACCCTCCCTGCTATATTGTTGCTCAAGCCTCTATCTGTTCTCAGTACAATTTAATTGTACACAATCAGGTCTGTGTGAGTCTAAGAGGTTAGTGTTTGTGAATATTGTGTCTTAGTAAATGTTTCTCTCTCAATTGATCAGATGAATTTATTTCCTGTGTGTGTGTGTGTGTGTGTGGCTTTTTTTGCCACACCCAGCGAAAATTAGAGGTTACCCCATCTCTGCACACAGGAACTACTCCTGGAGATAATCAGGGAACTGTATGGGGTGCCGGGGATCAAATTGGGTCAGCCAAGTACAAGGCAAGCGCCTTATCTGCTGTACTTTCTCTCCACCTTGATCTCTTGCATCTGTAGAACAGTGTTTTTGGACTAACTTTACTTTTTTTTCTTTTTTTTTTTAAATGTAGGAGTACTGCTATTTATTCAGCCACTGATTAGCTGATTGAATTGGGCATGAACTCCACCTTTTTTTTTCCCCATAATTTTATTTATTTTTTTTCTTATATTTTTTTGTTGAATCACTGTGGGAAAAGTTACAAAGCTTTCAGGTTTAAGTCTCGGTCATAAAATTATCAAAAACCTTTCCCTTCACCAGTACTCATTTTTCACCACCAAGAACCCCAATATACCCCCCCTCACCCCTCCCAATGCCTATGAGACGGATGATTTCTACTTAACTTTTCTCTCCCTTGATTACATTCAACTTTTTTACATTTACTTTGGGTTTTATGTGTGGGTAGGTGAAGAAATTACTCGAGAATCTAAAAAAGCACGAAAAGTTGGTGGCCTTACTGGTAGCAGTTCCGATGATAGCGGAAGTGAGTCTGATGCCTCTGGTAACGAAGAGAGTGATTATGAGAGCTCTAAAAACATGAGTTCCGGAGATGACGACGACTTCAATCCGTTTAGAGATGAATCTAGTGAGGACGATGAAGATGGTAAGTTCACCCATGTGTTTTAAAAGTAAATTAAGAGTTATATGGTTAAAATTGAATTAGAATTTTTTCAAAACATTATTTTTTGGGGCTGGAGTAATAGCACAGTGGGTAGGGCATTTGCCTTGCACGCGGCCAACCCGGGTTTGATTCCCAGCATCCCATATGGTCTCCCAAGCACCACCAGGGTTAATTCCTGAGTGCATGAGCCAGGAGTAATCCCTGTGCATTGGCTGGGTGTGACCCAAAAAGCAAAACAACAACAAAAAAACTTTATTATTTTTATAGTTGTGTTAATAGTTACTTTTGTTTTGTTTACAAACCTACTGCACCTGAATTTAAAACTATGTCTAAGGGGCTGGAACTATTTTGCCTTTTTGCTTTACAAGCAGCTGACCTGGGTTTGAACCCTGACATTCTTTAGGGTCCTTCAAACCCCACCAGGAGTGATCCCTGAGTACAGAGCCAGGAGTAAGTCCTGAGCACTGCTGGATATGACCCTGAAACCAGATAAACTACTTCTGAGGGATGCGGCTCATTGATAAAAGTACATATCTTTTTTGGGCCATACCCAGCGATGCTTGGGATACTCCTGGCTCTGCACTCAGGAATTACTCCTGGTGGTGGTAGGGGGACCATATGGGATGCTGGGAATTGAACCTGGGTTGAACGCTTGCAAGTCAAATGCCCTATCCGCTGTGCTAAAGCTATGGCTCCAGCCTTTAAAGTGCATGTCTTGAGAAACCTTGGTTTAATTTTTATCATCACACACACAAAAACGTCACTCTTTTCTGGGTTGGAGATGTAGCTTGATGGTATTGAGTATATGCATGTGTGGGGTCATATATTACTCCCTGACACCAAAAGATAAAACACTTTTTATTCAATACGGTTTTTAGTATTTGGCTTGATAGAGACTCAAAGCTTGTCTTCTGAAAGTTTAGCTCATGTATACAGGTGATGACCTCAACTCAGTGCCTTTTTTTTTTTGTTTTTCAGGGGTGGGTTGCGGGCCACACCTGGCCGTGCTCAGGACTTTGTGGCTCTACACTCTGTATCACTTTGTCAGGCCTGGAGGACCATGTGGGTTATTGGGGTAGCCCCCAAGCTGCACTTTGAACCTTCAAATACTGAGTTGATCCTATGGTGTTTGGGTGTACTTATGAACCACCTATTTTAGTGGTCGTTCCTCAGTTTTAGGACTGCTTCCTTTAAAAGATAAGTGAGATTCTGCACTTAATCTTGCTTCATGGCTGTATCCAGCGGTGCGTGGGGCTTCGTTCCGACATTGCTTAGGGACCACTCTGACGGTGTCCTGGGACTATGTGCAGTGTCGTCATCCTTGGTTAAAAGTGAACCACATCATGGTGCTGGGAACTGAATCCAGGTCAGCAGCAGGAAATGGAAGTGCCTTATACTCTAAGAAATGACTTGATATGTATCTTTCACTTTCAGATCCCTGGTTAATCAGAAAAGATCATAAGAAAAACAAAGATAAAAAAAAGAGGAAAAGCATCGATCCAGATTCTATCCAAAGTGCCTTATTAGCGTCAGGTCTGGGCTCAAAGCGGCCCAGTTTTTCATCCACGCCTGTCATTGCCCCTGCTCCTAACAGCGCACCAGGTAGCCAGCCATGCTTTCTTGTGAAGTATTTCTAAATAAGTAATAAACTATACTGATTTTAACCTGTGCCTTTTGTTTAGCTAACAGTAACACCAACAGTAACAGTAGCCTTATAACAAGTCAGGATGCTGTGGAACGGGCCCAGCAGATGAAGAAAGACCTACTGGATAAACTAGAAAAATTAGCTGAAGACCTGCCGCCCAATACCCTGGATGAGCTTATCGATGAACTTGGGGGGCCTGAGAATGTTGCTGAGGTTAGTGTCACTTGATTGGGGCTGTATGTCTCATGGCATTTGCCAGTTTCTTCTTACGGAGGTGGAGGTGGGGGCTCCTGCTCGGTGTCTGCTTAGGGGTTCAGACGTCGTGTTGTTCATCCAGCATGGGTCGGCCGCCTGGAGAGTAAGCACCATGTCATGGTCGCAGTTGCTCTGGCCTTGGCCCTAACTCTACTCTCTGAATGTCTGCTCCCTGCTGGTATTTGAACTTTTAAAACAGACTACTGTAACGTCTGGTGCAGTACAGGCTGCACAGTACTCTGGGTGGAGCCTGAGTCGTCCATGTCATAGACATACATAGACATGCTTAATGGGATATTGTTTGATTTCCAGATGACTGGCCGGAAAGGGAGGGTTGTAAGCAATGATGATGGAAGCATTTCATATGAGTCCAGGTCTGAAATTGATGTCCCTGTGGAGATACTAAATATCACAGAAAAACAAAGATTTATGGACGGAGAAAAGGTAAGTCTTTCTGGTCTGCTTTTCAATGACAGTGAATAATGCCAGTATATTTATTTCTTGGGGCTTTTTGGGTTTGCTCCTGGCACTGCCTTTGGAAGTTTTTACCGGCTTGGATTAGGGCTGTTTGTGTGTGTGCACCTTCATATCAATGGTTTGGGGCCTAGATGCCGCTCCTGGTAAGTCTAGCCCCCGCCTATGGGTAAAGATACCTGTATTCTCAACTGTTAAGGACATCAGGGTGCTTTTCCTGTCACTTCAGACAGATTGGAGGAGCAGCAAGGAATACTGAAAAGGTATCATGTAGATTCTGGGTAGCTATATTTTTAGTTAAACTTTGTGTCTGATGAAGAGGACAGAATAGAAATAGGTAGATTGTCGGTAGTATAATGAAAGATTTTATTTGGGCTGTTTCCTGCTTTCTTTGTGTAAAAGTGGTCTTTTTCTTTTCTTTCACATGTTTGATAAAGAATATTGCAATCATCTCGGAAGCTGCCAGCTCAGGTATTTCATTACAAGCAGATCGGAGAGCTAAAAATCAAAGGCGAAGAGTCCACATGACTTTGGAATTGCCCTGGAGTGCAGATAGAGCAATTCAGCAGTTCGGTGGGTTCCTTATGTAGAGTCAGAGCATCATAAATGAATTTGTTTCTGTTTCTATTTGCCAGTGTTGTGGGGATCGTATGTGGTAGCGCTTGTGATTATGTGGTACCAGGATCAGATGTTCTGCAACATCCCTGTTGCAGAAGTTCTTTATTTATCTGCTTCAAAGTACATACCGGCCGGAGCCATAGCACAGCGGGTAGGGCGTTCGCCTTACAAGCGGCCAACATGGCCAACCCGAGTTCAATTCCTCCGCCCCTCTCGGAGAGCCCGGCAAGCTACCGAGAGTATTCGATATGCCAGACACAGTAACAACAAAGTCTCCAATGGAGACGTTACTGGGCCCGCTCGAGCAAATCGACGATCAACGGGAGGGCCTTTACCTTTTACTTTACTTTAAAGTACATACACGTTTCTTTGTTTTTCTCAGTACAATCTATAAATTTAGAAGAGAGGGTCGGAGCCATAGCACAGCAGGGAGGGGATTTGCCTTGCACGCGGCCGATCCGGGTTTGATCCCCAGCATCCCATATGGTCCCCAGCACCACCAGGAATAATTCTGGAGTGCAGAGCCAGGAGTAATCCCTGAACATTGCTGGGTGTGACCCGAAAAGCAAGAGAGAGAGAGAGAGAGAGAGAGAAATATGTACATATGTAAAGAGAGGCTCGGGAGATATTTCACGTGGTTTGAGCTCTGGCATTACAAGTTTCCCTCACCCTATGCATCAGGTTAGGCCCTTGGTAGAATCAGACATGCAGTGCATTTGGGATTTTAATGGGATTGTGACATTGCAGCCTGGAAAATACCATTGCCTCCCAGTGTGGATGTATGCTGGCCATACCGGAGTAGATGCTGCTTTTTTGGGGCTCTCTTAGGAGCTTGTCTGCTTCTTTTTCTCTCATTTTCGTGTCTGTGATCTGGAGACTTGAAAAAAAACAAAATTTTGAGGAGAATCCAGCAGCACATTGGGAACACTGCAGTTAAATGCATAGCAGGAAGCCAAAGATAGATGGCACAATCCCCATCCCCTCTAGCTGGGAGTGAGCCCTGAGCACCTTACTGACTATGGCCCCCAAACAGAGAAGGAAATGAATAGCAGCCATATACTTCTTGAGGAGTGAACCTAGGTCAGGCACATGCATGGCAAGCACCTTAATTGCTCTACTATCTCTGTTAAACTGGGCCGAGGGGCTGGAATGATAGCACAGTGGGTAGGGCATTTGCCTTGCACGTGACCAACCCGGGTTCGATTCCCAGCATGCCATATGGTCCCCCAAGCACCGCCAGGAGTAATTCCTGATTACAGAGCCTGGAGTAACCCCTAGCATAGCTGGGTGTGACCCGAAAAGAAAAGGAGAAAAAAAAAGCCCGGGCCGAGATCTTCCCAGAGAAATCACACGAAGACAAGTTGCGATGCAACAAGCAAAGGGTCTTTATTGGCTAGCCCAAGCTAGGGCCCCTGTCCAGCTCACCGATGCAGTGGCTTCCTCAGAGCGAGTGGCCCCTTGCCACGGGTGTGCAGGGTTTTTATCTTCTAGCATTACATAATGGGGAATTGTCTTTGGCAATGGTCTGGAGCGATAGCACAGCAGTAGGGCGTTTGCCTTGCACGCAGCTAACATGGCCGACCCGAGTTCGATTCCTCTGCCCCTCTCGGAGAGCCCGGCAAGCTACCGAGAGTATCTCGCCCGCACGGCAGAGCCTGGCAAGCTCCCCGTGATGTATTCGATATGCCAGACACAGTAACAACAAAGTCTCCAATGGAGACGTTACTGGGCCTGCTCGAGCAAATCAATGATCAACGGGAGGACCATGACCACCGTGACCGTGAGCATTACTTAATGGGGGGTTGTCTTTGGCAATGGGCTGGAGCAATAGCACAGCGGTAGGGCATTTGCCTTGCACGCAGCCAACATGGCCGACCCGAGTTCGCCCCTCTCGGAGAGCCCGGCAAGCTACCGAGAGTATCTCGCCCGCACGGCAGAGCCTGGCAAGCTCCCCGTGAAGTATTTGATATGCCAAACACAGTAACAACAAGTCTCATGATGGAGACGTTACTGGGCCCGCTCGAGCAAATCGATGAACAATGGGAGGACAGTGACAATCTTTGGCAATGGTCTAGGGGGCTTTCCAGCTACTTCTGATTGACTGGAGACAGGCTGAGGCGTTTGCTGGAGACTTGCACTGTCCTTTCTGTTTGGTTTTCCTGGTAGGCCACATCACTTTGGGTTACCATAACTCGGGCCAGGGGTTGGGTGGGGGACCAGAGAGGACACACGACCGTAACTTAAGCCTAGGAAACTGAAACTTAGGCCTGGCTCCTTATTCAGCCTATCATGGCACTGCCTTAGCTCCTTTATCTTTTTCTCTAGCCCATCATTAAACTATTTTAAGAGTTTTTGTCCCTTGTAAATCGGAGATGTTCTGAATGTGTATGTTCAAATTAATATTGTTGATTTTGGTTTTTGGAGATTTCTGGTCATTCTTCCACCACTCTTTAGTTTTCCTTTTTGTGTCAACTTTTTTAATAGCGACTTAGAAGGTCGAAATAGTTTCAACATCTTGAAACTGGTGATCTTAGAATAATTGCTTTTTTTGGTTTTAAAGTCAAGCAAAATCATTTTGAGTTAAAGAAATTTAAGAGGGCCGGGTAATAGTAAACGGAAAGGGTATTTGCCATTTGTATGTTCAAGAAAGAATATGGTATCTCCTGCAGGAAGCAAGTCAGTAATTTTTTTTTAATATCATTACAGGTCGAACTCATAGGTCAAATCAGGTTACTGCTCCTGAATATGTCTTTCTGATTTCGGAATTGGCGGGGGAGCAAAGATTTGCATCTATTGTTGCTAAAAGATTGGAGAGTTTGGTAAGTGTTTGAGTTTTAAGGGTGTGTCCAAAGAGGATATGTGCCACCCATCATTTTTATTAGCCACACCTGGCAGTACTCAGGCCTTACTCCTGCCTCTGTGTTCAGGGATCATTCCTGATGGTCTCAGGGAACCATGTAGGGTGCCAAGGATCAGTAAGTTCCCTGCCCACTGTATTATCGCTACACCTGTATGTGACCAATCTTTCATGTCCTGATCGAAAATTGCATGTTTTGCAGGGGGCACTGACGCATGGCGACAGAAGAGCAACAGAATCGAGAGATCTGAGCAGGTTCAACTTCGACAACAAGGTACCTCTTTCGGCAGCTCTTCAGCCTTGTCTGACTCATGGTGTGTGTAGTCAGAGAACGAGCTCATATTTCACTCACAGCACCCAGCAATCCTAGAGACTTGCCGGTTGGATATTATGCTCCTGGGCACTGATCCTGGGGGCCCTGCGTGCCACTAGCCCTTAGAGCTAGCTCCCGGCCCCATGGCTGCCTTTTCTTTGGGTTGTAGTGTTAAATTGTGACTTCAGATAAGAAGCGGTTCCCTGGTGATCGAATTCACAATTAGTTAGAAAATAGGAGTATATTAAATGTATGAATCAAGTTCCGAGAAGTAAAGGTGAAGTAAAGTAAAATGAAGTTCTGCTTTGTGTGTAGAGGGAATTTAAAAGTGTGACTGACTGTGTTTGTGTATAAAAATAATCAAGTCCATCTTTTTTTTATATATAAAAGAAACTATTATTTTTGTTTGTGGTCTAAACCTAGTGATGCTCAGGGGTTACTCCTAGCTCTGCACTCAGGAATGACTCCTGGTGGTGCTTGCGGGACTATTTGGGATTCCTGGGTTGGTTGGGTTGGTTGCATTGGGAAGGCAAGCACCTACCTGTTGTACTATCGCTCTGACCCTTGAATTTTTGATATAGTAATAGTTTTTAGTATGTTTGTTGGTCGTGTGGTTGAACAGTATCCATCCATCTCTTCTAACTGGTAAAAAAATTTTTTTTTTTTTTGGTTACAGTATGGAAGAAATGCTTTAGAAATTGTCATGAAATCCATTGTAAACCTAGATTCTCCTATGGTATCACCACCTCCAGACTATCCTGGAGAATTCTTTAAAGGTAACTGGTCAGCATCATGGCAAAGCAAAACAAGGACTGGAGAGGAGGCACTAAAAGCTTCCTAGTTGTGTTCCAGTTTGTAGTTTCCTTGAACATAAGGCGGAGTTGACTTACTAAGCAGGATTATTGAATTTTTTTAAAATAAATAGATACAGGAGTATTTGAAATATAATTATTCTAGAGTTAACATTTTCTGACAGAAGGTACTAGTTGCGGAACTGGTATTTGGCTGTGTCTGTGCTTGGCGAAAGATGTGGAAGGTGTCCTGAGGGTCACTGGTGCCATTTACCACCACGTTACTACTTCCGGGTGCTCCTCCCTCTCTGTGGTGAGGATGCCAGGGATGGAACCTGTGCCACAGCCCTGGAGCCATCTCCCCAGCCAGAGGTGCCTGGCACCCAGGCAGTGATTGGCGTGTGGTGTGTTCTTAGAGTTCTCTCTCAGGCCTAGAGGGCCAGCAGTGCTTTAGTTCTGCCATGGTCACACCCAGCGGTGCTGGGATGGGTGTCTGTGCAGTGCCAGGAATTGGGCCTTGCACGTGGGCTGCATGAGCTATCACTTCAGCCCTATCCCTCGCCCCATAGTGCTTATTTTTGGAGGCGCACACAGCAGTGCTCCAGGGGTAACTTCGGACACTGATCCTCACTGTGGTGCCCGGGGTTAAACCCATGCCTTCATCCTTTGAATTGGTCTCAACCGTCAACCGTTAAGTACCTTTGGCATCAACTTGTCCATACTGGTAGATAATGTGAGAAGGTTGTTTTGCTAGTTATATGATCAAAATGATACAGATTTTGTGGGTGACAACTATTCATCCACATACCTTAATTCTAAATGGTTACTGTGACAGAGATCATTTATTTTAATAAAATGGTAAAAATGTGTTTATTATAAGATTTTGATGGTTCTTACCTTTGAGGACTATGGTCCATTTAATTTAGCTGTTTGCTCTGAAAGATAAGTAGGGTACATTTTCATAGAACTTGATCTAGTCTGTTCAGTCAGGGAAGACAAAAACTCATGAAACTTTTGGCCTCATAAATTTTTATAAATGTCTTTATAGATGTTCGACAAGGACTAATAGGAGTTGGCCTCATAAATGTAGAAGATCGCTCTGGAATTCTTACTCTAGATAAAGGTAGTGTATTTTTGTTTATACATATAAATTTCTATCTCTAAAACAGATTTTGTAAGTTAGTATTAAAATTCATTTTGCACATCAACAGTTTTTGTGAATTTGGAGGGATCATTTGCGTCACACCCAGTTTTGCTCAGCTTGCTCCTGGCTCTGTGCTCAGGCATCATTCCTGGCAGGCACAGGGTTGGCCGTGTGCAAAAACTAGTGCCTTACCCCATGTGCTGTTGCTCGGGCCCCTCCTGTGAATCACGGTCACAGTCACGGTTCTCTCATTGTTCATCGATTTGCTCGAGCGGGCCCAGTAACGTCTCCATCATGAGACTTCTTGTTACTGTGTTTGGCATATCAAATACTTCACGGGGAGCTTGCCAGGCTCTGCCGTGCGGGCGAGATACTCTCGGTAGCTTGCCGGGCTCTCTGAGAGGGGCGAACTCGGGTCAGCCATGTTGGCTGCGTGCAAGGCAAATGCCCTACCGCTGTGCTATCGCTCCAGCCCCTCCTGTCAATATAGTCTTTATTTTGGTTTTGGCGCCATACTCAGGGTGCAGGGGCTTCTCTCGGTGAGGTGCTTAGGGAATCACTCAGTAGTGCACTGGGGGAGTCTCTCTAGCCCTATTTCCTCCACCCCTTCCAATATAGGGCCTCTTCCACTAGGGCTGGCTTCTTGGCATGGACCCCAGGGCTACATCTCTCGCCACTCAGTGGACATGCAGTGCTTGTCCCTAGTCTCTGGGGCTTGTGCATGCCATTGTGAATATTCAGAAGACATGTAGTCTCTGTTTAGGGGCCAGAGTTAGTTAAACTTTAAGGCACATGCCCTGAATGCACCTGCCCCTGGTTCTGTTTCTGGTACCTCTCGTCTCAAGTGTCACTACCTCAGTGCTGCAACTCCTCCTCCTGGCATCCTGGGCCCTTGCATTTAATCGCTGACCAAGTTAGCTGAAAATCATGAGGGGCCCTCAGGCCTCCTGAGAATACCATATGGGATACAACAGCTAAACAAAGCAAAATCTTTTATCCAGGTGTGTGTTTGAGTAGTGTCAACTCTGGTTGTCTCTGGTTTTCAAGTTTCCAGGCACTGTTGGCCAATAAACATTTTCATGTTAGTATCCGTCTGTCTATTGGGGGCTTGGACTGCCTTCCTAATAGTGCTTGGGAACTGAGGGGTCTCTCTGATGCTAAAGGACCCCTAGATCACACACAGCTGTGCTGTACCTGGTGGTATCGGATATTCAGTTTAGAACTTTGGCAGGGCAGACATGAAGTGCAGCAATTTGAGGTATTCTGGATACCCACTGGACAGCTTTGAGGATGTGCTGTCATTGTGCTAAAATTGCTAGGGTAGAGATGACAAAGTCGAGCTTTCTTCAGAGAAATGCTAGAATTGTGTAGAAGACTAGACAAGTTAACGGGAGTTTAAGAGTTAAGTGAGGGTCTTTTAAATCATTGTATGAAGTCTTAAGTATTACCTTATCATTGCAGATTACAACAACATTGGGAAATTCTTAAATAGAATTTTGGGCATGGAGGTGCATCAACAGAATGCGTTATTTCAGTATTTTGCAGACACCCTAACTGCAGTTGTTCAAAATGCCAAAAAAAATGGAAGATATGACATGGGAATCTTAGGTAAGTGGGCAGGTGTCAGGGATTGCGCGAACCGGCCCTGTCCGCCTCGCAGGTGGCACCTGCTCTTACCACTGTGGGTGGGATGGATTGATCCCAGTGGGAAGACTTTTTAAAATGCTCTGTGTATTTCTGGTAAGTTCTTACATGCTGCCTTTTGTTGTTCAAGATCTTGGTTCTGGAGATGAAAAGGTGAGGAAAAGTGATGTGAAGAAGTTTTTGACTCCAGGATACTCAACCTCTGGCCACGTCGAGTTATACACGGTAAGGTTAAAAGTCTTGCCTAGTACAGTGTGCATTAGACACTGCTGGAAGTGAATGTAATTTACTATTTTATATTTACTTTTACAGATAAGTGTAGAGAGGGGGATGTCTTGGGAAGAAGCTACCAAGATTTGGGCTGAATTGACAGGACCTGATGATGGCTTTTACTTGTCTTTGCAAGTAAGATGTGTTTCCTTTCACTACTAGCAGTTGCGCTTCGAATGCGCTGCCAGCATTTTCACTGCCCTGTGTGCCAGTTGTTAACTTTTTTTTATATTTTGGCCATTTATCAGTTTGATTTGTGTCTGTCTGTTTATATACATTTTAATTTAATATATACTGAGGAATATAATGAATTTGATTGTAATAATTTGTGAATTATTGTCTATAGTAACTTTTAGTCTTATTTAGGGGTCAGGCAACTTTGGGTCACCCTGCAGTCTCCGAGGCTATGCCTGGCTCTGGTTGTGGGTGGTGCGTGGGGGGATTGTAGAGTACAGGGACTGAACTCCGTCCTCCTGCGTGCGAAGCGTACGCTCATCCTTAAGAGTTGTCTATACTATGCCAAAGAATGTCTTTTGTTGTTGGTTTTGCTTTGGGGGCTGTACCCAGAATTACTTGGAGCTTACTCCTGGCTGTACTCTGGGACCACTCCTGGCAGTGCTTGGTGGGCGTGAAGGGGGCCATATGTGGTGCTCAGATAGAGCCCAGGTTAGCATCCTACACAGCAGGTGTCCTACCTGCTGTGCTATGTCTCTGCTACCTGCGTGGAATTTTTATTAGGGAGGTATCTCATTGTTCTTGTGTTTTTGGTTTTGGTTCCATACTTGGCAATGCTCAGGGGTTTATTCCTCGCTCTGCACTCAAGAATTATTTCTGTGGTGCTTGGGGGGACCATATAGGATGTTGGGGATTGAACCCTATCTGCTGTGCTCTCGCTCCAGCCCGAATTTTAAAATAATTTAAAAGAGCTGCATTCTTGAGTCAAGAATAAAACTCAGGTAGTTTAATACTTGACACTCTATGACCCCCAGAGTGCCACAACAAGGCAAACATAACTTTTTTCTTAAATGTGTGCTTCTCCCAGTTGACTTATTTTAAAGCTTCTCATTTTAGAATATAGTGCAGTATAATCTTACTTACCCTTACATAATCTTCATCCTATCAGATAATTTGCATTTAATTTCTCCCATTTTTTGGAAATAGTTTTATTTTGAAGTGTGTTATTCTCTTGGATCTGCATAACCTTCATCTTAAGGCTATTTTGATTTTCATTCTCACCACTCACTAGTTGTATCTTTCTAGTCATTTTGTTCATTTGACACTCATTATAATCGATTCCACCAGAATTGCTGTAGAAACATTCCTTCCTCCCTATGCTCTTGATGCTGTGAGATTGATTTTATCCTTTGTATTTGTAAGATGCTTTGAGAGCAGAAGTGATTGTACTGTGGTTAAGGCGATTGTACTACACCCAGTCCCTGAACCCCGCCAGGAGCGCTTCCTAAGTGCAGAATTGAGTAAGCCAAGAGCACCACCAAATGTGTCCCAATGAAACAAGAACAGGAAGGAAGATACTTTGAGTGGAGATGCACAGGGCTTCCTCCTTGCTTTGCCCTCAGAAATTTCCTCCAGTGGTACTCAGGGGCATATGGAATACTGGGGATTAAATTGCATGCAGGACACACACAATCTGCTGTGCTATTGCTCTGCTCTAGACTTGAAATGTTTATGTCAGATTTTCTTTTGACAGTTTAAATACTCTTCTACTCAAGAGTTGCATTAGGGACCGGAGAGATAGTGCAGTGAGCTGCCTACCTTGGACACGTCTGATCCATGTTCAGCCCAGCATCCAGCAGTCTCATGCTGTCCTCCTTCAATCTCTCCATATTTCTTTATTTTCTTTCATTCTTTTGCCTACACTCAGTGGGTGGTCCTGACCCTGTGATTAGGGGTCACTCATGGCAGAGTTTAGGGTCTATGTAGAGTGCTGGGGATTAAACCTGGGTTGGCCACGAGCAAGGCAGACACTCCACCAACTGTACCATCTCTCAGCTTCTGTTTGTTACATCTTTACTGTTTATAGATCACTTTGAAATGTGGTAGCTCATTTCACCCATCAGGCAGCCCCGACCTGGTAGTACTCCTTCGCTGAGGCAGCTTGTCTTTTGAGTTCAGTTATGGGATGGAGAGAGAATACAGTGGGGAGGACATTTGCCTTGCTCGAGACTGACCCGGGTTCAATCCCCAGCACTCCTAAATTTTGGTTAGGCTCAGGGACCTGAGCATACCTGGGTGTCACCCCTTCTCCCCCCCCTCCAAAACAAAAGTTGGTCTACTATAGGCCAACTTAGTCCCCACTGATAATTTGTGTCTTAAGTATAATAGGTACTTAGGGTCCCTTGGAGCCCCCCACCCCACCCCCCTTAAATGATTGTGGGGATCATCTTCAGACCTCATACATTGAGAGTTCTGTGCTCTGCTATTATATCACATTCCCTGCCCGAGAGCTTCCGCCTTGGCAAGATCTTAAACTGCTGTTTCATTTCATCTCCTGTTCCCAATGTATTTGGCATGCGGGCAGTCTTTTGCTTGATTGCTGCTGGTGTGCTGATTTAAGAAGCCAGCGGATCAACGTGTATAGTATCAAAATTTCATATATTTTCTTACCTTTTTTTCGTAGATAAGAAATAACAAGAAAACTGCCATTTTAGTTAAAGAAGTGAACCCTAAGAAGAAGCTTTTCTTGGTTTATAGGCCTAATACTGGGAAACAACTCAAATTAGAAATTTATGCTGATCTAAAAAAGAAATATAAAAAGGTATGAATATTTGTTTAATCTTGAAACTGTTAAGGAGACCTTTGTGCATTTGTAAAATTATTTTATCAACCTATGTCTCATGGTTCCTTGAAAATTATTTTCAGAAACGACGTCAGCTTTATTAACAATCAATGGTCAGTGTTATAAAGCTTTAAGAAACTTGTAATGTGATAATTACATCCACTTGGATTGGGAGAAAAGGAAGCTTCCAGTACTCACTTTTTTTAAAACGCGTGTGTGTGTGTGTGTGTGTGTGTGTATGTGTGTGTGTGTGTGTGTGTGTGTGTATGTGTCTTAGTCTTAAATTCCTTTCAAATAACTCTTGGTTTTATAGTGAACTATGTTCAATTTGTAACAAAATGAAAATGACTTCTTTATAACATTACTGGGAATTACTGTTTTCATTAGTAGTATTATTTTTCTTCTTTCTTCCCAGTATTTTTTCACTTGTTAAAATGTTAAAATTTAGCTGCCTGGAAACTTCACTCCAGAGGAAGATACAACCAGTACAGAGCCAAGGGCAGGATATGGAGGCCAGCTTGGGCAGCTCATTTTTTAAAGTACTGTTTCAGTGGAATATTTTGTCTCACTCCCACAGGTTGTCTCTGATGATGCCCTGGCCCACTGGTTAGATCAGTATAACTCATCTGCAGATACTTGTACGCATGCTTACTGGTCAGTATTTCTGTGCTTCTAAATGTATTTAAGTGTTGTAAAGGTCCTCTGATGCTCTCTGGGATTTTTGTTGTTTGCTTTTGGGTCTTGGGACACACTTGGATTTACTTACTGCTGGCTCTGAACTCAGAGGTCCCTCCTGGTAGGGTTTGGGGGTGTAAGGCACTGGGAATCAAGCCCTTATCGTCGTGTGCAAGGCGGGCGCACTGCCTGCTGGCCTGCTCCTGCCCCAGCAAAATGAGTGTGGGTTACGTGAATAGATCAGCCATGGAGTGAAGTTTTTGCTTGTGTTTATTTGGCGTCTGTGAATCACAGTCCCTTCTTGGGAACTATAGTGAACTATGTTCAATTTGTAGCAAAGTGAAAATGAAAGCAAAATGAAAGTCTTTGTATTGGGAGTGACCCCTGGCAGTTGTCTCAGGGTACATTGTGGCAGATGCAGAACATGCACTACTTGGCTAGTCTCATCCAACACAGGGACAATGTTGTGAACCAGGAAACTGTCAGTGAAGGGGAATGACGTTACTACATTTCCATATACAGTGTGGGTTGCCTCTGTGTTTGTGTATTCTATGCATATATGTTATATTTGCATGTCTGTTTCACTACCACCCTTTTACTTTAGGCGCGGCAATTGCAAAAAAGCAAGTTTGGGATTGGTTTGTGAAATAGGCCTACGTTGCCGCACATACTATGTATTATGTGGCTCAGTACTGAGTGTCTGGACAAAAGTGGAAGGTGTTCTAGCATCTGTCAGTGGCACAAATGTGAAAATGCAGATAGTTCGACTAAGAACAGAAGATGGGCAGCGGATAGTAGGTGAGTTATTTGGGGTTGAGATGTGGGTAACTGAGTTTTTTCCCTGCTTTTCTGACAGCCTGAAACTTTCTCACCTTCAAAGCTTCACCAGTAGTCACACTTGTGAATGGTTAATTCTTTCCCTAGTTATGCTGTTGTCATTGCTATCATGCTGCCTTCAGATGCTTTTCTTTCCTCTTTACTGTCACTATCAAGTTCTGCCTTTTGCTCAGCATTCTCTGGAGTCTGTCGTTTCACGTTCCTGGGGTCCGACCGAGCAAGTGGAACTACAAGTCTGCAGGGAGGCGTCGGTGGAGCAGACGCCGCTTCTGCCTTCATAGGAACCCCTTCCCTTCCTTGGAGCAGTGTTTTCCGGAGGGAGCACTATGCCACCTACCTTGGAATAGGGGCACTAGGTGTCATAGCCCTGAATGCATTGAGGGGCACTTTTGTTTGCATCAGGAAGGTGGGTTCCCAGGTGTCCCCGCTGGACCCCCATTCCCTGACCTTGTTGCTCTTTCCCTAAACACAGCACTTCAATCTCAGCAGGCTCCTTAGGCCTTGACTTTCTAAGGAGTGGAGTTTGTTTTTGTTTTTGTTTGTTTTTTCTGAAGGGCCAAAAGCCAAGTTTGTTTGGGGAAGCTCTGCCCTGGGCTTTGATATTGTCACATTCAAATCCTTTCTCTATATTAGGGGTAACTTGTTGGCTTTAAGCCAAAGTCAATTCATGAATATATTTTTTATCCCTTAAGTATTTTTGATTACTGGGAAGTATTTTGGTTTGGTTTTGTTTTTTAAACTTTTGGGGTCACATCCAGCAGTGCTTGGGTTACTCCTCATGGTGCTCGGGGTACCATATGGGATGTCTGGGATCAAATCTGGGTTTGCTGCCTGCAAGGCAAATGTCCTCCCTGCTGTGCTATCTCTAGAACCCCGATTATTGGGAGGTTTTGTTTGAATTAGTAGCTAACATTTAAAAATTAAAAGAGTCTCCCTATAATTCTGTGGTCCACCTTAAGGGGGAAATAGGCACCACAAGTACATCAGTTTGTCTGGAACTTTGAGCCCCTAACTCACGCTTGGGAGGGGTTAACATCCTTTATTTTTGGGTGGGGGGGAGGGTTTTGGGTCACACCCAGTGATGCTCAGGGGATACTTTTGGCTCTGCACTCAGGAATTACTCCTGGCAGTGCTCAGGGAATCATATGGGATGCTGGGGATGGAACCCAGGTCAGCCGCTTGCACTCTCGGCTGTACTATCACTCTGGCCCAGTTACCATTATGGTTTTACACCAATTTGTTCACATATACACTCTACTGCAGAGTTTCCTGATTCTGTGAGCATTGAACACGCAGCCACTGCTCTGGAATTCTCTATCTGCCAGAGAAGATACATTTGTGGAAACTTTGGAGATAGTGCGTAGGACGGCCCTCCGCCCACCCTTTTGGCACCCCCAGGAGATGGGACACACTTGACTGCACGGGATTAGGGATTCGGTCTTCGCGGTTTGCGGTTGCACCTGCTGAAGACCCGGGTCATTTCCTCTTTTTTTTTTTTTTTTTTTTTTTTTTTTTGGTTTTTGGGTCACACCTGGTGATGCACAGGGGTTACTCCTGGCAGTGCTCAGGGGAATATATGGGATGCTGAGAATCGAACCCGGGTCAGCTGCATACAAGGCAAACGCCGTACCCGCTGTGCTGTCGCTTCAGCCCCTATGCCCAGGTCATTTCTTTTTTTTTTTTTTTTTTTTTTTTGCTTTTTGGGTTACGCCTGGCGATGCACAGGGGTTACTCCTGACTCTGCACTCAGGAATTACTCCTGACGGTGCTCAGGGGACCATATCATATGGGATGCTGGGAATTGAACCCGGGCTGGCCGTGTGCAAGGCAAATACCCTACCCGCTCTGCTATCACTCCAGCCCCGCCCAGGTCATTTCTGACCCACCATTTCAGTTGGTCAGTTTCCTCTAGGTTTTGTGTGGAATCTTGTTCATTGTGTTTACTACTAGGCTACATTTGAACAATGAAAAGCTGTAAAATAAGGTGGTTGCTCCGGTCTGTTTTTAAACCACGTTTGTGATGTATCCTGAGTAATGTTTAAGACAATCTTTTACCTGGTGACTAAGAATCACTTTCCATCAGAAATAAACAGAATAGGGGAGTTTCTCCTGCACATAGCCTTTATAAATTTTGGTGTCTAATTGCAGGTTTGATCATTCCAGCAAATTGTGTGTCTCCTCTTGTAAATCTCTTGTCAACCTCAGACCAGTCTCAGCAGCTCGCGGTGCAGCAGAAGCAGCTCTGGCAGCAGCGCCACCCGCAGAGCATCGCCAGCCTGAGCAACGCGTAGAGCCTCCCGCCTGGATGTGTCTGAGGCTGTTGAAGCAGATACTGGCATAAAAATCAGGGACCGTTTCCAAAGAATTATATATATATTTTTCAGTTGTGCTCTCGTTAATTTTGGGGCGGGGGAATAAGGACAAATCTGGAGTAGACAGCAAACCTGAAGGTCAGCAGTGCCCACGTGGCACACGTCTTTCCTGCGCTTTCCCCACGGTACTCCCCACACGCTTTTACTCGGGTGAGCAGAGGGCTGTGCGCGCGTTATGTGTCAGTCTGTTGGTGAGTCTGTGAAGGCTGCAAACCACTATTGGTGTAGAAACGCTTGGCCCTTCCCGGACTGGCTTTCCTTTGATGTTTTACAGTGCTCAGGGTTAATGCAGTACATCCATGCCGTTCCCAGGGAGTCTTCCCGGATGCATGTATTTTGAGTCTATAACTAGAATATATATTGGTTTCTTTCTCCAACTTATTAAATAATAGATTTATAAAAGCATGAAATGAAAGGGTTGCATATCATGCATTCAGGTTCTTTTCTAGTTTTGTTCTGACTGTGCATGTCTTTGAAAGCATGCGTACACAAGATTAACACAGAAGTCAAGACATGGAGAGAGACATTGTAGATGTACAGCATTGGTTATCGCATTTTTTATAGTGTTTAAATGTTTCTACCTGGGTATGCTTCTCGCCCTCAGACCCCTTTCCCACCATTCCCTCCCCACCCCACATCCCCATTCTCCTGCCCAGGTTTCTGGTCCAGGTAATGAGTACATACTTTTTTTGTGATAAAAGTCTTAAAAGTTAATTTTAATGTATTAATAGTATTCCTAATGTGTGCTGCAAAATGGCTGCAAGCCTGCTTTTCTTAAGATTACATTTCCTTAACTTAAATATAGTTTTAGTAAGAATACAAATCTGCTTCCATCTTGCGAACAATATATATTTTTTTAAACTTCATTGTCTTATTTCGCTTTGTCACTCATAAAAAAAGGAAACTGTACTTGAGTTATAATCTAGACAATGAGGAAACACTTGAGGCTTCTGCTGTATGTTTTTGTTTGTTATTATTGTTACTCAGTAACTTGAATATTGTTTAATTGTTGTAAGACATTGTAGAGTTTATCTCAAGCAGTTAAAAATGGTAATGTACAAATGTGAATAGATACTTATCTATAATATGGATAAGTTTTGTTTTGCCTATAATAGATGTTTATAAAAACATGTGAGGGGGCAATTGGTTTTTTGTGTCTTTTTTTTTCTTTTGTTCTCTTTTCCCCTTTTGCTTTTTGTTTTTGTTTTTGTGGGGGTTTTTTTGCTTGCACAGGTTGCACTATTGAAAACTGGAGACTGTATAAATCTGGTCAAAAGCTGCAGGATCGCAGAGTCTTGTAGATGTTAAATAAAAAGTTATAGTACTAACAAGAAGTGGACTCTTGTTTAGGCTTCGTCCCTTCAGAAGCAGCCTGAGGTGGCCTCTGCAGGCAGGAGGCACTTTGAGGAAGGACTGCAGAGAGAGCTCTTGGGAGTGTCTCTCAGCTTGGGCTCTTCTTGTTGCTCTTCAGACTCCTCACAGAATACGTGAGATGAATGTTCCAGTGGGAAGCCACAGTTTTCCTCCCCCTGGTATTTGTTTTAACCCGAGTTTGGTCATGTCAAGTTCACCATAAGTTTTCGTTTGATTTACTTATTCTTGATGCCTAAGAGAACAAACTGAGAAACATCTCTGTTCTTTGGCCTTCTTTGCCCCATGGATGCAGTCTCTCGAGCCTCAGTCTAGTCCTGTCTCAGGACAGGAAGCCTGGGAACCACATGCAGGAGCCGGCCTGGGCCCCTCAAGCCATCGGCTGCCAAGAGCAGAATCCTGCACCTGAGCAAGACTCCCACTTACTCCTCATAAAACGCTTGCCGCTGAGCTTCTGGCCACGTTCTGAGGGGAAGCAGAGCAGGAAACATGCTGATCTGCTCCTTTTCCCATATGTTAAAAGGAAAGACTCATCCCGCTTTCTCTAGTGTGTATCTTCTTGTTTTTTTCCCCCCCAAATTTAAAGCAACACCAGTATGAGAATTCTTGAACATGCAGTTAATTGACTCTTAGGATTCGTGATGCAGTGTTTGTTCTTGGAATAGCTCTCTTGATACAGTGGGCCTGTGTTTGCTCTGTCCTTTGTCACACAGTTTATTTTAAGAGTAAAGTTCAGAAATTAGGCCTCGATCTCTCAAAGTGGACTTTGAAAGGACCAGTAGTGTAAATGGGTGTAGAGCTTCAGCGCAACAGCCCACACACACCCGACTGGGCTTCTCGGTGTCACCTGCCCCCGCCGCTACACTGCGCCCTTTCTGAGTCAGCAGCTGCAACATGTCCAGCCTGGGAGACCAGCACACAGGTCCTCCTCGGTCAAAAATTAAGACTTAGCAACAGCTAAGCACTAAAATGAGGTTCTCTCACACCAGGGTCTGGATGAGACTTCTGAGCCGAAGGCTGGGCTGAACCTGATGAGTCCATGGGCTTCTCCAAGGCCTTTTCTCCCCATTTAGCAGTATGGTTCTGAGCATGAAGAGTTGATTGTAAACGATGTTGCTCTTTTCAAGATCAGTTGTACTGAAAGAGAACGTCCAAGTCCAGAGCTGCTCAGGTGTCTGGGAAATCTTGTTCCCTCAATTTAACGGTCTCCTTATACACAAGATCTTTTTTAGCAGTTTAGTGCAATTATCCAGTTCCTGTCAATAAAGCAGATTCCTAAAAGTATTATTGAAGTATTTTTTTAAACATTATTTGATCAAAAAGCATCTTGAGCAGTTTTCCCTTTTTGCTGCTTAATTAAGCATATACCTTTTTTCAGTGTCTTTACATCTGTATATAAATAGCAAAGAATTTACACTCAGCGCGGTGTAATTGTGTGTGTGTGTGTGTGGATGTGGGTATTTATTCCAGCTCAGTTGAATAGCACTTCAGTAACCTTTTTGAGTTGCCACAATAGATTCATTTTGCTTCCTTCCCCTGTAGAGGCAAAAATTGTAGATTACCAAGACCCAGGAGAATGTAGGATTTTAGAGGCATGGTTTTCTAATTCACTTGCTAGTGGCCATGTGAGTTTATTAAACAACTTGTAAGGGTCAGGACAAATAAAGGATCCCGGAGCAGCATTTAGAGTCGTATAGTAGAAGCCTTACCCCACCCCTCGAATTGTCCAGGTTAGCGCGAGATCAGATGTTGATGCACGTGAATTTTTGTGAGTGGAACAGAGGAGCTCATTCTTTTTCCCCACCCCCACCCCCCAGTTTAGAGATTTGTTCCTGGCGGCAGTTGGAGGGCTGAGGTCCTTTTTCCTAGAGATACTTCGATGAAGCTTTGTGTCCGAACCCTTTTCTAATGAGAGTGGTCTTTGCTTCTGCGAAAGGTGCTACACATGAGTCTCTGCTAGCTAGGATCCAGTTAGGCCAGGCCAGGCATTTCAGTGGCTGAGGGATCACTGTGAAGATAGACGTTTGTGGGCCACCATCCTGTGTCCGGGCTCTCCACAGGCCTGTATGCTTTGCTGCTGGAGTACAGCAAGCAGTCCGTATTAAGCTACAGCTGCAGCAGAGCTGTCTGCAAAAAGTTCTCATTGGATGCCAGTTGTGTAATACACACGCTATGTTTCTTCAGGACATGTAAGTGAAGAAACACCTCTAGATACCCACAGCTCAAGCTGGCTAATAACCTTTTTCTGAGTACTTGAGGTAAAATCCAAAACCAACTTCTAATTTTATGCTGTACTTATATATATGTACATAATGTGTATATATAGAAATGTTGAGTTCTTTTGAATTCTGAATGTAAATATTTCTTGTAAATGAGGATCCACCCACTCATTTTTCCCCCTTTCCCTCTTCCTTTCAATCCTATTTATTCTTTTCTTGACTTCCCATGTGAAGCATCTTTTTTAATGTAGAAAAGTATGAAAAGCCTTTTAGTTGAAGTTGTTCATATATTTTAGAATTCACATTTGCATCTTTACTATAGATAGAATTTTTCTGTCTCGTTAATATTTTTCAACATACCTGATTGTGTTTTACATTTTTATTACCAATTTTTACTGTGTGCAATGCGTTATATTGGGGGGACGTACTTGAGTGCAATTTCTGATACTGTCATTATATGACCAGTTCTGCTCATTTATGTTGCTCTTTGGAAGCTCTAGTGAGTGAGCCTGATGTTTTCACCTAAAATTGATTTCTTCTCAAGACTTCTTTAAGCGCCTCTAACTTCTTCAGTGCATCTGGGATCAGACTTGCCTCTTCAGCAGACCCAGCTTGCCTCCGTCCTTGAAGGCTTTTCAGGCCTGCACCAGATTGCGGATCAGTGCAGCTGTCCAGCGCAGGGAAACTTGTCACATGGGAAGCGGTTTCTGGCCCACTGCTGCTGCAGATTGAGTTCAGACGCGCACCCTGGCTGCCTCGCTTCAGGTGCTCGTCAGAAACTGACTTGGTAGTGAGAGCAGGCTCCCGCGAGCTACTGTCTTGAAAAGGCACACCGCAAAAGCTGTTTTGTAAAGAACAATTATTTGTTCTCCGAGAGGAGAGCAACACTGCCACCTTCCCAGCCTTCCACTCGAGGGTTGGTACAGTGTGTAGAGGGCAAGACAGAGGAGACCACGCAAGGACGCGTCCCGCCTCACTATCCTCACACCCGACTAGGACCGCCAAAGATCTAGAAACTGAGTTGAGTCTCCACGCACACGCGTATCACGTTGGTATCACATCTGATGGCACCATAATTTTAACCAGAGGCTGCTCCTGGTTCTGCGTGTGGGACCATGGGGTGCAGGCGCTCCAGCCCTTGGAGCCTTCTCTGTTGTCTGATCATTAGTGTCGTCTCTTAGGAAACCCAAGGGGCGGCTTATAAAAATGGTGGGCAGCAGCAGGGAGGCAAGCGGCCGCTTTTTATAGAGAGATTTTGCACTTTTGAGAAAGGAAGATTTCTCCATAACTTTTCAGCAAAGTGCTGTGAGCATTTCAAAGGCCTTTCATTCTTGTACTGTTCTACTCATTACTATTGTTAGGTTTGTTGGAAATTTAAAAGTTGTCGGCTTTTACAATTGAATCTTTGGAACCTAATTTGTCATGACCCTGGCCTGTCTGAGATTAGTTCTCTCGTGATCCCGGTTCGGAACCACACCACTCAGTTCCATCCCTGGGCATCTCTGGCATCATTGGGCGCCCGCAGACCGAGGGCTGGGTGAGCCTTCATCTCTGCAGCTCCGTCCCTTGGGGAGAAAGGCCCCAGCTCGCCTTCCCACTTTCCTTCCTTGTGGGTCTCTGCTGTATCCATCATCACTGCGCTGAAGAGGTTGAGGAGGCTTGAACCTTCCTTTCTGACTCCCACTTTTGGGAGCAAAGAGCTTTTTTTTCTACCTAGCACACTTGGGGTCTCACCATCACGGGGGGCGGGGGAGTCACTGATTCATGGTTTATCCTGGCTTTCCAAACTACTGATAACAGTTTTTCACTGACACTTGTACCTGCGTCAGTCGGAAGCGGGGAGGGGGTGCCGTGTGTGCCAGGCTCGCCACTGCTGGGCCAAGGCTCCTGTGTACGTATGCAGGCCTGACCCTTCCTCCCTTAGGAAGTGGACCACGCATCCGGAGACAGCAGGATGGAATCCAAAGACTATTTGATAAAAAAAAAAAAAGGACATAAACTATGTGTTTGTTTCATTCCTGTTCTTTCTTTGACTCTCCCTTTTCGTATTGTTACTCTGTTTTGAATGTCTGTCAGCGTCGGCCACTGCTGCTGATATGCACTGCTTCGCCACCCTGCCATGGTGACACAGCACTAACCGTCCAGAAGACATTATTCCAACCATTTTCATACGTGACTTTTTAAAAATGGGGCCTCATGCAATAAAACTGTATTGGCTGCATTAGTGAGGTTTGATCACCCTTACTGGCAAAACTGATCAACATGAAGCTTAACAAATTCTGTATTTCGTTTTATGTTACTGTATTTTGTTTTGTTTTCCCCTTTTTGGGTCAAATTCTTAAATAAATTAAACTGGCTACTACACTGCCTCTCTCCATTTTGTTTATCTGGATTCTGACCCTTTTGAGCCTTTCAGGGCCACTAAGAGCAGCCTTCACTTGGGGGCATGGGCCGTTGTGTGTTGATACTGTATTTTTACGTGAATTGTAGAGGGTCTGAGATGTAGCTGAGCAGTGGACAGTGGCCTTGCAAATGTGAAGCACCAGGCTTGATACCCCACTACTCACTAAAAGTCAAGATCTTTTCCCGGTGTGTGTAAGACAAAAGCCAGGGTCCTTTAGAACAAGAAACCGACCCGAGGATGCATAGTGACATCAGCTTCGCTGGAGTCCTGTTGTCTCCACGGCCCTGCGGCACCCATCTCTGGCCCAGGACTGACTTTCTGAACATGCCATAGGAAAAACCCGTCTGAGAATGTTGGAGGACTAGGGAGTAAGCCAGCCTCCTTGTTCAAGATCCAATTCCATTGCTGGTGTTGGATCCTTAGCATCTGCACTCCGGTTATGATGAAGTGGAACCAAGCAGGAGCTCAGCGCATGGGGGCCCCCAGAACCTACTGCCATCAGTGCCCTCGGTGCGTCTCTGAGCTTGGGCTTCTAGTACTCGGATGCAGCTATTATCTGAACTGCATGCAGCTAAGGAGTTTGATTCCCTGCACCATATTTGGTCCCTGAGCCCTGCCAGGACTTTGAGGAGTAAGTCCTAAAGTTCCCATGCATCAGAGCTTAATCCACCTTCCCCTCTTCAGAAGTCACGGAGTGACCTCACACTGCTCCCAGTAACTCCCCCTGTTCCAGAGTGTGAGCACTCTTACGGGCAGCCTGTCGCTCACTTTGGAAACTGCTCTGCATGTTAACGGTCACAGGAGTTAAGAAAACACGAGGGGCCAGAGCAATTTCACAGCGGGTAAGGCGTTTGCTTTGCACAGGGACAACCTGGATTTGATTCCCAGATTCCCATATGGTACCCTGAGCACTGCCAGGAGTAATTCCTGAGTACAGAGCCAGGAGTAATCCCTGACCATAGCCGGGTGTGACCCGAAAAGCAAAAAGAAAAAAAACACGAGGGGGCTGGAGTGATAGCACAGTGGGCAGGGCACTTGCCTTCCATGAGGCTGACCCAGGTTCGATCTCCATCATCCCCTAGGGTCCCCCGAGCACCACCAGGAGTAATTCCTGAGTGCAGGCAGAGCCAGGAATAACCTCTATGCATCGCAGGGTGTGCAGAGTCAGGAGTAATCCCCGTGCATAGCAGGGTGTGACCCAGAAGGAAAAAAATAAAAGGAATGCATATGGAAGGGAAGACAGAATTTTCCGCTACTCAGATATAAGCCGATACCCCATCCACATGTGTGCACCCCCATCTGCTTCTAGGTGTAAGACCATCTCATTAGATAAACTGAGGCGAGTGTGGCAGGGAGAGTTGATTGAAGTGCAGGGTGTTAGTTTGGAAACCGTTTGTGAGGATTGAATACTCAATCTGTAGCTTTGTGAATTTGTACGTTGTGAATGTTTAGGGGAATTTAATCTGTCAACTGCTTGCACTGATTGGATATCTGAAGAACAAGTGGAAGTTTTTTTTTTTTTTAATTTCATCAAAATCGTTGAGTTTGAAGGAAATTCAGGATTTTTTTCATGGAAACGAACAACCTTCATCAGGTATTCCCAGGAAGAGGAAATGCGAATCCCATCTTGTCCTGAGCCCACATTGATTCTCTGCTAGTTCCCATCTTCCAGCCTCTCTGTGGACCTGGCGGGTGCCTCAAGCAGCCCCCACTGTGCCCTGCTGCTCCCCACAGCTGCGACACCACACAGTGATCCTTAGGGCTTAATGGCTCCAAGGTGAGATAACAATTTTTTTTTTGCTGTTTTTTGGGGGGTCACGCCTGGCGATGCACAGGGGTTACTCCTGGCTCTGCACTCAGGAATTAACTCCTGGCAGTGCTCGGGACCATATGGGGTGTTGGGAATCGAACCCGGGTCGGCTGCGTGCTATTGTTCCAGCCCCAAGATATAATTTTCACACACTTTCTTCTAAGGAAACCTTTGGGATCATTTTTAGTCAATTACTCATAATAAGCAGTACAAAATAGATTATTTAGCATCTGCCTTTGGGGCAGGCTTGGTGGTGGTGGGCAAATTGGAAATAATGGTGATGGGATTGGTGTTGAGATACTGAATGTAATTATTGTGAACAACTTAAAAAAAATTTAAGAGAAAACCACATAGGCCATGTGAGCCCCTGCAGTACAACCAGCCCTGGTAGACATGCCCTGATTGAGGAAGAGGGCTGGGATCTGAGCGGTGTGTGTTTCCAGGGACTGGGGCCCAGGAACAAGGGGGCATTGCCCCGCAGGTGTGGAGAGCCTTGGGGGTGGCGCCTTCTCCGCCTCATTTCCATCTGAGTGAATATTTATCAGCTCGTCATTTGGGAGCATGATGTGAAGCCATCTGGGGAGGACTCTACGGAGAGGCTCAAAGACATGTGCAAGATGCTTATTTTTAGTCCAGTTCTCGGCAAGTTGGCTTCGTCCTCTGAATGCTGCCCACTCCAGGCGTCAAGTGTGTTCTTGGGTTCAGCTTCCTGATTCAGCTGCTTCCTGGAGACCAGGCCCTAAAGTAAGGCAGCTTCTGTGTAGCTCGCTCTCTAAGTCAGGACCCTGGGCTTTGCTTGTGCTTGCTTCTTTGTCAAATGAGAACACACCTTGGCAGTTCCCTTTCCTGGGTCAAGGCTCTTTTATTTTTTGCTTTTTGGTTCATACCTGGCAATGCACAGGGGTTATTCCTGGCTCTGCGTCAGGAATTACCCCGCTCAGGGGATCATATGGGATGCTGGGAATCGAACCCGGGTCGGCCGTGTGCAAGGCAAACGCCCTACCCGCTGTGCTATTGCTCCAGTTTGATGGGCTCTCTTTCTGAGGTCCTCACCTTGCCAGTTTCTTCAGTATCTTTGGAGGGCAGACTTCTGTTTTCGCTTGGGGGCCACACCCAGTGATGCTCAGGGCTCACTCTCAGTGGTGCTGTGGGGACCATCTGTGGTGCTGAGATTCGAACCCGAGTTGGCGGTATGCAAGGCAAGCAAGGATCTTCCCCGCTGCCTTGGAAGACAAAGTGAAGTGCTCTAGTGTATTTACCTTTCGTTACAAGATTCGTTGGTAGTCTTTTGTGTTTATACAAGTATTCTTCGTAAGTACTGATAGGAAATTGGTTTTGTTACATCCTTCGGTGCCTTTTGATTTCTCTCCATAGAGAATCAGGCTGAAGAAACCAATTTTGGGGGCTGCAAAGAATACAGTGGGCTGGATGCTTGCCTTGCACATGGTTGACCCAGATTTGATCTCTGGCTCCCCATTTGTTCCCCTGAACCCAGCCAGGAGTGAGCTTTGAGTGCTAGTAGGTGTGGCCCTCGATTATTAAAGAAACATGAGACAAAGAGTACAGCAGGGAAGGCGTACTGCTTGACTTGCTCGTGGCTTCCCCAGTCAATGCCTGGAACCTTTTATAATCCCCTGAGCACTGATCCAGGAGAAAGCCCTAAGCACTGGGGTGTTTGAAGGACCCTTGGTGCTCTCAGCTTTGATCCTTTTTTTTTTTTTCTTTTTGGGTCACACCTGGCGATGCACAGGGGTTACTCCTGGTTCTGCACTCAGAAGTTACTCCTGGCGGTGCTCGGGGGACCATATGGGATGCTGGGAATCGAACCCGGGTCGGCCGTGTGCATGGCAAACGCCCTACCCGCTGTGCTATATCTCTCCAGCCCCGGCTTTGATTCTTTTAAGGACACTTTGAACCTTGGTGGAGGGAAGGAGCCGCTCTGGTAATGATGGACTCTGAAATGATCGTTAACAGTATTGCAAACCATAGTCCCTCAACAAAAACTCAACCCTTTCAGGCCAGAGGGAGAGCATGGGAGGTGAGGTGCTGCTGGTGTGCAGCCAATCCTAGTTCAGTCCAGAGTGTGGTACTGATGGGTGTGGTCTGAACCCCCAACACCACAAAACACAACTTGTGCTTTAAAACAGATAGAGAAGCTGGTCTTCGGGGCAAATGAGGCTACTGCCTGATTCTTAATGATGCTGCCAGCTCAAAATTGTTTTATAGTCTTAATAGGTTTCAGTGGGTTTTGTTTCTTTCTTTTTGGGGGACCACACCTGGCTGTGCTCAGGACTTTCCACCTGGCTCAGATCATTCCTGTCAGGACTTGGGGGAACCACATGGTGCTGGGGACCAAACGTGGGTCAGCCTGTGTCAAAGCAAGCGTCCTGCCCACTGTCCTCTCCGGTTCCTATAGTGTAATTGTTCAGTTTGGGGGCCACTCTGGCATCAGGAGCTACTCCAACACAGCACTAGGGATCACTTCAAGCTGTATTCAGGGGGGTTTCAGGGTCATGGGGACCATGCCCGGTAATCTAGTGTGCAATGCCTGGGTTCCAGCTCGCTGAGCTACTTCCAGGGAAGTAACCAGGGCCCACAACCTTCAACTATTTTTGACGTGAAAATTCCATGGGATTCAGATTTTCGTGCATTGAAGCGAAGCCCCAGCCTTTCTTTTCCATATCATTCATCTAAGGCTACTTTTACACTCCCTGGTGGGGCTCTGTCACCGGAGACTGCAGAGCCTGAATATTCACTCTTATTGGCTATAGAAAAAACTTGCTGACACCTGGTTAGAAACAAGGTGAAATCAATCCATCTTGAGCTTCCCCTTACCTGCCGGAGCTCCGTGCTCAAACCCCATGGGTGCCTGATACAGCAGCATCCCCTCTGCAGCCATCTACTGATGCAAAGAAGCACTCACAGCGGCTAACAGAACCATACACGGCATGCATTAACAGGACGTGGACATGTTCCCTCCCCCTCAAAACTTAGTGGCAGCCTTGGTGTGAGGTTGATCATGAGAAGTGAAATGAGGTGAGAGGACACTTAGGTTAAGCTCAGAGTCCTGCCCTGTGCAGCCTGGCCCCCGCACTGTAGTCACTAAGTGTCAAGGCTAATACTGGGCTTCCTCGCTCCTTGCTGCCCTGTTGAAACTCCAGGGTCTGGCCACCAACTTGACCGGTTTCTTAGGTTTGTGACGTCCAAACTTTTTGGTCTTATACTACAGTTTTGTTTTTATTAAGGGGAAATGCACAGGAAGATGTACAGTGGTTAGGGTGCTTGTGTGGCAAGTAGCCAGCCCAGGTTTGATCCCCTCTGGGTATCCCATAGGTTCCCCTGGGTGTAGCAACCCCCCCACCCCAAGTGCAGAGTCAGGCTTCAGTCCGAGCATCACTGGGGTGACCTAAAATCAAAGGGCATATGGAAGACCACTTCAGGAACTGGCGTGTGGGGAGCCCAGGCCCGGATTACAGCCAGGCGTGGTCCCTCAAGCATGACTTAGATCCC
Source organism: Sorex fumeus (assembly GCF_029834395.1). Lineage (NCBI taxonomy): Eukaryota > Metazoa > Chordata > Mammalia > Eulipotyphla > Soricidae > Sorex > Sorex fumeus. The sequence goes on along the minus strand of NW_026606144.1, from coordinate 6,125,837 downwards.
TTCCCTAATAATCAGTTTTTAATTATTTTCCTGTATGAGGCCCCAAGTTTGATCCCCAGCACCACATACCACAAAATTCCTGAGCTTAACTGCACTCTTGTTTTTCAGGTTGTACTTAAAGATTCTCTGTGGCTTGAGTGGTAGGGCACATTGACGGGTTATGTGTCAGGACCTGAGACTGAACCCCATAGAGCATGTGACAGGTTATGTGTCAGGACCTGAGGCTGAACCCTGTAGAGCACGTGACAGGTTCTCCCTGAGCTGAACCATTCAGCACTACCGTGTATGGCCCTAGAAGTAAGGCACGGCGGTTATTTCCAGAGAGCACAGCGGGTAACATGCTCGCATGCACACAGCAGACCCGGGTGCGGTCCCTGCACCCCATATTTCCACTTGTCAAAAGCATGCTGGGAGCAAACCCTGAGCACTGTTGAGTGGCCTCAAAACAAAAGACAAGTTACCCATGGGGCTGAGGTGATGGGTCCGGGGATGAAGAGCGCTCCCCACGCTGGAGCCCTGTGACCCCTGGCACCCCCCTGCTCACCCAAGTGCTATTGGAAGTGGTTCTGGAGCAATCGCACAGTGAGTAGGGTGTTTGCCTTGCACATGGCTGACCCAGGTTCGATTTCCAGCATCCCATATGGTCCTCTGAGCACTGCCAGGAGTGCTGCACCATTCCTGAGTGCAGAGCCAGGAGTAACCCCTGTGCATCACCAGGTACGACCCCCCAAAAAATAAAAAATAAAAGTGCTATTGGAAGCATCTCTAGAGCTCGTCCCCAAGCACTGCCGGGAGCACATAGAGTGGAAACTTTTTGGTTAAAAAAAAATGGTTTAACGATGTCATAACTGCACTAAAGATCTGGCGGCGAGACCAACTGGATTAGGACTGGCCCTAACCTGTGACAAGCCTCAGAAGGGGAAGGGGGATGGGACAGAGAAGGCCGTGGGCAGGTGTGTCAAGTGACCAGCAGCTGCCCCGGCCCAGGGAGAGCGGAGAGGAGCAAGTATGGCCTGGAATGCCTGGTGGCCGACCTAGGGCAGAGCAGGTGGAAGCAGGAGGCCGGGCTGGCAGGGGTCTGTCACAGCAGCCTAGTATGTGGAACGAGAAGCCATGTCCGCCCCGCAGAATTGGACTGAGGCCGGAAGGGACTCTGGCTTTCACTGCATGCAGGGCCCCGGGTGGGTGGGCCGGAGACTCTGCAGAGCCATCTGCAAGGGCTACCCAGAGCCCGGCTAGTGGGGTGCTGAGCGTGGGGGATGATAACCCAGGCTGGCCTGCGGCTCAGTCAGCCCTTGTGGGAGCGGAGGAAAGACAGCAGCTTCAAAGGGCAGGATCTGTTTTGTAAAACACAGGATGGTCACCTCCATGGCCGCCACCGAGGTGTTTGCCTGTGCTTAGTGTCAGTGTGCGTTGGCTCTGGGGAAAGATAAAAACACAGGATTTCAGTAGATGCAGAGAGAGTCTTTGGCCAAATCCAGGACTCATAAACCCACCCAACAGGGCAGGAGATAGAGCAGTGGGTAGGATGCTTGCCTGGCATGTGTCTGATCCCGGCTCCATCTGCGCCACTGCATGGTCCCTGAGCATCCCTAGGCACAGCTGTGGGAGACCCAAGCACAGCCAGGTGCAGCCCTAGCTGGTGGCCCAGGTACCCCTGGCACCACAGAACTGAGATGTACCAGAAGGAAACCCCAGGTTTTCTGGACACTGCTACCCCCGACAACACACGGACACACATATGCACACCACACACACACACACATATGCACACCACACACACACCCTGGAGTAGCAAGAGAAGCATCCTTTTGTTTCCTCTTTGGACACCTGTAGTGATGCTTAGAAACTATTATTGGCAGATGGAACCTGGCCTCTGGCATCTAGACCACGTCCACTAGCCCTCCGAGATGACTCTCTGACCCTGAACTGTCCCATTTTGTTTGTTTTTGGCTTTTTGGGTCATACCCGGGGCAATGCTTAGGGGTTACTCCTGGCTCTGCACTCAGGAATCACTCCTGGTAGTGCTCAGAGGACCATATGGGACGCCGGGAATTGAACCCAGATTGGCCACATGCAAGGCAAACGCCCTCCCTGCTGTACTATTGCTCAGGCCCCTGAGCTGCATCATTTTAATAAAAAGCATCTGTGAAAAGCCTGAAGCTTTTTTTTTTGGCAGAAAATATTCGGGTCACACCTGGTCGTGTTCCCGGCTGACTACTGGCTCTGCACTCGGGTCACTCCTGGCAGGCTCAGGAGACCACATGGGATGCTGGAATTGAACCGGGGTCTGCTGGTGCAAGATAAGCTCCTTACCCACTCTACTATATTTACAGCCCCCACTAATATTATATTTTGTGGTTGAAAAATTCCATCCCCCTTAGGTCAAGAGCAAAGCAAGGAGTTTGCTCTCAACCTCTCAACATTGCCCTAGAAGTTCAAGTCCAAGTAGACAGGAAGGAGGAGGGACAGGATTTTCTATCTAGAAAGCCCCAAAGGATCCCTAACCAGAAGGACCAGGGAACTAACACAGTAGTTAAGCACTTGCCTTTCCTGCTGCCTGCCCTGAACCGCCAGGAGTGATCCCTGAGCACAAAGCCAGGAGCAGTCACCAAGTCACTGGGCGTGGCTCAAAAGACAGAACAAATAAAGAACACAGCCACACGAGACCCTAATAATGAGTTCGGGAAAGTTGCGCCGATAAGGCAAACTGGGGCTGGAGCAGGAGTCAGGTACTGTGCCTTTCTCGCATGCAGCCCAACTTAGCATCCATCCTGGCCCTGTATATGGTCCCCCTGTGCCCTCCAGGAGCGATCCCTGAACATAGATCCACGAGTATACCCCGAACACTGTTGCGTGGGCCCAGGAAACAAACACAGAAAATATTTTATGATTCCTTCTGGGGCCGAAGATAGGACAAGGCATTCACCTGGCACAGGGCTGACCCAGGTTCGACCCATCTGGTCCTTAGGTGAGTGCAGAGCCGCAAGTAAACGCTGAGCACTGCCAGTGTGGCCCCAGAACAACAGACAAAGATGTTCAGGGGCTAGTGAGATTGTAAAGTGAGTTGGGTGCTCGCCTTGCACATGGCTGACCGAGGTATGATTCTTGGCACCCCTTAGAGCCCCTCAATTATGCCAGAAGTGGTCCCTGAATGCAGAGCTAGTAGTAAGCTCAAAGTCCCGTGGAGTATGAACCTTCCCCGGCAAATGAAGCTGTGTCTGAACCTCCAGCTCTGCACTGTGGGAGCCCATGCACAGCCATGAGCTTTGTGACCAGGCAGAATTAGGAGGTAAAATACACAATGGGTTTGGAAGACTAAGAACCTGAAGTGTCTTCATTGTGTGTGGGAGGGGACCCGGGCCTGACGCATGCCAAGTACAAAGCCAACTCTGTGCCTCAGAGCTCTGTATCCGCCTTCATTTCTTTTATTTAAAATGTATTTTTGGTTTTTGGGCCACACCCAGTGATGCTCTGGGGTTCCTCCTGGCTCTGTGCTCAGGAATCACTTCTGGCAGTGCTGGGGGGCCATATGGGATGCTGGGGATCAAACCTCAGGCGGCCACATGCAAGGAAAGCACCTTCCTGGCTGTTCTATTGCCCCCGGCCCTTCCTGCTTTCATTTTCCTGAGATTCATTACTGTTTGAAAGGATGGGTTTGGATATGTTGTATCAAATGAAATATTAAGTTCACCTGGGGCCAGAGAGATAAAGTGGGTAGATGAGCCTTGGAGCCCCATATGGTCCCCTGAGCACAGAGCCAGGAGTAAACCCTGAGCACTGTCAGGTGTAGTCCAATGCCCTTCCCCTCATAAATATCAAGTCCACCATCCTATTTTTTTTTTTTTTTTGCTTTTTGAGTCACACCTGGCGATGCACAGGGGTTACTCCTGGCTTCCCACTCAGGAATCACTCCTGGCAGTGCTCAGGGGACTATATGGGCTGCTGGGAATCAAACCTGGGTTGGCCGCGTGCAAGGCAAACGCCCTACCCGCTGTGCTATTGCTCCAGCCCCTAATTTTTTTTTTAACTAATTGTTTTACTAATTAAAATTTTTCTAATTGACAGTGTCCAGAGAGCTAGTGCAGGGGCTAAGGTGCGGTGACCAAGCCTGGTTCCATCCCCCGCAGCACATATGGTCCCTACCTGAGTCCTGCTAGGAGGGATCCCCACTGGAAGGAATCCTGGGTGTCACCCAATGTTTTTTTCAGAGAGTGGACCATACCCAGTGTTGCTCAGAATTTACTCCTGGCTCTGTGCTCAGGGATCACTCCTGGCGGACTTGGGAGACTATCTGGGGTGCTGGGGATTGAACCCAGGCTGACTGTGTGCAAAGCAAATGCCATATATATATATGTATACATATACATATATATACACACATATATGTACACATAGTAGTTTTGGATATACATATAGTTTTGGAGATATGTAATATACATATATAGATATAGATAGATAGTATATATCCAACACTGCTACGTGATTGCAGTATACTTGGGGACAGTGGCACTCCGGTTCACGAGAGGCCAGGATGAACAGAATGCCATGTATTTATCCACCTCGGAGTTTTATTTAAGAAAAAAAAAAACCCAACGCACGGAAACCGCAGTAGCCGGGCGGCGGTGAGCGGGGGCGGGGGCGGCTGCCCCTTCCCGGGCCGGCCAGACGCCGCCCGCCGCGCGGGTGCCTGCGAGCCTGTGCCGTGCGCCGGGAGGGTGGGGACCTGGTGTGTCCCGGAGCCCGCGGTCGCCCGCCCGCTCGCCTCGTCGCCGCGGGACGTGGGGAGCGGCTGAGGTGGGCTCGAGCGCGGGATGGCAAGTCCGGGCGACCCGGAACTTCGCCAAGTTCCCGCTCGAGCCCCCGAAAGGCCGCGCCGAGCCGAGGCGCCCCGCAGCGCTGCGCCCCCGGGTGGGTGCGGGAGCCGGGCCGGGGCCTGCTGGGCGCGGGGAGCGGGGGGCTGTTCCCGGGGCGCGGGGGCTGGCCGGGGTTGCGGGGCGCAAGGGGCTGTTCCCGGGGCGCGGGGTTGGGGGTCAGGTTGCGGGGCGCAGGGGGGCTAGTCGCGGAGCGCAAGGGTTTGGTCTCGGGGCGCGGGTTTGGGGGTCTGGTCCCGGGGCGCGGGGTCGGGGTCTGGTCCCGGGGCGCGGGTTTGGGGGTCTGGCTCCGGGGCGCGGGTTTGGGGTCTGGTCCCGGGGCGCGGGTTTGGGGGTCTGGCTCCGGGGCGCGAGTCGCGGGTTTGGGGGTCTGGTCCCGGGGAGCGGGGTCGGGGGTCTGGGCCCGGGGCCCGGCCCGCGCCGCCGCCTCCATTTTCTCCAGGTAATTTTCCACCCGTGCGCCCCGCAGCCCGGGCCGCCCCCGCCCCGCCCCGGACCCCCAAAAACTTTGCCAAGTTGCGCGCAGCGCGCGGCGGGCGGAGCCGCCCTGACGCCGGGCCGCCCCCTCCGGCCCGAAGTTGCGGCGCGCGGGGCCCGGGGGTCGGCGGCGGCCGGAGGGCGCGCACGGCCATATTGCGGCGGCCCCGCGCCCCGCCATGGCCTACAAGCCCCATTCGGCCGCGCACATGCCCGGCGCCCTCAGTGCGGGTGAGTCACGGCCCGGAGCGGCGCGGCCCGGCGCCCCCGTTCTCCGGCGGGGCGCGGGCCGGGAGGGGGCCCGGCGCCCGAGGTCCCTGGGGCGCGGGCAGGGGGGCGGGGGGGTCCCCGGCGCCCGAGGTCTCCGGGCGCCGGCCGGGAGGGGCAACCGACGCCCGAGTTCTCCGAGGCGCGGGCGGGGTGGGGGTCCCCGGCGCCGGAGTTCTCCGGGGCGCGCGGCGCGGGCCGGGTGGGGGTCCCCGGCGCCCGAGGTCTCCGGGGCGCGCGGCGCGGGCCCCTGCCGCGGGGGCGGGGAGCGGCGGGCCGCGGGGGCGCTCGGGGGTCCCCGGCCGCCGGGCCCCGCACTCCGGGCCCGCGGGGTCTCGGCGTGGCGCGCCGGTCACGGGGGGCCCAGGACGGGACCCGCGGGGCCCCCAGCGCGGGCGTGCTCGGCGCCGGGGACGTGAGGGCGGCGGCGGGGGCGCAGCGCCCCCGGCCCCGGGACCCCGGCTCTGGCCTAGCGGCGCCTGCCCCGCGCGCCCGGGGTGCAGCGGGGGTCCCAGAAACTCTGCCAGAAGTTGTCAGGCGGCGCGGGGTCGTGCCGGGGACCCCGAGGGACGGGGCGGGATCGCGGGCCGGGGGTGGCCGCTTTGTCCCCGCGTCCCGGCGCTCACGCGCAGCGGGAGGCCGCGGCCCGAGCCACGCTGGCAGCGGGACCCGCCGCCCCCGACCGCGGGACCCCGGAAGCCCAGGGCGCGCCGGGACCAACTTCGCGGCCGGGCGCGGGGCCGGGGGAGCTCGGGGGCGGCGGGGACTCGGCCCCCCGCGCCGGCAGGGCTGGGGCTACCCCCTGGCAGGACCCCGTGCACCGGGGCCGGGTCGCAGGCGGGGACCCCCCGGGGCCGCTGGCACCGGGTCGCGCCCCTCGGCGTGCCGGCCTGTGCCCACGCCCGGCCCCGGGGGGCGCCGACTCCCGGGACCCCCGCCGGCGCGTCCCCTGCCATTTGCATCCAAGATGGACTCTCGGCGCCGCCCGGCCCCTCGCCAGCAGCGCGGCGCCCTCGCCCCCTCCCCGGCCGAGTTAGACAAAGCCCCCGCGCCCGCCGGAGACGCCCCCCCGGCGCCCCAAGTGGCGGGAAGGCCGCCAGCGCCCGGCCCGGCGCCTTTGTCTGCGTGGGGGCGGGGAGCCCGCCCGGCCCCTGCACCTGTCCCGGGAGGATCCCCCAGCCCCGCGCCCGCCTCCCGGAGGCCGCACCCTCTCGCCCCCGCCTGCTGCGTCCCCAGGAGGGCCGGCTTGAAATAGGGTCACTCCCGCAGCTGCACGGGGGAGCCGGTCTCCTCTGCCCCAGAACCCAAGCCCAGCGCCGGGAGGCCGGTCACTGCCTCCTGCCTCCTGCCGGCTCGGCTGGAAACGGAGGCGCAGAGGGAGAGGCCCGACCGGCCACACGCGGAGCTGGGGTCCCCCCCTCCGCGGACCCTGCCCCTGGTTGGGAGGCGACAGTCACACGTGTGCTCTCACACATACGCGCACAGCTCGTTTACACTCACATATGCGCATTCACACACTCATACACACTCCACACTCACATTTACGCATTCATACGCAACTCACATATACTCACGTTTGTATACACACACGGTCAACACGCATACACTCACATGTACGCGCACACTCACATTTATGTACTTTTATGCTCATGCATGCAACTCACATAGACTCACACACTCATACACATTCTTGCATGTGCCAGCAGGCTGGTGTGTCTCCCACTGGGAACGTGGAGCCTTCTAGATGCCCCCAGGTGCTGGGGTGGGCTGTGCCCCTTCCCCTCTGGCACCCCCTTCGAGCCTTGCCACAGACACTGGTGAGGTGGTGTTCGGGTCCGAGCCGGGTCTGGCCGACAGCCTGAGCACCCACACCACAAGGTTTGGGGTGAGGCGGGGGCCTGCAGGATGCATGTCTTGTGCGTGGCACCCCAGCTCGGGTGCCCCTCCCAGGTCCAAGGGAGCAGGTGCCTCTCAGGCTTGAGGCTGATCCCAACCTAGCCAGATGGCAGTCGGGGAGGGGAAGACCCAGCACAGCCAGGATCCCCGACACTGTGGACCTGAGCCTCTAGCTCAGGGCTGCCTGGTTGTCAGGCTTCTGGACCCCTTTCCTGCCTGCACCCCCAGCCCCTGGAGACTGGCCTGCCTGGCACCAGCTGTCTGGGCTGAGGGGAGTCCATGTGTGGGGGGAGGGGCAGAGTGCCTGGCTGCTGATGGCCGCTTAGATAGACCCATTGGCCTCTGCTGGGCCAGCCCGAGGTCTCCCGGCCCCTGACCATGCCTGGGTCTGCCCCTCTCCTGGGGGAGCATGGGAGGGGCTCAGATGGGCGTGTCTCTGAGGACCCCCAAGGCGGATGGGCCCCACCTTGTGGCTCTGTCTGCAGACTCGGCGCCTGCCTAGGTGGGCATGTTCCCAAGGCCCTGCTGTCGCCACCCCAGGCCCCCTTGACGCGAGTGTGGCTCCGTGGCCCTGGGCCAGCCAGCCAGGAGGCCTGTGTTAGATTAGCACTGGCCATGGACTGGGGCTGCCCTGGGGCCCAGAGCAGCATCTAGCCCAGACCGGGCGGGCTGGCGCTGTGCCCACATCTCACGGTCTCCTTCGTCCCAGCCGGCAGTGTCCACGCGCCCTCCACCAGCATGGCCTCGTCCTCCCAGTATCGGCAGCTGCTCAGTGACTACGGGCCGCCCTCCCTGGGCTACACGCAGGTACTGGGCAAGGGGGTCGGAGGGCAGGCTTCCAGCGCTGCCCGGGTTCTCTGGGGGCTGTGCCCCGGTGTGGCCCCGCCCCATGTCCCTGTGTCCAGGCCCCTGGGCCCTCACGGAGGTGTGTTTCCTGGGGTGCTGCTGAGGAGGGGTTTTCCTGGAACTCGTCCCCTCCCGTGTGGCTGCGGCCGCAGAGAGGTCCCGGGGTCCCCAGAATGTGGTCACATTCCAAGGTCACCCGGGTGGCAGTTGCTGGGTGAGGTGGCGGCTGTCCCGGAGCCACAGGATGGTGAGAAACACAGTCTGGAGGCAGCGCAAGGCCCTGGCCTTGTGGCGGCTGCGGGAGGACCTGGGGGAGCACCGCCAGGCCCAGGGGGGGAGGGAGCACGCGGCCAGGAGGCAGAGGCAGCAGAGGAGGGAGGAGCAGGCGAGGGCCTGCAGAGGGCTGGTGGCCCGGGCAGCCGCAAGGGCGAGGGGAGGGGCAGCAGGGGAGGACCAGCAGGGGAGGACCAAGAGCAGTGAGGAAGGAGAGACACCTGCAGAGGGGCCATGGGCCTGCCTCTGCGGTTCGGCCTCCCTCAGTGCGGCCTTTGGTGACTTTCGCAGTCCTGCCACCCCCGGGTCTGGGTCCCCCTGGCCGTCTGGACCCTCAGCCCCTGAGATGTTCTTCCTCCCGCCTCTGGGTCCCTGGAGTTACTTGGTACTGCTCGTGGTGGGCACAGGCTGGTCCCCTTGGTGGGCCTGGCGGCTGCCCCAACACCCCTGCCCAGGCCGCTGGCCTTGCTGCGGTCACACGGGGGTCCTGGATTTGGGGCTCAAGACCCTGAATGCTTTTCCTTCGGGTTCCAGGGAAGTGGCAGCAGCCAGGTGCCCCAGAGCAAGTATGCAGAGTTGCTGGCCATCATCGAGGAGCTGGGCAAGGAGATCCGGCCCACGTACGCGGGCAGCAAGAGCGCCATGGAGCGGCTGAAGCGAGGTGAGCGGCGCCTGCACTTTTGGGGGTGCTGGCCTCCAAGGGGGAGCACGGGGAAGGGGCTTCTATTTCAGTGGGGGCCACCCAGCCTGCCAATCCGGGAGGCACCGGGGGGTTGTGAAAGTCCCAAGCAGCAGCTCGGGGCTGGCTCCCGGTGTGACACTGTCCGGGACGAGCACAGGGGGAGCCCAGGGTCTCACTGCTGGGGGGCAGGTGCTGGGCAGGCCCAGCAGGCCCGTGCAGTCCCCGAATGGCGGGGTCCAGGGCAGCATGGGGGCCGAGGCCCCAGGAAGCTGGTGAGGGCAACCAGGTCCAGCTCTGAGCCAAGTGAAGTCGGGAGCTGAGAGGGATCGTGTGGGCAGTGAGGGTGTGAAAGTCAGCTGCCAGGCGGGTTTGAGCGGTGGGGCATCTGAGGGAAGGGCCAGGCGTGTGCTGCCCCAGGCCATGTCGATGTTCTCCGTGACCCCCCTCCTGAGGACAGTCTCAAGACCACTAGCTGATCTCGTTCTTGTGAGTGGGAACAAAAAAAAAGAAAAAAAATGGGTTACAACCAATATAGAAGGGCTTGGGGGCAGGGCTGGCGTGAGCTCTGCGCAGCTATCCCCAGAGGCCACTGGCTTCTGCACTGACCATGCGCTTTCTCCAGCTCAGAGGCCGGGTGTGGTCACTCCGGAGCCAGGGCATCGGGGCTGGGCGGGTGTTTGTGCCACCCTGAGCCTCTGCTCTTCTTGCAGGCATCATCCATGCCAGAGGTCTGGTCCGGGAGTGTCTGGCCGAAACCGAGCGCAACGCCAGGTCCTAGCGGCACCGCCAGGAGTCCAAGGAAACATGGAATTCTTGTTTTCAAAATGTAACTGTTTCTCTTCCTGTGGTTCCTTAGGCTGGGAACCCCGAGAAGGCGTCCTTCCCAGTTGATTAGAATTTGCATTTTTGAATAGTTAGCAACACTCTGGGTTTGTTTCTGTTTTTCCTTTAAGCATCGACTCAAAAGGTGCCGGAAACCTTGGCCTTGGCTGTGGCCTCGGCTGCACAGACCTGAGCGTGCCCCGCTGGGCCATCAGTGCTCCAGGTCCCCCTGCCAGCGTAGACCCCACTCTCGGGAACTTTCCTGCTTAAGCATCTGCATGACTATTAGTGCTTCGAGGTCAGGTTCTTAAATGCACAAGTTATAAATACAGAAGAAAGAGCGACCCACCAGACCTACAAGGGCCCCGAAGGCTTTCCGACCAACACTAACTAGACAGATTTCAGTTTTGCCTCCCGTAAGTTGCCCCAAACATCTGGAAGAAAATGACTTAAAAACGTTTGCATCTTTGTATGTATTTATTACTTGATGTAATAAAGCTTATTTTCATTAAAAATTTGTATTAACACATGGGTTCCTTAGATTTTTAAGCGGAATTTTGGCAACAGCTCAACCAGGGCTGCGGCTGATGGTGGAGGGACCTGCCTGGCTGGCCTCAGTCCTGGGCACCCAGAAATCACGAAAATGAAAAATGAGCAGCATTTCACATGAAAAGTGAGAGCCAGGGCCACTGTCCAGGGCCGGGCACCTGCAGGCCACAGCCTGGCTCTGGTCTTGCTCCCAGAGCTGCTCTGGTGTTCGGGGCACACGCTGTCTGTCCGCCCTCCCAGAGGGGCTGCAGGTTCCCGGCGACTAAGATGAGGGGTCTGGAGTCTGTCCTGCGACAGAACTTCTAATGGGGTCTAAAGCAGCAGGGACGCTCCTACACCTCCTCAGATGACCCCCCGCTCCGCCCCCTTCAGAGCTGCTGTACTGGGCACTTGGTAGCTTTTGTCCTGGCCCTGGGTCAGGAGGATTTGAGGGGCATAAGCGGCTTTAAATAGTGGCCAAGAGCTGGAGAGAGTCTAGCAGGTAAGGGGCTGACCCATGTTTGATCCCAGCCTCCCACAGAGCCCCGGACCCCTCTCTCCCCCATGGAGTGATTCCTGAGTGCAGAGTCAGGAGTACCCTGAGCATCACCGGGTATGAACTGAAAATCTCAAGAAAACCCCTGTCCTTCCCAGCTCAATAATCGAGCTGGCCGGGTCCCACCCACACACCAACCCTCATAGTATCTCTCACTGGACACTTTGACTCGATTCCCAGAGTTCTTTGAACCGTTTCTTCTTTTCTAAGATTTCCTTTGCTCTCTTTTTCTTCTCCTGTTTTTTCCGCTCTGCCGCTCGTTTCTCTTGGTGAACGGGGCTGCTCTCGCCATTGTAGAAAACATCGACCTTCTCTTGCAGGATCTTGCGAGCCAGCCTCCGGTTCTGATCCACAGATCGCGTCTGATGGCACTGCAGGAAAGGCCAGAGGGCGTGAGGGGCTGGACATGGGGGTCGCCAGGTCGGCCCTGTCCTTCAGAAGGGCTGGGTGGGGAGTCGGGGCGGAACAGGGCCAGGCTGACACACGCTCTCTCCACTGGGGGATGAGGCGGCTCTGTGTGTGTTAGGGGAGGGAGGCTCAGTAGCTCTCAGATAACGTGAAGTTCCAAAATGATTTGCAAAATAGCCCAGCTTCTAGCTTGTAGACAGGGAACCCTTTATAACTTTCTTCAATTTGTTTTTGGGCCAACCCGGTAGGCTTATTACTCTTGGCTCTGTGCTCAGGGGTCACTCCTGGTGGGTTCGGGGGACCCAACCCAAGTTGGCCATGTCCAAGGCCAGTGCCCTCCCTGCTGTTCCATCCCTGCTGGGCAGCGTGTCCTCTTACCTTGACCACGATGCCCGAGGGCACATGCTTTAGCACCACGCAGTTGCTGGTCTTGTTGGTGGCTTGGCCCCCAGGCCCGTGTCCTTTCACAAACTGCTCCTCGAGGTCACTCTCGGCCAGGTCCAGCAGGGCGGGGCCATCCTTCTTGCCCACCTTTGGGACCTGCCACACTGCAGGCCTGTCCCACGGCCATGGTCCCCACGGCCCCATCCACATTCCGGCCAGCGGGGGGGCCCGGCGCAGCAGAGCCCACGGGTACATGGGCAAGGGCCTGGCGGGCGCAGGACCTGGACTGGACAGGAAACAGCATCTCAGGCAGCGCCTCTTGGAAGCCCTGAGGCCGAGGTGCAGCCTCACTCCACTGCCTGCTCTGGGTGAGCCCGGCGCCAACAGACCCAGGGAACTGCAGAGCACCCCGAGAAGGTTGGGTTGGGGAGTAAAGAATGGGGCTGGGACTGGGTCAAGACACGGAGCCTCCAAGGACGGGGACCGGAGTCAAGCCCAGTGAGGTTGTTCGGAGCTGCTGAGACCCGAGCGGGGACAGTCTATTTCTATAGACAGGGAGCGTCACCATCAGTCACTGTCGTGATTGTTCTCAATGTCGCCAGTGTCAGGGACTTGAAGGGAACATCTGTCCCCACACAGGCGCTGCCAGTGACAGGATCCAACTGGTCCTGGCGGCCAGGCCAGCCAGCGGGTGGGTGTCGTGGAGGGGCCCAGTGCCCTGCCTGGAGGGAGAGTTGGAGCCGGGGCGCCTGGAGAGCCATTCAGGGTCTTAGCCCGCCGCCAAGGCTCGAAAGATGAGCAGGACAGTACCCGGCGTCCACAGTGGGGGCGCAACTGGGCTGTCTTGTGGTGAAAATGGGCACAGCAGCTGTCCACTCAGGCGGCTGGGCCAAGGACGGGGTCAAACCGCAGGCTGGGGAGGGCCTGTGCTGCCCCTTGGCCAGAGTCCACCCCCGGATCAGGCCCCACAGCTGCCTAACTAGCTCTGGGCTGCGGGTCGGAACCCAAGGAGGGAAGGCAAGCTTGCCCTTTGCCCTCTGCCCCCTCACCTCGCACCTGTGGTCAGTGGACCCCTCGGAGCTACTCAGCGCTGCCTTGGCCCACGGGCTTCTTCCAGTGCTGATGGCTCTCGCCTAACCCCTGCCCTCACGGCTACGCTGAACAGGGGTGTGGGCAGCCCGTGGCTGTGGCGCTGCAGGGTCCACACCTTTGTGCTCACACCCCCCAGAGTCGCAGGCAGGCTGCACATGTGACCCCCGGCACTTGGACTCTGGACCACACAGGCAGCGGCTGCACAGTCTGCTACTCCTTGGGGCCCTTCAGGGCGGTGTGTCTCAGTGACCAAACAGGCGGCCTTTGCATCCTTCCCTGGGAAATGAGTCAAATGACAGACACCTTCCAAACCTCCCACAGGTGCTTACGCTCAGAGGGTGACATGGGGCTGGCCCACCTGCGTCAGGTGACGAGGGGGCTGGTGAGTGGGCCCCGTCCCCTAGGGCAATGCAGGTGCTGCAAAAACTGTTTTGACTTGTGGAAGATTTTTAGAAGTAGTCGCCTGAAGAGAAGATTGAATAGGACTGTTTTCTTTCTTTTTATAATTTTCATATATACATTTTTTGGCTTTCTGGGTCACACTGGCAATGCTCAGGGGTTCCTCCTGGCTCTGTACTCAGAAACTACTCCTGGCGGTACTTGGGGGATGCTGGGGATCAGAAGCAGGTCGACTGTGTGCAAGGCAAACGCCCTCCCTGCTGTGCTATCTCTGGCCCCAGGGCTGTTTTGTTCTGAAAATTTTATTTTGTTTTTGGGCCACACCCAGCGATGCTCAGGGGTTATTCCTGGCTCTGCACCCCTGGGGATGCTGGAGGGGGGGCATACGGGGATTGAACCCGGGTAGGCTACATGCAAGGCAAACGCCCTACGCGCTATGCTACCACCCTGGCTCCTGAAATTCCTTGCAACAGAGAATCCCCTCCCCTATGACATTTGGTGACTGTGTCTCTGCGTCCAAAATGTCCCTTTGCTCCGTCCCTTTCCTCCCGTCTGCCTTCAGTCTGCAGAATAGAATTCCTTTGTGTGTCCACAGCGGCCCTGGCTTGGATTCATCATGGAACCCGGCCCGGCCCTCTGGGGCTGCCCTTCCGCTAGCTGGACAATGGGCCCAGGGCTGCCCACCTGGCATGCAGTGCGGCCACAAAGGCAGGCGCGGCGCTGAGATGTCGCGTCCCAGACGGGCGGAGTCGTGGTCTCACGGCTCTGCCGCCTGCTGCCTGCCCTAGTTCCGAGCGACACACACACAAGCTGGCCGGTCTCCCGCCCAGTTGAGGTCCAGCGGGGTCCCCGGTGCGGGGACCGGCTCTTTGTTCCTGCCAATCAGGCAGTTCTGAGGACTCAGCATCTCCAGGGGCTCTGGCCCCACGCCAGGGACTGCTGAAAATGACAAAACACGCCCCTGGCTCCCTGTCCCCAAAGCCTAGACAGGAACACGGATTGGATTTCGGTTTTTGTGATGCCCACAGAGCGACCCAAAGTCTTTGGGGAACAATCAGCACTGCTGAAATTAGAGCGCGTCGGGCTTTAGAGCGGCAGGAAAGCAGCAGGAGTCAGTGGGAGTCGCCCTCCAGCTCCCGGCGGTACCTCGGGCACTTCCAAGGGGCCAAGTGAGCAGAAACAAAGGCCTGGGACACACGTGGCCCCTGTGTCTTGGCTTCGGGGAGTTTCTACCCCCATCCCGTGCCAGGACCTGAGCAGACAGCAGGACCTCTGCCACAGCCGGCTCTTAGGGACTCCTGGAGGTCACTGTGCTTGGCCAGGGCCAAGCATCCCAGTTACCACACTTTGGGCAGGAGGCTGGTTCCCCCAAAACCCCCCTCTGGGGAGCAGCTGCCTTCCAGGCACCTCTAAGACAAACACAGGGTACCCGAGTCTATTTTCATCTTTGGACTCAGCTTTTGGACACCAATAGCCTAAAATCCATTATTTTTTTTCTCCTCAAAAGGCAGGGGACTGGTTTCTCAAACTAAACAAAGGAACAGCTGTGCAGCTGGAGTGAGGGGGGGGACCCCTCAGCCTCCCCATGGGGCCTGGCAGTGTGTGGGAGGCATTTCTCTCTTTTTTTTTTTTTTTGCTTTTTGGGTCACACCTGGCGATGCACAGGGGTTGCTCCTGGCTCTGCACTCAGGAATTACTTCTGGCTGTCATCAGGGGACCATATGGGATGCTGGGAATTGAACCCGGGTTGGCCGCATGCAAAGCAAATGCCCTACCCGCTGTGCTATTGCTCCAGCCCCTGCATTTCTCTTTGGAGGCCCACAGCCTGTTATGCTCAGGACCAAGGATGGCAGGGATGGAGCCTGGGGATCCTGGCCACAGCTGTGAGTTGTAGCGGCGTGGGCACTGCTGCCGCTGGGAGCCCTGGGGTCCTGTGTCCAGGAGGGAGTGCGGGAAACCATTTCAACAGCAAAATGAATATTGATTGTGCTCACGGGGGCGGGGGAGAGGGGTGATCACACGGGATTGCAAAACTGGGTCATCTGAAAAAAGAGAAGACCCAAATGTTCTAGAAGAGTCCTGACAACACTGGACTTTAGCATGGCCTTGGGCGTCACAGAGCAAACAGTGGGGGGCAGGGAAGATGACTCTCTGGGCACAGGCTTTGCATGCAGGAGGCCTGGGGTCTGTCCTGGCATTGCATGCCTCCTGAACACTCCAACAGTGGAGAACAATCTTCTGAGAAATACTTAATACTAACCCAGGTTTTCAAAGAGCACTGGTGCTCCCAGCAAAACGGGCGTTAAAACCAAGTGACCATCCTCCTACTTTCTCATCTCTCCTCTTCTGCTCAAACAGTCCAGCTACCTGCCATCAGAGTGCTGGAACATTCCGAGATGGAGCAGCTGGACTTGGCTCAGGCTGGAAATTGATGGCAGTGCTCACTCACTGTCCCATGGTGTCCGCTCACCAAAGCAACCTTTCACCAACGTGACGGTGGTCTGACAACCCAATCACAGACCAGATGATTTCACACACTTTTGTTTTAGAACTTAAAGGGCAACAGCCTCCAGGAGAGTGACCTACAGATTATTTACCTGGTATAGTCTAACGTGAGAAGTCCTTGAAAACCAGAAATTACCAATGGCTGTTTGGTGAGGTCATAACTGTCTATGAAATCAGGTGCCAAGGAGATAATTATGATGCAGAGAGATAACCCGGCTCCCAGCAGTTTCATAAGGAAGATAAAAACACCTTCGTGAAATGAAGTCCTGGTTTCGATGCAGAAATCTTTTGGGACTATCTACTGTAGCTCTGAAAGAAACACCCAGATGGGCTGGAGTAGAGAAAGAATATTTAAGTGGAACCACGGTGGGCTGGAGAGAAAGTCCAGTGGGCTGAGTACATGCAGGAGGCCCTGCTGACCTGCTGCCAGAGTAGCCCCAAAGCACTGCTGGGTTTGCCCCCAAACACTCTCCCTCATTTCCTTCCATGCTTAATAGGAATTCAGATTTAAAATGAGTTCACCAATTTTCACCAATTTGTTTTTGTTTTGATTCAGGGAACTGGTTCCAAAAATGATCAACTGTTCAGATGCAAAAATGAACGAGAGGGGCTGGAGAGATACTACAGCAGGAAAGGTGCTTGCCTGGCACCCAGCTGACCTGGGTTCAGGTCTCACCCCACCACCTGGGCCCTGCCAGGAGTGATCCCTGAACACAGAGCCAGGAACAAACCCTGAGCTCTGCCCAGTATGCCCCGAAAATAAAAACAAACAATAGTGAGGGTGCTGAAGAGGTAGTATAGTGCTTACTTTACATGTGGCCAATTTTGGGTTTGATCCCCAGCACCCCATTTGCCCCTTCCCAGTGCCTAGCAAAGAGTAACCCCTGAGCACTGCTGGGTATGCAACGCCCCCCCACAACAAACAAAAAATCACCACTACCACCACCAACACATCTCAGCGAGACACAGTGACACTTTAGTTAAGAGACCATGAGTCTTAATGTTACTAGCACAGAAAAACACAAGCTGCCCAATCTTGAAGCCATAGGTAAAGGCCCTCCCGTTGATCGTCGATTTGCTCGAGCGGGCCCAGTAACGTCTCCATTGGAGACTTCGTTGTTACTGTGTTTGGCATATTGAATACTCTCGGTAGCTTGCCGGGCTCTCGGAGAGGGGCGGAGGAATCGAACTCGGGTCGGCCATGTTGGCCGCTTGTAAGGCGAACGCCCTACCGCTGTGCTATCGCTCTAGCCTGGCAAGCTCCCCGTGACGTATTCGATATGCCAAACACAGTAACAACAAAGTCTCCAATGGAGAAGTTACTGGGCCCGCTTGAAGCCATAGTGACAGAAAATCAGGGACCCGCGGGGAACCACATCCTCAAATGGGGCCGGAAGGGCCAAGGAGATGGCTCAGCGGGCAGAGCACAAGCAGTGCGTGTCGCCAGCCTGGGTTTGAGGCCCAGGGTCAGTCAGGGGGGCATAGAGCCACAGAGCCCCAAGTGGCCAGGACCTTCATGCCCTGCAGGAGGAAGCGCGAGCCCTCGCTCCTTTATTCAGGCTGTACCTGACACACTCACGTCACCGACAACCGCGGCCCGCGGCCTCGGAAGGCAGGGTTGGGCTTAAGGGCAAGGGAGCACACGGGCAGTGGGGACGGAAGCTGCGTGGCGCCCGGGGACAGTGGGGTCGTGCACCGGGCAACCCCGGGTGTTCCGGGCAGGCTCTGGCCGCAAGTGAGCACAGAGGCACCTGCTCGCCGGGAAGCGGGGGGCGCGCGGTCAGGACCCGCGGGCGGGGGTAGCACCTACTGCACTCCAGCAACCTCGGGGCCTCCGGGCAAGGGCTGGGGCGACCCCGGCGGGCTCCTGGCCCTCCTCGCGTCCGGCCCGGCTTCGGGGCGAGCGCTTACCTGGCCTGGGAACCTACTTCCCGCCCCGGCGCACCAATCGAGCCCCGGCCTCTGCGCACGCGCCGTTCCCCGCCCGGCGGCGTCCGCCCGCCCCAGCTTCGGCCTCGCGCTTGGGAACTGCGCATGCGAGAGGTCGGGGCGGGGCTCCGGCGAGCCAATCCGCCGAGACGACTCGACAGAGGCCCCGCCCCGCCGCGGGCCGCGGCAGCCGGGCCGGAAGTCGGGGAGTGGGCGGGCCCTAGCGCCGACGCTCCGCCCCGCCAGCTCCGAGCAGCCAATCGGCGGCGGACGCGGGGCGCGCGCACGCTCTCTCGAGTTTAACGGTCGCGAGGGGCGCTCGCCCGACCCCGACCCCGGCGGTGCCGGCGGCCGCCAGGTAAAGCGCCGCTGGGGAGGCTCCGGGGCGCTGTCTGCCTGGGGGAGCAGCGGGAGGGCCCCCGAGGACGCCGTCCGCGCCGTCTCCGGGGCGGGGGGCGCCGGCGGCCTCGCCCCCGGCCCGGTGTTGTGGGGGCGCCGCGGCCGCCGGGCCCCTTTTCTAGACTCTGCCCCTGAGTGACACCCGCGCGGCCCAATCGCAGAGCGCCTCTGCCGCGGGGCGGGGGGGTCCTGCAGGTGCATGGGTTTGTGTTCTGATTCCTGCTTTGGGCGTCTGGGGGGGACGGAGAATGCGGGCGGCGGGTCTGTGCGGCGAGGCCTACTGGGCGGTCGCGCCCGGGGGCTTGTCAGTGGCCGCTGCCGCATCCCCTTTTGAGGGGGCTCAGGGTTGGCGGCTTGGAGCGCTGCTGCGTCCGTTGTTCCCTAGGAGACCCCCTTTGCAGCGTCTGCTTCGGGCGCTTTCGCCCCCCGCGCGCCTGCGGGAGAAGCATCTGGGCGCTGCGCGTGGTTTCCGGCCGCATCTCCCACCCCCGCGGGGCCTCGGCTCTCCGGGGGGCCCGTGCTGCCGGGGCGCGGGGTCCCGGGCAGTCCCGCTCGAGACCCCGGAGCTGGACCAAGCCTGCAGTTTGCGTGGTGGGAGTTGGTTGCTTGAATTCTAGACTGTGCCCCACCCCCCCCACGCCGCAAAGGGACCCATCACCCCGGCCTCTGCAGGTACCCGTGACCCCTGGGCCGCTGCAGGGACCCATGACCCTTGGGCCACTGCAGGGACTTGTGACTCCTGGGCCGCTGCAGGGACCCGTGACCCCTCCCTCTGCAGGGACCTGTGCTCCCCCTGCCGCTCTGGCATTTCTCTAGTCGTGCTTAGTATCAGACACAGCGTTTCTAGTTCATCTATGCATCAGTACGCTGGGAAGCTTGGCAAAATTAAAGAATGAGATGCACAATTGTTACATAGTAGCATTCTATCTCCTACCTTAACCGTTTGGCACACAGCCCTGACTGATGCCCTGAAGATACCTGGCCCCCTGCAGGCCCTTCTGAGTGGGATCCTGCAGGCCACTCAGATCTTTTGGTGGCTCCAGGGCTCCCCCACCCCCCCTCGAGGCAACAGGGAGCTCCAGCCCTGGCTCTCCCAGCCACCTCTCCTACTTGCTTTTTATAGACTTTTTGTGGTTTGCTTGGGGGGGCAGGCAGCGTGAGCGGGTGGGGGACAGGGTGCCAGGATTAAACCTGGACCTCACCCATGCAAAGTAAAAAAGCAAGAGAAAAAACAAAGGGGAGGGCTGGAGCAATAGCACAGTGGGTAGGGTGTTTGCCTTGCACGCAGTCGACCTAGGTTCGATTTCCAGCATCCCATATGGTCCCCCGAGCACCGCCAGGAGTAACTCCTGTGCATTGCTGGATGTGACCCAAAAAGGAAAAAAAAACAAAGGGAATGCTGAGCTGCAGCATAGTACCTGCCCTGAAGTGTGTATGGTGCCCCAGGGAGGGGAGGATTCTGGCCTTGAAGGCGGAGGCCCTAGCAACCCTGGTTCCCTGAGCACTGAGCCAGGAGTAACCCCTGAGCACCACCAGGTGTGGCCCAAACACCCCCACCAAAATAAGTTTGTATTGAGATCTGACTTGGATGTCATAAACCCCCTCTGTTTAGCATGTATGACTTGATGATTTTCAGTATATTCAGAGGTTTACAGTCATCCCTAGTGTCAACTTCTAGAACTTTCCCTGCCACAAGAAGAAACCCTGTACTTAACTGCCATCACTTCCACACCTGCTCCTGACAACCTGACCCTAGCTTTGCCTGTTCTCCCCACTTCATAGGAATGAAACATAGTCTCTTACAGACTGTACCTGGCTCACTGTTTTCCACATTGTAACATTTGTAAGAATTACTTTCTTCCTTTGCCTAAAGATATTCCGTTATATGGCTTTCTGCTACATTAGGTGG
This sequence comes from Sorex fumeus, assembly GCF_029834395.1. NCBI lineage: Eukaryota > Metazoa > Chordata > Mammalia > Eulipotyphla > Soricidae > Sorex > Sorex fumeus. Next base: position 6,105,591 of record NW_026606144.1, on the reverse strand, counting down.
AGCGATAGCACAGCCGGTAGGGCGTTTGCCTTACACGCGGCCAACATGGCCGACCCGAGTTCGATTCCTCCGCCCCTCTCGGAGAGCCCCGACGATCAACGGGAGGGCCTTTACCTTTTACCTACATTAGGTGATGGGCACTTGGGTTTCCTATTTTGTCAACTGGACAGTGTTGCTCACCTAGCTGAGTCTTCTAGAAAGGATCAGAGGCGCCCGCTCAGGAAGGCACTTGCTGGATTTAGTGCTTTTCATATTAGTGTTTCCCCCATTCACTTTCAGATTCTCTTGGGAACTGGGATATTTCACAGTTCTGAATGTTAGCAGCTGAAAATGCCTGTGGGCGAAGCAGTGGAAGATGACGGGGGAATGGTCTCTTCAGACTCAGGCCAGCTGTTCTCAGAGAAGAGGGTTGACAGTTTCTGTACGTTACGGAAGATTTTGATTTGGTGAAAACTTTACAAAAAACTTCTATAGAATTTTTTATAAAAAATTCTCCCCATTCTCTTGGAATGGACCTAAATACTAATAGGTAAGATTGGAAAAGATATTCCTAAACTGTAACACATCCAAGTAACGATTTGTACACTTGCCGGTTTACTCCAACTGTGTCATAATTATTGATTTGTTGTTTTGGGGGGATTTGGCCCACACTGGCAGTGCGCTTGCACTGTGTCCACTGACGCTGGTTAGACCCCCCCTAACGCCTTGTACAGTTCTCATGGGGTGACACCTGAGCATTGTCAGATGTGACCAGACCCACTCTCCCCAAATGAATGTCTTTTTGTGTGTTTTGGACCACACTTGGCTGGCTCAGGGTTCCTCCTGATGGGCTCGGGGGTCCATATGGGATGCTGGGGATCGGACCTGGGAGGCCACACGTAAGGCAAACCCCCGCCCCACTGTACTACTGCTCCGACCCCAGAATTGATTTGTTTTTGTTTCTGTTTTTGCTTTTGAGCACACCTGACAGTGCTCAGGGCTTACACCTGGCCCTGTAAGTCAGAACACTCTTGGGGTGGGCTCAGTGGACCATATGGGCTGCCTGGAATTGAACCGGGGTCAGTCGCGTACAAAGCAAGCACCCTCTCTGCTGTACTGTCTCTCCAGCATCCCCCCCCCCCACACACACACATCAACTACTTAAAAAAAGAAACAAAAAGCAGTTCATTCTCTGCCCTCCTTAGGTGGAAGTTGAGGCAGCTTACCACAAATGAAATAAAAGAAGGAAGCAGAGATTAGAGTAGGGTGAAGGGAAAGAGGAGAGGCCTTACCTGCTGGGTGCAGGGTGCTTTCTGCATCTCCGGAGCCCCTCCAGGCCCCCGTTCTGGTCAGCCCTGTGGGTCCCTGTGTCCTACTTGCGAGGCTGGTGGCAGTTCAGCCCCTTTCCCTGAGACTGTAACCTCAGTCATCCCACCCTTGATGTATAGACAGTACACTATGTTCTTCTCTCCCCTGGAGTTTTAATACTGTTCTGATCTTAACCTTTAAAAAAATGATTATAAGATTTTTCTTTATTGAAAGTGTTAATGAAAATGACCTTAGAGGAACTTGAACAAAACTTGATGTCTTCGATTAAATGCTTTTTTTTTTTTTTGAGGGGGTTGGAGGTAGGTCACAGCCAGTTGCGTTCAGGGTTTCTGATGTGGCCAGGGACCCCTCCTGGTGGGACTCTGGGGACAGTCTGCGCTGCACGGACCATAAGCGATGCTCAGGAGACTGTGTGCTGTGCTGGGGATAGAACCAGGGTTGGCATGTGCAAGGCCGGAATCCAGGGGCCACAGAGATAGCACAGTGGGCAGGGCGCTTGCCTAACATGCAGCCCACCTGGGTTCAATCCTTGGCGCCTGTATGGCCCCCTGAGCCCTGCCAGGAGTGACTCCTGAGCACCAAGTGTGGAGTAAGCCCTGGGCAGCACTGGATACTGCCCCAAAACCAAAAAGAAAGAAAGCCAGAAAGAAGGCACCTTGATCCCTGTTTCTCTCTAGCCTCCTCTGTGTTTTCATAAAACAGATGTCAAATGAATTCTTCTGAGGCCTTCAGGAACAATCACTCCTGCCTTACACTGACTAGGTTAAGTGAGAGCTCACTGTAATTGGCTGACACTGCTTTAGTCGAGACAGTGAGTGCACAGATAAGCAGGGGCTTATCACACAGAATTAGGAGGAACCCAATTAAGGTAAATCTGGACAGACAAAGAATCAGCTCTTCCCAGCGCGAGGCTATCCAGAGGCGGGGCTGGCAGTGTTTCTGGTCATTCTTTATCAGAAACTTTATTTTCTGTTGCTACTTCCTAGTGTTCTCTCACTTCGGAGGGTCTTTCTGTTGTGTTCCTAAAAAATAATAGTGCTTTCTGTCTTCTTGCTGCTGTTTTCCTTTCCTGGGCAAACTTGATCAGATTTTCCACAAATGAGGCGCCATTAAGAAGGATTCAGTGACAGTGGCTTTGTACTTCTTGGCTAAATTTTAGACTGCTGAATTATTCAACACTTGGGTAGAATAAAGAAACCATTTGAATTATTTATGTCTCAACAGAAGTAGTCCCCACCTTAGTACAAATGGGGTGTCCTCTTTCTCAGGGAAGACCAGACCGTCTGTAATTGAAGGTGCAGTTGAAGTCCTCACCTCTTTAATGCAAGAGCTACAAAACAATGACAAGACTGATTCGGAGCTTTGGAAAAACTGTGAGGTATCTGGATTTTTGTTTTGCTTTTGGAATTTAAAAGTAATTCGCCTTATAAATGTGCTTCTTAAACTCTAAATTATGTAAAAACTTATGTTTTAAAGAGCATAACCTTAAGTTACTGTTAAGATGGTCCACTCTGTTGGGCTGAAAATTGGGTGGATGTGAAAAATCACAATTACCTTTAATAATATGTTATGATTAGACATATTAACTTCTGTTTTACTGTTTTAATTTTGGGGTTTGGAACCACACCTGGCAGTCTCAGGCCTTCCTCCTGGCTCTGCACTCAGGGACCGAGATTCCCGGCAGGTCTTGGGGGACCAAGTGCCATGTAGGGGTTTGAACCTTGAAGCTTGTTTCCTTCACCTGGATAAAAAGAATTAATTTCTATTATGTTTGGAATTATCTGACTGCTTAACTTTTTTCATATGCATATAAGATTGACTACTGAATATGGAATTAAAGAGAATTCTTTTTTTGTTTGCTTTTTGGGTCACACCTGGCAATGCTCAGGGGTTATTCCTGGCTCTGCACTCAGGAATCACTCCTGGCGGTGCTCAGGGATGCTGGGAATTGAACTCGGGTTGGTCGGGGGCAAGGCAAGCGCTCTACCTGCTGTGCTATTGCTCCAGCCCCCCCCTCTTTTTTTAGAAAACTATTATATTTTCTTTCTTATTTTTTGGGTCTCATTCAGTGGTGCTTAGGGCTCCTGGAAGGGTGACCATACAGGGTGCCAGAAATCAAACCTGTGCCCAGGGGTCAGCCATTTGCAACGCCAGTGCCCTGCGCTTCCTGCTAGCTCTGATCCCACTTTTGTTTAAACACTGTGGTTTACAAAGTTGTTCACAATATAGTTGTTCCATAACTATTGGCATTTAGTTTTCCAATACCAGTCCAGCCACCAGAGTGACCTGCCTGCAACCATTTCCCACCCCCTCCCCCAGCCTGACCCTTTTGTGGGCACAAAATTATAATATTTTTTAAAAAATCATTTTTTAACTGAATCACAGTGAGATACAAAGCTGTTCATGATAGGGTTTCAGTCATACAGTGTTCCAACACCCGTCCCTTCACCAGTGCACATTTCCCATCGAACCCGGGTCGGCTGCGTGCAAGGCAAACACCCTACCTGCTGTGCTATCGCACTGCCCATGTACTTAAATACTTATAGTAAATTTGCTTCTAATGTTTCTAGCATTGTCATTTTGTATGAGCACAGTAAGCTATACCAAAGTTAAAGTTTGGTTCTTCCTGAAGACATCTCACTATATATTTCAGACCACAGTCCTCAGGCCAGTTTAGTCTTCTAACCCCAGTAGGGTCTTTATCCACTTACTTCTTTTGAGTCATGACAGAGTTTGTCCATGACCATGCTCTTGACTTATAGCTGAGTGTTGTGGCATGTTGGCCTGGCCCATTTCGATGCCAGGGTAACTCACAGCTTGCCCTGGGTCTATTCAGTTCCTCATCAGGACCCTGCTGTTGGAGTGCTAGGCAACTAAGGGCAACTGAGGCTTAAATCGAGAAAGCAGATGTCTAGGAGTGAATTATTAATTGTCTTTCTGTGTCCATACAAAAAGGACATTGCTTTAAAGTAAACTATTCAAAGGATAGGGAAAAGCAATATTTAATTTACAAATACAAGTTCAGCATCCTTAGAAGGATCTGACTTTACAAGTTAACAGAATCTGAGTAGGGGGAAAAGGTGATTAACTGGATGGGGAGGAGAGCACAGAGAAGAGGTTACAGATAAATTCAGAGGAATGGAAGTGACTCGGGAGCACTGTGATGGGTATAATCCGATAAACCTAAGCTCCTTGAGGTAAGGGAGAAAGGACAAACCAGTGTTATCCTACAAGGTATATCCCTTAGCCTTTTTTCAACATTCAGTTCAAAATAATTTATTTTATATTGTTTGTCACAACTAAATGGCTAGTGGAATTAAAAAAAAACTTCAGTAAAAGAAAGTTTGTGGGGCTGGAGAGATAGCACAGCGCTTGCTCATGCAGCTGACTCGGGTGCGATCCCAGCACCCCATATGGTCCCTCCAAGCCCACCAGGAGTGATTCCTGAGCACAGAGCAGGAGTACGTTCGATGTGGCCCAAACACAAAACAAAAAATAAATTTGTGAAAATTGTTACATTCGCCGTGCGGTCATTAAGTCCTTGTCTGAAGGTTTACTTAGCTGTTGTTGCTAGCCTTTGGGGTTATTGTGTGTGTTTATTGTTTATTTATCTTTTTAAAATTTAGTTTTGCTCTTATTAGGTTGTTCACAATAATTTATTGCATTCAGTATTTCAATACTAAATCCCACCACCATTGTACCTTATCCACCTCCACTATTTCGAATTTTCCCAGCCACCACCTGTCTGCCCCTATAGTAGGCCCTAAATAATTTATTTTGTATTGCTTGTTATGAATAATTCTGTAAAACTTAGCAAAAAAGCTTTCCTTAGGAGAAAGTGTGTGAAGATTGTTGTATCTCACCCTGGAGCAATTGAGCCCTTGTAAAAGAGATTACTAACATGTTGCCACACGTTGATCCTTGTGTGCTAATATGTTTTTTCATTGAGATTGGGTGCCTTCTACTCACATCTCATCCAAATGTGTGCTGTTCTCGGTACGTCATTAGTATAGAGTATGAGATGTCACGTGGCTGCATTCGCTCCAGGAATTCTAAAATTTTAAATGAGGTAATACAACTGGAGTTGAATTTTTAACTGGATGGTGACTTTAGAGTGTGAGGCATCTCTGCAGCTTGTTGATCTCTTCCGAGATTTATTTGTGAGTCTCAGGAGCGTGAGCTTATATGGCACCAGAGGCAATTTGTGGGTGAGACTGACCACCTTCCGGAAGAACAGGGGGAGGTCGTCCATCCCTGACTCTGTGAGAGCCTGGAGATTTTGGTCACAAAACCCGTGTGCCTCAGGTTTTCAATGGATTCACTTGTGAGTGAGGCCCGTTCGAGCTTGTGGAGAGTGGCCGTGAGCCTGGCAGTGGTTGGTTTCTGGAGGTTTTTGGCTGCCGGGGCTCTGTTAGGGTGGGTGGTGGGTGTCCTGGATATGAGGTTTGGCCTGGCGTGGGGGCTGGAGACATCTCTGTGTGTGTTTATTGAGCTTAGTTGGCTTCTGAGGTTTGTCCTGAGGGATATTACTGTGGATTGTGAACTTGGGAGCCATCTCGAGAGACTTCGGGGTCTGTTGGCGTGGGCCCATGGCATGGCTCTGGGGTGTGGGCATGGCTGCCAGGGCTTCTGGAAGTACGGGGGCCGGGAGAGGTTTGGGGGTAGACCACCCCTTCTCCCCACTTCAAGGAAACCCCAGAGTTCTCAGCCTGAAAACCACTGTACCTGAAATTTTCGTCGGTTTGGTGTCTCTGCAGAGGGTAGTTTTGAAGCTGTGGAGTTGGCTGTGTGGGTGCAGCTGGGCCTTTGGCAGGTTGAGCCCTTGACCCACCCCCGCCCTCACAGGGTGCCCCAGAGCTTGCAGCTGGGGAATCGGAATGTCATTCAGACTTTGTTGTGTGTCTGTGAAGCCAGGGGATGATGAGTGTACCTGGCGGGATGTGGGACGGGGGTGCCTGTTGCAGTTTAACTGTGCTGTTCTTTGTGATGTGATGGTGTCTGTAGTCATGATATGAATATATCAGCTTGGGGTAGGAGCTCCAGTACAGTGAGGTAGGGCACTTGCCTTGCATGCAGTGGCTCCGGGTTCAACTCCCGGTACCCTGTATGGTCCCGGAAGCCCATCAGAAGTGAACTCCGAGCTCAGAGCCAGGAGGGAGTCCTGAGCACCATGGGGTGAGGCCCAGAAACAAAGCAGAAGCATACCTGTAGCTTTTGGCACACCTGTCCGCAGAGCAGTTCAACGGGCCCTTTTCCCAGTGACGCCCAAGCTCCGGAGGCCCAGGCCCCTAAGGGCGGGGGCTAAACAGCTGACCGCCACTTCGTGCCCACACCCACATCAGCACTGAGTTTCACAGTGGAGATGTTACTGATACATGCTCGAGCAAATCGGTGAACAACGGGATGACAGCGCTACAGTGCATATAAAACACTCAGCTATTGGCCATGCTGGGCTGTGCTCAGGGTGTGCCCTGGTGCCCGTGGGGCCCTGTATGATGATCTTGCCCAGGCCAACTGCACAGCCAGTGCCTGCGGTGGTGAGCTCAGGGAACAGAAAGGTGCCCACGGGGCTGGTGTGTACCCAGAGGCCAGCGAGAGGCAGGATGGAGCAGGCCCAGATGGAGCCGGGCTGAGTTGCATGAGGAGCGGCAGGCGTGGACCGTCTGACCAAGGCTGGTCCTGGCTGCCACACCTTCCTCCACCTCACTCACCTTCCCTCCATCCGGGAAACTTCCCCTCATCCTTATTGTAGCTGCCTCCTCCCCGTATGGGCTCTCAGCACAGCTTCCCAAACCGTGCTGAGGAGTTGCTCTCTCCGGGGGCCAGAGAGGCCGGACAGCAGGGAGGGCACTGACCTTGCACACGACTGACCCAGGTTCGATACCCAGCAGGCATCTCATAGGGTCTGAGCTCCACCAGGAGTGATTCCTTAGCCAGAGAAACTCCTGAACATTACCAGGTGTGACCCCCCCCCCCCCCGAAAAAATAAAACAATTTTAAAGAGAAGTACTTAAGGGGCTGGAGCAATAGCAACAGCAGGTAGGGCGTTTGCCTTGCACATGGCCAACCAAGGTTCGATTCCCAGCATCCCATATGGTTCCCTGAGCACTGCCAGGGTAATTCCGGAGTGCAGAACCAGGAGTAACGCTGGGTGTGACCCAAAAAGCCAAAAAAAATAAGTAAATAAATAAAGAGAGGTACTTAAGGCTATGTTTTTGTGTTTTTGCATTAAATAGTCTTTTTTTTTTTCTCTTCTGGAGTGGAGGCATACCCAGCAGTGCTCCAGGGCTGTTTCTGGCTGGGTGCTCTGGTGACCCCTGGCAGTGCTCAGGGTATAATATGCCAGGGATCAAGCCGGGGACCCGACCAAAAGGGCCACATGGAGGGCAAGTTCTGTGCCTGTGTCCTGACTTTGTCCCTTCAACACAGTCTCACGGCTCAGATGTGCACATGTGTGGAGGAGGCTCGGGCCCCCGAGCTCAGCACTGCCAAGTGGGACTCCAGGCTCCCCCAACCACCCCTAATGCCCTGGATCACTGAGGAAATTCTCTGCGAAGTACATCCTGTTTTTAACTCATACTTTATAATTAATAGACCAGGTGGTTGCAGCTGTTCAACTTGGTGGAGAAACAGTGTGAGGAGCAGATAGTGGCCCAGCAGGAGCAATTCCACAACCAGATTCAAGTGAGTTTGATTCATATTTACTGCAGTGGAGGCGGCCGTGGTGTTAGTCCCTACATTACAGGTTGAGCACTTGATCACTTGACATTCCGTTACTCATCGATTTGCTCGAGTGGGCGCTAGTAACGTCTCCGTTCGTCCCTGTCTCATGCTAGTGTAGCCCAATGGCTTCTGCTCACCCCAGGAACACAAAGAGCCTCAAGCCTTTCATTCAGGATCTTGATGAAGAAGTCTGACCATTTCGTAGGTGGGCAGCCACGTGATCGTTTGACGTTCCGTGGAATCCAGCCGGTAACGGCTCTAATCCAGTGGTTGTCTCCAAATCACATTATGTGTCCAGCCCATCTGATTTTCGATGCCTTGGCAAACAAGATAGCGTCCCTGATTCTCGATCGTCCATGAAGGTCGGAACTCCAGATTCCTTCTCTCACTTGAGTGAAGCGTGATACTCCAAGCATAGCTCTTTTTTTTTAAATTTTATTTATTTATTTATTTGCTCTTTGGGTCACATCCGGCAATGCACAGGTGTTACTCCTGACTCTGCACTCAGGAATTATTCCTGGTGGTGCTCAGGGGACCATATGGGATGCTGGGAATCGAACCCAGGTCAGCCGCATGCAAGGCAAACGCCCTACCAGCTGTGCTATCGCTCCAGCCCCCAAGCATAGCTCTTTTGATTCCTCTTTGGGAGACCCAAATAGTGTTCTCATCCTGTTTTCATAGGGCCCAGGTCTTTGAGGTGTATGTTAATGTAAGATGAACGGTGGAGTCAAAGAGATGCGCCCAGAGCCGGAGGTTCTTCATCCTCTTAGCTATTTCTTCGACACTCTTGAAGGCGTTCCATGCCGTTCTCTTCCTCCCATGCAACTTAGGTGCCAGGTCATTCGTCATGTTGAGTTCTCAACTAGGTATACATAACTGCTGCATTCAGAGATGTTTGTTCTGTTGAGAGCAAATGGAACATCAGGAATGAGTCTGTTTCTCATGAACATTGTCTTCGTGAGATTCAGCTGCAGTCCAACCTTTCCACATTCACGGTCAGAGTCAGCCAGCATTTGTGCCGCTTGGCTAATGTTTGGTGTTATTAGAACAATGTCATCAGCGAAGCGGCGGTGGTGTAGTTGCCGACCATCTATCTTCACTCCCATTCCTTCCCATTCCAGTCATCGCATGACATTCTCGAGGGTGGCACTGAAGAGTTTCGGTGAAACGATATCACCCTGCTGAACCCAACTCTTTACATTGATGATCACTTCCTTGTAGAATGGTGAGACTCTGTTAGAGAATCTGTAATACAGCTCATGGAGGATGTACTGATGTATTGAGTTTGAACACCCTGTTAGGCCAGGGCTTCAATGACCGCTTCAGTCTCAACAGAATCAAAGGCTTTCTTTAAATCAATAAACGTTAGACAGAACAGCATCTTAAACTCCCGAGAAACCTCAATGAGCTTAGTTACCTTGTGGATATGGTTGATCATGCTGAATCCTTTTCGGAACCCGGCTTGCTCGCATGTTTGTCCTTCATCTAGTGTTCTGCCAATCCTATTCAGGATGACTCGAGTGAACAGCTTGTAGACGATGGACAACATGCAGATCGGGCGATAGTTGCCAGTGTCGTGGATGTCTCCCTTCTTGTACAGTAGAACAGTCCTGCTGGTTTTCCACTGGGACGGAACCTTACATTCAGACAGGTAGCGTGTGAAGAGCCGACCTAGTGTATTAATGAGTACTGATGGCAGATTCTTCAGGTGTTCGGGTCTGACCTTGTCTGGGTGAGTGCTGTTTGCTTCTTTACCAATGAAATGGCATGTCGGATTTCGGAAAGGAGAACGTTGGAAATGACATTTCCATCCTGCGGAATTTGGTATGTGGGCAGGTGGATGTGGCTATCGAAGAGATCCGAGTAGAAGTAATGGATAATCTCCTCCATTGCCGTTCTGGAAGATGTGATAGATCCATCAGGACGTCGGATGGCAGTCATCTTGGTCTTGTAGTTGGTGAAGGACTGGCGGGTGTTGCGAATTCTTTTCCCGGCTTCTGCTGCATTTGCCAGCACTGCTGCTCTTCTCTCTTTGAGGTCTTCCTTTATCGCTTCTCTTCACTGCTTTGTGGGCTCGAACATTAGCTTGTGGTTGCCTGAGGCTCGCTCCTAGACACATTGGCGAATGAGCTCGAGAGTTTTTGAAGACAGGTGTCTTTTTGTGGCTTTTTCTCCCTCAGCGTTCCTTGCACAATCATGAAGGTGCTGAACCAGTCGATCGTATTCTTTATCAACGAAGGCATCTTCCCATGTTGCCACAATAGTGCCAAAGAGCTCCCAGTTGGTGATTGTTCTGGGAGTTCTCTTCTTAAACTTTGCAGTCCTTTATTCCCGCTCCGTGAAGTCACTGTCACTTTCCTCCTGTTGTTCATCGATTTTCTCGAGTGGGCCCAGTAACGTCTCCATTGGAGACTTTTTGTTGTTACTGTGTTTGGCATATCGAATACATCACAGGTAGCTTGCCAGGCTCTGCCGTGTGGGTGAGATACTCTCGGTAGCTTACCGGGCTCTCCGAAAGGAACGGAGGAATTGAACTTGGGTCGGCCATGTTGGCTGCGTGCAAGGCAAACGCCCTACCGCTGTGCTATCGCTCCAGCCCCTGAAGTAGAATTTTGCATGAAGGAGATGGTGGTCCGATCCCATTTGGAATTTTGGGACAGCAGCGACATTGGTCAGACAAAACTGTCGATTAAATATGATGTGGTCAATTTTGTTGTGGAACTGTCCACCGGGAGACTCCCATGTCCAACGTTTAGATTTGGCCTTCTGGAACTGTGAGTTACCATGAATGGTCTTGGTCGACATGATGAACTCAAACAGTTTCACCCTGTTCGTTCCATTCTAGGACATGGGTCCCGATGTGGAGTTATTTGACCGATCTTTTCGGTTCTATCTTGGCATTAAAATCACCGACAGTGATCTTGTAGAAGGTTTGGTCTTCTTTATAGAACTTCTCCAGCTCCATGTAGAACTTCTCAATTTCTTCTTCGTCATAATTGGATCTTGGTGCATAGACAACGAAGATAGAAACTGACGGCAGCAAGCCACATCTATTCGAGTGTAATCGTCTGATTTGGGTTGTTAGGCATTCGAATGAATCAGTGCTCATGGCCAAGTTCGTGTTGACAAGGACACTGACACCAACCTCGTCTTGGTCAGACCATTGATGTCGTACTTGATCTTCCGTGCTTGCACTATCAAGTCCTTGGTGGATGCTTCCGATGCCAGCATACATGCATTGAAACTATAGACAGTCTTTTAGTTTCTTTTTTGTTTTGGCAGACTAGTTTGGCCCTGAGATTTTATCAACCTCTCCTTGCTCATCCTTCTTTACGCTGCTGTATTAGGGGCTCTTCTGGGGTCAGGGGAATGAGATCCATTGTATTTACTGTTTTTGGGATATCACATACGCCTTGGATAGCTTGCCAGGCTCTGCCATGCAGACGGGACACTCGGTAGCTTGCCAGGCTCTCTGAGAGGGAGATTACAGATTACAGTTGATTATTTGATAAGATTCACAGAAGGCCTGACTAATACTTCATAACTCAGTACTTCACATATATAAGCTTTGGTTTATAAATGAAGATAATGGGCTACCTTTGAGTGATTTGTTTTTCTCTGGGTGCGGGAAGTGCTACAGGCACTTACACATACAGAACATGTACTCTGCCCTGCGCTGCCGGCAGCTAGTCTCCGTCTCTGTCTCACATGTCTCTGTCCCCTTTCTTACCCAAATCTTTAATTTTATTTTCAGCGAATACAGGAGGAGATAAAAAATTTAGTCAAGTTACAGACCAATAATGCTTCCTGGGCGACTTATGGCAGTTCTTTAAGTGCACCGGTGCCTGCAGAAAGTCCAATGGGTTTTTTCCCGGATCCCAGTGAGAGAAATGAAGCAATTCTCCCCTACCCTGCGCCCGACAAGCCTGAAATGCACCAGGAAACGCCCAGCTCGCAGGCTGACTGCAGTGCCGAGGGCAGCTGCGTGAGCAGCGGCTATGGAACCTGCACCTCCGAGCTAAACGCCAATAAGGCCGGGGCCTCGAGACACCTCATGGAGCATGAGGCGGAGTCTGCAGGACCCTGTGGGGCGGCAGGGGACCAGGCTGAGCCCTGCCAGCCGCACACAGACTGTGGACACGGCAGGGGCGACCACCCGCAGGCAGCCCAGGGCCTCTCCGTAGGTGCCTCTCTCTTTCCCGGGGAACTGGAACATGATTTTCTTGGAAAAAGTCAAATTTCAGAAGTATACAGTGGGAAAAAAAATAGGTGAGTAGGTTTTCTCTATTATGTCAAGGAAATTTAGTTTATTAAATAAAGAAGCTCTCAGTTAATTTTGGTTTTGGGTCACACCCGACAATGCTCCGGGGTGACTCCTGGCTCTGCACTCTGGAATCACTCCTGGTGTTGTTCAGGGGACCCTAAGGGATGCCGGGGATGAACCTGGGTTGGCCGCGTGCAAAGCAAACGCCCCACCTGTTGTACTGACTGTTGTTCTGGCCCATTTGGGGCCTTTCAGTGAATGCTGAGCTGTGGCATAAAGCAGATCGCCTTTGGAGAGTGGAGGTTACCCTGATGTTCAGTTTTGTGTCTCCTAAATGTGCCATCTGAAGTATTTCCCTCTAGCTAGCATGATCGTTAGTGACTACAAACGCATGTAAATGAACACTTTCTCGGTGAGGATTTGTTTTGTGCTGGATGAGTCCTTGATAATGCCACAGTTCCAGGCTGTGCATGTGTATCACTGTTAGTCTCTTTGTTTCTTTAATAAGCCCTGAAAACCCTGTGAATCAGTTAGATCTCCCCTCCGAGCCCTTAGGTAGACACAGAACATCTTCCTCTGATTCCGTAGCTGCTGATCTTCCTGTGTGTGTTTCAAGGACAGCCTGCAAGAGAATAATTTTTTTTTCTTTTTCAGTAATAAAGCTATAACATCGTGGGCACAAAAACTGAAACAGAACCAGCCAAAGCGAGTACACTCGGGAGAGGGCTGTTCCCGGCCAGTGCAGGCCGGCCAGCAGGTAGCCGGGCCACTGTATGTGCGTGTGTGCACGTGTGACCACTCATGGGTGCCTGTGTATGTTTGTGTGTATGTATGTGTGCACTCATGTGTGTGCATGTGTGTGCGTGTGCTTGTGTTTATGTTGTTTGTATGTATCCACTCGTGTTTGTATGTGCATGCATGCATGTGCTCATATATTTGTGTGTGCCCATTCCTGTGTGTATATGTATGTCCGTGTGTGTATGCGTGTGTGCATGCATGGGTGCCTGCCCCCTGCAGCAGGGGCGGCGGTTGTGCTGTGCTGGAAGCTGGTTCCCTGGGCCCCCCTGGTGGGACACAGTGACCTGCTCCAAGTCAGGTCCTCAGTAGGGAGTCCTAGCACCTACTTGAAGGTGCACATGCTTGGCAGTGATGCGTGTGATGCTTCTGCGGAAAGCCTCGGATGGGGATGTAGTTGGGGCCAGAACACTGCAGGCTGGAGGGCCTGTTCTGGTCTCAGCAGTGGTTGTCCCTGAGCTGTGGCCGCCATCCTGTGGAGCTGTTAGTGAGGAGGTCTCCCTGTTGGAGCCGCGGGCCCATGCCAGGCCCTTACCACACCCTTGCAGCCTGTGCCGTGGACCCCCTGCCTGTGGCTTCCACCCTTGGGCCAGTCAGTCCCTCCCCTCCCCTCTCCTGGGAAATGACAGTCTATTTATTTATTTATTTTTGGGATCACACCCGATGATGCTCGAGGGTTACTCCTGGCTCTGCACTCAGGAATTACTTCTGGTGGTGCTTGGGGGACCCTATGGGATGCCGGGGATCCATCCCAGGTCAGCCGCGGCAAACGCCCTCCCCACTGTGCTATCACTCTGGCCCTCTTTGTCTAATTTTTTAACCAATGTACTTGTTTTTATGAGTCACTGTGAGGTGCAGAGTCACTCCTCAGCCAGTCCCTTCTCCAGTGCCCACTTCCCTTCCCGTCCCCGCACCAGCATCGTGAGCCCAGACCCCGCGGCCCGCTGACCACGCTCTCTCTCGGTTACAGTCTGACCTCCCTGCTGCTGCTCGTCCTCCTGCCTTTTACCTCAACAAGCCCGAGGAGCTTCCCGACGCATGGCTGTCCGACTCGGGAGCAGGTATGGTGCCAGAGACCGGGCCGGCCTTGGTTGCGCAGGATGCACTCTGGAGCTCAGGGTTCACTCCTCTCTCTCTTCTGGCTTTGTTGGGGGCCACAGCTCTCAGTGTTCGGGGCTACTCTCAGCTCTGCACTCGGGGACTCACGGTCTCCCACCCCCCACTGGACTCGGCACCAGCCAGGATGCAGGAGCCCCGAAGTGTTCTTGAATCACTTCACTCTTGATACGTTTCTAAATATTATTCATAAGAAAATGGCCATATTTAAAAACGTTTTCATTGTCCTCATTTATCTTTACTTTTAATTATCCGGTATTTGTGTTTTGAGCATTGGAGTCATTAATTAGTAAGGCATTTCTGAGAATCTTAAGATTTCAACTTTTGTACCCCATAGCCAAAACCTACTTTCTGTCTGTCTTTTTGTCTGTCTGTCTTTCTGTCTGTCTGTGTTGTTTTGTTTATTTGCTCATTGTCCATGCCCCACAGTGCTGAGAGGCTCCTCCTGGCAGTGCTTGGGGGACCAGGTGGCGCAGGGTTTGAACTGGGCTTAGCTGCGTGTGAGGAAGTTGCCTCCCTGGCCTCTCCTCTAGCCTTGGCGTCACCCTAGGGAGTGTCTTTGTTCTTTCTGTGCGCACCAGGGCTGCTGTACTGGAAGCTGGAGGAGAAGGACATGTACCACTCCCTGCCTGAGACTTTCGACAGGTCCCTCGCACCCCCCACAGCTTGGTGCCCAAGCCAGGTAATTGGGACATGCACTGTGGCAGCGAGATGGCTCAGGGCTGGGTGCATGGGAGCCCAGGCTGCTGAATGTGGCTCTGAAACCGGAAACAAGTAAAGAGACAAATAAATGTCCCATGGAGCCAGGCGGAGCTCAGCAATGCAGTAGTTGCATGTGTGAGGCCCCGGGTTCAGTCCTCAACACGCTGCACAAGCACATATATGCATGCACGTGCGCACACACACACACGCACGCACGCACGCACGCACACCCCCCACCCTGCACTTCAGCCCCCTGCATGTACATACACACGTACACAATGCACATGCGCACACATGCACACACACACACATGCACGCACACAATGCACACATACACAACACACGCACACACACAACATGCGTGTGCACACACAATGTATGCACACACACACATCTTCAGCATCCTGCACACACAGATACAATAATAAAATTCAGTAAGAGGAAACACACTTGCATGTGAATTTGTATTACAGTTTTAGTTAAGCACGCTATTTGTAAATCTTTCTGTTTTCTATCTTTTGTATATTAAGATATAGGCTTAAAGTTATAATTACCTGCTTTCAAAATCAGTTTACGGAGCCATAGCACAGCGGGTGAGGCTGCTCTGTGCTGTCTCTCGGCTCCTGCACTGTCCCCTTCCCTCCTGCCTCAGGATCGCAGCTCTTGACCTTTCCTCTCGGTCCTTTGACGTTCATCTGCCCAGATGCTCTCTCCTCCTACTTCAGGCTTTCACTGTCAATTCTCCTCTTTTTTTTTTCTTTTTGGGTCACACCGGCGATGCACAGGGGTCACTCCTGGTTTTGCACTCAGGAATTATTCCTGGCAGTGCTCAGGGGATCAAATGGGATGCTGGGAATTGAACCCAGGTTGGCCACGTGCAAGGCAAACACCCTACCCGCTGTGCTATCGCTCTGGTCCCTTAATTCTTCTCTTAACTCAGCTCTTAGTTCTTATTTTGGACAGGAGCTCCCAGGGGTCTAATTTTGGAAACTTCCCAGGTTGCTTGATAAATTAGGTTTAATTTACCCCCTTATTTTTTGCTGTTAGATTGGAACAATTTCTCATCTCAGGGAGA
The DNA here is from genome assembly GCF_029834395.1 of Sorex fumeus. Lineage (NCBI taxonomy): Eukaryota > Metazoa > Chordata > Mammalia > Eulipotyphla > Soricidae > Sorex > Sorex fumeus. The sequence continues at coordinate 6,089,608 of NW_026606144.1, read as the reverse complement.
CGCACAGACTCTGGCGTCCCAGCTTGGTCATCAAGTTGACAGTTGAGAGTTTTGTTTTATTAAAACCTTTCAAAATCTTTTTAAGTGCTGATCTTAGTATCAGTAAACTTTTCTCATTGATTATACCATTTAATTCTGTTTCATATTTTCTAAGTTTAATGCTAGTAATGAGATGAAGCTACCATCACTGAAGGATATTTATCATAAAAAACAAAGGGAAAACAAGCAGTTTCCGGAGAGGGATCTCACTTGCGCTTCCCACCCAAATCACCCACCAGAGGTAAATTGTGGGCGCTCTGCCGAGGGGCCGGGCCACTTCCTGGACCTGTTTTCCCAAGGAGCCATTCTGCTCGTGTAGGGAGCAGCCGGTCGGGCGCTGAGGCGAGTGCCCGTGCTCTGTCTTGCCCACAGGTGCTGACTCTGGACCCCTCGGCTCATGGGAAGCCCAGCTCCCGCGGCGCCCTCGAGGACCGGACATCCTCCTCGCCTGACTCAGTGCTGGGGCCCACTCTCTCCAGCCACTCTGACATCGACTCATTTTCACAAGCAAGTCACGTCACGTCCCAGTTGTCTGGATTCCCCAAGTCTCCATCCCACTTGAAAACCTCGCCGGGGGACCCCTGGGAAAGCCACACCTTCCAGAACGAAAGTAGGACCAGTTCCGCCTTCGCTTCTGTGTACACCGCTGCGAGCAGCGACGTCTCGGTGAACACCGTGGAGGGAGCCACCACGGCCACGTGCCCATCGGTCTCCGTCCGCCAGTCCCCGCTCCTGGCTGTGCCAGCTGAGCGCATCTCCTCAGCACCCCCAGGGGACCCTGTGCTCATGTCTCAGTACGTACCTCACGAGCCGGCCACCGCAGGAGCTTACAGGATGGAAGTGGTTTTTATTGAGCTTCTTCAGTTAGATGTAAAATCTTAGCACTTGCTCTGTTTTTGGGCCAAGCCCAGTGATGCTCAAGGGTTCCTCCTCCTTTATACTAAGGAATCACTCCTGGCGGTGCTCTGGGGACACTCTGGGATGCCGGGGATGGAACCCAGGTTGAACAGGTGCAAGGCAGACGCCCTCCCTGCTATACTATCATTCCTAAGAGAGAATTTTTAATGTATAGCATCTAGCGAATGTGTATTGTTAGCCTGTTGCATATTGATCTATGATACATTAAGCGAATGTCTACTTCTCCTTGTGAGTGATGTGGTGTCAGTGTCTCCAGGGATAGGCTGTGAGGTTGTACTTTCCCACAGGATCAGGCAGACCCTGAAGGAGAAGCACGCTCGGCATGTTGCAGATCTTCGAGCTTACTATGAATCGGAAATAAATAGTTTGAAACAGAAACTGGAGGCAAAGGAAATCTGTGCAGCTGAAAATTGGAAGAAAACCAATCAAATTCTTATAGATAGGTAAAATTGTGTTTTATTTTAAAGCCCCATGGGACGGTGCTCAGTGATAACTCCTGGCTCTGCACTCAGGGTTCATTCCCGGCGGGGTGATGGGGATTGAACCTGGCTTTGCCGCGTGCAAGGCAGGTGCCCTCCCTTTCCACTGTGCTGTCATTCCAGTCTTCAGAACAGGTGAAACTTGACGTTGTTGTCCTGACATTGTGATGATAGGACACTTCGATTTTTTTTTTCCTTTTTGGGTCAAACTGGCGATGCTCAGGGGTTAATCCTGGCTCTGCACCCAGGAGTCACTCCTGGTGGTGCTCAGGGAACCCCATGGGATGCCAGGGATGGATCCCAGGTTGGCTATGTGCCAGGCAAATGTTCTCCCTCCTGGACTATACTCCAGCCCCTGAGAGGACACTTTGAAAACATGGGCTTTAGATTTGAAAATTTTAGCAGAAACTTTGCCTAATGTTTTGTTTTGGTTCTGGGAATCCAGGCCTAATACCTAAGGAACAGGCCTTCTGTTGACAGACCATATACCTCTGTCTCCTCACAGTGGGAACCGTTCTTTTCCGGGCGGAGGGCCGCATCAGTCTGAGCCCTTCGGCAGGCTGGCATCTCTGTAGGCCCCCGTCACAAGCAGGTTTCCCGCTGCTTTTACTGGTTTCTGAGCCACGTGCAGCTGACTGCTCAGGGTCACTCAGGGAGCCGTATTTTTGCTGCTGGGAATCGAACTCGGGTTTGCTGTGTGCAAGGCAAGTGCCCTGCCCACTGCGCACTCTCTGGTTCTGCTTCTGTCTTTTGGCTCTTGTAGAGAATGTGGGGTTTATATAATACTTTCGAGAGAAATACTTTGTGTGTTTATTTTTAATTTTTGGGGGGGGTTCACACCTGGCAATGCTCAGGAGTTACTTCTGGCTCTGCACTCAGGAATTACTCCTGGCGGTGCTCCAGGGACCATATGGGAATCCAACCCAGGTCAGCCACGTGCAAGGCAAACGCCCTACCCGCTGTGCTATCTCTCCAGCCCCTGTGTGTTTGTTTATTTTGTGGGCCACACCCGGCCCGCTCTGTGCTCAGGAATCACTGCCGGTGGTGCTCAGGGGACTCTATGGGATGCCGGGGATCAAACCCAGGTTGGCCGCAGACAAGCGCCCTCCCTATCTGCTGCACTCTTCCTCCAGGCCCAGAAATGCTTTTAATCATTTTGTTTTAATTTATGGTTTTTAGATGTGGCCAGTTAGATAGTGCTCTGAGTGAAGCCACTGGTCGTGTGAAAACCCTCGAAAATAAGAATAACTTACTGGAAATAGAAGTGGTGAGTCCCCACATTCTGTCACTGTGGTTTGGATGGTCTTAATGCAGATCTGGGCCCTAAGGGAGCTCGGGTGCGGGCCGTTGCAGGGAGGCGGGTTCCGTCCCCGGTAGTGACACTGCTGGGAATCACCCTGATAAGGAAAATGAAGTCTTTGATACAGGTGTCGGTTTCCAGGCATGGAGTACGCACTGGCTGTGCCTGGGGCTCCCTGCATGTGGGTGGACTGTATGTTCTCTGGCCCTCCTCTCCCGTGGGGGCAGGCCACACTGTCTCAGGACTTACTCTGGCTCTGAGCTCAGGGGTCACACCTGATGTAGTATAGGGGACCACCTAGGCGCTGGGGCTCAAGCCGGGCGGGCTACTTGTAAGGCAAGTATCTCACCGCTGTACTTTCTCCCTGGCCCTTCACCTCTCTCGTTTAATTTTTTTTTTCTTTTTTGGGTCACACCCGGCAATGCACAGGGGTTACTCCTGGCTCTACACTCAGGAATTACTCCTGGCAGTATTTGAGGGACCATATGGGATGCTGGGAATCGAACCTGGGTCAGCTGCTTGCAAGACGAATGTCCTACCCGCTGTGCTATCGCTCCAGCCCCTCTCATTTTCAATTTTTTAAATTTGATTTGAGGTTTGGGGTCATGCCCAGTGGGGCCAGATGCTATTCCTGGCTTTGTGCTCAGGAGCAGTGACTGCTGGTGGTGCTGGGGGGACCCACATCTGGGGATAGGACTGAGCCCGGTCAGCAGGAGGAAGGCCCGCTCCCTCATCCTGCATGCTCTCCCCCTTTCTGTCTCCCCGTTTCCCTCCTCCCTTTTGTCCTTTCCCGCCCTCCCTCCCTCCCTCCCCCCTGCCTTCTCTCCTTCTCTCTCTCCCTCTCTCACTGTCTCCCTCCCTCTCTTCCTCTCTCCCCCTCTTGTTTTTTTGGGTCACATCCTGCGATGCCCAGGGGTTCCCCCTGGCTCTCTCAGGAATTACTCCTGGCGGTGCTCTGGGGACCATATGGGATGCTGGGAATCGAACCCGGGTCATCCACATGCATGGCTGGCGCCCTCCCTGCAGTCCTGTCACCTTGGCCCTAAGAGCTGCCTGGGCCATGCGGCGGCTGCATGGGGATTGTCCGGAGCAGCAGCCACAGTTGTGCTTCTCCTCACCGAGATGCTCTCGAGGCCACCCAGGGCTGCAGCACTTCCACGGGGCTCGTGGCACCACGCAGAAATCCCAGCAGCACCTCCGGTGTCTCCATGGAGAGAGCTGGGTCTGGGATGTGTTGGTGGGGTGGGTGGGGTGTCCCCCGCACGGGGCCTGTATGAAACCCTGGGTCCCACCCCCAGCGCGGGGGCCTGTGTGAAGGCCCAGGTCCCATCCCTGGTCCCGCAACCAGTTTTGTAGTTTTGTTGCTGACTTTTGTTGGCATGCTTTGTTTTACGATGCTGCCTTTGGATCTTAATCCTGCAGTTTGGCAACTGTTTTTGAGGCATTTTTTTTTTAATTAAAAACAACCCATTTCCCTTTCCTTCCCCCCTGTAGAGTGACCTTCGAGACCGCTTCCTTGCCGCCAGCAGCGCCTCCACGGTGCTGCAGGAGCGGATCGAGGAGATGCGGGCCAGCAGCAAGGAGAAGGACGGCACCATCCTGCGGCTGCAGGCCCGGCTACAGGACGTGGAGGAGGCGTTCGAGAGCGCGTACCGCCTCTCCGACGACAAGGAGGCCCGGCTCCGGCAGGAGGCCAAGATGTTCCAGGACGTGAGCGCGGGCGACTCACATGGGTGGGGCGTCGTATACCCCGTGTACTTAGGGCCCGGCGCCCTTGCTCTGATCGCTTCGTTCTGTCTTGGGTTTTGGGCCACACCGGCTGCACTCAAGGCTTACTCCTGACTGCACTCTCCTGAGTACTTCGGGAACTGTGCGGGGTCTGGCACTCTCTCCAGCTTGACCGCATGGTATTCTGATCTGATACCTGATTTGGGGTTTTGTATTTCTATTTTGCTACTAGCTTAATAAAAAGTAGCATTCAGCAGTTCTCACCCTTTCTTTTTTTTTTTTTTTTGGCTTTTTGGGTCACACCTGGCAATGCACAGGGGTTACTCCTGGCTACTCCTGGCTGCTAGTTCTGCACTCAGGAATCACCCCGGCGGTGCTCAGGGGACCATATGGGATGCTGGGAATTGAACCCAGGTTGGCCGCATGCAAGACAAACGCCCTACTCACTGTGCTATTGCTCCAGCCCCTCTTACCCTTTCAAATGCTTTTTATTTAGGGGTACGATTGGCTCATTAAAGTACTTTTCTTTTTTTTTTCTTTTTTTTTTTTTTTTGAGTTTGGGTCACACCCAGCGATGCTCAGGGGTTACTCCTGGCTCTGCACTCAGGAATTACTCCCAGTGGTGCTCGGGGGACCATAAGGGATGCCAGGGATCGAACCTGGGTCGTCCGTGTGCAAGGCAAATGCCCTACCTGCTGTGCTATCACTCTAGCCCCTTCTTTTTTTTTTTGTCACACCCAGTGATGCTCAGGGGTTCAGGGGTCCCTCTCGGCTCTACTCTCAGGAGTTACTCCTGGCAGTGCTCAGGGGACCATTTGGGATGCCAGGGCTCCAGCCCAGGTTGGCAGTGTGTGCGGGAATGCCCTCCCCGCCATACTATTGCCCTGAACTCCTCACTTTTTATTTTGAAATAAACCTACAAAACCTACAAAGTTTGAATGAACTTGTAACACTTACTCTGCCTGGGATTCAGCAGCTCTTCGCATCTCGCTCGGGGGCTCGAGGTTGCCTCAACGGTAGATCACCTGCCCCAGGCTCAGGCCTGACACCACGTGGCCCCCAGAGCTGCTGGGAGTGACCTCCTGATGGGAGTCGTCAACCGCAGGAACAAATGCCCAGATCAGGCATTTTTCTGTTTTGCTGCTTGATTTTCCTCCTCTCTGTTCACACGCCCTTTCGGGCCTGCCGGGGTGTCTGCTGGGCAGGCCCTTCCCCCAGCACTGCACGGCTGGCACCAGCCTCCAAGGAAAGAAATCAAGGGGCTCTTTAGGGCTCTGTCCTAGACCAGCCGATCCATGGGGACCCCGCGTGGGGCTGTGACCCCGACACAGCCGGTCTTTTTTTTTTTTAGACTTAACAAATTTTTGTGCTTGGGTTTCAATTATACAATGATCAACAGTTGGTCTTTTTGGTATCTTCCCCTTGCCAGGCCGGGATCCAGCCCGACCCCTCAGGTTACCCTCTCTGATCTCGTCACTGTCGTTTATTTATTTCCCCATCTGTTCACGCTGGGGTGCCGGGACAGACCTGAGCTCTCGTGGGGGCGTGGTGTAGGCTGTCCCGTGGAGACTCGCCAGCCTGTCGATGTCACCGCCCTCTTAGCCCTTCTCTTTCAGACCAGCCCTCAGTCCTGCCTCTGTCTTTGTTTTTTCCCGTAGCTTTTGTTAGAATATGAGTCTCTCGGGAAGGAGCACGAGAGGGTGAAGGTAAGGAGCACTGTGGGGCTCTGGGCTACCTTGGGGGCCGGGGTGGCACTGGACATCTAGAAAGCCAGAAGCTCTCCTCTGTCCCCTTCCAGACATCCTAGGTGTCTGCCCATCTAACTTGCACGTGCTCTGTTTTTGTTTTGGGGTCACACCCAGCAGTGCTGCGGGGTCGCTCCTGATGGTGCTCGGGGGACATACGGGGTGCCGGGGATTGAACCGGTGTCACCTTACCCGCTCTACTGCCGCTCTGCCCCTAATTTGCAACAATTTTTGCATGACTTTTTGAATTATGGACTGGCTATTTGAGATGAGATGAAATATTTGGAGGAACGTAATGGCAGCCGCGGAGAAGAAGATAGTGCTCAAATACTATTCAAAAAGGAAGTCTTCTTTTTTGAAGCACTAGCCTGTTAGGTTGGGTTTGACGTTACTATGTGTGTATTCTTACGTAAAACTGAGAATCACGTATTTGAATTCTGTGAAACCCCATAAACAGGTTCAGGAATTTGGGACTGTTTGCGGTTAGTCACATGCCTGCAAGGCTGGGGACGGGCCCAGGGTCCCTCATGCTCTCCTCAGTGTATGTCCATTTTAATGTAGTCTTTTTATTTTTTTCTATTTGGGTCACACCCAGTGATACACAGGGGTTACTCCTGACTGTGCACTCAAAAATTACTCCTGGCGGTGCTCGGGGGACCCTATGGTATGCCCGGGATTGAAGCTGGGTCAGCTGCATGCCAGGCAAATGCCCTCCCTGCTGTGTTATGCTCCAGCCCCAGTGTGGAGCATTTTGCCGAGTGCCCATGACCCAGCACAGCCCAGCAGCCTCGGCCAGGGGCATGTGCTCGGGCTCTGCCGTGCGCTTTGGGCTTATTTTGCTCTCATTTCCTCTTGAATCACCTCTGATGCCTGTTTTTGGTCCCACACCCAGTAATAAACTCCTTTTTTAGCTCTCTGCTGTTGCCTTAGAATTGTTTCATGCATTTGAGGGCAAAGTAGTACATGTTAACATTCATCTTCAGTAATTGGAGGCTTTGCTTTGTTTTTCTAGGAAACCTTGAACACAACTGAGAACAAGTTGCTTGACGCGCGCACCCAGATCTCTGATTTAAAAAGGTAAAGCATCCCACGGGCAATGGTTTGCTCAGTGCTGGTGCGTGTCTGTGATGGGGGGAAAGAGTGGGGGAGGGGTCTTGCAGGCAGCAGGGCGGGGCCCAATCCACTCAGTGGCCTCCGGGTTCACATCGATCTGGGGTCTCTCCATGCAAGGGGTGCGCCCTTGACCCCGTGAATGGTCTCCCTGGCCTTGAGATTGATTTCACCCTAATTTTTCCCTGACACGAAAATAACATTTTAGGGATCAGAGCAGAAGCACAGCAGGAAGGACACTTATCTTGCATGTGGAAGACCCAGTTTTAATCCCCAGCATCCCACATGGTCCCCCGATCCCACAGACATGATCCCTGAGCACAGAACCAGGGAGAACCCCTGAAGTGTTACCAGGTGTGGCCTCAAAACAAACAACCTTTGCCTGTGATAAAATCCTTTTTTGTTTTATTTTTGGGTTACACCTGGCAGTGCTTAGGGCTTATTCCTGGTCCGTACTCGGGGATCAATCCTGGGGACCACACCTAACAGAAGGCTTTTGTGTGACTTAATTATACTGGTAGTTGTGTCTGGAGTCCTGCCGTCTCCGTGGCCCTATGTGCTTCTCTGAGAAGGTCAAATATAAATGGTATGTCATTACAGTGAATGTAATGTTAAGCGACAGCCTTACTTCCGGAACTGTTCAGGATCCAAGAAGAATGCAGCATTCATTCCTATCAGCCGGATCATTTACATTATGTTTGGTTTCTGGGTCATTCCTGGTGTTGCTCAGGGGCCACATATGTGGTGGGCCCTGCCTGGACCCTGAATGAGCACTTGCCTTGGGTACCTCGCCTACTCAGCATCGCTCCTGCCCCGCCGCCTTTTTTCAAAGAGATGTGCTTTAGGGACCACGTTCATTATGTGATTTTCTTAGTCAGGTGGGAGCAGAGCCATCAGTGAACGGTCCTCATGCCCACAGCGGGCCCTCTTGCAGGGCCTTTCCTTGGGGTGACGCCAGCCCTCTGGGCGGGCAGCTCGGGCCCAGCTCACTTGCTCCTGTCTCTCTGAAGTGCTCTAGGCCCTGGCGTCAGCTTTCTCGCCTACTGGCATCACCACTAGCGTGACCGCAGAGAGCCCTCTCACCAGGGATCAGGGGAGGGACTGAGCCTGGCATGAGCAGGGCAGAGATCTACCACCACGGTGGCCACATCTTGTCACTGCTCCCCTGAGCGCAGAGCCGGGAGTAAGCCCTGTGACTGCAGCAGACCAGACAGGAGGAGCTGAGGTGTCGGGGCTCGGCGTGGGGGGCCGGAGGGCGTGCTGGTTGGCCAAAAGTACCTCTTGTGGTGAACTTTAAAATAGTTAGGGGCCGGAGCGATAGCACAGCGGGTAGGGCGTTTGCCTTGCACACGGCTGACCCGGGTTTAATCCCCGGCATCCCATATGGTCCCCTGAGCACTGCCAGGAGTAATTCCTGAGTGCAAAGCCAGGAGTAACCCTGAGCATTGCTGGGTGTGACCCAAAAAGGAAAAAAAATAAAATAAAATAGTTATATTTTAGATATGGCACTGATTAGCTAGGCTGCCTGGGCTGGAGTGATAGCACAGCGGTAGGGTGTTTGCCTTGCACGCAGCCAGCCTGGCCGAGCCAGGTTCGATTCCTCTGCCCCTCTCGGAGAGCCTGGCAAGCTACCGAGAGTATTCAATATGCCAAACACAGTAACAAGAAATCTCACAATGGAGTTGTTACTGAGCAAATCAATGAACAACGGGAGGACAGTGACACAGCTAGGCTGCCTATAGGAGGTGTTTTGGAAGAGCTTAGCTTTTTGCAGGAATTTAGCAGTTTCTAAAAGGAATTTAGTGACTCCTTTTTAATGGCTTTGTTTAGGACATTAAACCTGCCCCCCCCCGCCCCCCCCCCCCTGCTGTGAAGGTGTGGCCCTGTAGCTTCCACAGATGTGTGCGAGCCCCTGCTAGAGTGAGACAGCTCAGGGTCACCGTTTTCTTAGATCCTTACGTTATTTGGATTTTATTTTTGACTGTGTGTCTGATCTGTGATCAGGTTCTTGGGACTATTTCATTGTGCTCTTTGGAGCCGCTCTGCTGCCCGTGGAATTCAGTGGCTCTGCACCTCGTTCCCCGTGCGGAAAGTTCCGGGCACTGGGCCGCAGAGAGCTCAGTGCACCAAAGCAGGGGTGGCTCCTGCCCTCTCGCAGGGAGGGGCTGAGGAAGCATCGTTTCAGCCCTCTTCTAGAAGCGTCGCTTCAGATACATCATTTTCAGTTGGCTTACACTTTGAATCTCTTAAAATATACCTGATTTACCTTTCTGCTTTCCAATTAGAACAATTTCCAAACTGGAAGCTCAGATCAAGCAGGTGGAGCACGAGAGCCTGGTGGGTCTCCGCCGTCACCTCCGCGCCCCTGCGAGAGCCTCCTGCGCCGAGTAAGTCGGATCGGGGTGTCCTTCCGGGCCGTACCGGCTGCCCATCCGGCTCACCAGGAAGCCAGGGGGCCTCTCACGTACGCCTCGAACACAAAGCGACAGCAGGGCCTTGCCTTGCACGTGGCCAGTCTTGGGTGACCAGGGCCAAGGAGCGGCTTCCTCCCTCAAAAGGAGGAGTGCTAAATCAGGGTAGAAATGAGGAGACTTGGAATCTGTGGTTTTGGTTTTGGTTTGGTTTGGACCAGCTACGTAGCTGTAGACAAATTAGTTCATATTTTATAGCTGAATTGTCTGAAAAGATTTTTTAGTCCTAAACTTCCCAAAAATATTTTTACCTTTTTGAAAACTGATGAGTATTGTTTTTTCATGGGGTTGTATTGTATGGTCTCGCTGTTTTCCAGAGTGAGAAATAGAAGCTTATTGGAAAGTAGAAGAGAAAGGAAAAGTAACTTCCCCGAGTCGGGAGGAACTTAGTAGAGGACTGAGTTCTCTTTTTGGTATTTTTACATTTTGAGAATTAGTTTTCTTACGTTAGAGCATTTGTCTTAATATATTTATGGACTGGGCTGGAGCGATAGCACAGCGGGTAGGGCATTTGCCTTGCATGTGGCCGCTCCCATGAGGTGTGCGGCTGCTCCTCCCTGTCTGCACTCGACTCTGTTCTTCCCCGCGTCTCCTCACCCCCAGGACTGGTCTCCCTGCCTCTCGCACCCTCGCCGCCTCTGATGTCAGCAGGCGCAAGTGGCTGATTCCCGGGGCCGAGTACTCGATCTTCACTGGCCAGCCCCTGGCCCTCCAGGGTCAGAGAGAAGAGAACCCGCTGGAGAAAATCTCTGCTCCTGGGTAAGAAGACTTGCTCAGTGGGGCCAGGGATATGGTTCGGTTAGAGCATTAGAGCACTGATTGGAGCACTCACCTTTCTTTTGTTTTGCTTTTTGGGTCACTCCCGGCGATGCACAGGGATTCCTCCTGGCTCTGCACTCAGGAATTACTCCTGACGGGTCCCGGGGGACCATATGGGATGCTGGGAATCGAACCCGAGTCGGTTGTGTGCAAGGCAAACTCCCCCCCGCCTGCTGTGCTATCGCTCTAGCCCCTGCACTCACCTTTCTGTGTGAGATCAGGGTTTGATTCCTGGGGCCACTTACAAACAAATGAGAAAGAAAAGAACATTTTCATCCCTGATGGTACTTGGGAGCTTGTCATGTTCTGTGAAGATCCCGATTGCATTTAAATGGCCATTAAGTGTGCAGGGCCGCCTCGGTTTCCCTGAGAGCTTCACCCTGGAGACTAGAGGCTCAGGCTTTTGAGGGAGTTGGCTTTCGAGGGCCTGGTGCAGGCTGTGCCCTGCCCAGGCTGTGGCACACTTGTGGCGCCTCCGGGTTATTTCCTGTGTGTGCTGGGACGGGAAGCACTGCCAGTGTATTTGCATCGCAAAGATGTTATTTGGGGAATGTCATAGTCAGCTGGTGGCCCAGCGGCCAGCCCGTGGCTGCTCTCATGTCTTCCGTGGCCTGGATGGGTGACGCGGGCCTCTCCGCTGTGACTGCAGAGGGCTGACTCTGACCTCCGGCCCTGCTCTGGTGTCCTGCACGGGAACCTGGGCTCTGTCCCTGGGGTCAAGCCCGCACCCCGTCCTGGGCACCACCACTATGATTTCATCCAAACTTTATTGGCCCCAGGCTCCACGCAGGGTCCTGCCTGTGCCTGGCCACCCCTTTCAGAGCTATTCCCCCACAGGGACTCCCGGCCCGGAAGCCCGCCAACAACAGAACCGAGAGACACTGCAGACGGCCCAGTAGTGAAGGCGCTTAAACAGTTGGAGGAAGAAAAAACACTGAAAAATCTGGGCACACAGACAGACGATCCCTCCAATAGTAAGTCTCTTGTTGATGTTCTGGACTGGGGCCACTCCCATACTGTCGCCCCAGCCCCTCCAGATGTCTTTTGTAAAAAGAAGTCCTTGAGTAATTAAGTTAAAAACAATTTTTATTTTACTGCTTCTTCATCCCCATTTTCTAGATGATTACTGCTGATAATTTATCATACCGTGGTATAACATGTATTGTGGGGGCGGGGGACTGGTCAGGAACGGAACCCAAACCTCTGCGCGTTCTCTGTCGCTGAGCGAGTCCCCAGCCCGGGGTGGGACTGTGCCTTTCTTCTGGTGTGTGGCCACAGCAGAGGGTGCTCAGGAGCCACCCGAGTGGTGCTGGGGGTCGTTGTGCCGTGCCAGGATTCAGACCTGATGGCCAAGTTCCTGACCCTGTACTGGTCTCCAGCCCTGTGTCGCCGAGCCCCAGGCTCCTGACGGGTCTGGGACATGTCGCACCACTTGGTCCCTCACACCTGGGGATCTCCTGGCTGACGGTGGGTGTTTCCGCACTCCTGGTGCACCGCCGAGTGTCCTCTGTGCGGGGTCGTGGGCAGCCTGCATGCTCTGCTCAACACCCCCCAGCACCTTTGGGGTCCCCCGCTGGGCGGTTCCTCTTGGACACGTGTCAGTGCCCGGCTTTCTCCAATTGAGCTCTTGAGGAATCACCTGGAATACCAGTTGTAAAGAGAGAAGCAGAATACATTAATTTTAAACTCCCACGTTTTTCATAAGCATTTTGATTATGAGATTGTTACACATTTGCAAATAATTATAATCTAGGTAATAAAAACAATTGCTTGCTGAATGTAACCGTCTGTTAATAAAAGCAGATAATTGAAGCCTGGTTTGTTTTGTTTTCTTTTGGGGGGTAATTAACATTTCATTTTTCTTTTACAGAACCAGTCAGTTCTCATCTAACTGGAACTTCTGTCAGTGCGAGTCGGTCCCCCGAGAAATGCGCCCATCAGAGACAGAAGCGACAGAGCTCTGCTGCTCAGCGCTCGTCCTCTCTGCCGCCCTCCAGCCGCAGGTCCAGCCCTCCAGGTGGGGCCCCCCTTGGCCGGGGTGCAGGCTCTTTTGACACCACCCAGGCCGGCTCGGCCCAGTCCAAGCCAGCTGGGGGCGCTCAAGCCCTCAGGCCACAGCTCTGGACCCAGCACTGTTCTAGCCGGTTCTCTATCTGGAAGTGGGGACACTGGGACTGGGGAGATGGCACAGGGCTAAGGCATTTGCCGTGCACATGGCCAGCCTGGTCAGTCCCCGCTACTGCCTGCGGTTTCCCACAACACGCCAGGATGGATCCTGAGCGCCGCCAGCTGTGTGCCTGAAGTATTGGCTTTCTGGATCCTTGATTTTCCTTTTATTTTTATTTTTGGTCAGAGGCGGGGCGGGGGGGCACACCTAGCAGTGCTCAGGGTCCTCCTGGGGGTGCACAGGGGACCAGGTGGGATGTTGGGAATCAAACCCTGGCTGGCCACGTGCGAGACGAGCGCCCTCCTCGCTGTGCTCTTGCTTCGGCCCAGTTTGAGTTTCATAGAGCAGAGCCTTGTCTGTGAGCACACCATAGGAATGGCCGTCAGCACACTGGTGTTTCCACTCGATTTCCAGTCGACTTCTAAAATCCTGAAAAACCTGTTTTGAGTGAGTGCTGGAACTGCAGCTTATGTAGTGAAGTGCTAACGGTGGATCCCTCTAGGTGTAGGGTCAGGGATCATTTTATTCTGCATGCTCTTATTTTGTAAGATGTTTCACAGTGAAACTGTTTCTTTTAAGGTTAAAAAAAAAATATCAGCTGAGAAAATGTCTTCTGCCAATATATAACACATTATTATTTAGAAGGAAAAGAATATTCCCTCTTTTTTTTTTTTGCTGTAGCGAGAAGAGAGATCATGTTAACACCAGTGACTGCAACTTACAGTCCAAAGCGATCCCCTAAAGAAAATTTGTCTCCAGGATTTAGTCATCTACTTAGCAAAAGTGAAAACAGTTCCATTCGGTAAGTTCTATGAAATTGTAGATTGGAGCATCATACTATTGATTTTTAAATGTCTAATTTTTCAGTTGTCTCTGGATTTAGATCATTTAAGTATCATTATTTAAGTATCAAAGTAAAATTACTGTCATCGCTGAAAGTCATTTTTATCCTTGTAAATTAATTACATTAGAACTCCTTCCGGCGTTTGGATATGGACTGGTCCATTCTTTGTTTTCCTGAAAAGGTGATTTTTATTATGTGATGCAGGGACATTTTGAGCCATTTGTCGAAGAGGGTGGCCTGGCCGTGGGCTCTGCCTGGGGCGCCGTGTGCCGTGGGCCTGTGGGTGCAGCCCCTCCACTGCTGCGGGGGCCTGCGTGGCACGGCACGGTTCTGCGCCCGAGGGCCAGTGCGTTCCAGCTCGGGAAAGACGTGTGACCAGCTTGCTTTGGGAACCAATCTGCCAAGACGCGGCTAACTGGATGCCAGCTTGTCTTTCTGTGGGAGACAGGGCAGGTCCGTTCCCTCTGTCCTCACGGTCGCTTGCTTCATTCGATAGATCTGATATACTTTTGGATGATTTAGATGCTGCTCCCGCGGCGGCAGCGCCCCACGCCGGTGCCCGGAGGCAGCTGCAGCTCCCTCCTCCAGCTGACGCGGAAGGTAGCTCCCTTATGACAACTCTCACCGGGTTTCGTGAGTCTCTGCTGTCTTCCCAAGCTTCTGAATTCAGAGCATCACACGCTTACGTAGTTTCTACCCCAGGACCCCGGAACACAGTGTTCTTGCTGCTCAAGCTGAGCATCCACATGGTCTGGCCGAGAAGGCGTGGGCTGTGTGCCCCCTGCACCCGGCACCTCTGCTCGTCCGCGTTCTCGCTCTGTTTGGGCGGGGGTGGAGGGCACAGCCCTTGGTGCGCGTGGGTCTGCCCGTGTCTTCAGGGGCACTCCTGGCAGTGCTCAGTGGGCAGTACACGGTGCCAGGGATTGAACCGGGGTGACCGCATGCAGGGCGACTCCTTATATCCCTGAAGTTTATGCACAGTGCAGGTTTTAGGTGAATTTTCTTTTTTCTCACTTATATTTTAGGTTTGGAATAAAGGTATAAGACAATATAGGTGAAATTGCTTGGTCAGGCACTCAAAACCTTACCTTTGTAGTATTACGTCTACTGCATGTTCTGCTTCTAAGCTTCCTGTTTTGGTTTGGGGTCACACCCAGCCCTGTCAGTTGCTCGGGACCCTCTGGTTGGTGCTGGATCAGCCTTGGGTTAGCCGCGCGCGAGACAAGCACTTTCTTCCCGCTGTCCTCTCTCTGGCCTGCTTTATCAGCATTTCTTTTTTTTTTGCCAGGCTTTTTGCTCGGTGCTTCGCATGCGTGAGGCTCTGTGTCAATCCCTGGTACCACAGAAAATAAGACTTATTCTTTCTTTGCTCTAAGTTTAGTTAAAGTTTATTTAAGTTTCCAGAAAGTTCACCTACATTGGTTCTGAGAAGTTGTGAGGACTGTCAGACTCGGGGCAGGATGCAGACAGGATCCTGTGGCGGCGCAGGCATGGCTGGTCACTGGTGTCCTCTTGGCTTTCTGGGGCTGTGGTGGCTGGGGGCTTGTTTGCGGAGGCAGGGGAACTCAGAGCGGCCTGTCCCGGAGGCGAAGGCGGGTGACAGAGCACCGTGAGTGATGAGTCGCAGCCATGGGTCAGAGACTTTTTTTTCTTTGACAGAAGAACAGTCATGGGCAGTGGCTGCGCACACCCTGGCTCCCGTGGGCGGCCTTCACCCCGAGCCCATGCCGAGGGCAGTGACGCCCCCCATGGCCAGCCCGGGCCCAGCCCCGCCTGCCGCAGCCGCCCGGCCAGAAGGTGACTTTGAATATACAGCAAAAATCAGGACTCTTGCCGAGACAGAACGTTTTTTTGATGAACTTACCAAAGAAAAGGATCAGGTAAAGATCCCTCGGAGCCGAGTGGTAGGTCCGAGAAGGGGAGGGGGGTGGTCAGCCGGCCTGACTGGGGCTCCCAGTGGGCTGCGCACTCTGGCCTGGGTCTCCCTTCGGAGCTTCCCTGCCAGGAGCAGTTCCTCTGTGCTCACGTGAACTTCCTTTGTGTTAACAGATCGAGGCGGCGCTGAGCCGAATGCCTTCTGGAGGACGGGTCACTTTGCAGACGAGGTTAAACCAGGTGAGAGGTCTTGGCGTGACTGGATGCTGACGGATGCTGGTCCAGGCTGCGGTTTTCCAGAGTGACCTTTTTAATGATGGCCAGCGCGCAGAGAATTTAGCCTTTCTACAGGAAGCACCTGTTCCGAGTAATTTTATATCTGCAGGCTAGCTTTCAGGAATGGAAACTGATCCTCCCCTCATACTTCAAGGAAGAGGGATTCCCGCCTTTGTGTTTTCAGGAAGCTAGCTCGGGGGCTGGTGCCCCATGAGGAGCCCTGGGGTGCTCAAGCGGCAGCACGCGCCCCCGCCCTCTCGCCCACCTCGCCGGGCCCCTCGGGGGGCTCTCCTAGTTATTGAATTTGTTTTCTGGGCCACACCTGGCGGGGCTCAGGGCTTCCTGGGGTCTCAGAGACCATCTGGGGTATGGGGGTTAAGCCAGTGCCGGCCTCACGCTGGGCAAGCGCCTGAACACCAGTGCTGGCACTTCGCACACCCAGCATACCCTCTTTTCCTTTAACTTAGTCACTGAAATTACACAAGTTCTCAGGCATGGCTTTTAGGCATTCGGTGTTTCACCCATGTCCACTTCCCTCCCCAGTATCCCCGTTGGCCTCCCACCCACTCATCTGCCTCTTAGAGAGGCGCTTTCACACAAAGGAGTTTTTGCAGTGTGGTTTACGTAGGCCCTCTTTTTAAGTGGTGCAGGGAACTAATCTGTCTCCCATGTGCCGGGAAGTGCTCTGCCACGAAACTCCATCCTCTCTTCAACATGCCCTTGATGCCCTTGTAAGAGATTTACTTTTTTTTTTTTTTTTTTTGCTTTTTGGGTCACACCTGGCGATGCTCAGGGGTTACTCCTGGTTCTGCACTCAGGAATCACCCCTGGCGGTGCTCAGGGGACCATTTGGGATGCGCTGGGAATCGAACCCGGGTCGGCCGTGTGCAAGGCAAACGCCCTACCCGCTGTGCTGTTGCTCCAGCCCCCGAGATTTACATTTTTGGTTTTGTTGCTGTTGTTGTTTGGGGGCACACGTGGTGGTGCCCAGAGATCACTCCTGGTGGTCCTCGGGGGACCATCTGGGATGCTCGAGATTGGACCCCGCTGTCTGCATATGAGGCGAGCACCCTGCTCACTGCAGTATCCCTCTGGCTGCAGACTTTACATTAAGTTAATGCTTTTGCATTAGACCGCCCCTTTCCCGTTGGTCTGCTCAAGACGTTGTGCATCTAGGCTGGCTAAGACGCTGGCGGCGAGTCTTATTCCGTGGTTGCCACGGGAGGCGGAGTGGCTGATGTGGCCAGTGTGTCCCTCTGGGTGCTTTCCAGGAGGACAAACAAACATGAAACATGCAGGCCTTTCAGTCTGCTCTCTTTTCTTTTCGGGCTACACCTGCTGATGCTCAGAGGTTACGCCTGGCGGTGCTCGAGGGCCCATGATAGATGCCGGGGATCAAACCCGGGTCCACCGCCGACAAGGCAAACGCCCTCCCCATTGGACTAGCTCTCCGGCTTCACAATCTGCTCTTTCTGTGACATTTTTTCAGCATACAAGCTGCAAGTATGTCTCATGTGAAGGAATGTTTTGGTATTTTTGTGCCTTCATGGAAGGAACAATACCTATCCTGACTGATTATGGGCCGAAAGGAGGCAGAGAGGAAGCAGAAGTGTCCTTGGCCAGGACTGGACCCCAAGCTTCTTCTCTTTTATTATTGTCTTTTCTGTGGTTTTCATTCAGTGACTGGTAAGACTGTTTCTTAAAATAGTATACAGGGATGGCCCTGGAGTGCTAGCACAGCGGCTAGGGCATTTGCCTTGCGTGTGGCTGGCCGGGTTTGATTCCCAGTACCCCAGATGCTCCCCTGAGCCCACCAGGAGAGAGAACACAGAGCCAGGGGTAAACCCTGAGCACTGCCGGGTGTGTCCCAAAAAACAAAAATAGAAAGGAAAGAGTTCCCTGGAAAAGCAGAACAAAAACTTGTGGTTACTCTGACACAATCTCAATCTTTTGAAACATCTGCTTAATACATTTTTATACTATGATAATAGCACGCAAAATAAATCTCCCAGGGCAGGAGTTTCTGTTTATATCAGAGCTATTCTGGTCCAATATTTGTTTAAATGGCAGCAGTAAAGGGCCAAGAAAATTTAGGAAGTAAAAAAAGTAAAAATGGGCAAAAAAGTTGAAAAATGCTTATGTGTCACTAGTGAAAAATACTCAAAGGCGTCTCATTTCCAAATGGCGACCTTGGCAGGAGGCATGTCATTAAGAAGTGCTACTGCTAGCCACAGCGTTGCCTGGGAGCAGAACCTTGCATGAAGCTCAGGAGCTTGGGGCCCGGGACAGTGACTGATGCTGGCCCCGGGACAGCGGCAGGTACCAGGGCCCAGGACAGTGGCAGGTGTCGGGGCGTGCAGGGATTGACGGCGCACGACGCTAGTCCTATTGTCCCAGGCCCTGGCAAGTCTTCACCTAGTTTTTGGGGGTTGTTCAGCTTCTCTTTTTTGGTGCTCGGGCTACTCCTGACAGCGTTTGATCCGGGGGTCAGCCACCTGAGGCGAGTCTTCTCATCCTGTGCTGTTGCTCTCCCTGGGGCAGGTGTGTGGTTGTGGCTGGTTCATTTTGTTTTGCTTTGGGGCCAAACCCAGTGGTACTCAGGGCTTAGTCCCGGGAGCGCTCAGGGAACCTCTGGGGTCCCGGGACAGAACCCGGTCAGCTGTGTGCAAGGTGAGTGACCTGCCCGCTGGTCACTACCTCCCAGGCAGGTATTTTTATTTTGTTTGATGTAATTTTTTTAGGGCATTCATACCTGGCGGTGCTCAGGCATCACTGCAGGTGGGACACGGGATTGAGCCTTAGCCGCTGTTTTCTCCAGCCCAGGCCCGTATTTTTAAAAGAACAGTTCTCAGACTGGGAATCCCATTCTCATTACTACCAGTGGGAGGGAAATTGTGGGGCCAGAGAGATAGTGGAGCAGGCAGGGTGCTTGTCTAGCTTATGGCTGACCCAGATTCAATCCCCTCTTCCCACACTGTTCCCTGAGCTTGTCAGGAGTGACCCCTGAGCACCACTGAGTGTGGCCAAAAAAAAAAAAAAACCCAAAAAGATAAAAAATCATTTTGGGGTATTTGTTTTGGTTTTGAGCCACACCCAGTGGTGCTCAGGGTTACCGATGGCTCTGCCTCAGGGAGGGGTCACCCTGGCAGCATATGGAATCCGGGGATCAAACCCTGGTCAGTTGAGTGCAGGGCAGACGCCCTCCCCGCTGGCCTGTTGGCCCGACTCCCGGAAGGAGAGTTGTTTATAGAGTGCCACGGGCTGGAGCCAGCGCCTGAGGTCGGCGCGTCTGTGGCCGCCCTCGCTCTGCTGGGAAGGTTCCTAACACGGTGTTTATAGGAGCAAAGAAATATGTTTGGAACTGCCGCACCATTGTTTACAGTGGTCCAAGTTCCAAACAACCTGAATTTAGATGAAAAGATAATTGTTTAACTCTGGCGCATATGATGGAGTATTGCAAAGTGGCTTAAGATGTCAGAGCCTGTTTTGTAACGAGAAAGTTCAGTGGAAACTTTTCTTTTGTTGGGGCCAGGAGTTGAGCCACATTTGGCAGTGCTCGGGACTCCCAGTGTGGTGCTCAAAGCTCACGCCTGGCGTTCCTGGGATCTCGTGCCAGGGATTGAGCCCACAGCTCCTGGATGCCAAGGCCAGGCCTCCCCGCTGAGCCCTGCCCTTGCACGCCTGCAGCTGACCCGCTCTCCGGGGTGGTGACGCTCCACGGGAGCCTGTGTCTGTGTGTGAAGCCCGGGCTCAGCCCCTGCCACTGCAGAAAAGGGGGAACAGACATTTGCGACCTTCTGTTTGTGCTTTGCCAAAAGCGAGGTCAGTCTGGTGATGCTTGTAGAGCCAGAGAACTCGCCAAGGAATTCTAACGAAATGTTTTCAATTCTTCTCATCTAGGAAGCCTTGGAAGAGCGCTTGGAGAGGGTCAACCGAGAGCTGGGTTCCATCCGAATGACATTAAAGAAATGCCATGTTCTGCGCACCTGTGCAAACCTCTGAGATTTGTTGCCATTAAATTTTAAGATGTTTTTGTTTGCACTAACATATAATTAGCACTCAGAAAAGACGTAAACTATTTTGTACTGTTTATAAGCCTTCAAATGGTAGTTTTACAATCATGCTGTTCTTACACTTGCTATTTTATACTTCAGATGGCCACATATTTTCAAGATATTTTTGTTATTCTCAGGAATCTCTTGTATATTTGACTATTTCAAAAGTGTTATTTTAAAATAGTGTAAGTCTCCACTTTATATTAAAAGCAAGGGAGTGTAAACAGAAGAGGTAGCTTGTTTCTTAAAGTGTTCCCCTTTTTCAGTGAACT
Source organism: Sorex fumeus (assembly GCF_029834395.1). Lineage (NCBI taxonomy): Eukaryota > Metazoa > Chordata > Mammalia > Eulipotyphla > Soricidae > Sorex > Sorex fumeus. The sequence continues at coordinate 6,069,510 of NW_026606144.1, read as the reverse complement.
TTGCACACCCATTTTGTAAGTTTGTTCCACATTGGAAATTAGTTTTTAAAAGCTCAGCGCTAATAGACAGCTTCCCATTGGTGGAGAATAACATGTGAATACAAAGTGATCACAGTACACCTGGAATTTTAGTTGTGTTGAGGCTTTCAAAAATAAACAGTGTGATTTGGGGGACACATTTGTCCTAGAGGGACTGTTAGGATGGAGAACAATGGAGCTGTTGGAGCTCACGGCGTCCTGTGCACTCTGAAGGCTACGTGGGAGACTCGAGTCGTTTTCTCAAAACCATTTGTCAGGAGAAAAGCAGGCGCGATGGGCCTGGGACGGAGCCGTGCGCACTCTGAGCAGAGGAAGAGGCTGGCCGAGGCCAGCAGCAGGACAGCGACGGCGGCTGAGGCCGTGAAGCGCTCCCTGTCCCCCCGCTCCCCTGCCCGGCCGCCCTCCTCGCCACGCCGCGCCTCTGAAGACACTGGGGTCTGAGGTGCGGCTGAGCTTCTGAGCTTCACGCCCACGGGCCTGCCTGCACCGCCTCTCCGGCCCACTCAGGCCTCCTCCGGGTCAGTCCAGGACCAGCAGAGAAGCAAGTGCCTTTATTCTCGGTATTTTCCCTCATTTCCGCCTTTTCCTCCCCCCCACTCCCCGCCCCCGGTCTCCTGGTAAGGATACAGTCCCATGCTTAACTCTCACACCCAGCCATCCTCACAGATTGGCAAACCTACCGTAGTCCCTGATCTTTCTGTACGTACGAAAAACTCCTGTCAGTGATCAGGATAGTGTTTCTCTCTGGACTCTAAAGTACTTTTCTTTTTTTCAAGAATAAGGCAATTGCCACCAGAAGAGATCATGTAGGTTGATCTTAGAAAGAATGTGACTTCTTAGTCCTCAAGAATATTAAGGCCTGTCAGAACATCGGCCTCTTCTAGACTCTACATATGCTTTGGTGTTGGAGTCGTTTTGTTAAAATTATTCTTTCATAGCTATGACCAGGGAAGCCAAGGAAAACCCTTTTGGCAGCCTTTCCCTTTGGTCATGCCGGACTCTGGAGCACTTGCGTTAAAAACAACCCGGGCACACACGGAAAGGGGCCAGGTCTCAAGCCGTGCGACCCAGGGAGGGCAACACCTTCTGTCCTCTCTCTGCTGACCCCAGCTGCAGGGTCAGGTCAGTGAAAAGCCGGTCTGGATTCCCCAGAGCCTGACCCTGAACCTCCTCAGGCCCTGGCCCGTCTCCACGGCCCTCACCCTCCCCATTCCGCCTCTCCTCTGCACCTGCCCCACCTCTCCCTGCAACTGTCCCCCCCTCCCCTGCACCTGCCCTGCTTCTGCACATCCTGCATCTGCCCCGTCCCGCCTCTCCCCTGTACCTGCCCCACCTCACCCCTGCAGCTGTCCCCCTCTCCCCTGCACCTGCCCCTCCTCCCCTGCACCTGCCCCTCCTCCTCTGCACATCCCACAGCACACTGCTCTGAGGTGCTTTTTGTGAAGTTTAAATGAGCTTCCCTCTGAGTTTTTTTTTTCTTTTAATGACAAAATAATCTCTTGAGTATAAGTTCAGAAGGCGCTTTGATCTCAAGTAAGATGGTTGATAGGGGTTATTTGATATAAACATAGGTTGTTTTCCTCAAAGGCATTGCCAGTGTAATCAAGATAATTGCTCCTTTGACTGTTCCCCTAATTAGGCCCCTCTGGGGTGGCCCATGGGCCTGGCCCACTCCTGAGACCTGCCCTTGCTCCCGTGAGCAGCGCCCCGAGTTCTTAGGCCGATGACCAACACGTGTGCCCCTGCCCAGCTCTGCGCTTTGAACGTTATTCGGGGAATATAGACATTTATTTGCCTTTTTACACACCTTAAAGACGGTTTTCACTAAATTTTAATGAGCCATAGGTGCTTTGAGTCTTTAAGAAGCTTTAAAAAAACAAACAGAAAAACAGGCACCGCTGAGCTCACTGAGGGACCCTTGAGGTGGCCCGTCCGTCGTCCTGAGTGAGCGCGTCTTGTTCTGAGAGTTGTAGGATCTGATCAAGCTGATTTTACTGCGCGAGTTTTGCAGGAAATAGCTTTCTGCACTGTCCCGACATGATTCCCTTGGCCGCTTAATGGTGATATAAGCCATCTGTGTCCTGTGTTTGACTTTCCCTTGTAACTTGTAGTTCCAGCAGACCCTCAGGAGGAATCAAGCCATAAGCCCGCGTTGCTGGGTCCCACACACCCATCTACCACAGGAGTCCAGATAACCAGGCGGTATTGCCACACACTATAACAGTGACCATAATGTGAAAAGAAAAAGCCTTTCATATGCCACTTGTTCTTGGGGAGACTGCTCACTGGAGCAGGGCCCACGCCCTCCCTACACCCAGGCACTTGATCAATAAATGTCTGTGCACCCAGGTTGTGTCGTGGTGATTTGTACCAGCCGTGTGTGTGTGGCGGGGGGGTGCTTCCTGCAGCTGGCAGGGTGGGCTCTCACTGGGGCTCCAGGGTGCCCTAGAAAGCAGGTTAGGGGCCCCCGTGGGTGGAGGGGAGGGTTGACTCATCAAATTTTTTTTTTTTTGCTTTTTGGGTCACACCTGGCGATGGACAGGGGTTTCTCCTGGCTCTGCAGTCAGGAATTACTCCTGGGGTGCTCAGGGAACCCTATGGGATGCTGGGGATCGAACCCAGGTCAACTTCATGCAAGGCAAACACCTTACCCCCTGTACTAATCTGGCCCCAATATTTCTTTTTTTTTTTTTTTTGGTAACATTATTTGGCTTTTGGACCACCTCTGGGGATGCTCAGGGCTTAGGGATCACTCCTGGGGGGCCGGGGTTTTAGGGGACCCTAAAGGGGAGTTGGGGCTCTCAGCCCAGTGGACCTTGTTCAGGGCCTTGTTCCCGGGCAGACTTGGGTGCCTTTGCCGGGCAGCCAGAGCAGATGTCTGCTGGAGGCGCCCGCTGACGCCCCTCACGCGGCTCTCGGCAGAGGGGTCCCCCCGCCCTTCTTGGGCCCCGGCCCGGCACAGCGGGTGTGTGGTCATTTCACCCCAAAGCGCTTTGTCAAAGCGAATGGAGCGTGACCTCCGCGGGAGAGCCCTTTTGCCAGACGCGGGGGCGCGGGACTCGGGGACGCGGGGCGCGGGGGACGCGGGGCGCGGGGGACGCGGGGCGCGGGGGCTCGGGGGGCTCGGGACTCGGGGGTGCGGGGACTCGGGGCCGCGGCGACTCGGGGATTTGGGGGCGCGGGGCGCGGGGACTCGCGGGCGCGGGGCGGGGCGGGGCGGGCCGCGGCGCCCCCCGGCGGCCGCTCGGGCGCGGCTGGCGGAGGCGGCGCGGCGGCCGCGGGCTGGGATGCGGGGCGGGCGGGCCGGGCCCCGCGCTTCTCTGGCCCCGCCGCGTCTCCGGAGCCCGCACGTGCCCGGGGCATGTCCGCGGGGCCCGGGCGCAGCTGGCGGCGGCGGCGGCGCGGGGCGCGGGGCGCGGGCGGCCGGGCCGGGGCGGCGGCGCAGCGCGGCCGAGAGGACGGCGGAGCCCGCGGGGCGGTGAGTCGGGGCCGGGGACCCCGCGGGCGGCGGGCGGGGCGGGGACCCTCGGGCGGGGGGCCGGGCCGGGTCCCCGCGCGGGCGCCTGCAGGCCGGGCCGGGTGTCCCCGAGGACGCGCGGGCGCCCGACTCTCCTTCCCGTGTGACCCGGGCCGCTTCCTCCGGGCCTCGCGGGGCGCCGGGCAGCGGGGCCCCAGGCCGGGCATCCCGGCTCTGCCCGTGCGCCGCCGCCGACGGGCACCCCGGGGCGCTGCGGGGCGCAGCGTCCCGGGGGCTGCGGGGGGCGCCGACCTCTCGCGGGGCTCCCTGCCTCCCCCCCGCCTCCTCCGCCGCCCCCGGCCGCGCTGGGCGGGGGTCCGAGTCTGCGCCCCGCGCTGTTTACCCTGGAGATGCGCGGGCTGGGTCGGGACTGGCAGGTCTCCCCCTCTCCCTCCCGCCGAGCCCCAGGTCACCCGCTCCCCTAAACGTCAGGTGGGGGAGAGCATGAGGACAGGTACCAGGCCGAGTGCCAGAGGGGTGGCGCCCAGGCTTCTGCAGGTCCGAGCACTGGGCTGGCACTGCAGGGCCGCACCCCTGCCTGGCCAAGGTTTGTGGGGTGCCACCCTGCCCAGAGGCCCTGCAAAGAACCAAGCTGAGGGCCGGTCAGTGGTCCAGCAGGGGGCCTTGCTTGCACACAGCCAACCCAGCTTCAATCCCGGACACCACATATGGTCCCACCAGGAGCGATCCTTGGACACCTCCAGGTGTGGCCCCCAAAGAGACAGACAAGGACCGCACTGAGTGGTCCAGCAGGGGGCCTTGCTTGCACACAGCCAACCCAGCTTCAATCCCGGACACCACATATGGTCCCACCAGGAGCGATCCTTGGACACCTCCAGGTGTGGCCCCCAAAGAGACAGACAAGGACCGCACTGTCCCCCGGCAAACCATGCCAGAGCCGGGCCCTTCCTGAGTGCCGCTCTCTGTGTCCCCGGGGCTGGTGCCAGGGCAAGGATGTCTGTGCACCTGGGGGAGCCCAGAGCCCCCTCCCTCCCTCCAGCATTGTCTTTAACCAGATACGTCCTGGCGGGGCAGTTCCCCCTTTCTGCCCATCTCTGAGTAGAGCCAGCCCCACCAGAGGTGAGGGCCGGGGGTGGCTGTGTGTTATTTGTAGCAATTAGAGGAGGAAACTTCTGGACCTGGAGATCTCAGTGTGCTGTCCTTGGAATGGAGGCCAGGGCCACCGCTGCTCTCTGTGAGGGCCCCGAGGGCGCTGGACACCCGCCAAGCTGCCCCCCTCCCCACAGCCACCCCGAAGTGAGCTGCCGCTGCCCCCAAACCGCACAGCCAGCCCGGCGCAGATAGGGCACCATGCCCAGTTTCCCTGCGTTCCTGGCAGGCCCTGGGCAGTGCCCCCTGGAGCCCAGCGCCCCTGCTGGGCTCCTGGTGCCATCTGGGCTGCCAGCCTCAGGCTCCCGAGAAGCCACCTGTAGCACGCAGGGCGTGGACCCCAGGACTGGCCGCTCCCTCCCGGCCATGAGACCCACGACACCCGTGTCCCTGCTTCCTGCGAGAAGCTGTGGGGTCTGGGAGCCCCCTGCCGTGCCCTCTGGCTCCCCTCGCCAGCCCCACACGCTGTCCGCTGCATCCCGCTGCCCTCCTTCCTTCGGCGAAGGAGGCCGAGGGTGCCCTGGAGTGGTCCCCTGGGACTGAGCTCAGTGGAAGGAGCCTCTCGGTCCCAGCTGGGCTGAGGTCTGGAGGAGGGGCTGGGGAGACACCATGCGGGCAGGGAGTCGGGCCATGCAGGCCTGCCCGCAGCCCAGGTGTGTTTCTATTATGGGGTCACACCCGACGGTGCTCAGGGGTCACTGCTGGCGGGGCTTGAGAGACCCTATGGGGTGCCAAGATCGAACCGCCCTCTGCTGTTCATTCTCTCTCTCTCTCTCTCTCTCTCCCCACCCCCCCCCCCCGCAATGTTGCCAGGAAGGAAGCGCTGGTGAGGGGTGGGGGGCTGTTAGGAGGAGGGGGCACCCGGGGTTGGGGTCACACTCTGTGCAGGGAGTGGGGACCACAGCCAGCCCTGCTTAGCCTCGGTTGTGTGTGTGTGTGGAGGGGGGGTGCGCATGCATGAGTGTGTGTGTGTGTGTGTGCGTGTGTGTGTGTGCATGTCTGTGTGTCTGTGTGTGCGTGTGGCTGTATCTGTGTGTGTCCATGTGTGCGTGTCTGTGTGTATGTTTGTGTGCGTGTGTGGCGGGAGCTGACCTTCAGCCCGGCCCTCTAAGGGGGCCGCAAGTGAGAAACATAGACATAGGGGCCAGATACAGGAGACTCAGGGACTGGCCAATAGGGACGGAAGGCGGGGGGGGCGGGGTGCACGGTCAGAGAAAAGTGGAGAATGCCCCAGCGCGGCGCGGGCGTGGCTGGGGCCCTGTGAGTGTGAGCGCCTTGGGCGGGCCCCATGTGCCCACGCGTCACGGGCTCTGCCTACCTGGGGCTCGGTGAGGCGGGAATCAAACGCAGCCTCCTCGGCCCAGGGCAGCTGAGCTCCCTGAAGAGAGGCCTCACGTGGGCAGCTGCCCTTGCCAAGGACAAGGAGGGAAGTGACCAGAGGCCGGGCTCCCTGCGGGCGCATCAGCTGCTACTCAGCCCCGTGGCCTCAGTTTCCCTGGGCCCATCCTGTTCCCCGCCGTGGGGCACGGGGTGGGGGCAGAGACAGGGGGTCCTGAGGGCTGGTGCAGCTTGGGAGAGCGGGTCTGCAGCATCATGGCTGCATTGGGCTGGACTCGCTCCGTTGTGGCACTGAGCTCAGCCCTGCAGTGCTCCCCTCCAGCCCGACCTCTGACCAGACAGGACCCCTTGCTGGGGCTGGTGGCCAGCGGCAGCGCAGCCTGTCCGGCCAGGGGTCGGGTCTGGCACGGGGACTGTATGTGCTGGTTGGAGGGGCCACTCGTCCGCGTCCCTAGGGGCTGCCAGCTCTTCCCTAACATTCCCACCCCCCACACAGTGCCCAGTGAGTGCTCGGCCTCGGGTCCCCCGCCCAGGAGGGAGGAGGCAGTGCCTGCGGGCTAGTGCTGGGCACTGCTGGGTTTCCCCTGCGGGGGGCGGAGCGTGGCCCGGGCAAGTGTCCGGCTGGTTCTGTGAGGCCCAGCCCCCCCCCCCCCCCCCCCTGTCGCTGTCATGCCCAAGGCCCTTTAATTGCTTTTCTTGGCTCTTGGTAAGACTTTCTGTTGACTTTCACTTCTTTTTTTGCCACCCGCCCCCCTCCTTCTTCCTTTTTCATAAGTGGGAGAAAACCCAAACATTTCTGCAATTAGTTTTCCCTCTTGGGTAACTGTGGAGAAAGGCCTTCGGGTCCCCACGGGGGCCAGGGTGGGGGCGGCTGACCCGAGCGCCTTGACTTGGTGGTGCTGGCTGAAGTGCGGCTCTTTCTCTCCATGCTGCCTGCCCTGGGCGCCATCCTTCCATCCTCTGAAGGGAAGGGTCCGAGAGCCCTCTCTCCAAGGTGACCGGTGACACGCCTGCCAACCCAGATGCAGGGGAGGGCTCTCCTCCTGAGACGCCTGTGGCTGCAGAAGACAGGCCCTCTCCAGACTCGGGGATTCCGGGCCCAGCCCAGCTGCCCTTCAGGCGGGGGAGTCCCCACTGCTCCCCTGTTGTGGTGAGGAAGGGTCCGGGGTGTCGCCCTTGGCCGGATGCATGGACCCCACTGGCCACTGAGGCAGCAGCCACGCCCGGTCTCTGAGCAGGACGCTGAGGAGGCATGGCTGCAGCCAGACCCCCAGGAATGCATCTGAGGCCCACCCCTCACTTCAGGGGACCCTGAAACCCACCCTGCTTCCGGGTCCCCGTGCAGGCCTTGGGGGCACCTTGGCCCTTTCTCCGGGGGGCGGGGTGGGGATTCTCTTCTCGTTTCGTGACACTGCTCTGCATGTCCCCAGATCACGGGGGTCGGAGCCCGCACGTTGGGGCCCGCTCTGCCGCCAGGGCTCCAGGGGCCCTGAGTGCAGGTCCCCCGTGGGTTCTACATACACATACACACACGCATGCATGCACGCATGCACGCGCACACGTGGGCTGCCCACATCTACCACCCACGGGTGGGAAGGAGCCGGGCCTCGAGGGATGGGTATGTGTGTTGGAGTAGGTGATGCCCCCTTCCTTTTTGGTCACTGTGTGAGGACATGGGGCTGGACACTCTGGCACTCTGGGGGGGCCCAGCAGATCCGACGGGCCTCCTTGGTGCATGTGGGTGGTCCGGGGGCGGAGTTCCCGGCCTGATGCTCACCAGGCAGATGCCATGGCCCTGAGCGGCCCTGAGAATCGTGCATTCGCTTGTGGATGCTGCCCCGACCTTGGACCTTCTCACTCACCCAGGCTCCCACTGCCCACTCAGGCCTGCGACCTGCTCCCCTCAGCGCAGCTGCCTCTGCGGGCCCCTGGCACTCCTACTCTTGTCTTCTGGGGTCCTGGGTCTCTGGCTGCATAGGCCCCCTCCTCACTTCCTGCACTCGCCCAAGAGCCGAGATGCACTTCATGCCGGCCATGTGGGGGGCAGCGGCAGCTGAAGCCGGGGTCTCGCAGGGACAGCTGCCCTGCCCCTCCGGCCGGCTCCATCGCACTGCGTGCCTGCGGCCTATGAGTCCCCGCAGCCTCGCTCCCCTCCCCGAGGACTCGGGACCCCCACCTTGGCTCCTCCCTCGTGGGTGCCAGTGGGGGCCCCACAGGCGGGCGGGCGGGCGGCTGAGTCAGGGCAGAGTCCCGCTTGTCGCACTTGCCTTCATTAGGCTAATTAACGTTCGATGTGAATTAGCCCCGGTGCTGACTTAGTAAATCCATTCTCGCCGGCCGCGGGCACGGGCAGCCGTGCCAGGAAGCTGCTCTGAGCGGTTCCGCGGCCGCCAATTAAGGCTGCTTAATTATTAACTCGGGCCGGGTGAGTAATGGAGCCGCGATCGCCGCGCTTCACTGAGGATCTTTCAGGCCGTTTAAAATCGGGCATAATTTACTTAATAATTGGAGCTGGGTTATGCTGAGGAGAGAGGCTGCGGGCCCGGGTGACCTGTCCAAGGTCACCAAGATGCAGCTGGGGCTCCTGTGGGTCAGGTGTGGCTGCAGAGGGCTGTTCAATCTGTTCGGGACAGCCCAGGATAGCTGCGGGGCCGGCGCCTGCCACCGTCGTCCCCTCCAGGTGGGGACTCGGGGCTCAGTGCAGACGGGCTCTGGGGAGGTCAGTGGCCTCAGTGAGCCACTGGCAGCCCTGGACGGGCGCCTGGCCAGGTGTTGGTGGGATGGGCGGGCCTCGGGGTGGGTGGGCAGATGGTCCTTGCAGAGTCCCTGGCAACGGGAGAGGGGGGAACCGACCCACGTCCCGGGCACGGAGCCGCCTGCCCCGCGCGTGGGTCTCCGCAGGCGGGGTGTTCTGGAGGTGCAGCTTTATTTTTAGCCTCAGCCTGGGATGCGTCGCCATGGAGATGGAGCCAGGCCCAGGAGGGAGAGGGTCCGCTTCTCTGGGGACGGGGTTCGGGGCAGCCCCTCGAGTGACAGGGCTCTCCGCACCGAGCTGGGGAGCACGTCGGGCCGGACGACTAACCCGGGCAGCTGTGGCTCAGGCACGTGGCCCATGTGGTCTTTCTCGCTCACTGGGGTTTTGGTGGGACAGGCTCGAAGAAAAGTGTCCTGGGCGTCTCCTGGGTGCTGGAGAGGGACACTTAGGGGCGGTGACGGCCGCCCTTCCCACTGTCCATGTCAGGAAAGCCGCCCAGCGCTGCTCCCTGCCACAGCGCTCCCGGCCCCCTCCTGCTCAGGTGCCACCCGCAGGGCCAGCAGCAGGGGCTGCAGTGGACAGACCGGGCCTCGGGCTCGGCCGCCAGCTGCTCTGTGTCTAACAGCGGAGGTGGACAGGGCAGCACAGTGCTCTCCTCTCTGCTGGACATAGGTCGCTCTCCGGAAGACGCCGAGGGCCGTGGAGAAGCTGGGTGGCACTGCCCGTGGGAGCCAGAGGTGGCGGGTCACATGGGGGAGGGTCACTGGTGCGGGGGTGAGTGGACAGAACGTGGCCCCGTGTGTGGTGGAGCAGTGCCTGTGAGAAGGCCAGCCAGCCGGCCCCACGCTGCCCAGCCCACACGGCACCCAGCACCGAGAAGGGGCACCAGGGGCTGGAGGCTTCTGGGGGGGGGGGCGAGAATGTTCTGGAAATGATGGCGAATTGGGAGTGCGCTTCACCCTCTGAGCTGCTGGTCACTGATCGCTAATGTGGGGCTCGGGCTGTGGGTGGGAGCCCCGCATTTAATTCCACGCCTGGTGCCCCCCAGCACAACTGGGTGTGGCCCTAAGAGGAAGAAGGGAAGCAGCGTGCGGGGCTCGGGGAGGCCCTCGGAGACCCCCGCCCATGCTGACATCTCTGGCTGATGTCTCCGGCTGCACACCTGGCGACTTGTCCTTGGGCGGCCACGTCCCGCCGTGGAAAGATAAACACGTTTCCAAAGGGCAGCGGCTGGCGGCCCAGCCCGCGTCCGTGGGGCACAGCCCCGCTCCACCCGGATCTTCTGTTTGCTCACCTGCCGGAATCAAGCCTGGGGCCCGAGCCCAGGGAGCTCAGGGTCCCCCAGCAGCCGCCAGCAGAGGTGGGGAGAGCGTCCTAGGCAGTGTAGGCAGGTGGGCAGGCCTGCTGCTGGGCGGGGGGGGGGGGGGGGGGGGACTGGGGGAGGGGTGGTGTGGAGGAGGGGTGGCATGGGGGAGGGACCCCGGGGAGCCAGTGCCCGCTTCCGCCCAAGCCTGGGTGTGGAGCTGAGGAGGGTCAGGCCTGTGCCTTAGTCCCGGCTTTGGGGGGGTACCCCAACTCCGGCTGCTGGACACCCCCCATGTGGCCCCTGGCTCTGAGCCCGTGCCTGTTTCCAAGGGGCTGGGGAAAGGGGAGTCCCGCACCGCTCCCCCAGCCCTGTTTCTCCCCGCCCCCCGTGGGGATGCCCCGTCCTGCGGACAGCGCGCGGTAACCTTGGGCTGGTCAGCCGTCCTCCACGAGCCCTGGCCTCTGAGCTGCTGCCGGCGGCCTCGCTGGCTGAGATTATTTCCATCTCGCTGCTGAGGAACCGGACCTGGAGCCCGTCCTTGAAGCCGCGTGGGGGAGGGCCCGTCCCGAAGCTGCTCACGGTCCGTGGGACCCCGCCCTGCCTCCTGAAGGACTCTGCTCCAAGCACCCCGCAGGAGGGTCGGCAGTGATGCTGCTGGACCACCCGCCACTCTCCATGGTTCTCTGCTGTTCCCCACGGTGGTTGGCTCAGCAGGGACCTGGCCGAGCCACATCCGGCGCTCAGCTGTCCCCTGAGAGCCATGGCCGTTCTCTGGCCAACAGAGGCCTTAGCCCTCGGCTCTCTCTGTGGTCGCACTGGCCCTTCTCAGGTCAGCACCCACCCCCAGCTTCCTCACCCTCCGCTTCTGTGAGCACAGGCCGCCACTTCGATGCTGCACACCGTGCTCTCTGGGGCTCACGTGCCACCTGCATCCAGGCTCCTGCTGCAGTGCTCAGACACTGAGGGCAGCGCCTCCCGGATGGCCTGTGGGGTGCAGCTGGACCTTGGGGGTCCTGCACTCTGCCCTGAAGCCACCTCAGCCACACCCGCTAGTTAGACTCAGCAAATCGCAGAATCCCCTGAAGCTTCTGGGCTTCATCTGAGGCATCGGGTGTTCTGAGGACGAACCGTAGCAGGGTTCGGCGTAGCCTGCAGGCCTGGCATCACCGCACAGCCTTGGAGCGAGTAGAAAGGATTGTCCCACAGGCCGGCGCCAGGCTGAGTTGCAGAGCTATCGCCCATGTGAGGACTCCCGCCCTCGTCTGTTGCCTGACAGCGTGAGTGCACGTGTACAAGCGTGTGTGTGTGAGAGCACATGCGTTCAGCATGCACTCTGCACCTGAGTCCACACACCTGAAGCCCCACATGCCTGTGTCTCACTCCTCGGGGGCAGCCAGGCCTGAGGCCGGGATTTGGCTCTGCAGCACGCGGGCACCTCACCCCAGGGCCCTCAGTCCACACCTTACCCCAGACCCCTCACCCCAGGACTGTCACTGCAGAGCCATCACGCCAGGGTGGGGGCAGTTTTCTGGTAAATGAATGTCTGCAGTGAGCCGGCGCCTGAGGCCTCCTGAGCCCCACCACAGGCATCTGGGCATCAGGTTTCTTCCAGGGGCCCGCACTTGGGGGGCTAAGGCAGTCCCTGAGATGCTGCAGGCACCTGCTGGCCGTCAGCCCCGCGAGGAGCTGGTGTCCAGGGACCCGGGTGTCCTCAGGAGGCACCTGGCCCCTGGTCATGCGTGGTTCCACAGTTCCCGCATCAGCAGGGTGGTTTGACAAAGTGCGACATTGGTTTCTCAGGGGTCGCCGTTCGTTCCTGACCTTCCCGGGACTTGGGCAGGCGGAGAGGGGAGCCTGTGTGCGTGTGTGTGAGTGTGTTTAGGTGTGGGTGTCTGCAAGTTTGTGTGAGTATATGTGTGTAGGTGTGAGTGTGTGTGTGTGGGTGTGAGTGTATGCGAGTGTGTGTGAGTGTATGCAAGTGTGTGAGTGTATATGAGTGTGTGGGGGTGTGAGTGTATGAGTGTGTGTGCGTGGGTGTGAGTGTATGTGTGTATGTGAGTGTGTATGTGTGTGGTACAAGGACACCCCAGGGCCTCCCATGCACGGGGCCTGTGCTGGGCTGGGCTTTGTTGTTGAAGGGGCCTTTCCTGTTGGTGGCCATGATGGTTCTCAGTGGCGGTGGTGTTGGTCACAGTTCCGTGGCTCTGGTAGTGCTGGTGGCTGACGGTGGTGGTGGCGGTCACAGTGGCGGTGCTGCTGGCAGTGGCGGGAGAAGGTGCCACAGCTCCCACCACCGCCTTTGCTGCTTCATAGTTGGACCCCAGGCCCCGTCCGCACTGCTGGAGCCCCCAGCCCCGTGCAGCATGGGGAGCCTGGTGGGGGTCGCAGTGCGCCCTCCGCACAACCCAGCCCGCTCGAGGCTCTGTGTCCCCACGGCCCGATCCGCTGACGCTCCCTGTGGGCGGCTAGCGTTTGCTTCCCATTAAGAAAATTGCTACTTTAGAACAAACTCCCGGTGGAACTTTTTTGCTTTTACTAAAATTAAGAAAATAATAATAAAACCACCCGCCCAGCACCCTGAATTAAAAAGGGAAAACGATATATTAACGTCACCTCTGGGGAAGAAATCATGTACGGGTGGTGGAGCAGTCTGGGGGCGCGGGAGGGAGGAGGGGGAGCAGGAGGGAAGGAGGGGGGTAGGGGAGGAGCAGGGGACCCTGCCCTGGGGGAGAGGCTGAGATTGCACCCCAAGCAGGACCCTCAGCCCTTGGGGACAGTCCCAGCCCCTTGCAGCGGGGGCTCCCGGGGTGCAGAGTGTGGTGGGACCTGATGACCCCCTCAGTGTGTCTGAGCTGGCCCGGCACATCCTACAGCCACAAGGTCTAGACAGCCACCAGTGGGGCTGGGATGTTTCCCGTCATCGTGAAGGTTGGCATAGAGGGGGGCATGGAGGGGGCTTGGGAGGGCCCCGATGAACAGAGAGCAGAGGGTTTGGGGGTCCTGGGGCCATGAACCCCCTTCTACTCCCAGAATCCTTCCCCGGGGCCCAGCTGGTGGCGGGAGGCACGGGGGGCATTTGATGAGAGAAGTGTGTCGGGCCGTGCTGGGCCGTGCTGGGACGTACCGGGGTCTCTGTGCGCCCAGCGTTGCCGTCGTGGGAGCTGAGGCAGAGACGGGGCCACTCCAGCCCCGTTCCTCCTCCCCAGGCTCCTGCAGGGCACCCAGGAACTCGCTGAAGCCTGTGTCCACTGCGGGAGGGCCAGTGACCGAGTGATGGCCGGGCCACCCTCATCCTGGAAGTTTCCCTGGTGCCAGCAGGAGCCCATGGGGGTCGCGAGGTGGGGGCACCCCAGGGCCTCCCTCTGTGCTTGCTCTCTGCCCACCCTCAGCGCTGGCCGCCACCAGCCCCAACCTGGAAGGAGCCGGCGTGCCCTTGGGGTCAGGCTTACGTGGCCGCGCCCTGGCTTGCCTACACCCAGCGATGCTCAGGGGTTACTCCTGGCTCTGCCCTCAGAATTACTCCTGGCGTTGCTCGGGGGGACTATATGGGATGCTGGGAATCGAACCCAGGTCGGCTGTGTGCAAGGTAAATGCCCTCCCCGCTGTGCTATCGTTCCAGCCCCTCTGCTCGCCTTTTGTGTTTATTCTTGAGCTGCAGCAGCGTGAAGGGCTTCCCGTCTGGACGTCGGCTCGGGGACATTCCCGCGGGCGGACGCTTTCACCAGTGTCTTTCCTGGGTTTGGGGGCCGCCCCCACGGGTGCTCAGGGGTCACTCCCAGCAGTCCTGGGGACCCGCTTCTGTGCTGGGTGGACAGGTAGGGAGGATGCAGCCAAGCACCCTGCCCACCTCTCTCTCTGCATGAGTCTCTGCTGCCCCAGGCCCCACCGTCCACTCTTTGACTGAGGGACTCGGGGCCCCCAGGCAGGCCCGTCCCTGCTCTGACCCGTCCTCTCGGCACCTCTGCGATTCAGCCACAGCAGCCCTTCCCCGCAGGCCTGGCAGAGTCCAGGAACCCAACTTCCACCCTCAGCTCCTGTGGACAGGCCATGGGGGCAGCTTGTGTGAAGCCAGGGGTCCGTTCCCGGCAGTGTGGGCATGCTAACTCACACACGCACACACACACACACCTGTGCTCGCACATGCACATGTGCTCACACACAAGCGCTCACACACACGTACGTGCACTCACACTTGCACTTGCGCTCACACATGCATGCACACACAACACGCACACATACGCACACATGCACACATATGCACACACATAGGCACTCCACGCACACACAACACACATGTGCACTCACATATGTACACATACATCACACATGCACACACATGCACCCCGCACACATACAGCACATGCACACACATGTAAACACGCACATGCACACACATGCAGGCACACATGCACCCACGTACACACACAACACATGCATGCATATGCACATGTACACACATGCACATGCACACACACCCTCACACATGTACAAGCACATACATGCACACACGCATGCACACATTCACGTGCTCTCTCACACACACATGCACCTACATCTTTGTCACCACTACTCAGCCAGGCCTTTCTCAGTCCCTAGGTGAAAGCAGGTCCCCAGGTCAGGTCGGACTCCAGGGTCAGGGTCCACGAGGCCCAGGCTCATGGGCACCCCCAGAGTAGCAGCCCGACACCACCAGCTGGGAAGGGCCCGGTGGGGGGACTGGGCCCCCTTGCACAGCCTGGCCCCTGCCCCAAGCATCTGTGAGGCCCATGCCAGGCTCACCCGGAGAAACCAAGCTGGATCCCACTGTCCAGTCCCCGCGGGGGGAGGGGTGGTGAGGGCAGCAGGTTGGGGGGGGATGGGGGGGGCGCGGGGCGCATCTTACATAACCGCTGTTGCGCGGCGGCCGTGGCTTGTCAGAAGTTCCTGGGAGCAGCTGTATCGGCTCCCGGCAACTGGGTGCTGCCTCCCTCATAGTATTAGTCACTCTGCACCGAGCTAAATTTAACTTTTTATCATCCAAATGATATTTTTGTGGGCTTGGGATTTGGATTTTACATAATGGTACCAACTGCTGCAGCTAAGAATTTCCCCGTTGCTTTCCTCCTGGGGAGCTTCTGCGGGCTCTGGACAGCAGCTGCCCTCCCGTCTCACCCCTGGCCGGTGACTAGAGCACCAGAGCCTGTGTCCGCGGGAGCGACCCGCCCAGGACTCCCCGGGAGGCTTCTCGCTTGGTGAGAGTCAGCTCCAGCCCTGGAAAGAGTCTGTTGAGAAGGCAGAGAAGGTTCCAGAAGGGAACAGAGGGGAAGGAGCAAGAACCTCTGCCAGCAGGTTCCGCCAGTGTGGGGTGCCCAGAGTAGGCCGTGACTCAGTGCTCGTGTGGCTCACGCTGTGGAGGAGTGGGGGCAGACAGGGGGCTGCTCCTCCTCAGGAAGGGGTTGCCAGTGCCCCCGACCCTCCACCAGGGTTCCCTGTGCCACATGGTGAAACTGTGCGTGGCAGACGCTGGCACCCCCCAGATGAAGAAACTGGGAGTCAGGCCTCTGGGTGGAGAAACCAGGTGACCAGATCAGGGACAAGAGAAAACCCGTTTCACCTGCCCCCTTTCAGCTGCGCAGAAACCCCAGCGTCTTTAAGATGGGCTGGCTGGGGGCCGAGAGCACTGGAGGCCGAGCTGCTTTGCGTACAACAGGTGGAGGACTGGTCTCCCCCAAACCCAAACACAACCCAAATGCCTTATTGGGAACGAAGTGTGAGATGGCGAAGATAACCTGGCAGATCAGGTGCTGCCTGGCTGCTCTGGCCCCACAGCACACATGGCTCCCTGAGCACTTCCAGGGACGATCGTGAGCGCGCGCACACACACACACACACACACACACACACACACAGACACATGCGTGCACACACACAGACACATGCGTGCACACATGCATGCACAAGGCACACACATGCACATATATGCACAAGCATATGCACACACGTGCATACCCATAAACACATGCAGAAGCATGCACGTGCACACCCGTGAATACACAAGCATGCACACATGCAGAAGCATGCACGTGTGTGCATGCACATATGCACACATGCACACACATGCATAAGCATGTACAACACATGCACACACATGTGCATATGCACACACAAAAACCTGAAAAAGGGAAAGAAAGAAGAAAGGAAGGAAGGAAGGAAGGAAGGAAGAAAGAAAGAAAGAAAGAAAAAAGTTCGGAGGGGCCCTGGGCCAGCCCAGGGGCAAGACACTGGCCCAACCAGCCTGAGGCCCAAAGGTGGGTCCCAGTGCTTGTCCCACTGTGGCACTGCTCTGAGTGGCCACTGCATGCGGTCAAGAGCATGCAAGCACTGTGACCTCCTCAGTGACTGCTGCCAAGGGGAAAGGCAGGGGTGGGAGGAGGAGCTGGGAGCACTGAGTACATTCCCAGAGGGACAGGAAGGGCGCCACAGAGAGACGCAGCCCAGAGCCAGCCGCCGTCTGTGTGATGGAGCATCCCTGCAGCCGCAGGCAGGGCACAATGCTGGGCACGGCCGGGAGCTGCCTGGTCTCGGAAGCGCTGTGGGCTCTGGAACCCTGAGCCACCATCTGGAGCCTCTGATAGCCCCGAGCATCCGCTGGGAACAGGAAAAGCCACCGACGGAAGGAGGTTTGGGGACAGGGTGTGACTCACGGCCGTGGCCTGGGGCTTTCTCTGGTGGGGGATTGAGATGAGCCAGCAGACAGTAGGGCCAGTTGCACAACTTGGGGGGTGCAGTAGGCGCCACTGAGCCTTGTGACGTGGGACAGGCAGGTGGGGCGGGAAGGAGGGGCCGGGCCGCTGTTGCCTTCAGACACCTGCTCCCAGCCTCGGGGCCAGCAGGATGGGAAGCGCCGCCCCCCCCCCACTTCTGAGCCCGTCCAGGCGGGGCCAGCCTGAGACATGTGGACGTCTGGGCAGGCGAGTCACTGGCACCCCATGAAACCGGTATTCTCTAAGTGTTTGTTTGACATTTATTTAGTGGGATGAGGAGAGACTGATGTTCTATTAATAGACTGTGTAAAGAAACAAATTCACTCACTCCCCGAGCGGGGGTCCGCGCTCTGGAACTGTTTTAGGAAACCAGTTCTGACTTCAGCGCCTGCAGAGGCTGTGGCTGGCTCCCTTTGCTGCCGTTATTAGTCATCCCCCCCCCCCCAGCTCCACATCCTCACGGGAATATTAAAGACTGAAATTCAGAGCTTCTTGTTTTTGGGGGGAGGGTGTTCAGGGGCCATGCCCCCCCAACCAGTGCTCGGGGAAGCCAGGCGGGGTAGAGGTTCGAACCAGGGCCAGAGTTGGCGGTATACAGAGACCCAATGCCTGAACCTTGGCACCGTCTGTTTAGAAGGAAACGTGTTTCTGACCCAAGTGACCGTGTGCCAGATGGCCAGGAGTTGAGATCAAGTGGTCTCCCTGTGCGGGGGCCTCTGTCTGTGGTCTCCCCATGCAGGGGGCGGCTGGCTGTGCGGGTGATGCGGTGTAGACACTCACCCGCCCCAGCACCGTGCAGACGTGTTGTCTCTTCAGACCTGTGTTGTCTCCGCGCCATCTCTGGTACCCCTGCGCTGCCTTGGGGCCAGGACAGCTCATCGTCTGTGTGGCTGTTGAAGCCAGCTGTTGTCTTCCAATCCCCGGCCGGCGGCCAGACCCCCTGAATTTCAGGCCGAGACTACAGCCCCCAACCCAGGGTTCTGGGTGGGCGGGCCTCTGTTTCCCGCGGGTGGGTCTTCCACTCTGGCCCTTCTCCGAGGGTCCCAGGGCTGTGCTTCCCCCCCATCCCCTGTCCCCGCTGAGCCGTGCTCCCTTGGGGCTCCTCACTCTGCTGCTCTGAGCTGCCTCCCGCGGCCGTGAGTCACAGCTGACCTTCTCACCCGCGAGGTGTCACGGTGGAGCGTGGCTGGCTGAGCAGCTGCTCCCCGCCCTCACATGCCCTGAGGGAGGTGGGGAAGGCCCCAGGGCTGTGTTGGGGTCTCTGAGCAGTGAGGGGCCGCTCACTCCGTGCCAGGTGCCTCCCTCTGTCTCGACCTGCACTCCCTAGGTGACTGCGGGCATCTCGTGGGCACGGCCGGGCGCTGCTGGGCACAGCCTCAGGCCTGGAGTTGCTGGGACCTGGGCATTGGCTGCTGGTTCATCGCTGCCTCCCGGGGTCTGCTGCTAGGGCCTCCCGGGCTTGGTCCGGGCCAGGGGTGCTTTGGGGTCACTCTCCCGGCAGACGGACCCAGCCGCCTGGGGAGCTGTTTGTCCACCTCACTCCTCATGGGGGGCCGCATCGTCTGCACCTCACAGGCCTGAGGGGGCTCAGGATCCCCCCCTTGCCTGCAGTCAGATACGCCACCAGCTGCAATCCCGCCGACCCCAAGGCTGAGGGCACAGAACTGGGGTTGAGTGTGCCGCAGGCATGGGCCTGTCACTGACTCAGGGCATCTGTCCACGTCACTGCCTCCGGCCTGGCCCCTCCTGTCCACAGGGGCTCCCGGTCCCTTCCTCTCCAGCTGTCCCCTATGGTGCAGACAGGTGTACAGTGGGTGCTGGGGTCTCTGGGGGACAGTGTCCACTGTGTCCCTGGGGCCTCCTTCTGGGTGGTCGTCACCTGGGGGGCCACTGGTACCCCGTTTTACACAAGGGGGTAAGTGCTGGCTAGAGTCACACAGTCTGTGCGGGGGGCCTTGGCACGGGCATCCCCCCTCTCCTGCTTCGGCCCAGAGGCCTCTGCTGCACAGCCAGTCAGAGGCTCCGAGGGCTCTGACCCAGCACCCCTCACCCCTGCATCTCCTACCTCCTCCCCCCCTCAAGCTGCACCACGCTCCTCACCCCTGGGACGGGCGTGCTCAGCCAGACTGCGGGGCTCGAACTGTGCCCGGGAGCCGGACTGTGGGCGGGACGGACGGCCTAGCTGTCCCAGCACTGTCCCCTCAGCCCTGCCCTCACGTGCCTCCTTCCTCAGGGCGCCTGCCCACCCCAGCATCCCGGGCGCCTTGTCCACCTACAAGGTGGCCTCCTTCTTGCAGACTTCCAGACCCAGCCACGAACAGACCCAGTGGGAGAGGCTGGGTCAGGCTGGACCTCTGAGTTCCTGGGATGTGTGTCCGTGAGAGCATGTGTGGGGCATGTGAGGGGCTATGTGTGCATGTGCGTACATTTGTGAGTGTGTTAGGGTGTGTGTGTGTGTGCATGTTTGAGTGTGCGTGCATGTGTGTGCGTGTTGTGCACATGTGTGCATGTGTGTGCACGTGTGTGCGCATGTGTCTGAGTGTATGAGTGCATGGCTGTGACCACGCCCTCGTGGCAGCCTTCCGGGCAGGCAGGCTGTGAGGACAGGGCCTCTTCCTCGCCTCTTCCTCTGAAGAAAGCAGGAGCAGGTGTGTGTGTTGGGGGGTGGCTCAGCCTGGCTGGACCTCTCCAGACAGTGGCCCCCGCCCGCCCAGAGCTTCTCCTGGGGGCTGAGGCCTTCAGTGGAGACAATGCAGCGGGGGGGGGGGTGTCCCTCCTTCCTGACTGGGGGTGGGCGCTGGGCTTGCGGGGTGGGGTCCTTCCTGCCATTGTCTCAGCAGAGATGGGGCTGATGCTCTCCAAGGAGACAGCGGGGTCTGAGCTCCCGCCGTCATGCTTAGGGGCACACACACAGACACACCCACCCACAGGTACACTCTCACATGCACACACATACAGGCACACTCATGCACACACTCACCGGCACACTCTCACATGCACACACACATGCATGCACACACTCTCACATTCACACATGCACACATTCTCATGCACACTTACACCTGCACACACAACCTACATACTCACATGCACACTCACCCATACTCACACTCTCACATGCCACACACATGCTCACACACTCACATGCACACACCTGAACACACATACATTCCTATGCACACAACTGCACACACTCTGACATGCGCACTAACCCTCACACACACACACACACACACACACACACTTACACTCCCTCACACACACATATTCTCACTCACCCTCCCTGGACTGGCCTGGCTCCTGGGGCAGGGCAGGAGGGACGCGGGGTGGCTGTGGGAGGGTCCCTGTGTGGACCCCGTGCTGGCGCCGGCCCTGAGCTGCTGGGCTTAGCCACAGAGACCCTCCCCTGAGGCAGGCTGGGCCCCGCCAGGGCAGTCAGCGGTCCCCGGGCAGTGCTGGAGGATCTCTGCACCTCGAGCCAGGTGCAGTCCCTGAGCACCACCAGGTGCAGCCCCCGAACAACACTGTGGCTGAGGCAAGACAATGGGGAGCAGCCCCAGGGCCGTCTGGGGCCATGGGCACCTTTCTCCACGGCCCGGGTCTGGGAGGCGCGTGTGCCGAGCAGGAGCAGAAGGCGAGGGCAGGCGGCAGCGGCGTGGCCAGGAGTGTTTCTCCCCAGGTGCAGACTTCTCGGGCTCCTGGAAGTTCTAGCGAAGGGGGAGGTTTGAGGTCGTCCTTACCCCAGAGAGTTGGCCACAGGCCTCGGGCAGCCGCACCCTCACACTCAGGCATGCCAGCACTTGATCCTGCGCCCGCCAGCCCCCTGCTGGAAAGCCCCTTCCCAGAACCCCCCCCCCCCACGCCCCCGCCCTGCCCCCACCCCGCCTGTCTTCAGGATGCAGCGGCCAGGGCCAAGGCCAGCCAGGCTGGGACTGTGCTATCCTCCCGTCCTACTGGGCAGACGCCCTCTCCCGGGGCCTGTGTCCAGTGGACAGCACCCTCTGGCCCGCCCCCCGCCTCCCGCAGCCCTGTCCAGGATGCTGACAAAAGCCCTGGGCCTTGTCCAGCAGCTGCCGGACCCCCCCAGCTGTGCCCCTTCCCCATGCCCAGCGGCAGGTCGGGCGGGGCAGGGGCTGCCCATCATCTTCACGTGAACGATTCGAGGCTATTTCTGGCCTTGCCATTATTCCCCCCCCTCCCCGGCTTTGGGATAAATATAGTCTGACTGAAGGCCCCCACGGCAGGCAGCTGCAGCTATAAATACGCCTGCCGGGGGTGTGGGGGGCCACGGCCCCTTACTCGGCTCTGGGGGCCTTCTCCCAGGGCGGCGCGTGGAGAGGACCATCCTGGCCTGTTCTCTGCCGCATGCCCCATCTCTGCGGCCCAAGGGCAGCATCCCGACTCCGTCTGTCCAGGCCTCGGCTCTAAGGATGCTGCCCAGAGACCCTCCATTAGGCTGGAGCTGTAGGGGGCAGTGAGGGGCAGAGTCACCTGCCCTCCCCTCCCCACACCCTCTTCCTGTGGGTGCTCTCCTTACCCCTCCTCCTCCCCGGGAGGGACAGACTCAGGTCAGGCCCTTTCCTGGGCCAGGGGGGCCGCTGGCCGTCAGCAGGTCCCGTGGGAGTGAGGGCTCATCGCTGGGCACCCCCCCACCATCCTGTGGGGGGAGTGGGATGGGGTGGGCCGCATCCGCCCCCACGCTCGCTCAGGCAGCGGTGGCGCCCCTGGTGTGTGTGCCAGCCCGGCTGGGGCCTGGAGGAAGGTTCTGGGCATTGAGGTGCGTCTAAGAGGGGCCGGACTCTCAGTCGTGGGCACGGCCCCTGCAGAGGCTCAGAGGCAGGAAGAAGGCGGCAGCCGCTGTGACCCCCGCTCAGGGGGGCTGCGCTGAGGAGTTTGGCTGGGCGTCCCGGGGGCTTGGCTGGTTGGCTGGGCGTCCTGGAGGGAGCGGGGTGGGGGGGGTCGCTGATGGGCTCCTGCTGCAGCCGGGATGGCAGGTCCTGAGTGGGAGACACTCCCCTCATGCCGGGAGCTTTGTTACTTTTCACCCAGACAGGGAGGTGTCAGCCGAGAACGCGGGTTCACAGGGCTGAGGGGCTTTCTCAGATGCCCTGGCATGTGTGTGTGCGCCAGGATCCCAGGGGCGGGGACGGCCACCCGCTGCCTCAGTTGGCCCCACAGTGCCGACGCTGCCCTCCCACTCCACCCCTGCTTTGCTCTCCGCCCTCCAGCTGTCCTGGGCTGTGAGCTCTGGCACCCCCAGCAAGGGGCCTCAGGGAACGTCGGGGCGACAGAGGGACAGTCTCAGGGACATGGCCACCCTGCAAGCCCCTGGGTCCTGTGCAGGCCCGGGAGGCCACGTGCCACCCAGGACACTGCCCGTCAGTCACGTGCCACACAGGCCTGGCGGGGCCCAGCTGCCCCTTCCCCCTGCCCTTTGGGCCCCCTGTGCCCGCAAGCAGCAGGCCTGGCTGGATGGTAAGCGAGGACTGGGCACTCTGCCTGCAGGAGCTCGCGGTCTCCCTGGCCAGGAGTGACCCCTGCACACCCATAGGGTGTGGTCCCCAAACAAAACCCAAACCCACAGCAGTGGGCCCGCTGCCCTCCCTGCTAAGGAAGTGCCATGAGGGAGGGACGGGGGACTTGGCCTCGATAGGCCTCTCATGTCCAGGACCCCGGTGTCCAGGAGGTGGGACAGGCTCGCGGGAGTGGCCGCCGGCCAGGCTGCCTGGCCTTCTCCACTTTCATCCCTCCAACTGGCCACCCTTCGTGGAAAGGAAGAGCTGAGATCAGCCACCTGGGCCGCCAGGGCCACCAGCGCTGGCCAAGAGGCGGCTGTCCAGGGCCTGGCACCGGGAGCAAACAGCGGCCTGAGCACAGCGGGCAGGCAGGGAAATGCCCCCAGACCCTACCTGCTGCTGGGCAGGGGGGCTCTGTTCTGCCCTCCCGGGCCCGGGTCGGCCCTCCAGCCTCTGGAGTCCTCTTCCTATCACTAGCGAGGAACCCGCAGGAACGCAGGAAGCCGCTTGGCCCCATCTGGCTGTGGGGTCTCAGCCTGCTGCATGCGTCCCGCGGCCCCCGGACCGGAGAGGAATCCAAGGAGAAGCCCCTGGCCCTCCCCACAGGCACAGGCCCCCACCCTCCCCTGCTCAGAGCCGGCCCCGCCCTGCCCTGCCCCACCCCACAGCTCCCCAGCTGTGCTCGGGGTGTCCTGCTGTGCCAGGCACCAAGGCCAGGTCAGCCACAGGCGAGAGGGGGGCCTGAACCTGCACCCCTCCTGTTTTCTTTCCTTTCCTTCTTCTTGCTGGCCAGTGTTCCCTGGACAGGAAAAGCCAGTGGGAGCATCAGTGGAGCTCTGAGTGTCGGGACCACGTGGCCTCCTTCCCAGAGCCTGGCCCCACTGGGGGCCCCCAAACCCAGGCCCCAGCCCCAAGATCCTCGGGGGGGTCCCCTCTAGGCACCCTGGGGCTGGGGGCGTGTGCCCTGGCCTGTCCCGTCCCAGCCTCCTTACACACGAACTTGGAAGCTCGGCTTCGGCCAGCCGGAAGCAGGAGCGGGTTGGGGTGACCCGGGTAGGCGCGGGCACGGCGGGGTGTTGCAAGGGACTATGACTATGGACTTTTATTTATTAAAAATTAATTAAGGGGTTTTGATGTATCGGGACTTTAGTGGGGATGACATGTCACGTGGTCTCGGGAAGCACAGGCCTGGTAATCCATTTAAAAAAACATTTTCTTCTTCTTAATTTAATGGAGGAAATCATTAGCCGGGAAATTGGTAGGACTGATGTATTCCTGTCGGGGGAGGGGAGTGGAAGAGCAAATCTGTTCTAATTGCTGCTTGTTCTAGAAATCTGTCTGCAAAATATTCCCATCACTGCGCCCGCCAGAATGCACACAGTGGCCGCCGGCTCAGCCCCGGGCCCTTGGAGGCCAAGAGGCCAGGTGGGTGCAAGGCTGAGGGTTGGCTCTCGGCAGCCACTCACCTGCTGTCAGCTCTTGGGGCCCAGCTCCGATGGGGGAGAATAGGATGGCCACGCACACGCACACACATGCACATGCACATATATACGTGCACATATATGCACACAGGCACACACATGCACACATATACACACATGCACACGTATACACACATACGCACACACGCACACATAAGTACACTTATGCACACGCGCACACATGCATTACACACATGTGCACTAGGGGTCCTTGCTCAAGCCTCCTTTGACCCCTCCGGGAGACAAGGGCTATATCCAGTTCCAGAAGGAGGCAACTGGGTTGGCCCTAAAAATAACTAAACATGCAAACAGCTTCACATGCAAACGTTTTCATACCCGTGGGCCAAAGAATTTTAAAGGTGCAGCTGTTTTCCCCTGGGGCCTTGGGTGGGGGTGTGTGAGGGGAGCTAGGGGGATTCGGGGGTCCCTGGATGCCCCGGAGGATCCTGCGTGGGGAGGAAGGCCTCACTCTGGACACTTTCTGCCCAGGGCAGCCCACGTCTGCCAGAACCCCCCACCTGCCGGTGGGGGTCTCCAGGGGACCCCTAAGGTGGGAGGGTCTGGTGGGGAGCTCTGGGGATGGGGTACTTGGGGCAGTCTGTGCTTTCCGGGACTGTGGGGCTTGCAGGGAAGAGGTAGCTGTGGGGAGGGGAGGCACCTGGGGGGCAAGGTTTTGGCAGAACCAGGGTGCGGGAGGGTTGTGGGGGAGCTTCTGGCCCCTCGCTGCTGTCTCAAACCCCTGCTCTGGGCAGGGCTCTGCAGTAGGCAGGAGCAGGGGGTCCTGAACGTGACCTCCAGCCCTTCTCAGGAAATAGACTACTTGGTGCCACACCCACCTTTAGGCAAACAAACAGAAAGCCCCCTCCCCCATCCCCTCCCCAGGTGCAGCGAGCTGAGGCCCCGCCCGCTCCATGAGCTCAGGCGGGAAGTGGCTGCTGGGCCTAGCGGGGGGCCTAGCGGCCCCCCACCCAACGGTGAGGACCGAGTGGCCCTCTTGCCGAGGTGGTGAACGGGCTTCCTGCCACAGAGCCCGGCCACTGGTGTGGGACGGAAAGAAAGAGGAGGAGGAAGAGCGGAAGGACGATGCTGAGGACGGGTCTGGGTGGGCGGGTCCCTGAGCCGGGACTCGTCCCATGAGCGGCTGGGCAGACCCCAGCCCCCCGCTCCCCCCCCCCCCCCCCCCCCCCCCCCCCCCCCCCCCCCGTCAGGAAGTGCAGCCGTGAGGCAGGAAGGCCTCTTCGAGGGCCCGGCGGGGCGCAGGTACTGGGGCGGGAGGGGAGGGGACGGGGGTCAGTTCTCCCTGAGGGCAGACTGGGCGTGTGGGTCTGGGCCAGGTTCCTGCTGTACCTGCTGCTGAGGGGACACCGTCTGCCGCAGTCCCGGAGCTTCTGCTCACATTCCGGGTGGGCCTCGGGTTGCTGGAGGAACAGCAGGAAATGGGGTTCTAGAATGGGGCCAGGGGCCAGCAGGGGAGGAGGGCACGGCAGGGGCCCGGGGCACACCATGGTGCCTTCTGAGCCCTGTCCCCAGCTGTCTGCCCCAGCCCCCCCCAGCTCCACCTCCTGTGCTGGGTCCTCCTAGAGAGGCCCCCAGCCCCCCCAGCCTCTCCTGCCACTGCGCAGAACCCAGGGTAAGTGGGGCACCCGGTGGGGGCCGCTGAGTCAGGACCACGCACCCTGGAGCAGGACAGAGCCTTGAAGGCTGCCCCAGCTCCTGGGCCCCAGATTCAGGGGCCCAGGGTGTGGGTGTGTGTGAGGGGGCTGAGCTCTGCGTGGGGTGGGCGGGTCCACGTGTCTAGCACCCAGACTTCGGCAGCAAGGGCCCCAGGCAGCGGCCTTTGCCCCCTTACAGTGAGCAGAGGGGAGGTCAGGCAGCCTGGTGATGGGTACTGGGTCAAGTGTGTGTTCGTGTTACTTGATGCATGCACAGGCACACACATACAGGCACACATGCACAGACCCACACACACGCACACACACATATACATACACACAGGCACACGCACAGGTACACACATATACATACAGACACACATAGGTACACACACACGCACAGACCCACACACAAACATACACACAGGCACACACACACATACACAGGCACACCTATGCTCAAGCACACGCATATACATACATATGCACAGGTACACACACATAAACGGACCCACACACATACCGACGCACAGGCACACACACATCCATGGGCCCACTCACATACATAAATACAGGCCTTCAGACATACACACATGCCCACTTACACATGTGCACAGGCATGTATACATGCATAGACCCCCCCACATACACACATGCATGCCAAACACGCGTATACAGACGCACATGCACATACACGTATACGAACATATACAATGGCACACACATACATACACTCATGCCTGCACACACACATATGCACAGACACACATGCACATACACATGCATGCACAGACACATACACATGGACACACATACACATTCACAGACACATGCATGCACGGATGCATACATAAACATACATATGTGCACACACATGCACAGTCATATGTGTACGTGCACAAACACATGTACGAGGTGCGCACGCACACAGACCGGGCAGGAGAATGGCAGGAGCGTGAGGCCGGCGTGGCGGTGGCAGCTGAGTGCCTGCCAGCCTGCGTGGCTCTAGGCTCAGCCCAGGCACCGCGGCTGCAGAGCTTTAGGACAGGGGGCACTGTCATACAGGGCCCCCACCGTGCAGTGGACACTATGGAGCATGGGGCTCGTGACAGGTGGACACGGAGGCCCAGGACCTGTGGTCTGTGTGTGGGAGTCGCCAGGACATCCCCCACCCCCGACCCAGTGGGGACAGTAGAGGGTGCCGCCCAGCCCGCCGAGCTGGTGTGGCCTTTAGCGTGGCTGATTGTCGTTTGGGTTTGGGCCACATCGGGGCCATGCTCAGGGCTCACTCCTGGTGGTGCTCGGGGACTACGTGGGGAGCCAGGGATGGAATCCGGCTCAGACGCGTGCCAGGCAAACGCCCTCCCCGCCGCACTGTCACCCTGGTCCCCCATAACGCGGCTGAGGCGGTGAACTTGTGTTGTGTGTGGGTGAATTTGTGTTGTATCTGCCACGATCGGGGACCATGCAGGGAGATGGTGCCTGGGGCATGCGTGAGAGCTGGGTACAAAGTGGTTTCGCTGCCACCCGTGGGCGTGTAACCAAGCTGGAGGGAAGGTGAGAAAGTGGCGCCCGGGTGTGGGGGGGGCTGCTGCGGGGGACACCAAGGCTCGCCCCCGCCCCGCCTGGCCATGTTCTGGGAGAGGGGCCGGAGCGCCGGCCTGTCCAGCCCCGCTGCCCACCCTGCTCCTCTGCTGTCCACGGGGGCCTGTACAGGGTCCCAGAGAGACTCAGGGCCAGGGGGCTCTGCGTGGATGCCCTCCCTTCTCGAGGGTGGGGCTGGGATGAGGGGGGACCTGTGTCCCCAGAGAGGGTCTCCAGTCTTGGGGCTGAGGTGGGGGCCGGCGGGTGTGGCCGGGTCAGTGGGGGGGGTGCGCCTGGTGCCCAGGATTGGCTGGGCCCCGCCTCCAGCAGATGCCGCGCCCCGCCTCGCCTCAGGCTCTGCCTGCGGCCCCCCGTTCTCCATGGCAACCGAGCTCAGTGGTCCCGGCGGAGGGGAATCGATCCTCCTCCTCCTCCTCCCCCCCCCCCCCCCCACCCCCACCCCGCGCCCGCCTGCCTCCCGCCTTCCCTGCCTGGGCTGGCGCCGGCGTCTCCGACGGTCCATCCATCCGTCCGTCCCTGGGTTCCTCCGTCCCGCGTCCAGTGCCTCCCCTCCCGCTGGCCCAGACATGGGGCGCCAGCAGAGGTGCTGGCTGGGGCCGACTCCCTGAGGTGGTGGCCATGGGGAGCTCCGTGGACATCTGCAGAGATGGGGGGGCCATGCAGCCCTCGGCACGCCTGCTCGGACCCCTCCCCCTTCCTCCCGCAAGGTAAGGCCCCAGAGTCCTTCCTGCCACCCAGGGCTCTCGGGAGGGGGCAGGCTCTGTCCTGCTCACGTGACCGATTGTTTGTGGAGTGGCCAGGATGGAGGGAGGGGGACAGGGCTGGGGGGTGGGGGGGGCGCGGGCTGTCTCCCAGGGGTCTGAGGAGCAGGGAGCTCCCCTGTCAGCCCCTGACCATTCCCCTGGGCCAGTGTCCTGCTCCCAACCTGGCAGAGAGCAGGCGCAGGGGCTCCTGCCTCCCTGGATGTGCAGCCCAGTGGGGGACTGTCCCGTGCCTGTGGCCAAGTCAAGGACAGCTGCTGCCCAGGTCTCTCTGGACAGCACCCCCATGCTCGGGGGCCCAGGGCCAGCCAGGATGTCCAGTCTGTGTCCATACAGTCGCTGGTGTGTCCTGGGGGAGGGGACGGACAGTGACCCCCCTTCCTGTCATCTCTGTGCCCATGCAGCGGACAGCCAAGCCCGCTGGCGTCCTTGTCCCTGTGCAGGGAAGTGAGCCCCGCCCGCGCGCGCCTGTTCTTAGAAGCCGCGACTGAAACGGGCCCTCGGGAGGCGGCTGCTCTATGAATAGAAGGACCCGTCCTTGCGTCCCCGCAGCCGGGCACTCGCTGGCCAGCCGGCCTTGGGGGTGCCCTGGGGGTCTGGTCTGCTGGGGCCCCTGGCGGGGTGCTTTCTGGGTGCTGGCCTCTGTCACCCCTAGGGTGAGGAATGCGCGTGTGTGGGCCTCTGCTGCCCGCGTCCTGGCATGCGGCCCCTCCTAATGACATTACCCGCGTCTGGACTCCGGCTGTTGTCGCGGGGGAGCGGGTGCATCGGGGACGTGCTGCTCGCTGGAAATCTGAGGGGAACCTGGATGGGCAGCCGCAGGAGAGCACCCGAGGGCCCAGCCTTGGGGGGGGGGGTCTCTCTGCCCTGGGGTCTCTCCCGTTCCTCAGCGTGAGCCTCAGTTCAGCTGTCCCGTGCTGCACCCCCTCCCCAGCCCCCGCTCACTCCAGGAGTCGCCCCCCCTTCTCAGGGAGTCTTGAAACCCCGGGAGCTGCTGAGGGTGTGAGGGGCCGCGGGGCCTCCTTCTGGGAAAGGGAGCTGGGCTCTCCCCCCACCCCCTGCCCCCAGAGCCCCTCCCTCCCGGGCACTGGGCCTGACTCCTGGGCCAAGCTTCCCCCCGTGAGGAAGAGCTGTACAGGACCCCGAAAGTCTCCTGACCCACCCCCGCTGACGGCCGGCCAGCACACACACACACACACAATGCACTCACACACGATGCAGTCACACTCAGACAAGCACACATACACAATGCACTCACACACGCAATGCACTTACACGCACAATGCACTCATACACACGCATACACAGTGCACTCACACACAATGCACTAACACTCAGACAAGCACATACACCCACACAATGCACTCACACTCAGGCCGGCACACATGCACACACACATACAATGCACTCACACTCACACATACAATGCACTCACACCCAGCTAAGCACACACGTACAATGCACTCACACACACACATACACAGTGCACTAACACTCAGGCTCCCAGACCCAGGCTTGCCCGTGATCTGCCCCCTGCCCCCAGCAGCTGCCCGGACCTCTGCTGTTTGACTGTGTGCAGTGGCCAGCCCCCTCCTGCCCCTCCCGCCCCTCCCCTGCCAGCTGCGGCAGGAGCAGCCCGGGATCCAGCCTTCCATCCTGGGCTCCGGGGGTCTCAAGCCAGAGGGAAGGGACTGTGAGAGACTGCCACGCCTCAGAAGTGCAGATCACACATGCGTGATCCTGTAGCGTGCACGCGTGAGTGAGTGTGCATGCTCACGGATCTGCCTTTGCTGGAGTGACGCTGGGGACCCCCACAGGGCTGGGGTCTCCCCTGGGGCCTCGCATCGGTAGGACAGACCCCCCCAGCTCCTGCGCCCTGTGACCCCTCACGGCCCCCAGCACCCCAGGCAGCAGCCAACAGCTCCAGGGCTCAGACACGTGCTGAGGGGGACAGGCGGACCCCCAACCCAAGCTCGAGGGCTGGCGCTGGGTCGCCCAGTGAGGCTGTGTGCGCTGAGCTCAGGCCCCAGTGAGACGGCGGAGGGGAGGGGGCCCTGCTTCATGCGCCCAGTGCTGTGAGACCTACCTGCCCCTCAGGCTTTCAGGGGTCAGGACACCTCCTGACCAGCCCAGATGGCTGCAGGCTGGGCCTCGCCGTCCCCCCTTGGGGTACCCTGCAGGGGGCTGCCCTGTGCTGGCCGGGACCGCGTCTCAGGGGCAGAGATGTCGGAAGGGACGGGTGGCCGGGGGAGTCCTGTGGGCTGAGGAGGCCCCATCCAGCCTGGCTGCTCAGGCCCCACACCGCCAGGAGGGGCTCCCACGTCGGCACAGTCCCGGAAGGGCCTCCCCAAAGTGGGCTAGTGCTGACCCTGAGGGCCCACCAGGCCCCGATGCCTGGCTCCAAGCCCTCCTGGCCACACTGAGACCTGCCCTGTCCAACGGGGACCCTTATGAAGGAGAGTGACGGGTGTCATGGGCTGGGAAGGGGCCCCCAGGGACGGGGACCCGACACAACACTGGCCTGGGGCCGAGGAGGTGAGGGTTTGCTCTGGGCAAGGGTTGGGGGGCAGCCAGGGGTCACCTTGTCCCCGGTGCCCTGCAGGGTCTGGACCTCTCACCAGAAGGTGCTGGCACTGCCTGCAGAGCCCATGTGGGCTGGACACAAGCCAGGCTGGCCCCATGGGGCTTTTGGGTACTGGCATGACCCCCCACCCCCGCCCGACACACACGGACACCATAACCTGTCCCACGTGGCAGGACCTGCTGAACCTGCCTCCCCAGCAGGAGACCCTGGGAGCCTTTGCTGTTCATCCCAAGCTTCTAGAAGATTCATCTGGGCCCTCCACAGAGCGGGCAGGGCAGGCCTAGGGGGGCGCAGGGACCTGCAGGACCCACCCCAAGAACTCTGGCGGGGCTGACGGGCAGTTCGGGCACCTGGTGACCCAGGCGGGCGCAGGTAGGGTTCTCGGCTCCGCGGCCCCCCTCCCCGCCCCTGCCTGCTGGCCGTGGTCAGCCCGGCTCAGCTCTTTCCCTGCAAGGTGGGGGTAGAGAGGGAGGGTTTGCTTCCTCCCTGTGGTCAACCAGGCTCCGTGCTGCTCCATCCGTGCGGTCAGCCAGGCTGTGTCCTGCTCCCGCCCTCGCAGTCAGCCCCAAGTCACTCCTCGCTGCGCACTTGTTTCTGTAGCTGCCCTAGCGAGTGACCACAGAAGGGTCCCAAGGCCCACTACCCCTTCTCCTTGGAGACCCCCACTACCTCTCCCCCCTAGAGGCTCCCACTCTCCCGTCCTTGCTGCTGGCCGTCCGTCCGCAGTACGGAACCAGGGGCCACAAGGCTTTGCTCCTGCCATGGCTGAGGCAGGTCTTTCCTGTCTGCCCCGTCGGGGGCCCAGGCGGTCGGCCCTGTCTGTGGTGTCCAGCAGCCCCCTTGCTCTGGGCCAGTGCTGTGATTCCTTCCTGCAGCCTCTGGGCAGCCACCACCCTTGGCCGCCCCGTCTCTGCCGCTCCCATCTGCCTGTCTGTCCCTTAGTCCGGCTGTCTGTCTACGAGCATGGGCCGGTTCCCCGTTCCCGGGGCAGCCTGGGAGGGTGCCGGCTGCCTGGAGGCCCAGAGAGCCCTGTTGGCCCGAGGACAATGAGTCTGTCCCCCACCCCGTGCCCCAGGTGCCCCCCGCCCTGTAGTTCTGGGGTTACTGCACCCGCCGTCCCTGTGTCTCTGCTGGGGTGCTGAGCTTGCCTGCTACCCCCCCCCCCCCAGCCCAGGGACCCACACAGGGGTAAATTATGAGTGGGGCTCCCCCCAAGGACAGCTGGGTCCAGGCGGACCCCCAGTGCCGCCCCCCGAGAGCCTGAGCCCCCCCAGCTGCTGCCAGACTCCCCCCGACTCCCCCCACTGGGACCTTGACCCCTTCCCCATCCTTTCTCCACTCAGTCTAGAAGTCTGGGAATTTCGAGGGACACCCGTCTCCCATCTCCCCCTACCACGGGGCCAGTGGGGGGTAGAGACCCCCATCAGGTGCGGGCGAGTGTTTGTGGGCCCCCAACAGCACTGCTGAGCTGCTTCCAACGTGCAGTGTGATGAGAGTTCAAGAGGGTGTGTGTGTGTGTGTGTGTGTGTGTGTGCATGCACGCATGTGTGTATGCGGGTGTGTGAGAGGGTGTGTGAGCATGTGCAGTGAGGGGTGTGTGTGTATGTGTGTGTGAGAGAGGGTGTGTGAGCATGTGTGCATGCATGTGTGTGTGTGTGAGAGAGAGAGAGAGAGAGAAGGGGGTGTGTGTATGTGTGTATCAGTCCTGGTTCTCTAGGACAAGAGTGGGGCACAGGGCGTTTCGGCAGCCTTCAGCTGGACCCGTGTTGGGGTGAGAGGTGCCACAGAGCCCAGATCCATGCCCAAGCCCCCACCCCGTGGGTGTCGCCCCTGCCCCCGGCAGCCTGGCCTAGCACTTGGCCGCGTCCTGGGCTCTGTCAGAGCGTTGCTCAGGCCCCCTCATGCAGGGGCCGGGTAGGAGCCCCACAGCGCCCTGCAGCTGCCGAAGGTTCTCTCCCTTTCCCTTTCCCTTTCTCTTTCCCTTTCTCTTTTAGTTTCAGGGTCACATCCAGTGATGCTCGGGGTACTGGGGAACTGTTGGGGTGCGGGGGTTTAACCCGGGGTGGGGGCAAGGCCTGCACCCTCCCTACTGTGCTGGGCTGGAGGCTCCGGCCTGGGGGCCCCTGCGAGCGTCAGCATCTCCCCGGGGTCTGGCTCTGCAGCTGCAGAACTCAGCCGCCAGCCCCGCCTCTGTGCCCGGACCCAGCCTGAGGATCTCCTGCTGCCCCCAGGGCCCAGCCGTCCCTTGTCCTGGCCTTTCCCTCTGCCCACACGGTCAGGGCGGGCCTCTGTGCTTCGGGCCCATTCTTTGTGTGCTCTGGGGACGCGTGAGTGACAGCATGTGAGCATGCATGTCAGGGCGTGTCTGAGGGTGTGCAGTCACTGCCTGGGGTGCATTTTCCTCATGTGTGCCCATGTCTGCATGCATGTGTGTGTGCATGTGTGCACATGTGCTTGTGTGTGGTCTATGTATGTATGTGTGTGTATATGGGTATTATGCATATTAGTGGGTAGAGGTGTGTACATGTATGGGTATATGTGTATGGGTGTGTGTCTATAGGTGGGTGTGGGTATGAGTGTGTATGGATGTGTGTGGGTTTGTATGGGTGTGTGTATGGGGTGTATATGGGTTGTATGGGTGTGTGTATATAGGTGTGTATGGGTGTGTATATGGATGTATGTGTATGGGCGTATGTGTATGGGATGTGTATATGGGTGTGTATCATATGTTATGTGTGTGTATATGTGTGTGTTGGGAGGGGTGGGTGTGGGAATGTGTGTATGGGTGTGTGTGTGTATGGGTGTGTATAATGTAGATGGGTGTATGTGTGTAATGGTGTGTGTTTTTTGGGTGTGTGTATAATGGTGTGTGTGTATAGGCGTGTGTGTGTGTATGTGTGTGTGTTTGTGTCTGGGTGTGTGTATGGGTGTGTATGTATGGGTGTGTGTGTGTAATGGTGTTTGTGTATGGGTGTGTGTAATGGTGTGGGTGGATGTGTGTGTATGGCTGTGTGTTCGCATCTGGGTGTTGTGGGGTATATGACTGTGCGTGTCTGGATGTGTGTATGGGTGTGTGTGTATGGGTGTGTGTATGGGTGTGTGTGTAATGGTGTGTGTATGGGGTGTGTGTAATGGTGTGGGTTTATGTGTGTGTGTGGGTGTGTGTTTGTGTATGGGTGTATGTGTGTGTGTTTGTGCTGGCCGTCCTTGCCGTGTCCCCCTGTGCGGTGCGGGGACTTGGGGACGGCTGGTGTGGCTGAGCGTGGCCCGGGAGAGGCTGCGGTTCCCTCCCGGCCGCAGTGGCCCTGCCTGAGTCGAGGTGAGGCTATTTTTAGCCTGAGCTGGGCTATTTCCAGCGTCTGCTCGGCGCGCACGCACTGCGCAGTGGATGGTCCATGGCCCTGATTGCGCGTGCCGGAGCCCCAGGGCTCTGTGTGGACAGCCACGCCTTCCACCGGCACTTTGGGCCCTAGCATGGAGGATGGGCCACTCCCAGGGCCCCAGCAGCCGTGCCCACTGCGGGGCCAGCACACTCCTGCCCTGCTGTCCCAGCACGTGAGGAGTGAGTGTGGCCGGCCGGGCCTGATCTCGCCACATCCTTCCATTCATGTCCTCGTGCCTGTCCTCAGGAGGGGTCTGGGGCACACTGCCCCCCGGGCATGGCCATTGGCAGGAGGCAGGCCTAGCGTTGGGCAGAGAATAGCTGCTGGGCGGGGAGGGTGGGGCGGGCAGACCCTCCGGCCCCTTTCCCTTCCGTCTGCTTTCACTAGTGCCCTCTGGGCCCATGGCTGCCGTGGGTACCAGCCAGCTCACATGGGGTCTCTCCGGCTTCTGCAGGGGCTGGGGAGGGTGCGAGGAGGCTGCTGGGGATCCCGCGAGGAGGGGCACGGCCCCAGGTTGTGCTGGGAGACAGGTGTGGATTTGAAGACCCCGGGGCCCCCGGGAGGGCTACCGGATGTGGTGGAGCTGGGTGTTGTTCCACCCGGCATGGAGTCTGCTTAGCACCGGCCTACACGGAACCAGCTCCTGGCACAGAGTGGATTTGGGGGCATTCTAGCCCCGTGCTGGTCGCAGGAGGTGCCCATCTTTCCCGGCAGGGGTGATGCCCGCCAGTGCTCACCCACACCCTCAGCTCGCCCACCTCCTCTCCGAAGGAGGAGGCGTTGGTTTCCATGTCTCTAAGGAAAGAGCCCAAGTTGACTTGGAATTGCTTATTCTCTGGGCCTGGGGGCCGAGTGGAGTTTAGGTCTGTGCTGTTCAGAGAAAAAGGGGGTGAATTTCCCACGGGAACACTTGTGGGCTTGGGTGGGGAGGAAGGCACGGAAACCAGACCCCTCACGGCAGAGGCACGCCTGAGCCTCCAGCCAGCAGGAAGAGGTTTGGGGGTGACCACAGTGTTGGGGTTAAACTATGAAGCCGGGCGAAGGAACACGGTGGCCAGTTGGGTTTCTCCCCCTGCAGAGAACAGAGATGCCTTTGTTGAATCAAAGGCCCTGGAGAAGTGCCTGGCGGTTGGATGGTTGTCTGGGAGGAGGCGGGACCTGTGGGGAAGGCAGCATCTTGGCTCATCTTTGTTGGTCTTTGCCCCACCCAGAATTGTTTGATTTTATTTACCTGATTCTTTGGGGGTTTGGGCATACAAGGAGGTGCTCGGGGCTCACTCCTGGTGGGGTCTTTGTTGCCCATAAAGCTTTATCGACACCACCATGCGCACATGTATTTCCCACGGCTGTGACATCATGGCAGGGCCGAGTCATGCGCCAGAGGTGGTGAGGGGCAATCTGTGCCCCTGCCCAGAAATAAATAAAAAAAACTTGTGGGTTTGGCTATAGAAAAACGCAAATAGGGGCTGGAGCAAGAGCACAGCGGGAAGGGCGTTTGCCATGCACGCAGCCAACCCGGGTTCGATTCCCAGCATCCCATATGGTCCCCTGAGCACCGCCAGGGGTAATTCCTGAGTGCAGAGCCAGGAGTAACCCCTGTGCATTGCTGGGTGTGACCCCCCAAAGAAAAGCAAAAAAAAAAAAACGCAAATAAAGCACAGCCTCCACCTTATGAAAGAGAGAGACAGAGAGACAGACGTCAGTAAAAAAATGAATCCGATAACAGGTAAAGAATAAATATGACAAATACAGCAAAGAGGAAGTGGCAGACTTGAGACCAAACACCAAGAAGTGTAAGAAAGGGTAAACAAGCTCAATTCCCTGTTCAAGTCAGAGCCCGGGTGAGTTTCAGGGCAGCCCCCACGCAAGCCCCCACTTGCTCCACCAAATATTTCCTCGGCATGAGCAGAGAGGCGCGACCCCCGGCCCTGTCGCTGATGAGTTCCACCGGACAGGATTGCGGATTGTGCAAAGGGTGCAGGGCAGAGCCTCCCTCGGGTGCTGGACCGCCCCAGGGTGCCCCCACCTGCCACCACCCCCTCACACTTCACCCCGACGCAGGGGCACTCTGGAAGCCCCAGGGCTCTCCAGGGACACAGGCACAGAGCACAGACAGTCCAGCTGTACGGAGACTCCAGAGTGAGCCCAGTGGCCCCCAGAGACCGTGGGGCTGGTAGCCCATGCGGGGCTAACGGCCCACTCTGCATGAGGCCGCCTGTTCCGGCCCCCCAGCACCCCCGGGAGGGACCCCTAAGCACAGACCCGGGAGCAGTGCTGGGAGCGGCCCCCAAAGACCAAAACCAAATAAATAAAACCCGCGGATGGCATCCAAACCGCGTCCCGGCTGGCTTCTGGCTGACCCATCAGTTAGCTACAGGGAGTTTCTCGTCACTTCTGGTCACCGCGTGTGGGCTCATGAGATCCCTACGGCCTTTCCACTGTGGGGGGGTCTTCAGGAACAGCCAACTCAGGGTGGGAAAGGGATCTTGAAGCAGAATGAAGAAAATAAAACAACGGTAGGAGCATCTAAGATGAGTGGCAGGGAGAAAAACGGACAGAAGTCACTGAGCTCGGCCGTTGCTCCGGGAGCAAGGAAAACGCACGGAGGGACCGCCGAAAAGAAGTACCAGAAGCAGCCCTCGGCCTCGGGAGATGCTGCCTCGAGAGAGCGAAGGGAGGAAACGACACGTCTGAGAGTTAGAGAGTCGAACGCAGGCGTGAGAGAGAGTGTGATGGTGGGAAGGCTCGATAAGGAAAAGGATGTTGTATGAAGTTCTGTGTGTCAAAGGGAAGCGTCGGTGACTCTAGCTGCAGAGCTGGGCGCCCACCAGCACCCCATCTCCCCACTGCCCACTCACCCCACCCAGAATTGTTTAATTTTATCTACCTGATTATTTGGGGGTTTGGGCATACAAGGAGGTGCTCAGGGCTCACTCCTGGTGGGGTCCGGGGGACCCTATGGGGTGCCAGGGATGGACCGTGATTGTCAATGTGTAAGACAAGCTCTCTACCCTCTGTCCTGTTGCTCTGGCCTGCTTCTTTTTGAAATTATAATTTAAATCTGTTTTTGCCACACCCAGCAGTGATCTGGGTCACCCTGCAGGGCTGGGGCTTCTTGCTGGGTGGGATCTCACCTCAGGGCACCCCCGAAGCTTCTTTCTAGCCTGAAGACTTTATTTTTTTTGCTTTTTGGGTCACACGTGGCGATGCTCAGGGGTCACTCCTGGCTCTGCAGTCAGGAATTACTGCTCGGGGGACCCAATGGGATGCCGGGGACTGAACCTGGGTCGGCCCTGTGCAAGGCAAACGCCCTCCCCGCTGTGCTATCATCGCTCCGGCCCCTGGACCGAGGACTAAAAGGGAAAGTTTCCCCTCCTGTTGCCTCATGGGTACCCGGGGTCACACCTGCTCTGGGCTCTGTGCTCACACAGCTTTCAGGTGGGGCCCGTGAGGTGGGTGTTTCTCACCTCTGAGCCACCCTGGATCCCCCCTCCCCCAACCCCCAGTGTCTCCCTCACCTTCTCTAGAAAACCGAGCTAAAAACTAAGGTTTTCTCAGTGAAATGACCGACATCAATTCAGTAAGTCGCTCCCTGTTTTTAGTTTTTTTCCGAAGTCAGCCAGCTTGGCATCACTGTGGCTCTCAGCCCGAGCACAGACAAGCAGGGCCCCGAGGATTAGACCGGGGTCTGGGCTCCGGCTGTGAATGGGCTCTCCTGAGCCCCACCAGGACTGAGGCCTGAGCACCTCCCTCCGAAAAACAAATAGGAGCCCTTAAAGTCTCCAATGGAGACATTACTGGGCCCGCTCGAGCAAATCGATGAACAATGGGAGGACAGTGACAGTGACAGTGACAGCCTGTGACTTAGAGAATTTGTTTTGTCTCACTGCCGCTGCCTACAGAGCCTCCCACCTGAGTCCCCGGGAACCTTGGGTCTCCTTACTGGGGACGAGGAGAGGAGTGGGCTGGCGTGGGTGGGGACGAGTTGGCCCAGGCGAGGCGGGCAGTGTCCAGGCCGCTAGAGAGGGGGAGTTGTGTCCAGAGGGGGAGGCACCTTCACAGACAGGATGGGGCTGACATGGCCCCCGATCCCGTGGCTGGTGCTCCAGAAATGAGCCTCAGAGCGGGGGGGGGCGGGGAGGGGGTGTGCAGGGGAGCGGGAGGGGCCAGCAGGGGGGCTGGGGCCCAGGGGCGACTGCGGGCCGGGTGGGATCCCGCCACCTGTCACGGGGAGCTGGGGACTCTCCCCTGCGGGGGCCGCGTGTAAACCCTCCAAAAACCACCAGCGCCTCGGTCCCGAGTCTCCAAGGATTCTACAAATAGCGCGCGCGGAAAATGAGCAGCTCCGAGTAAAAATAACCTTCAGAGGAGCAGGCCGGGAGCCGAGCGCAGCACGCTGCCATCTGCAGCCGCCTGAGCCCTGGTGACAGGAGTCTTGGCATGGGGTGGGGGTCCTCGGGCATGGGATGGGGGGCTCGGGCATGAGGTGGGTGCCTCGGGCATGGGCTTGGGGGGCTCGGGCAAGGGATTGGGGCACTCGAGCATGGGTGGGGGGCCTCAGGCATGGGCTTGGGGGGCTCAGGCATGGGCTTGGGGGGCTTGGGCATGGGGTGAGGGGACTTGGGCTTGGGATTGGGGAGGCCTCTGGCATGGAGTGGTGGGGCCTCGGGCATGGGCTTGGGGGGCCTCTGGCATGGAGTGGCGGGGTCTCGGGCATGGGGGGCCTCGGGCAGGGGATGGGGGGCCTTGGGGTGGGGTGCTTTCACTTAGGGAGTTGATGTCGGGTGCTGAGACATTCTTATTCCCTGGAGGGGAGGGGGCAGGTGCATCGCGAGCCTTCGGCAGCGTGTTTAAGGCTGCGGGTGGGCGGGGTGGGGGGCCGGGAGGGATCAGCTTATGTCTCTGTACCTGGCGCCCCTCCCCCCATGTCTGCTGTGGCGGGGGTCGCACGCACGCACTCGGGGCGCCCTTAGACGGGGCTCGCAAGTCCCTGAGTGTTGCCTTAGACGGGGCTCACAAGCCCCTGAGTGTCGGAGCCGCCGGGGTCACCCAGAGCTGAACTCACGGCCTCGTGCTTGCCTGGCCGGCCCTGAGCCCCCGCCCGCCTCTCCCCGCGCAGCCACTAGGAAAGTCTCCCCAGAAAGTAAAAAGCCGCCCAGGACAGTGAAGCCGGTGGCCAGTATGCAGGGCAGGGAGCAGGAGTGAGGTTGATGTGGTGTCCAGAGGCCGGCGGGGGACACACGGCCGTGCCCGGGCGCTGGGCCATGCTTTATAGCCCCTTCGGGCGAGGGGTGGCCAGCGGCTCTGTGGAGACCCAGTAGCTGCTAGCTGTGGGCCTGACTGCCCGCGGGCGAGGGGGACCCCCCTACCTGAGCCAGATGGAGCCCCCCGAGCTCTCCGGGGGCCAAGGAGTGGGGGCTCTGGGCTGGGCGCCCACCCGGTCTCAGGCTCAGTGGTCAGCAGCCCCCCACCTGCCTTTCTCTCCGGCCTGGGCGCCTCCCCAGCACCCCACAGCCCTTTCCTCTCCCTGGGAGCAGCAGGTGGGTGCTCCCGCTGGGAGGACAATGGGGAGGGTCCCGAGCAACAGCTGGAGGGCACTGCAGGGCAGGGGAGAGGAAGCACAGCCACGAGCCCCCCACTCAGCAGCTCTGGGCCCGCTTCTCTCTCCCCTCATAGGGTTACATTGTCGTTTCAGGGTCCTGTTCTGGGACCTCCCATGGGAGGTTGGAGGTCTGAGGGGACCCTGGGGGACCAGGATCGTGGGGACAGACTGTGTGTCTCAACACCGGGCTGGACCTGTGCGTGAAGAACCAGGGCAGCATTGGGGTCACCGTGGGGCCGGGGGGGCACGGTGGGGTCTGAGGCATGGTGGGGTTGGGGACTCCGTGGGGTCAGGGGCATGGTGGGGTCGGGGGGCACAGCCCCATCCTAACTGCTACCCAGGAGCTGAGCTTGGCCGTTGAGTCCTAGGGTCCAGCCATGTGGGGGTCACTTTGAATACTCTTGCTGGAACTTTCTCCCAGGCCCCGTGGCGTGTGGAGCCTCCGGTCCCTTGGGACGTTAGACCCTCAGGGGCAGGCACTGCGGGGCGGGGCGGGTGCCCTTGGCCATCTTAGTGACAAGGTCGTTGGCATAGTTGTTTGCTCGGTTTCACTTATTAGGTTTCGGGGCCTCCCCAGCGTGCCCAGGGCTTCCTCCTGGCTCTGCGCTCAGGGACTATTCCTGGTGGGGCTCGGGGAACCCTTTGGGGTCCTGGGGATCAAACCAGGTCACCCCTACTGGCCATCCCGTGTGTGTCAAGAGCAGCTTCCCGAGACCCGAGTCACTCACTTTGGGGGGAAGCGTTTGGAGTCCTTTGGGCTGTGCCGGGCTCCAGGGAATCCTGGGACTTGGGGGACCCTCGAGGAGAGGCCCCACCCCGCCCCGAGTTCCCCCCGAACCCCGTGTGAGGTCTCTCTCCCCTGCACATGCCCACTGTGCCTCATCACCCCCTAAGGTGACTCCGCCTCCTGCCTGAGCAGGGGCACCGTGTCAGCCCCCCAGCCCCCTGCACGCCCCGTCTCTCATGTCCTGTGTCCGATGTCTACTGTCCGTCCACCTGTCCTCTCCCCATAACCAGTGGCTGCTCAGCATCCCTGCCAGCTGCCTCCTTCACGTCCTGGGGAAGCTCCGGCTCATGCGGGGTCCCCCTGCCCTGCCAGCCCCTGCATGGGGGACCCCAGCCCCGGCTCCCGATCAGTGTCCACCCCACTCCTCCGTGAGACTCCTCAGCCCGCCTGGAAGCGGAGGCCTCTGGGGGATGTGGGTCTCCAGGTTGCAGGCTGGGCGCTGGTGGGGGTGGGGCCAGACTGGGTCCCCCAGGCCCCCTGAGCTCCGGGACCCACCTCCTCTGCAGGAAGTGACCCCGGTTGTCCTCCCGCGCAGGGGTCCTCGGTGAATCCCGTCATGGCCGTGTAGGCAGCCGCATTCGACACCCCAGCGACTGTCTCCCACCGCGGGAAGGCCGCGTCCAAGATGATCATAAAGGAATACCGAATCCCGCTGCCGATGACCGTGGAGGAGTACCGCATTGCCCAGCTCTACATGATCCAGGTGGGCCCGGCCAGGAGGCACCGTGCAGCCCTGCACCTGCCTGGACCCCACGACCAGCTGTTCCCGTGAGGGGAGGAGGGCAGAAGGCTGAGAGGCCAGGAGCACAAAGCCCGGAGTCCAGCCGGACCCTGAGCCGCCCCCACCAGCTCCAGTGTCTGGGGGCTCGTGGCCAGACCCGACCCCTGTCCTCTGTCCCTGGGGCCCTCCTTGCCTCCCGCCCTTCCTGGTGCCCCGCTCCTAACCTGGCCTCATTGGGTGCCCATCCCCTGTGGCCGCTCCCTGCAGCCCCCCACACCCAGAAGGCCCTTGAGTCAGCCCTGCCTTCAGGGACAGAATGCCCTGCGCCAGGCCTCAGGGGCGCCTCTCGGTTCCCTCTCCAGCCACCTGGCCCCTAATTATCCCCGGGCTGCATCCCGAGTCCCGCTGGGCACCGTCAGCAGCTCAGAGCAGAGCGGCCCCTCCCCCCTGCTCTAGGAGAGCCTGTTCTGAGCTCCTCCAGGCACCCACCCTGCCCTCTCGGGAGGTCATCAGTCCCGCACAAGGACCCTCGCCACACCCCAGCCCCCCCACACCCCCACTTGTCCCTACACCCCCCTCTCACCCCATTCCCCCATATGGTCCCCTGAGCAACCCCAGGTGTGGCCCTGTGCCCCCAGATACCCCCAAACCTCCCCTGCAAAGGCTAAAACATGGGGCCAGCAGGCCGTGTCAGCAGTATGCCAGGCGCCTGCAGGGGGTGCCAGGGAGGCTGTCTGACTTCAGGCACTTGCGGGGCTGTGAGCAAGGCCGCGAGTCCGGACCCCCAGCCTGTAGCGTGCCAGATCACAGGTGGTCTCCCTCCCTCCCCAGTGCTTGGGATGTGCCCGGTGCCTGGGGCAGGTCTGCTGAGGGTCCCGGTGAGGGGAGAGTAACGGAGGCAGGAGGAGCAGAGACCCAGGAAAGAGGCCAAGGGGCCTGAGGATCCCCCAGACCCAGGGGCTTCTGGGAGTGCTGCCCGCTCTGACTGCCCCTGCCTTGTGCCCGCCCACCGTTCCTGGCAGGCTGGCAGCCGCAGCTCTGGCCACCCCAAGGTGCCCGGGCCCCTGCCGACTCCCCTCCTCTCAGTCTCTCTCGACCCACCTTCTGGGCCACGTGGGGCTAGGGAGGAGGGTTGTGAGTGAGGCCGGGGTTGCTGGGGCTGGGGTGCAGGCCCCTCACCCCTCAGTGCCTCGTCTTCCTGCGTCGTCTGGATCTGCCCGTCTGCTCTCCCTGGAGAAGCCTCAGTGCCAGCAGATCTCTTGTTGTATTTGGGGGTGCACCGCGGCAGTGCTCAGGGGCATTTGGCAGCAGCCTAGGGCCCCTGCTGCTGGGGGTCCCTCTGCAGCATCAGGGTCGAGCCCTTCATTCCATCTGCACCTGTGCAGACCCTGTTTCCCAGCAGGTGGGGGTAGGAGCTGCCGGGGACCGTAGCAGGGGGCACGCATCCACCCACTGTCCTTTCACGGGCGGCTCCGGGGGCTCGCGGCTGTTTC
This sequence comes from Sorex fumeus, assembly GCF_029834395.1. NCBI lineage: Eukaryota > Metazoa > Chordata > Mammalia > Eulipotyphla > Soricidae > Sorex > Sorex fumeus. The sequence goes on along the minus strand of NW_026606144.1, from coordinate 6,027,117 downwards.
AGAGCTTGAGGAAACGTCTGTTGGAGTTTTCCGGGCAGCTCGGGATGGAGGAGTTCTCTGTTGAACTTGAGTCACCCGGTGGATTCATTCTCCATGGCAACGTGCTCATGTACTGACTGTCCCTCCTTTCTCCAGAGTGTCCTCTGGGTCACAGCTGTCTCATTATCAGTTGGGGGGGGATGCGTTTCCCTGTTTGGTGAGCGCCATCATCTGGAGCTGGTCCTCCTCCCGCTGGTTATTCTGTCCAGCCTGCCGCCTCCAGCTCCAAGCAGGTTGCTACAAGTGGCAGGATTTCGTCTTTCCCACGGCTGCGTAGTATTCCGTTGCACACATAGACCAGGACACTGCCCATCCATCTGGCGTTGGCCATTGGCAGTTTCCACATCCTGGCTACTGTATTCAGCACCTCAGTGAACACACGTGCTATCAAAAGTTTGTTTTAACTTTTCCTCTCCTTTGGTTGATTTATCTTTTTGATCTACCATTCATTTGTCCCTTTGGTTTTTGTGTGTTGCCATCTGCAGTGGCGGGAATTGGGCCCAGACCTCACCTGCTAGGCGAGCGCATCTGCTAGCAGCCCAACACGCTGGCCTTGTGTCTAAGGAACCATCAGGGGCCAGAGGAAGCGCATCAGGTTCAGTGCAGCCTCTGCATGCAGGAGACCTAAATTCTGTCCCCAGCACCACCTGGTCCCCTACCACCACCAGGGCCAACACACCACACCCCAAGGACCAGAGTAACCACCCCCCACTGCCAGGAAGTTGCTTTTTTTTTTTTTTTTTTTGCTTTTTGGGTCACACCTGGCTCTGCACTCAGGAGTTACTCCTGGTGGTGCTCAGGGGACCATATGGGATTCTGGGAATCAAACCCGGGTCGGTCACGTGCAAGGCAAATCCCTACCCACTATGCTATCGCTCCAGTCCCAGAAGTTGCTTTTGATGTTGTGGGCTGACTTCTATCTCACCCCAAACTTCAAAAAGAACCCCCCCAAAATCAGTCACAACAACATCTAGGGTCAAGCGATGTGCCCCCGAGTCTCCGTCTGGATTCTTAGATGTCAGCCTTTGAGCCTCGTTCCCGTAGGAGGCGGTGAACCCGCATCTCTCTCGTGCAGGGAGAGCTTGTCTGAGCGTTTGTAGAGAAGATTCTCGCCCTCTATAAATGGTCATTGGCTCCCGGGGGTCACAGGCCCTCGCCCACCCCCCAGGGCCTTTCACCAGCCTGTTTCGACTACTGTCATTTGGCCAAAAGTGTTGTGAGTGCTCCGGGCTGTTGTGTTGGCTTTCTGTCTCTGAGCAGGGGCTGCGGGTTCCCAAAAGTGCTCAGGGGCCTGGGGGAGCAGAAGGACCACACAACTCATAAGGCCTGTGGATCTCAGGCCAGTCCTCGAACACTCTCCTGGGCCTCTACTTTGCTTTCCAGATTGTTCTCGTTCTCAGGTCCCTGAAAATGCAGACAAATTTTAGGCTGTATTTTTCCCTTTCCACCAAAACACTTCTAGGATTGGAGTAGGGATTGCTCAGGACCGTGGGTCTGTATAGCACAAAACTCCAGCATGGGAACACACGAACGGAGCTGTCGGTCCATCATTTGTTCTCTCCCCTCCCCCACACCAAGGATTGAACCAGATGTGCAAGGCAAGTGCTCTACCGTAAGCATCACCCTGGCCCATTAATGTTTAGCGTTTCTTGCAATATCTTAGAGTTTTGTAGTTTCTAAGTACAAGTCTTTTACCCCCTTGCTTAAATTTTCTTTGAAGTCAGTTTTATTTAGGAAATGAGAAGGGCTGGAGAGATAATACAGAAAGAGGACACTTGCCTTGCACACAACTGATCCGGGTTCAACCCGTTGGTGTCCCATATGGTTCTCTGAGCACAGCCAGGAGTGATCCCTGAGCACAAAGCGAGGAGTCAGCCCTGAGCATGGCTGGAGGTGGCCCAGAGATAGAGAGACATAACATAGCAGCACCTTCCACACTGGGTGCCGTGATTCTGAGGAACGGCTGGGTCCACCCTAAGTCGTGGGTTCTTCGATGTCTTTGTCAGTGGAGAAGTTTCCTTGGTTTCCCTTCTTGCGTTGACGTTGAGGGCTGATTTTGGATCTTGCGACTCTTGGATGAGAAACTTCCTGCATAATTCTGCCACTCTGGGGAGGCCACAGCAGCTTTCCACAAGGCCAGCTTCTGGCACTGGCCACCCCGTGCGCCTGTTTCTCCTTCCTGGGGCCCGGCTTGAGCCTGCAGTGCTGAGTCAAACGGACTCTCTCAGTCTAGTGCTTGTGTTGAGCTGCTCTCAGGGCCGAGGGTGCTGGGGGCGGGGTGGGGGAACAGCTCCACGCTGACCCAGGCGCCAGGCTCTGGGGGCTGGATGGGGGAGTCGGCCTGGTGGGCTGACCTCTCCCAGCCCTGCACTCTGTGGGCATGCCCACCCCACGCGCATCACAGCGCTTTCGCCCTGCAGAAGAAGAGCCGGAACGAGACCTACGGCGAGGGCAGCGGTGTGGAGATCCTGGAGAACCGGCCATACACGGACGGCCCTGGCGGCTCCGGGCAGTACACGCACAAGGTCTACCACGTGGGCATGCACATCCCTGGCTGGTTCCGCGCCATCCTGCCCAAGGCCGCCCTGCGTGTGGTCGAGGAGTCCTGGAATGCCTACCCCTACACCCGAACCCGGTGAGCGTGTGGGGGAAGGGGTCTTCCCACACAGGAGGCCAGTCTGGCCAGTCCCTTGCAGCCCGGCTCCCCAAGAGATGGGGTGGGAGGCGGCGGAGGGGGTCCAGGCTGCACACACACACACACACACACATATACATACACACACATACACATACAGCATATGCTTACATACACACATACACACAACATACAATCACATACACACAAACACACACAAACACACACAAACACATAACATACAGCATATACTCACATACACACATACACACAACATACAGTCACATACACACAAACAACATACACAAACACACACATACAGCGTATATTCACATACACACATGTACACACAAACACATACACACATACACAAACACATACATACATACACAAATAGACATACACATACACACATACTCATGCATATACACACATATACATACATACGCACAAACACATATATACACACATACATACAAACACACAGATACACAAAAACACACATACATATACACAAACATACATATACACATACACAAACACACATATACACACATATACACAAATATACATACAAATACACATACACACATACACATACACACACACACACACACACACACACGGCCAGGCAGGGCACCTTCGAGGCAGCAGCTGAGTGGCACGTGTGCTCCCCTGCCGGCCCTGTCTCCTTGCAGGGACCCCTCTTGACCCCTCTCGCCTTGCTCTCCCGGGGGGGAGGGGCAGCGGGCCCCCAGAGCCCTCTGGCGCCTGACCCGACGGGCCGACCCTGCAGGTTCACTTGTCCCTTTGTGGAGAAATTCTCCATCGACATTGAGACCTTCTACAAAAGCGATGCCGGAGAAAATCCTGACGTGTTCAGCCTGTCTCCCGTGGAGAAGAGCCAGCTGACCATCGGTGAGGCCCTGCCCGGTGCCCCTGCCAGGCTGGTGCTGGCCACGGGGGCAGGGGGGAGGCAGCCGGGACCCCCCCATGCTGCAAGCCCCCTTATCCAGAGAAGGATCGCGGGGGGTGTGTGAGGCGTGCAGGGGCTGTGGGTGAGAACACCAGCCCCGCCTGTGTCCCCTACGCCCTCACGTGTGCAGGTAGACCCCCAGGCCCGGGGCGCCCCCACCCTGCTTCTCCGGCTCACAGTTCTCTGGCTGGCACTGCCGAAGCGGCTTCTCTGGGGAGCTGCCCAGCCCGGGCCCCGGGGGCTTCCTCACTGCCCCCCGTGATCTGCCCAGCGGCAAGTGGCCAGGCGCCCCCCTCCAGGGGTTCACAGTGAAGACTGGGAGGGGGGCTCGGGCAGCCCCTGAAGACAGGGTGGAGGTGGCAATCACTGTGCTTCCCACCACAGACTTGATCGACATCGTCAAGGACCCTGTGTCCCCTGGCGAGTACAAGATGGACGAGGACCCCAAACTGTTCCACTCGCTGAAGACGCAGCGGGGGCCGCTGCCCGACAACTGGATCGAGGAGTGCCAGCGGCGGCTGCTGCCCCTCATGTGCGCCTACAAGCTGTGCAAGGTGGAGTTCCGCTACTGGGGCATGCAGTCCAAGATCGAGAGGTTCATCCACGACACGGGTGAGCGCGGCCGCCCGCCCGCGGACGCCCATCCCGCGGGGCTTGCAGCCGGGATAGCCTGGCGTCCTGGCCCTTGTGCCAGCCTCGCCTAGGGCGGGGTGCCGGGGAAATGGCGGGTGCTGCCCAGCTGACCCTGGGTTCTCCCCCTCTGACCCCCAGCTTCCTGTGACCCCGACTGGGTGTAAGGGAAGGCAGAGACCCGATGCAGGTCTCAGCCCTGACCACTGACCCTCTTGGTCCTGGACCAGCATTTCTGCTCCAGCAGGCAGGCAGGGAGCGTCCATGGGAACAGCGGGCACCTTCGTGGGCAGGGAGACGTCATCCACTGGGGACCTGTAGCAGCAAAAGGAGTCAGAGTCCCCGGCGAGGCCAGTGGCCCCAGCTAGCGGAGGGACCCTGGACACGTTACAGGCAGCAACCAATGAGCCACAGAGATGCTGCAGACTAGGGAACCCCCGGAATGAGCTGGGCACAAGCCATGGGCCTTCTTGCTGGGTCCTGGGGATGGGAGGCCCCCTTTTCATCTTCATGCTTTTGGGGGGAGTCATTTTTCTTTCTTTCTTCGGTTTTGGGGCCACACCCAGCAGTGCTCGGGGAGCCCTATGGGATGCCAAGGATCAAACCCGGGTTGGCCGCGTGCAAGACAAACGCCTTCCCCACTGTGCTCTCACTTCGGCCCCCCAGTTTTATCTCTGGTGCCCAAGTCCTCCTGGTGGGGCACCTGCTCCGCCTCCCCCAAACAGTGTCTTATCCCCCCGTCGCTGTCCCCTGTCGGCCACACAGAGCTCAGGCCTTGGGGACGCTGCTGGGCTGGTGCGTTTGATCCCGGCAGCACCCACAGCTGGGTGTGGGCTGTGGTGGGTGTGGCGCCTGCCCTCCCTCAACCCCTGCTGTGAGTGTGGCTACATGGAGGCCTCGGTGGGGCTGATGGCGCCTCCCCCCCGCCCCCCGCAGGCCTGCGGAAGGTGATGGTGCGCGCCCACAGGCAGGCCTGGTGCTGGCAGGACGAGTGGTTCGGGCTGAGCATGGAGAACATCCGCGAGCTGGAGAAGGAGGCGCAGCTCATGCTCTCCCGGAAGATGGCCCAGTTCACCCAGGACCAGGACGACGAGGCGGCGCCCCTGGAGCTGGCCACGGCGGCCCCCGACCGGGCGGCCCGGGAGTCTCCCCAGCCCAGCAGCAGCAGCAGCGGGGAGCCCCTGGCCGGCCGCGGCCTCAAGAAGCAGTGGTCCACGTCCTCCAAGTCCTCACGCTCATCCAAGCGGGGAGGTGAGTGCCCCGCCCTCCCACCGCCTCCGAGCCCTGCGTCTGCACCCCCGCCAGGAAGGCTCTCCCCACACAGCCGCCTCCCCTCTCCCGGGGGCCCAAGCCTTCTCCCACTCACCCTAACCTCCTGGGCCTCGGTGGGACTCACGCGCCCATTTCAGCACAGCCAGGCCCTGTGACTGTCCCCGCACACACCGCAGCGTCCTGAAGGTTCTGGAAGCTTCTGCCTGGCTTACCCCCCTTGCCCTCCGCCTCTGCCCGGAGGAGCGTGTCAGACTCAGCCTGGCCTTGCCTTCCAGCCAGCCCTTCCCGCCACAGCCTCTCGGAGTGGCGGATGCAGAGCATTGCCCGGGACTCGGACGAGAGCTCAGAGGAGGAGTTCTTCGACGCGCACGGTAGGCGGCGGGCGGCATCACGGGGCCAGGGGTCAGCCTGGGGGTCGCAGGGCCGGGGAAGGGGTGGGACCCCTCCATTCTGTCTGGGGGCTCAGCCCCACCCGCCTACAGGTATACAGCCGGCCCAGGGGTGAGGCCTGGACCCCCGCCCAGAACAGCGCCGGGTAAGGAGCTTTACAAAAACCCAACTTTGGGCATTTTCGAGTTTTGCCAAACCATCTTTTTGTAGTTTGTTTGGTTTGGGGGCCACACCCAGCGTGCTCAAGGCTGACTCCTGGCTCTGCACTCAGGAGTCGCTCCTGGCTGGGCTCAGGAGACCATATGGGGTGCCGGGGGTCGAACCCTGGCGGGCCGCGTGCAAGGCAAGTGCCTTACCCCAGGCGGGCACTGTCCTCCAGCCAAAAAACCCTCTGATTTTGATTTGGGGGGATTTTTCTTAACTACCCTCTGACATAGCTGTTCTAGAAAATGCCAGTGAGCCTGTTTCCCCCCAATCCTGGACCAAAGACACGTGCCTGAGCCTGAGGCCCCACCCACCAGGCAGAGCCCACAGCAGAATGTGCTGGGGAGGGGCAGCCCCTCTGCCCACAGGCCCCGGCAGTGCTGGTCTGCACAGAGTCTGCGCACAGGCTGCCTGCAAGGCAGGAGGCCTGAGTGCCCAGTGGCCAGGTGGAAGGGAGGCGCCCAGTTCCCAGCAGGACCGGTAACGGGGGTTTCTGTGTCTCCTGTGTTCTGAGGTCCCCTCTGGGGTCTAGGTAACCCCCCATGGCTCCATGAGGACCTTAGGAACAGGGTGCAGGGAGCCAGGCCTGCCCCAGGCGGGAGGAGCAGACCCCACCATCCTGCTGCTGTCCAGGATCGCGCGGCCCGGCAGACACAGGAAGGGGTGCAGACAGGGGCCTGGGGGAGGAGACACCATCCCACACCCCTCAGGGGACACAGCCAGGGCAGGAGGAGAAGGGAACATTCGAGAAGGAGGATGCTCTGACTCTCCCGTAGGGTGAGCAAAGGTGGACGTGTTGGGTCCAGGCTCCTGACCCACCCCGCAGGGGTGCTGAGCACTCTCTCCCCCACAGAGGACCTGTCCGACCCCGAGGAGCTGTACCCCAAGGACATCAGCAAGTGGGACTCCAATGACCTCATGGACAAAATCGAAGGCCCCGAGCCCGAGACCACACAGGGTACCTGGCTCTGGGAGGGGGTGTGTGTGAGTGTGGGTGTGTGTATGTGATTGTATATGTGCGAACACAAGTATATCTGAGTGTGTGTGTAAGAGAAAGAATAGGAAAGTGTGTGTGTGAGTGTGAATGTAAGAGCAGGAGTGTGAGTTTATGTGTTTGTGAATGAGTGTGTGTAAGAGAGAGAACAGGAGTGTGTGTGTGAGAGAAAGGAAAGGAGTGTGTGAGTGTGAGAGAACAGGCATGTGTGTGTGAGAGAGAGGGTAGAGGTGTATGTGTGAGAGTGTGTGAGAGAGGGCAGGAGTGTGTGTGTGAGTATATGTGAGAGGGCAGGAGTGTGTGTGAGTGTGTGAGAACAGGTGTGTGTGTGAGAGGCAGGGGCATGTGTGTGAGTATGTGTGAGAGGGCAGGAGTGTTTGTGAGAGTGTGTGTGAGAGAACAGGAGTATGAGTGTGTGTGAGAGGAGTGTGAGTATGTGTGAGCGTGTGAGAAAGTGTGTGAATGTGTGAGAGAGAACAGGAGTGTATGTGTGTGAGAGAGAAAACAGGAGTGTGTGTGAAAGGAGTGTGAGTGGGTCTGAGAGGAGTGTGTGTGTGAGAGAGGAGTGTGTATGAGAAGAGTGTGTGAGTGTGTGTGTGTGAGTGTGAGTGTGTGTGAGAGGACAGGGTGCCAGCACGGGAGTGTGAGCACCTAGACGATGCCCCGCCTCTCACGCCCCCCATCCCGCAGACGGCCTGTTTTGCCAGAGCAGCCCCGAGTACCGGGTCCTCTCCAGCGTGGAGCAGCTGAACATCATGGAGGTGGGTGTGGGGCGGGCACAGACGGGAGGGCACAGGCCTTGCCCGCAGACTGTCCCACCCGGCGGGGCCTCCGTCCTGCGCACCACACCAGGTCCCTGAGGACCCACAGGAAGCCGCACCCCCCAGGTCCCCCAGGAAGCCCCGACCCGGCTCCAGATGCAGGAAGTAAAAGAATCAACTTGTAAATTCCAGATCAGAACTAGGACGTTCGCCCTGGGCCCGACCTGCCTGCGGTGCCTGAAGAGTGTGAGCCGGAAGGGGAGGGCCCGCCCCGCGCCCAGGCCGAAGTGAGCCCCGCGGCGGCTCCGAGCCAATAAAACCTGTTCAGTGCCTGGTCCCAGGGGCTTCCTTCCTGGAGCTCACACCCCCGGTCAGGGCCGTTGGTGGGGGGACAGCTCAGGCATGTCAGGGGGGCTCAAGCCCCCTGCGAGCCCGCCCAGAGACAGGCTGACAGGGACACGGGCGCTCATCTCTGGCGGCTGACAGACGGGGGACCGGCCCTGGATCGGGGAGGGGGCAGGCCCCGGGGGCTGAGACCCCGCCTGTCCCGATGCCCTCTGATGCCCCGGGCCCTGGCCCTGCCCCACAAGCTCGCTCGCCCCCTGACCCGACTCAGCCTGGAGTCCTGGTGGGAAGGCAGCAGGGGTCCCAGGGTTCCCCAGAAGTCTGGCTTCCCATGGACAGACCCACGCGGGGGCCCAGCAGCCCCCGTAGGCCCCGTCTGTCCCTGTGACGGTACTGGGAAGCTGACGCTGGTCACTGGCTCTCCTGGGTGTGGAGCTGGTGGTAAGACCCCCGAGCTCTGCCCAAACCCAGGAGCCCGTGGCCAGTCAGTGGATTCCCTCAGCCGCCTTCAGCCACACTTACCAGCCTGCCTTGCAAAGTGGCCTTGCAAGAGCCCCCAGGACCCCCTCTCCAGCCTCTGCCTGGACCCTGGGGGTCCTGCCACTGACTGCCTTCCATGTCATCCACGTAACCCATGGCCAGCCTCCCCGCATGGACCCCCGATAGGCTTGAGCCCCTCAGACCATCTTCCCACCTCCCCCCCCCCCTCGTCTTCAGTCCTCTGCCCACCAGAATCAGAGGGGCGGCACTCGGGGCGCTGGGGTGCTGGCAGCAGGTGTGAGGGGTGTGTCCTGGGCCACCACCTCGCTCTGCCCACTGTGCCTGCCTCCACTTGGCGGGGTCAGACCCATCCGTACCCCCGCCTGTCTGAGGAACTCCTGCTGGCAGGGCCCTAGAGATCGGGAGAGCCCAAGGGTGGCCGGACTGGACGACGCACCAGGGGGTTCACAGGGCAGCAAGGGGCCCAGCGGGCAGGGGGTTCACAGAGGGAGCTGCGGCAGCCCTGCCCCTCCCCCCCACTCCACCCCTGCTTGACCCAGGACTGCCTGGCTTCGGGAGAGCAAGGCCTGCCCTGGCATCCCGGGAGGGAACGAGCCCCCAGTCGAGACAGGCCTCCCGCGGGTGATGGGGCCTGGGCGAGGGCTGAGTCTCAGGGCGCTGACAGTCGTCCCCACCCGCACAGGATGAGGCCAGCCCCCCACTAGTGGCCACGCCCTCCAAGATCCACGTGCTGCTGCTGGTGCTTCATGGGGGCACGCTCCTGGACACGGGCGCCGGGGACCCCAGCTCCAAGCAGGGCGATGCCAACACCATGGCCACCGTCTTCGACTCCGTAGTGCGGGTCCATTACCCCAGCGCCCTGGGCCGCCTTGCCATCCGCCTGGTGCCCTGCCCACCCGTCTGCTCCGACGCCTTTGCTCTCGTTTCCAAGTAAGTGACCCTGGCCCCACACTGGGACCCCCCTTCAGACATTCAGGCCCCTGTCCTGAGGTGGCAGAACCAGAGTGGGGGCCCACGGAGGTTACGGGTTGTAGGCCAGCCCCTGATGCCCGGCCCCTCCCCAGCCTCAGCCCCTACAGCCACGACGAAGGCTGCCTGTCCAGCAGCCAGGACCACATCCCCCTGGCAGCGCTGCCCCTGCTGGCCACCTCTGCACCCCAGTACCAGGACGCCGTGGCCACGGTGATCCAGCGGGCCAACCTGGCCTACGGGGACTTCATCAAGTCCCAGGAGGGCGCCGCATTCAGTGGGCAGGTGCGTTGTGCAGGGGCGGGGGAACACCGTGGACCCCGCTGGCAAGGGGTGGTCGCTCAGGCCTCGCGCTTCTGCCCTCCCAGGTCTGCCTGATCGGGGACTGCGTGGGCGGCGTCCTGGCATTTGACGCCTTGTGCCACAGCAACCAGCCATTGTGTGAGAGCCAGGGCAGCAGCCGCCGCGGCAGTGTGGCCAGCGTGGCCAGTGTGCAGGTACCGACCACGCCCCCAGACCAGACCACGCCCTGCTCAGAGCCTGACCACGCCCCCAAACCAGACCACACCCCCGCCCAGACCCCGCCCCACCAAGACCGTGCCCCACTCAGTCCCATCACTCCCCCAGTCCAGACCACACCCCCAGCCCTGACCACGCCCACTCAGCCCAGACCACAGCTGCTCTCCCTGCAGTGGACTGCTGCAGACTTGGGCCGCAGCAACAGGCCGAGCTGTATGGAGACCTAATACAACTTGGAGGCTTTGCATGCCATAGTTTGCTCCTGGGCACCCGACAAGGTCCCCCTAAGCAGAGTCAGGTGTGGCCCAAAAGTCTACCAAAAAATAGGAGAGGGAGTGGGCACAGGTTGCAGGCACTGACTGGCAGCCTGGGGCGGATCAGCGCCCAGGAGCCTGGGGCAGGTGGAGGCGGGGAGTTCATGCTCTCTGCTGCAGGCAGAGCTGGGGCTGGACCAAGATGCAGCCCGTCGAGGTCAGGAGCACAGGCTGCCCGGTTGGGCCCCAGCTTCCGGCACTGGGGCAGTGAGCCGCATGGGTCATTCCAGGACACGGACCTGCTGGCCCCGGGCTGCTCCAGCGGCAACAGCCTGGAGGGCAGCCGGCACCTGAGCCGAAGCAACGTCGACATCCCTCACAGCAGCGGCCCCGAGGACCCCAAAAGGCAGCTGCCCCGCAAGAGAAGTGACTCGTCCACATACGAGCTGGACACCATCCAGCAGCACCAGGCTTTCCTATCCAGGTGGGCAGCCACAGAGAGTCGGGCCCGGGTGGCCGGGCGCTGGGGCTCATTTACCAGAGAATGGCTCTGGGGTGACCCTGCTGTCCCTTGCACACCAAGGGCCATCTGTGCGTGAGGGGCCAGGCTGTCCTGGCCTGGGGAGCCGGAGAGGCTGTCAGGGTGGTCAGAGGTGTTGGGACAGTCTCCGTCAGAAGGGACCCTCCCATAGCGAGCCAGGTGCACCCTAGGACCACGCGGGGTGCGGTGGCCAGAGAGATAGTGTAGCCACACGCACTGGCCTTGCGTGCTCCCGTCACCTAGTTAGAGTCGGCACCCCACAGGGTCCCCCAAGCACCACCAGGAGTAAGCCCTGAGCACCTCTGGATGTGGCCCCAAAACTGAAAGATAAAAAATGAAATAGGGGCTGGAGTGATAGCACGGCGGGTGGGGTGTTTGCCTTGCACGCGGCCAACCCGGGTTCGATTCCCAGCATCCCATATGGTCCCCTGAGCACCGCCAGGAATAATTCCTGAGTGCATGAGCCAGGAGTAACCCCTGTGCTTCGCCAGGTGTGACCCAAAAAGCAAAAAAAAAAAATGTAGTGTTCCCAGGTGTGAGCTACAGAGAAGCAGCAGAGTCTGTAGTAGGAGGATGTCTCTTGCCTACACGCGGGCTCTGCTTAAAAAAAAAAAAAGAAAGAAAGAAAGAATGGAACCAGGTTAGACCTCGCTCAGGAAGCCAGGGAAGGGCCGGCCCTCGGGGCGGGCTGTGAGCTCTCCCCCTCCCCCGCAGCCTCCACACAGGGGTGCTGAGGAAGGAGTCGGGCGCTCGCCGCTCGAGCAGCTCCACCATGCTGGACGGCGCCGGCACCCCGAGCAAGTTTGACTTCGAGATTGCCGACCTCTTCCTCTTCGGGTGTCCGCTGGGGCTGGTCTTGGCCTTGAGGAAAACCGTCATCCCCGCCCTAGATGGTGAGGGCTCTTCCGGGGGCAGCTGGGACAGCCTCGGGCCCTTCCTGCACCACCCACCCACCCCCACCCACCTGCTGGTAATGGCACCCAGAGCACCCCAGAGCTGAGGCAGGACAGCCCAGCGCTGCACCCAGCATCTCCCCATAAGGAGGGCGCTGGACTCGGTGGGGGGGGGGGGCCTCAGCCCTGCGGCTCCAGGAGTCGTCCCCCAGCCACCACAAACAGGGCAAGGGGAGCCTGGCAGCGGGGGGGAACTGCTGGCCCCACTCAGCCAGTGCTCACTGTGCAGAGAGAAGAGCAGAGACCCCAGACGTGGGGCGAGTGAGATGTTAAACTCTGATCATAAAACACACACACACACACACACACACACACACACACACACACAAATCCAGCGAGGGCAGTGAGAGCCCGAGGCTTTGCATGCAGGAAGCCACTTTGGCCCTGCCCGCCTGGTCCCCTAAGCACCAGCAGGAGTGACGGGCTCTGAGTCGGGAGCACGGTGGAGGAAGGGTGTGAGCCAGGAGGGTTTTGCACATGCCACAGAGGGTGTTAGAGCAGCAGCCAGAGCCCAAGCCGGCCCTAGGGGGCTTCACCGGGGATGGCTGGCCGCACCTGTGTCTCCAGCCTGCCAGGGGCATAGCCGTGCCAGGGGCCGACAAGCCTATCTGCTAGACTGCTGCTCTCCGCTGGAAACATTTACTACCAGCATTAGAGCTTCTCCATTAAAAGACACTGAAAGATGCAATAATGCGACAGAACTAGAATCCTTCATACCATTAAAACCACGTCACCGAACTCCAAAGCAAAAACCCAGACAGAGGGGCTGGAGTGATAGCACAGCGGGTAGGATGTTTGTCTTGCATGCAGTCGACCTGGGTTCAATTCCCGGCATCCAATAGGGTCCTCCGAGCACTGCCAGGAGTAATTCCTGAGTGCAGAGCCAGGAGTAACCATTGTGCATTGCTGGGTGTGACCCAAAAAGAAAAAAAAATCCCAGACAGAGACCAATGGTGGGTAGCTGGCACAGGCCCCCTGGCAAACCGTGTAGTGCCCAGGACTCTGCTGGATGTGGCCCAACACCCCTCCCTGTGGGTAGGTGGGTGGTGGGCCCGGGGGTCCATGCTCACACTGTCCGTCCTCACTCCCATCCAGAAAGTGGGCACCCGATAGCCCGGGCCCGCCCTGCCCCCACAGCCACTCCCGGGCTCTCCCCAGACTGGGCTGCTCCAGACCATCCTCTGGGGCCCCTCAGTTTTCCAGCTGCGGCCCGCCTGCCAGCAAGTGTACAACCTCTTCCACCCCGCCGACCCCTCGGCCTCGCGCCTGGAGCCCCTGCTGGAGCGTCGCTTCCACGCCCTAGCGCCCTTCAGCGTCCCTCGCTACCAACGCTACCCGCTGGGGGACGGCTGCTCTGCGCTGCTGGGTGAGCCCCTCCCTGGGCAGGTGGGGGGGCACCCCGTGGGCTCTGGCCACGTGTGTCCGTCTCGTCTCGTCCTGCGGCGTGAGTGTCTTGTTCTTGTCCCCTGTTCTCTCCTCGTCTGTTCCAGTGGAGACCGTGCAGAGACACCCGCAGCTGGTCCTGGAGGGACCCCCTGGCCCGGCCCCATCCGGGGACGGCTTCCTGGAGACCAGCATCCCTGTCCCTGCGCCCCGGCCCGGCCCGGGCGGCGTGGAGTGTGTGTAACGCCCCTCCCCCACGTGTGTTCTGTCCGTTTCTCTGGGACAACCCCCGTCCCCGGGTCTGGGGGCCGTGGGGGCACGGACCTGTCCCCAGGCGTGTTCTAGTGCCTTCCGTACCCTGGGACAGAGTTGGGAGGGGACCGTCCCAGTTTGTCAGGTTGCAGGGGTGACAAGGGATGAGGTGAGACCTCAAGCCTGCCAAGGAAACCTGGGCATCAGCCTGTGCTCACTGAGTATATCTAGGCACCCTGAAATGCCATCTGGGGCGTCTCCCGTCACCTTGGGGGCCTCCACCCAGCCCCAGCAGAAGCAGCCCCTCTGTACTCCATGGGACCCAGCAGGCTACGTTCCCCAGGCAGGAAGAGTGGGGGGCCGGGCCTGTGCCTTGCTTCCCCCCCTTGTCTGCGTCTGTGTTTGTCTGGGCTGCCGCCTGGCCCCGAAGCCTTATTTCCTGCACACAGGCCCACCCTCCTCCTGCTGGGTGGGGGACAGCCCAGGTTCTGACCCAGATTCTCTGTCCCTGTCCTTGCAGCGGACGCACTCCAGACCCACAACACAGTCTTCCAGGAGCATGCGGCCCCCTCCTCGCCCGGGGCGCCCCCCGTCCCCCGTGGCTTCCGCCGGGCCAGCGAGATCAGCATTGCCAGCCAGGTGTCGGGCATGGCCGAGAGCTACACGGCATCCAGCATCGCCCAGAGTGCGTGCCCAGGCGGCCGGTAGCACCTGTGGGACGAGACAGGGGTGGGGGGTAGGGTCAGTCTCGCTGTCATTCCCGGGCTCTGGGCAGTGAGGCCCGGCCTCCCTGTGGCTCCTGCCTCCTCGGGGCCCCAGAGCCACACTTCTCCCCGCATCAGGCCCCCTCGGCCCCATCCCTGCAGGCCAGGAGCCTCCCCTGCTTGGACGTCACGAGGACCTGTCCCCTGTCCATACACCCCCCTCTGACTGGTTCCTCACTTCCCAGGCAACCCCCTGCCCACCGGCCTCTGCTGAGGCCTAACCAGGGGACCGGGGGAGGGGTGCGGTTCTCAGACATCCCAGGAGGAAGCCAGGTGGGGTCACTCCACAGAGCTGGGGGCTGGCCAGGCGTGGTCCATGTGGCCTCTGCCAGGTGACCTCCGGCCCTCCTTCCTCCTCCCCTGCAGTCGCAGCCAGGTGGTGGGGCCAGAAGCGCCTCGACTACGCCCTCTACTGCCCGGACGCCCTGATGGCCTTCCCCACTGTGGCCCTGCCCCACCTTTTCCACGCCAGCTACTGGGAGTCCACGGATGTGGTCTCCTTCCTGCTGAGACAGGTGCCTGGGCCTTCGGGGACAGGGCCAGCCCTGGGCATTGATATGGGCCACCGGGCCAGCACACCCGCAGGACAGATGTGAACTGGGGTGGGCTGGTGTTCCCCCCCACCCGACCCTTAGGGTTACTCCTCCGGATTCTGGGGCTACTGGTGTCGGGCAGGGCCCCAGGCTGAGAAGCCCCCCCATCCCTTTCCCCCCTAGGTCATGCGTCATGACAATTCCAGCATCCTGGAGCTCGATGGCAAGGAGGTGTCAGTGTTCACGCCCTCCAAGCCCAGGGAGAAGTGGCAGCGCCGGCGGACCCACGTGAAGCTGCGGGTGAGCCCAGGCCCAAGGGACAGCCTGCCTCCGGGGCCCGTGGCCGTGCTGGACTCCTGCTCCCATCGGGGTAGAGCCTGGCGCCACCGAGCCCCAACCAGCCTGTTCCCCCAGAATGTGGCAGCCAACCATCGGGTCAATGACGCGCTGGCCAATGAGGACGGCCCACAGGTGCTGACCGGCCGCTTCATGTATGGGCCCCTGGATATGGTCACGCTGACTGGGGAGAAGGTGAGGCTGGGGGCAGGGGGCCCCCTGTGGCTGGGGCGAAGGGCACTGCTCACTGGGCCTGGGCCGGCAGGTGGATGTGCACATCATGCTGCAGCCGCCCTCGGGGGAGTGGCTGTACTTGGACACGCTGGTGACCAGCAGCAGTGGCCGCGTCTCCTACACCATCCCCGAGGCGCAGCGCCTGGGCGTGGGCGTCTACCCCATCAAAATGGTGGTCAGGTAGGGTCTGGGCAGGGGAGCCCTGGGGGGGCAGGCGTGGTCGCGGATGCAGGAGTGCGGGGCGGGGTGCCAGGGGGCGCGGGTGCAGGAGTGGGTGCCGACCAGCAGGCGTGAATGCTGAGGCGCTGCCCCGCAGGGGCGACCACACCTTCGCGGACAGCTACATCACGGTGCTGCCAAAGGGCACAGAATTTGTGGTCTTCAGCATCGATGGTTCCTTTGCCGCCAGCGTGTCCATCATGGGCAGCGACCCCAAAGTGCGGGCCGGGGCTGTGGACGTGGTGCGGTGAGTGGCGGGGGTGCTGCCCAGGGACTCCCTGGTGTGAGGGGCCGCCACCAGCCCCCGGTGGCCTGGGCACCAGGTTGGGCTCTGGTTGGTGAGGCAGCCTGCGAGCACCTGCCCAGGACGTGAGCGCGGGACAGAGCCGGCCCCGTGGTGACTGCGGGGCGTTGGTCCAAGGGGACACTGACCCGACAGCGATGGGGAGGAGGGCAGCTGGACACACAGGCCTGCTCCTGCCCCAGGCACTGGCAGGACCTGGGCTACCTCATCATCTACGTGACGGGCCGGCCCGACATGCAGAAGCAGCGGGTGGTGGCGTGGCTGGCACAGCACAACTTCCCCCATGGCGTGGTGTCCTTCTGCGACGGCCTGGTCCATGACCCGCTGCGGCACAAGGCCAACTTCCTGAAGCTGCTCATCTCGGAGGTGGGGCGTGGCCAGAGGGAGTGGCCTGTATGGGTTTGGGGCGGGGCTGGGATAAGGCAGGGTATGTGGGGCATGGCCTTGGGTGGGGTGGGGCGGGGTAGGGGCATATCCAGTATGCAGCCGAGCTGTGGCTGGAGCAGGGCGGCAAGGGGACTGACCGGGCAGGTGGGAGCTGTGGATAGGGCAGGGTACAGGGGGCGTGGCCTGCATGGGGCGGGGCTGTGGATAGGGCAGGGCGCCCTGGGGGCGGGGCCACGGGCGGGCGGGGGCATGGCGAGGGGATGGGGCCGGACTGTGGACAGCAGGGTGCAGGGGGCGTGGCCATGCATGGCGGGGCACATGGGGCGGGGCTGTGGGTGGGGCCGGGATCCGGGGGCGTGGCTATGCATGGCGCTGGGCTGTGGATAGGGCAGGGCGCCCTGGGGGCGGAGCCCCGGGCGGGCTGGGGCGGGGCGGGTCCTCACCCGCCTCTGGCTCCCCCGCAGCTGCACCTGCGCGTGCACGCGGCCTACGGGTCCACCAAGGACGTGGCGGTCTACAGCTCCATCAGCCTGTCCCCCATGCAGATCTACATCGTGGGCCGGCCCACCAAGAAGCTGCAGCAGCAGTGCCAGGTGAGTGGGCAGATGGGGACGGCGCCGGGGGCCCCCGCGAGGGCCGCAGCCGTGGCCGCGCCCCGCTCATCTCCGGCCATCCCCCGGCAGTTCATCACCGACGGCTACGCGGCGCATCTGGCCCAGCTCAAGTACAACCACCGGGCGCGGCCGGCGCGCAACACGGCCACGCGCATGGCGCTGCGCAAGGGCAGCTTCGGCCTGCCCGGCCAGGGCGACTTCCTGCGCTCCCGGAACCACCTGCTCCGCACCATCTCGGCGCAGCCCAGCGGGCCCGGAGCCCGGCACGAGCGGCCGCAGAGCCAGGCGGACGGCGAGCAGAGGGGCCAGCGCAGCATGAGCATGGCCGCCGGCTGCTGGGGCCGCAACGCAGCGGGCAGGCCGGAGCCCGGGACCGCCGCCAGCCCCAAGTAGGCGCCCGTCGGGAGCGCTGTGGTCTCCATGGTGCTAGGCCAGGGCAGCCAGCCCCGCCCGGCGGCCCGGCCTGCGCACACGGTCGGCTGGGGACACGCTTGTCCGGGGCCCCCACGGAGGACTTGGGACGTGCCGCCGACAGCCCTCCCAGCCTCACCCTGCGTCCTTGGGACCAGAGGTTCCAGCGGTCACGAAGGCTGACGGGACAAGCCACTCAGGATGATGGAGGGGCTGCCCCGTCGGGAAGACACCCTGGACAGGTGCCTCACACTGGCCTGGGCCCAGCCTGCCCCCTCCCGACGCACTGTCCACCCTGACCCCCTCCCACTCGGCCGCGCCTCTGACCGGGGTCCTGCCTGCTTCTGTTAGCACGAGTCACTCAACTGTTGGACCTCAATGGTCTGCACTGACGCTGGACAGAGACCCACAACCATCTTCTGTCTATGGGCACGTGGACGTGCATGAAAAGTCAACCTTGCCCACCCAGGACCTACTGCCACCTGGAAGGGCCCGGACAGCAGAGCCATGGGCAGTGGGGGGGCAAAGCCCGAGCTCCAGCTCTGCAGCGTCCCAGCCACCTGGCCCCAGCCAAGCCCCCGGCACAGCCCAGGTGGGGAGGCTGCTGGGGGCCAGGGGGCCCAGCCGGGTCCTGCTCCTCGCCTGCCCCAGTCCAGTCCCAGCCTCCGCGCCCCTCCCCCGCGTTTCTACACCTTTCTACTTCTCGGATCTGATTTCTATGCGGGTTTTTTTAAATGAGCGATCCTTGATCCTTGGCTGCTTCTTTTTCTTAACTCAGTTCCAAGTGCAGCCCCTCCCCGTGACACGTCCAGCACTGTGATGGAGTCCGGCCTGGCCCTGGGTCCCCGGGTCCCGCCCTCTGCCCGTGCAGGGGTCACGGGCTCCCTGCCTCACCCAACACCCATGATTTTCACCCAATTTCTACTCTGGGATGGGTGGGACACACTCGGGGTGGTTTTTTGTCTTTTTTTTTTTTTTAAATGCCAATTCCATTTTGACGCTGAGTCTAAGAAGCCACAGCTCGCTTTGTAAGCTCATGGGCAGGCGGCCAGGCGCGCCCGCCCCAGAGCACCCCTCTGCCGCCACTCCTACCTTCTCCAAGGCGGGGACGGGGCGCCAGGTCTTGGCACCAGCACCCAGGCCCCACGTGGAGAAGTGGGCACCCGTCTCCGTGTGTAGATATGTATAGCCAGATGGGGCGTGTACATGTCCTGCAAAGCGGGGCTCTACAGAGTGAAAGCTATTTATTTTGTGCAGAGAGAAATGTCTGGAGGGATGGAACCTTCAGGGTTTATTCATATTTAAGATGTAGCTTTTCATTGTTGGGGATGTTATGTATAAAGCGACCATTATTTTATGGACCAAGATTTAACGTGACAGTTGCCGTGAAAGTGCAATAGCTGACCCTGGCCTGGCAGGACCCGCTGGGCCAGACACTCACGCTCCAGGGGTCCCGCGGCAGTGCCTCGCCCCTGCCTCCACCCCAGGAGCAGCCATCGGGAGCGTGCCTGCAATAAAGGCCATGGGGTGCGGGCCCAGCCCCCGCCCGCCTGCCCAGCGCCAGCCATGCCAAGGACAAAGCAATAGTCCCTGGGCCCTTCTGGGGCCCGCAGCCATAGGTGGTGACATGGGCAGTCCCTCCCGCCGTGCCCTCGATTCAGATCTGCTTCTGCCTCACTCAGACCCCTGCGGGCACATTCTTCTCCAGAAACACAGAGGGAGGGCAGAGTTCCTTAAAAATACCAAAAATGTTTACAGTGTTGGGTGCTGAGCTGCAGGGCTCAGGCCTGACCAGCCTAACCAAAGGGTGAGCAGGCCCGAGACTGCCACCCCGCCCCAGGCCCGTGCGAGTAGAAGCCTTAGTCCCCCCGCCCTGCGCCCCGGCCCCGGCCCTCTGGTTTCTGAAGAGGGACTCAGCAGAGACCCCCCGCCCCGCGCCCAGCTCAGTCTGAGCTGCCTGCCACCCTGTCGCTGTCTTCACGTCTCCGTCTTTCCCTCTGTCTCTCCGTCGTCGGGCACGCGTGCCTGTCCTCACCCTGCCCTCCCTGTCCCTGCGCCACTGGGCCTGAGTGTGTGCGTGTGTCACTGTCTGTTACACCAATTAAAGCAGCAGGAAGGCTTCCTTCTGGGTCTCGTTACTGCGCTGGCGACAGCGGTGGGGGGGAGGGGAGTTTGGAACGTGTCTCACGGTGCCCCCCCCCAGGCGGGGATATGCACCCGCACTGTCAGTGGCCACCTAAGGTGACTTGGTGTTTTGAAGTTCAAAGCCCTCTACTTGACAGCACAGTCTCTGAGCGGGGGGGAGGAGGGAGGGCCGGTGACCTGAAGATGTAAAGGCACAGCGGTCTGATGACACCCCAAATCCCCCCAAACTGCCGAAACCCGCGTTTCCTCAGTGTTGGGGAATCCCCTTCCCTCCAACATACAGAAAGCAATGCAAAGGGCTGGAAAGAGGACAGCGGGCAGGGATCTTGCCTTGCACACGGCCAACCCTGGTTCCATGCCCTGCACCCCACATGGTCCCCCAAGCTCTGCCAGGAGTGATCCCTGAGCACCACCAAAAGAAAAGACGACGGCCGACACCACCAACCAGGGACTGTTTAATGTCTGGCAAGTGGGCGCTCAGGAGATGGAGTTGCCAATCAGGCCACTGACCCTGCGTTTGGGGGATGGGTGAGCAGAGTCCCTGGAGAACAGCCCCTCAGGGCTCCATGGGGTGGCCAACCCTTCGACCCAGCTCTGGGTGGCCACCAGCCATGCCACAGCCTCAGGGCAGCAGGCCAGAGCGCATCTGGAAGGCCAGGCCATCTCCTCGGGTGGCTTGCTGGGGAGAAAGGACGCGAGGGGTCACAGCAACCTCGGCAGAGGGGCGGGCAGGGGTGAAGGGGACACACCAACCTTGTTGATCTCCCGGTGGCGCTCTTTGGTCACGATCTCCTCCAGGACCTCACCGTCGCCCTTAATGAGCCTGGAGGAGGCGAGGGGCGGCAGCTGGGCCCCCAGGGCCCTGCACAGGCACCCCCCGCCGGCCCAGCCACCCGCTGCCCTTACCTGGTGCGGCCTGTCTCAGGGTCCACCACCTTGCGGATGACGCTCTGCCGGGCGTCCCACTCCTCCTTGGTCATGGGCTTCATGGCCTGGATGCGCGACTTCTGCTCATCTGTCAGGACTGCAAGGGGACATGGCAGGGGCCAGCAGGCGGGATGGGGCCACCCCGCTGAAGGACCCGGGAGAGTAGTACCTGGGCCTTCCTCCTCCTCCCCGGCGGGGCGGTGCCACTGGTCCAGCGAGGGGCCGGGCAGGGCCTCGACCTGCACCTTCGCCTTCTCCTTCTTCAACTTCTTCTTCCTCTTCCTCTTTTTCTTCCTCTTCTTGTCCTTGTGCTTTCCCCGTTTCTTTCGCCCACGGCTGGAGGAGGATGAGGAGGAGGACGAGGAGGAGCTGGAGGAGGTGGAGGAGGTGGAGGAGGAGGAGGAGCTGGACCGCCGCCTCCTGCGGGCCTTGTGCTTGCTTCTGTCTGGGTGCAGGGAGACAGTGGGACGCAGTGTCTGCCCGGGCGGGGGCGGGGAGGGGGGGATGTGGGGCCCCGTGCTGGACCCCTTCAGGCCAGGCGCCCACCCTCCTCCCGCCCCGGCACTCCCCCTCCTCCTGGCCCTTGGCCACCTCCTCCCGGCCCTTGGCCGCCTCCTCCCAGCCCGCGGCGCCCACCCTCCTTCCGGCCCGTGCTCCTCCTCCCGGTCCTCGGCGCCCCTCCTCCCACCGTGCTCTCCCTTCTCCTGGACCACCTGCTCCCCCTCCTCCCGGCCTTCGGTGCTCCTCCTCCCGGCCCTTGGCCGCCGCCTCCTGTCCCGCAGCGCTCCCAGCATCGCTCCCACCGTGCTCCCCCTCCTCCCGGCCCGCGGCGCTCCCCCTCCTCCCGGCGCTCACCCCTGCGGCCGTGGGAGCCCGAGCAGCCGGGCGCGCGCGCGCGGTCCTCCCCGCTCCTCGTCCTGCTCCTCCCCGCAGGCGCGCGGCCCCGCGAGCGGGAGCGGCTGCGGGAGCCCCCGGGGGTCATCGCGCCGGGGCTGGGGGCTGCCGAGATGCCGCGCCCGCCGCCGCCGCCGCCACTTCCGGCCCGGTGCGCGCCCGCGCGGGTCCGGCCGGAAACGGCGCCGCGGCCCGCGGTTCCGACGCAGCCTCAGTAGCGGCCCGGGGCGTGCTGTGGGCTCACCCTGGCCGAGGCCAGCGAGGGGCGAAGCGGCAACTCCCCAACTCGCACCTGCCCTGGTCGGGGAGGGCCGGCCGGTCCCTCTCGGGGTCTGCAGGGTGCGTGCCCCGCTCCAGGGCCGGCCGGTTCCCATCCCCAGAGCGTCCCTAGAGTCGGAGACCTTGACCGAGAGGAGGGGCCAGCTGAGGCGTTTTCCAGCTTGCACCCCAACCCCCTTCACCCTACCCGGGCCCCACTGTTAACCCGGCGTGAGGACCCAAGCAGCTCTAGGTGCGCCAGCTGTGCCCACCACCACTGTCCTGCCAGGCTCACCCCCAACAGTGCCCGCCGCTTCAACCCTGCCATCTGGAAGAGTCCGCAGGGACACTGGGCATGCCCTGGACGTGGCAATCAGGAATCACCACCCCCCAGCTCTCCACCAGCGCCCGGGTGCATGGAGCAGACCAGCGCCCATCTGCACACCAGGCTCCCGGGAGGTCAGGCCAAGGCTGGCTGCAGCCGAGGCTCCTTCCTGTGGCCAGTCCCTTGACACAGCCCCTGACCCCACCTCCAGCTCCACTTCCTGCACCTGCCGGAGTTGGCCTGTCTGCTGAAGCGAAAAACCAGAAGCCAATGCAGCCTTTTCAGGGTCGCAAAGATTTTATTTCCACCCCACCCAGCCCGCCGTACCCAGCCCCCTCAGGTCATTGTGCACAGGGCCATCTCAGCAGGACCCTCCCGGGTGAAGCCATCACCGAAGCCCTCGTCGTCCACCAGCTCCGGCGGCCGCAGACACATGGGGCACAGCTGGTTCCGCACGGCTGAGGCCCGCAGCCAGACCACCAGGTTCCAGCGCTCCCCATTGCACAGGGGCCGGGCGCCGTGCAGCTGGCCACCCCGGTGCAGGACGCCGTGGCCCGCCACGTGCTCCAGCTCCATGGGCTTGGCCAGGGCGGAGGGCTTCTGTGGGCAGCGGGGGTCAGGCTGGTCCCTCACAGTGCCCCTGACCCCCTCCGCCACCAGCTCACGAGCACTGACCTGGAAGAAATCCCCAAAGTACAAGGCGCCCCCCGAGAAGGTCTTGCCCAGGGCCACATTGAGGGTGAGCTCGGCGTTATCGTAGTGACAGCCCAGTGACACGTCCTGGCCAGGGGCATACTTGACCACGAAGGCCCGGTGGCTGTCGAGCCGGCCCCCGCCATACTCAGGGTACAGCAGGGCCAGCAGCGGCTGCAGGAAGCGCTCCCGCAGTGGGGTCACCAGGGGCTCATCCAGGCCCAGTTCATGCAGCAGCACCTGGCAGGGCAGGGGCAAAGGCAGCCTGAAAGGAGTGCAGTGAGCGAGCACTCTGCACCGAGCACCTGCCTCCCGCCATCAGGCCAGAGTCTCATAGTGGGGAGAAACGCCGGGCTGGGCCACAGCTCCGGGAGGCTCCCCCACCCCCGGAGGCCTCACCCACCCCGTAGTTGTTCATCGTGTTGGGTCTCCCCTTGGGCAGTTCCGAGCGCTCGAAGTGCTCCAGTTCGTCCAGCAGGGCCTGGCAGAAGCGCGCCGTGAACACAGGCAGCCGGTAGATGCGCTTCTCCTCTGTGAGCGGGAGCGGGGCTCAGCAAGCGTCCGGGCCGGTCTTCCACACCCGCACCTCAGTTTCCTCATTTGCACAAGGCGGGTCCGGGAAACTGCTCTCAAAAGGGCCTGCACACAGGGGCCCAGCTTGGGGCGCCCTGCCCCTCCCCCCTGCAAGTATGCCCGTCCAGTCACCGTGTTCAGCTGTGGGTCCTGATGGAGCCAGAGATGGTGCCCCCCACCCCCAGAGGGAGACCACGCCCTTCTGGCAGGTGCAGCCGCCCCCTCTGGGCCTGCCCTGCCTCACCCAATAGTATCCACCCACCTCCACTGCTGAAAGCCCCTGGGCTGGGGTGGGGGGTTGCTCCACATTCCACCCCAGACCCCCAGCAGAGAGCGAAACACTTGGACCTGAATCCCTGATGTCCCCCACCCTGGAAGCCGGTGTGCTGACCCCCACACTGCTACCCTCAGCCCAGCCCATACCCCTCCCCTGGGGAGCTGCGTGGAACCCCTGAGTGCAGACCAATGGCTGAATCCCAGCTCTGCTCCTGGCCCTCCTAGTTTCTGCTGTTTTGGGTCTGACGGCGGGGAAGGGCCTCACCTGACACCGTCTCCAGGCGCTGGAGGAGCCCCTGGCGCTCTGCCGCCGGCGATGCGCTGTACTCAGCTGCTGCCAGAAACTCAGGGGCCAGGGCCTCATCCTGGGCCAGAGCACACGGGTGTGGGCTGGGTGGGCAGGTGGGCAGGCGGGGCCCAGCCTCTGCCAGCAGCCCGCCCTGCCAGGTACCTGCAGTGGACGGAAGAGCTCGGGCCTCACAGGGTGGTATGCGCGGGCGATGAGGGCCTTCCGGGCAGCCGACTCCTGTCCCAGCTGCTGCCGCCGCCGCACCTCCTGCTCAAGCTGGGGTCACAGCGGTTCTGCATGGGCCTCCCACTGTGGTCCCCCCAGCCCCCCAGAAGAGAAAGCAGCTCAGGGAGCGAGAGCAGAAGCAGGCAGGGGGACCCCAGGGCCTGGTAAGGACAAGCTGCAGGGGACTTCAAGGGGCCTTGCTGGACGCTGGCAGAGCTGAGAGCCCCTCTGTGTGGAGCGCCCCCGGGGAAGCTTCCCGCTCCTGGTCAAAAGGCGGAATCTCACTCCCCTATGATAAGGGGGTGGGGCAGAGTGTTATCTCAGAGCGGTTGATGGAGGCGCCTGTCTAAGCCTGGCCCGTCAGCCAAGAAGGGCAGGAGCAGACACTGGCCACAACTGAGTGGGCAGAGAACGGGAGCCCCGGCGAGCTGCCCACGCACCTCTAGAGAGCAGGAGCCCGCAGGGTGGGGTGGGCGGCTCTTACCTCTTCTACCAGCTGCCGGAAGTGCTCGGGGCTGACACAGCCTCGGCTACGCAGGATCTGGGAGCACAAAGGGCAGTAATCACGACTGTGTGTGCCTGGCGCGGGACGCTGCGGGTCTCAGAGCCCAGACGCGGCGGTGCCGAGGGTGGCCAGGGCGGCGCGTGCCCTGAAAGATGTGTCCTTCCTCCTCCCGTCCCGGGCGCCTCCCTGGGGGGGAAGCCAGCGGGCATGACGGTCGGAGCCCGCAGCCCCGTCCCCAGGCGCACCGGGTCCCGCATCCCCGAGCCGGGCAGCACTGGATCCCGCATCCCCGCACTAAGTCCCGCATCCCCGTGCTCGGTCACGCATCTCCCCGCAATGGGTCCCGCAGCCCCGCTCCCGGCCCCGCATCCCTGCGCTCGGTCCCGCAGCCCCGCAATGGGTCCCGCATCCCCGCGCTCGGTCCCGCATCTCCCCGCAATGGGTCCCGCAGCCCCGCTCCCAGCCCCGCAGCCCGCAGCCCCCAGCCCCGCGCCCGGCCCGCCGCGCTCACCGGCCCGAAGTCGGCGCGCAGCTGCGGCTCGTCCCGGAAGCGCACGTGCAGCCCGTAGCGCGCCACGTACAGGTTCTCGGAGCAGAAACAGGCGCAGCGGCAGAAGCGCCCCCGGGCCGTGGCCATGGCGAGGAGGCCGCAGGGGTGCCCGCCCGCCCCCCCTCACACAGGAAGGGGTGGCCCGGGCCGGCCCCTGGTGGGACGTGGTCACCGAGGGAAGCCAACCCCGAGGCCCGGACGCACCCGCCAACTCCCGGCGCCGGCGGTTGCGGGGCTCCAGGGACCGAGGTCCTCAGCGCCGGCCGTGCGTGCGAGCGCAGGGTTTGGCATTTACTCCCGCTCCCTGCCCGGCCTGGCTTCCGATTGGCTGCCGCCGCCTCCCGGGACTTCCGGCGACGCCCCGCGGTGGGCGGGGCCCGGCGCGGACGCTGTCCCGCGCCGCTGCGCGTGCCGCAGCCTCGCGGGCGGGGGCTGCGCGGAGCCCCGAGAGGAGACGGGCTCGGAGCCGTGCAGAGGCTCCCCGGGAAGGGCAGCGAGGCAAGCTGAGCGGACCCCGGCCTGGGGCGAGAGTGGGGGCAGGAAGATCCCCGCACCCCCATGGGTGCAGGTGACCACTACTCACTCTCGCCCAGTGAGTCAGAACCTCTTACAGCAGTGTGTTGCAGATGGGGAAACCGAGGCTGGGAGCGGCCCGAGACCTGGCCCAGCCCTCTCACGGGTAAGGGCCAAAGGGTTGGAGCACAGCCTGAGTTCCTGGCGGCGGAGGCTTTTCGGCAAGCTGCCCCCCGGAACACGGGGTTGACATATTCCAGACCACTGGGCTTCCCTCCCCTCGGATGCCGGCACAGATCACAATGATGTCCTGTCACACACGCATGATGCACACTCACCCCGTACGTGTTCACACACATGAAAACCGACCTAGGCACAGACTCCCCGGGCATGCCCCTGCTCCCTCTTTCTGCAAGTGGAGGCCCGAGGCCCTGCAGGGCAGATGGGAGACCCCGATATTCTGGAACCAACTTCCGGCTAGCCTTCTCCACCCGCGCCTGTGCCTGCCGCCTCCCTCCGCCTCCAGCTCGGAAACAAATGTTTATAATTCTGTTCCCGCGAAGACACGCCCAAGGGTGAGTGCCTGGAGGTGGCTCCGGCAGAAGGAGGGGCAGGAAGGAGTTCCCCACTGGTTGTGAACTGAGGGGAGCTGGACGGGCCGAGCTGGCAGGACAGCAGAGTGGGATGCATCAGGGAGGAAGGGGGCAGCAGGTGAGGAAAACTCTGAAAGCCTGCGAGGCCCTCCACTCACATTCTGGAAGAGGTGCATATGCTGCCCGAATATGGGTGTCGTTGCTGAGCGCATGTGGTGCCTGAGCACATGTGTCACCCTCTGTGTCACCCCCATCTCCCCTCCTGACATGTCGACACGTACTTTAGTGCTGATGTGTCCTGTGGTCCTGTCTCCACTCTGGAACACGTCACTCTTTCTCCACACCTCAGAAACTTACAAACAAAACCTGTTTTTACTTCCAAAAAAAAAAAAAGCAAAGAGATGTGACTGTTCACCCCAGACCCTCCAAAGAAGGAGCTGTGCCCATTTCACAGATGTGCGAAATGATCCTGTAAGTCGGATCCAGGCAGGTGAATGACCCAGGCTGCTCCCACAGCCTCAGTGGAGTGGAGTTAGCTGGGAAGGGATTTGCTAAGGGGGCAGCCAGGTCCCTTCAGGGCCCCTGCCCCTCTCTGGGGTGAACTCTGAGTCCCTGCGCACAAGAACATGGGCCTGGCAGAGCGTTCTGAAACTCCTGGATCTCCGCCGCCACCTCCCAAGGACAGTAACTTCCAGGGGACAGTTTCCAGGGGACAGCGGCCACCCCCCCCCCCGCCCCCAGGCGTTCAGGCTTCAGGAGTCTGATTTCCAGGATGGCCAAGGGCCTACCCTCCAGGAAAGTATCACATCATTCTCCTGCCTCTCCCAGGAGCCTGCCCCTTGGGTTTCTCCCTTCGCAGCAGCTCCTGAGATAGGCCAGCCTTCCCTTGGGCCCCTCTGTCTTGGAGACGCTGTCCCCGCCCCCACCTGGA